>NC_086318.1:156203980-156813668 GCF_036172605.1 Pelobates fuscus
CTTCAGAAGGATATTGATACTTGAGAAAGTTCAGAGAAGGGCTCCTAAACTGGTTCATGGATTACAGGATAAAACTTACCAGGAAAGGTTAAAGGATCTTAACATGTATAGCTTGGAGGAAAGACAAGACAGGGGGGATATGATAGAAACATTTAAATACATAAAGGGAATCAACACAGTAAAGGAGGAGACTATATTTAAAAGAAGAAAAACTACCACAACAAGAGGACAGTCTTAAATTAGAGGGACAAAGGTTTAAAAATAATATCAGGAAGTATTACTTTACTGAGAGGGTAGTGGATAAAGTGGTACAGGTTAACACAATGGGGGAGTTTAAGCATGCATGGGATAGGCATAATGATATCCAAGATAAAAGAGAAGGCCATGGATTAATGAAAGCATTTAGTCAATTGGGCAGAGTAGATGGGCTGAATGGTTCTTTATCTGCAGTCACATTCTATGTTTCTGTGTTTCTGTGTTTCAAGTATTGGCAGCTATTCGGTACCCTGATGTTAGCTCAAATTTTTGACCAATATCATTAATTAATTGCAATGGGAAAATACCTAAGCAGCCTTTCTCGCTGCCAGGCTAAACACCATCTTGTCCACTACTCTCGTTTTAGAACATAGTATAAGAATTCATCAAAGTACCCACCTGGCTTAACATACGTCCACATGCAGTAACTCTCAAGTCAATATATTTCCCCAGTCTACATTTTGTTCTTTGAACATTATGCTTCACATTCTAACTTCTGAACACCACTGAAAAATAAAAATAAATGTTCCATAGAAATCTGGGCACCCTCAAAACATTTGAATATATCTGGAAAAAGTTACTACAGAATGTGAGCTGTGGGATCTATTTCAACCCCCTTTTGTTAGCCCATACTTTATACCCCTTCTTCTATATTTTCCTACAATATATTCCTACAACTATTTCTCTAAATTATATATTGGATTTGAATATGATGCTTGGCAATATATTTTTTAAATGAATCACCCTGAAGCATTGATACTAGTAATGAATTGTTGAAGTATCTCATTTCTGTTCGTATGTAAATATTTCACTGAAAATCAGATTATAAACTCATCAGTTCCTTCAGCTTCCAGTATCATTTATATGTGGATGACACGCACATTTTCTGTCCTCCCCTGATTTCTTACCACCCCTCTTGGCTCGTGTCTCTGACTGCCTCTCTGCTATTTCCAACTGTATGCCTGCTGATTTCCTGTCCGACATCTCCTTCACCCCTCATGTCCAATCAATCGCCAAATCCTGCCTCTTCCATCACAAAAACGTGTTGTCATCCGACCCTATTTAATGCCTGATACGGCAAAGGTGCTTGTCCATGCCGCTGTCCTCTCTCGCCTTGACTGCAGTAATCCTCTATTCAGTGGTCTGTCTTCCCAACTTGC
This sequence comes from Pelobates fuscus, assembly GCF_036172605.1. Classification (NCBI taxonomy): domain Eukaryota; kingdom Metazoa; phylum Chordata; class Amphibia; order Anura; family Pelobatidae; genus Pelobates; species Pelobates fuscus. Next base: position 156,205,396 of record NC_086318.1, read on the forward strand.
CCCGTTACAGTCTATAATGAATGAGGCAGTGAGGCTCATCTTCCTGTCTGCCCACAGCTCCCACGCCTCTCCCTATTGCCAGTCCCTACATTGGCTTCCCGTAAGATATAAGACTTAATTTAAAATCCTGATACTTACAAATCTCAACATAATGCTGCTCTGACCTACATATCCTCACTAATATACAAATATGTCCCTTCTAGGCCTCTATGCCCTGAGCGGTGGGTGGGGGCCATAAATAACAATGGTAGGGGACCTATTGTCCTCTATCCGGCCCCCACCCCTGAGCGGTGGGTGGGGGCCATAAATAACAATGAGGGGGGGGATCTATTGTCCTCCTCCCTTCGGCTCCCACCCCTGAGCAGTGGGTGAGGGCCATAAATGGTAATGGGGAGGGACCTATTGTCCTCCCCCCCAGCTCCCACCCCTGCGCGGCGGGTGGGGGCCATGAAAGACAATGTGGTTGTGATGGTAGTCACCATCACTGGGGATGGAAGACAGACACTCTGGGTGGGCTCCCAAATTCCTATTGTGTTTTGTCACATTGTGTCTATTATTTGTGCAGGGTATGTTGAATGCTGGTCTGTGCATCTCCCCCTCCCCCCTTTTTCCTGTCCTATTGTTTCCTCAGCAGGGCGTTGTCCCAGGGACACTGCCAGACCAGTTTAATCTTGCTGCTCTATCCCTCCTCAATCTCCCATCAGCCCTTGCTATTGTCTGACCCCACCCTTCCTTGTACTATAGTAATCTATGTAACCCATTGTATGTAAATTAGGCTGTTGGGGGCTTAAACTTTGTGTGCTGTATTCATTAGAGGGTTGCTGTTTAACCTTCACCATGTGTCATCTGGTGTTTGGTCCAGGGTGGAAAAGGCCCTAAGTGATCCCAGTCAAGCCTCGGCGTCTGGGTCTGAAGTGTTTCAGGGTCCCTGATAGCTACAAGGAAGCAGACTTGGCGGAGGTACTCGGTCGGAGTACTGGAGCTCCGTTACATTGGTTGGCAGCGATGGGATGGCTTCCTAGCAGCTGGAGAAATGTCCCTGGACACCGGCGCCTCTACTGGGATCCCACTGTGCTTTCTGGAATTCATGGAAATGGATAGAGCTAGCACCCGTGCAGCATCCCCATCTGAGGAGGAGTTACAGCAGAGGCTACAAGCAGCTCTGTCCCAGTACGATAGCCCTTTCTTAACAAAGGGTGAACTGGCAGGACTCGATCTGTCGGGATCTCTGGAACAATTTTCTTGAGGAGGTTTGTTGTCTCCGGGGAGAATCCCTCCCAACCATTATGTAACGATTTTGGGATCAAGTTGATTTGCGGATGCAATTCTTGGGAGAGCAGCCCCTGGCGGAATGGGTGTTTAAATTAGAGGAGCTGGTACAGAAAGAATTGTGGCTGGATGATTCTTACCGGGCCTTAAGGTGGTATGCAGTCCAGCAGTACCCATTTCAAGCAGATGATGAGCCTCCAGAGGGTGAGGACTATGATGGCCGTGGCCTATTGTGGGAGGCCTTTGAGGATAAAATTGAATTGGGAAGTCCTGAGAGGTCCCGGCTTTATGACATAAGGGAAAATAGGGAACAACTACTGGATCTCTCAGAAGCAAATGACCTGGAACGTGATTTGACCCACCTGGCCACCATGGAGTGGGAGCTTGAACTGGATTACAAGCAACTGTTTGACTCTGCACAGCAGCAGGTACCAGAGACTGGAGATTTAATAGACCTTACATCTGAATATGTTGGTCAGGTAGATGTGGAAGGAACCGTATTCTCCACACCTGAATCACGAGGATACTGGGCAGCCATCCCAGATCTCCCACCTCCTGGCATGGAAACTCATGCAGCACAGGTAGAGGTTGTCGGTCCCCCCCTTTAGCAGCAGATTGAGTTACTGGGAATAGAGGTAGTCGATCTCCCTCCCCAGCTGAAGTTTGCGTTACAGGGAGAGGAGGCAGTTGGTCTTTTTCCTCAGCGGGAAAGTGTAACCCCAGCAGAAGAGCTGGCATCAGGAGAGAGGACCACTGGTCTCTGCCCCCAACTTGCAGCAACGCCGGAAGTTGAGAACAGGGAGGACAGCCTTTCAGTGATGTTGGAACTTGAGGAGTACACCACCACGCCAGCTGAAGCGCTGGCATTGAGTCAGAGCGCTGCTGGCCTCTGATTCCAACTTGCAATGACGCTGGAGTTGAAGATATACTTATTGTCCCCCCCCCACCCCCCGGCCCCCTACCACTGAACGGCGGGTGGGGGCCCTAAATTTAAATGCCCCTTTTCCAAGCCCCTAGTCACCCCCCAACCCAAATAAAAAAGAATCCCCTACCTACCCCCCTCACCCTAAAAATAGTGAGGGGGGAATACAATAACTAACTACCTGTAAAAAAAAACAAAAAACTTACCATTTGATGTCTTCTTTTTTCTAAAATCTTTATTTTTCATCCCCAAAAAAGGCCAAATAAAAACGAGGAGTCGGTGGGGGAGGACAATAGGTCCCCCTCCCTCATTGTTATTTATGGCTACTACCCACCACTCAGGGGTGGGGGCTGGGGTGGGGAACAATAGGTCCCCCCCTCATTATCCCTTAGGGCCCCCACCCGCCACTTAAGGGTGGGGGCCGAGGGGGGAGGACAATAGGTTTCCCCCCACTCATTATCATTTATGGCCCCCACCCGTCGCTCAGGGGTGGGGGCTGGGGGAGGGACAGTAGTTCCCCCCATTGTTATTTATGGCCCCCACCCTTCACTCAGGGGTGGAGGCCGGGGAGGAGGAGGACAATAGGTCCCCCCCCTCATTATCATTTATGGCCCCCACCCGCCGCTCAGGGATGGGGGCCGGGAGGAAGACAATAGGTCCCCCCATTATCATTTATGGCCCCCACCCACCACTCAGGGGTGGGGGCGACAATAGGTGTTCCCCCTCATTAGCATTTATGGCCCCCACCACTCATGGGTGGGGGCCAGAGGGGGGGAGGACAATAGGTCCCCCCATTATCATTTATGGCCTCCATCTGCTGCTCAGGGGTGGAGGACAATAGGTTTCCCCCCCCCCTCATTATCATTTATGGTTCCACCCGCCGCTAAGGGGTGGAGGCCGGGGGGGAGGACAATAGGTCCCCCCCCCATTATCATTTATGGCCCCCACCCGCCGCTCAGGGATGGGGGCCGGGGGGAGGACAATAGGTGTCCCCCCTCATTATCATTTATGGCTCCCACCCACCGCTCAGGGATGGGGCGGGGGGGGACAATAGGCCCCCCTCATTAGCATTTATGCCCCCACCCACCGCTCAGGGATGTGGGCCGGGGGGGGAGGACAATAGGTCCCCCCCCTCGTTATCCTTTAGGGCCCCCACCCACCGCTCAGGGGTGGGGGCCGGGGGGGGAGGACAGTAGGTCTCCCCCATTGTTATTTATGGCCCCCACCCGCCGTTTAGGGGTGGAGGCCGGGGAGAGGACAATAGGTCCCCCCCCTCATTATCATTTATGACCCCCACCCGCCGCTCAGGGATGAAGGCCGTGGGGGGATGGACAATAGGTGTCCCCCCTCATTATCATTTATGGCCCCCACCCGCTGCTCAGGGGAGGGGGCCGGGGGGGTGGAAACAATAGGTCCCCCCATTGTTATTTATGGCCACCAGGGGCCGGGGGAAGGACAATAGGACCCCCTACTGTTCAGGGGTGAGTGCCTACTCATGGGAGCAATGCTCTATCATCTCCTCTTCTCCTTATCTCTCATCTCCCTCAGCATCAAAATATCTCCTTACACCCACTTCCCTCAACAATTACATTAACATTAATCCCTCTCTGCTTCCCTCTCCCCTTCTCTCATCTCAAGCCCTGCACTCATTTCTCTATTCTCTCTCTCCCGCTCTAAATCAATCTCATCCTAGACCCTGCTCATATAAAACCCATTCACACATTCTGTCACTATCTCTACTCCTACTTCTAGCAGCTGGTAATGTCTCACCCAACCCAGGGCCCTTCACCTCGTCTGCTCACACTAAGACAACCAGTAACCACACAAACCTCATCCACATACCCTGCAGTTTATCATCCTTTACCAACATTCAGTGTGCACTCTGGAACGCCCATTCAATCTGTAGTATTATTAAATCAACAACTATACATGACCTTGTCATCTCTAACTCACTCACATTATTGACACTCACTGAAACCTGGCTGTCCCCCTCTGATACCGCTACTCCCGCTTCTTTATGTTTCGGTGAACTACAATTCTCCCACACTCCCAGACTCTACGGTAAAGGAGGCGGTGTAGGCATCCTTCTCTCCCCTCAATGTACCTTTCAACCTATCCTCCCTGCCCCTTCCTTTACTTCCTTTGAAGTTCACAATGTCCACCTTTTTACTCCCACTCCTTTAAGAATTGCCATCATCTAGCTCTCCCCCTGGTCATCCTAGGCTATTCATTGAACACTTTTCTTCCTGGCTACCCCACTTTCTATCCTCTAGCACTCCCTCCCTCATACTTGGGGACTTTAACATCCCAATCAAAAACCTCAACAGCCCTGATGCCTCCCGTCTGCTCTCTGTAACCTCCTCCTTTGTCCTCACGCAGTTGTCGACTTCAGCAACTCATACAGCAGGAAACACTCTTGACCTCTAATCTCTCCAATGTTCCATTTCCTTTGTCTGACCACCATCTACTAACATTTGACATCAGCATACCCAGTCCCATAATTTCACCACCCTCAACTCTCCAATCAGAAACCTCAACTGCCTTGATCTCCAGCAGTTCTCCACCAAACTCAATACTCTCCTTTTACCCATCTCAAATCTAACTTGCCCTAACTCGGCTACCTCACTCTACAACTCAACTCTCTCCTCTCAACTCGACATCATGGCACCTCCCTACAATTAAACACAGCAAGCTCCCCCCAATTACAACCCTGGCACACTAAGCTGACCTGTCACCTCCAAAAATGTTCTAGAGCTGCTGAATGCTGCTGGAGAAAGTCTCACTTTGCATCTGACTTCCTCCACTATAAATTTATGCTGTGCTCCTACAGCCTGGCTCTCTACGCTGCAAAAGTAAATTACTTTAATATCCTCATAAGTACACTGTCCCATCAACCCAAACACCTATTTCACATGTTTGATGCTCTTCTTCGCCCTTTTAATCCCCCTCGTTCTACCACCTTGTCCGCCACAAACTTTGCATCTCACTTCACTGATAAGATCTCTACAACCAGAGAAAAGATCGCTAATTTCTCTCCTTCCCCTACCATTACATCACCCAACCCCACTCCCTCCACCACTCTACACTCATTGACACCTGCTACAGCAGAAGAGGTTTCTGCTCTGCTCCGGTCCTCCCGCTCCACCACCTGTTCCCTCGATCCTATTCCTTCATATCTCATCCGCACCATGTCTCCCTCTCTTGCTCTTCCCCTCACTAAAATGTTCAATCTCTCCCTTTCCTCTGGCACATTTCCCTCACCCTTCAAACATGCAACTGTAACCCCAATTCTGAAAAAGCCCAGCCTTGACCCCAACTCCCCATCCAACTACCGCCCCATCTCGCTACTGCCATTTGCCTCCAAGATCCTCGAGAGAGTGGTGCACACCAGACTGACTGACTTTCTCGAAACCAACTCTCTGCTTGACCCCCTTCAGTCTAGATTCAGTACTGGTCATTCTGTCGAAACGGCTGTGACCAAAGTATCCAACATTTTAATTGCTGCTATATCTTGCGGCCATTAGTCTATCCTAATTCTCCTTGATCTTTCTGCTGCCTTTGACACTGTTGATCATCAACATCTTCTTTGCATTCTCCGGAATTTTGGTCTACGGAATACTGCTCTCTCCTGGTGTTCCTCCTACCTCTCCCAGCGCTCTTTCAGTGTTTCTTTCTCTGACTCTGCCTCTTCCCCCAACCACTCTGTCGGTGTCCCCCAAGGTTCTGTCCTTGGTCCCCTACTGTTCTCTGTCTACACTGCCTCCCTTGGTAAACTCACCAGCTCCTTTGGCTTCCGTTATCATTTCTATGCGGATGACACTACCTGTCCTCTCCTGATCTCTCTTTGCCCATCTTGACTTGTGTCTCTGACTGCCTCTCTTCGATTTCCAAATGGATGGCTGCTCACTTCCATAAACTCAACTTGTCCAAAACAGAACTTCTAGTCTTTCCTCCCTCAAGTGTTACTACTCCCGTGTCTGTCTCCCTCCAAGTCAATGGCGCTACCATCACCTCTACCTCACAGGCTCGCTGCCTGGGTGTTCTTTTTGACTCCAACCTCTCCTTCACCCCTCATGTCCAATCAATCGTCAAATCCTGTCGCTTCCATCTCAAAAACATAGCGCACATCCGCCACTATTTAACCCCAGATGCGGCTAAGGTGCTGGTCCATGCTCTTGTTCTCTCTCGCCTAGACTACTGCAATACTCTTCTCAGTGGTCTTACGTGTTCCAAGATTTCACCACTGCAATCTATAATGAATGCGGCGGCGCAACTAATTTTCCTGTCCGCCTGCACCTCTCACGCCACTCTGTCAGTCCCTGCATTGGCTTCCAGTTAGATATAGGGCTCAATTTAAAATTCTGGTGCTTGCTTACAAGTCCCTTCATAATGCTGCTCCAACCTACCTATCCTCCCTAATACACAAGTATGTCCTGTCGAGGCCTCTACGTTCTTCCAAAGACCTACGTATATCCTTAGTCCGTACTCCCACCTCTAACGCTCGCCTCCAAGACTTTTCCAGGGCTGCACCTCTTCTGTGGAACTCCTTTCCCTTCGCCGTAAGAATTTCACCCAGTCTCCACTCATTCAAAAATTAATTGAAAACTCACTTCTTCAAGAAAGCATATCAATTAAACTGTTAGCAGGTTTTAATCCCCCACCCTCCATGACTCCTCTCCTGCAACTGTCAAAGATTACCTTCTAAGCACCAATTAATACTTTTCTAACAACCTACTTTTTACCCCCTAATTTTACCCTTTGTGTCACTATACCCCACTCCCTCTAGAATGTAAGCTCATTGAGCAGGGCCCTCCACCCCTCTGTTCCTGTACGTCCAGTTGTCTGGTTACAATAACATGTCCATTAGTCCACCCATTGTACAGCGCTGCGGAATCTGATGGCGCTATATAAATAATAAAATAATAATAATAATAATAAATAATTTGGACAGCATTAAATAATTCGGAAGGCTTTTTAAATGAAGGCATAAATCAGATTTCTAATCATGTCATCTTTCAGCAAGGCTACCAACTAACACCCCAGACCAATTAATAAGCCTGTTCAAGTATATACTGTACATATCCAGTGTTTTATTCTGCTTATTGAGACATCTTATTTTAGGTTTTTACACATTTAATCATAGTGATTGCTGGTTCTCATCATTACACCCCTGCTTTGATGGTCTGAATGGGGAGCTTGCTCATGCTTTCCTGCCTCCTCGCGGAGAGATTCATTTTGACAACCATGAGTTCTGGGTACTTGGACCGTCACGCTTTAGCTGGAAACAGGGTAAATATAAATTTTGACACATAACGTTTACCTTTAAAGCATTTCTTCTCCTCTACAAGTGTATTTACGAAGTGTGAAAATATTCATCACTCTCCTTGGAAAGTTATCCGAATACTCACTGTAAGTAAATTAATAACCTCTGCATTTGGTAATGTAAGTAATTTACCATTAAGCATGTTTTAAATCATTATGGTTTCATGAATAGCCAATGGTTACTAAAATTGCTAATTGCTATATCAATTTTCTGGCAATGTTTTACTGTCCAAACATTCTGGGTTCAGTTCGATAAACACCAAATTGTAGAGAAGTGAAAACTGATTTGCAAAATGTAGACAAAAAGAGATGATTTGGAAAAATTCACCAACCTATTTAAAGTCACAGCTATTTAGTAAAATTTTGCATTTTTTTTTTCAATTCATTACAATTCAGTGTTTAGTTATTAAAGGGATACTGTAGGCATGAAAACAAACAGCTTAATAAAGCAGTTTTGGTGTCTAGATCCTGCCCACACAGTTTTACTGCTCAATTCTTTGCCATTTAAGATAAATCATCATCAATTAGATGCTAACTTGCTTTAGAAGTGTTTATCTACTGTTCTGGAAATTGAACTTTAAAGGGTCACTACAATCACCATGACCACTTCAGCTTTTTGAAATGTTCATGGTGGTAGGACTTAGGATGTGCAGTGTTTCAACTTGAAACAGTGCATATACAGAGATTTTTTAATTGTATGTAGGGGGCTAGTAGAACTCCAAGCACATGAGACTTATGCAGCCTAGAACCTTGTTCCAGGTAATCTAATATCAATGCTGTGCATATTTTACGTCTGTCAACAGTACACACTGCATGCTGTCAACAGATGTAACATCTTCTCCCTTGCAGGGAGAGCCTGCAAGGGATGCACTCTTGCCTCCCCTCTTTCCCACCTTGAGTAAAGCCCTCCCTCCTCCATATCCCCTCTGTTTTTTTTAATTATTTTCCCCCTCGTCAGCAAAGAACACGTGCATGTGCCCGAACCAGTAAAATCGTTCATTTAAAGGATTCTCTATGAGAAGCCTTTGATTGGACTTCGGCACGACTCCTGTGACATTAGAGGTTAAGGTGAGTAAACATTATTTTAAAACGCTTCATTGGGGATGGAAGACAGATTTCTTTTGTGTTTTGGTCACCATGTGACCATTATTGGTGCAGAGTATTTTAAATGTATTGCTTTCCTGTGCCTCTCCTCCTCCCCCTTTTTTCTGTCCTATTGTTTACCCAGCAGGGCGTTGTCTCCAGGGATACTGCCAGACCAGTTTAAACTAGCTGCCCTGTCCCTCCAGTCCAGATTGCCCTCTTCTAAGACAGGGTCTTGGGACAAGGCGCTCTGTAGCCTCCATCGGAACTCTTCCTTGCAGGGTGACGCTGCCCTGGGGGCTAGCTCGCTTTATCCTGCTGAGTTCCCCGCACAGATGCTTGCGCTATCCCTCTTACCAGGATCCCATATGGTACTCAGGTGTCCCCGGGATGCTTCCCCACTTGCTAGGAAGTCATCCCACCGCTGCCACCAAATGTGACGGAGCTCTAGCACTCCGACCGAGTACCTCCGCCAAGTCTGCTTCCTTGTAGCTATCAAGCACCCTGGATCACTTCAAACCCAGTTGCCGAGGCTTAACTGGGATCACTGAGGGCCTTTTTCCACCCTGGACACACTCTCCATTTCTGAGAAGCAGCGCGGTTTACATTTTACAGTTTTATGCCAATTAGTGTCTGTCAGACAACTGGGGATTTGAACTAACATAGTATGCGGACACCAGGTGCTGTGTATATCCGAGAAGCACCAGATTGGCAAATCACCATGATTGTTGTGCATGAGTTGTGTGTCCTCAATGTTTCAGTATAAGAAGCATCTCATTGGACAAAAGTCATGAGTCTTGAAAACTTTGCACGAGGGGATTTTTAGAAAAACAAAATAATTTTTTTTTAAAATAATTTTAAATGAGGAAGACGTACTTATTTGATACATAATTTAATACACATACATACATTTTAATGTAAGACTTTTACATTCGGCTAATGCGGGAAGGGGATCCAGGTACAGGTTCAAATGCATCTGAAGGAATACCAACTTTAACTAAATAAAAATTGTTGATTATACTAGCTTTAGTGTAACTATAATCTTAATTTTATTAATGACAGGAGGCGAATATTTGCTCAAGTCTCTCTTTACTAGAACTCCACAGCAGCACATTAACAGAGAGATAAACACCAAAGACAAAAACATAAGGTATCTATATAAGGCTCCTCCTAAGCCACCATTTCCTCTTTCACGCTGCGACAACGTAACGTACACAACAATGACAAAAACTAAATAAAGAAAAATTTACAACATAACAATGAATGCCATCTGGAAAAACTTCGGACAATGGAGGAACTTGATCTTCATCCTGCCAAATAGCCGATTCTATGAACTGAAGTCGAACCATTAAACTGAAACGAAATAAACAGAATCGAAAACACTGATTAGTGAACGAAATGTACTGATAAAACATAAATCCCATGATCCAGTACTGATAGAATAAAGACATGAAATCCATCACTAATGACCGTCAATACAATATAACATCACCCCAGACTACCAAACCTAGCCCAGATAATCAGACAAATCAACAGAAATACAATCAATGCAATCCATCCAAAACAGGGGGGGGGGAGAAACCAAACTGGGTGGGAAATATTCGCCTCCTGTCATTAATAAAATTAAGATTTTAGTTACACTAAAGCTAGTATAATCTACAATGTTATAGCATGACAGGAGGCTTCATATTTGCTGTTTTAACGCTCCGACAGCAAAGCAAAAGAAACATAGTCCGATGGTCCAAAATAAACTGGCGCAAACTCCACACGGGACCGGACCGCCACATACAAAAAACGTCCCGAGTAGAAACGCCCATCAAGGAAAACTCGGAAGCAGTAGCGCCGCTAACCGAATGTACTCCAAGAGTCGCATTCACCCCTGCCAGTGTCAATAACCATGTCCTCCATCGAGATTGGACAGGGGCGAAGGATCGGACATCAGAAACACGTCTGAACGAAACCAGATACAACAAGAGGGCAAACACAGTAGAAAGCTGGCGAAGGGAAAAAAACAAGGAACTCCGGCCGAATCCCGAAGAAAAACGCTAAAACCCTACTTACCTCCCAGAAGGAAGGGTATTTAGGCGCCGGAGGACGTGCCAGCCTCATCCCACGTAGAAATCTGCAGACCAGCGGGTCCTGACCGATGGGGAAAAAAACTCCAAACGGAACACGCGCCACCTAAATAAATTACTAATCACAAGAACCAGACGGCACAACCGTCCCAAAAAAATCGAGGAGGGACAAGACACTCAGCAAGTAGGTCACGGACGGAAAAAGGGTTCAGCATCCCGTCCTAAGCACCAACGACGAAATCCATGCTGAGAGGTAAACATCTCCTCATCCCGGGAGCTCAGGGATCCCAGAGAAGGTCCCTGGCCGATAGTGATGACGCCTCGACATACCAGGCACTCCCGAAAGAGTCCAAGAGGAGTATTCGAGAGGACGGTAAAAGAAGAGAAGCTCTTTTACCAGAAGCTCCGTGAACCCGACCGATCTCGCCATTGCGGAGTCAACAACACTAAGGACACACGTCGACCACAAACTAGAAGTAACACCCGGGGGATAGAGGCGAACTGAGGAAACACCTATGCTTCCTGAGAAAACAACCGCACCTGTCGAAGCGCGACCGCCACCGCGCACGCTGGATTCGAGAGCCAACCAAAGCACGTCCGAATCCAATGGTCGTCCCGGAAGCGAATAGACCCACCATGAACAAACCCTAGCGGCGCACGAGTACGATGAAGATGGGTCGAGAGAGCGCCCAGTCGCTGGCATCCTTCCAATGTCTGGAGAACCAATCCGTCGTCAGGTTTGACTCCCACGGCAGATAAAAGAAAATGTGATTGACTGGGAAAAAGTGTGATGTGGGAGTCTAAGAGACTTGCAGTCGATTCCAGCACGAAATCCGTGTTGGTCCGAATATCGCCTTGCCGCTCCATGCGGCCATGCGCAGAAGCCACCAGCGCAGTCCGGCCTTCATGTCCGGGAACAGAGAAAAACCATCTGGTCTGAGGAAGGTCACATGCGTAGAACAGGGGTCTTCAGCCGTTGCATGGTCCTGTAATGTAGTGGGCCTGGGTATATTGCCTGTATCGAGGCTGAGAGGAGGCCCACCACGCGAGCAAACAATCGAAGGGGAATCCGACTTTGCCTCAATATCCTTCTCATCACCTCCTGGGCGGATGCCACCGGTGGCAAAGGCAGACGGAGAACGCATGCCGTCGCATTGACCACGACACCAAAGAACTCCATCGTCTGGGAAGGTCCCAAAGCTGATTTCTTCAGATGAGCTACGAATCCCAGGAGCTCCAAGAAGGAGATCGCCGAACGTGTGTGACATCTGAGCCTGGAGGGATCTTCGCAGAGGACCAGCAAATCATTCAGAAACAACAGGAAACGGACGCCCTCCGACCAGAATCGGGCGATCACTGGCGTCAGCAGCTCGGTGAAACACCAATGGGCCGAGCTGAGACCGAACGGGAGGCATGTGAATTGGCGAGGGGTGCCATTCCAGGTGAAGCGAAGCAACCCGCGACCACTCTTGTCCACCAGAACGGAGAGGTAAGCATCCTTCAGGTCCAGTCACATGAACAAGCCCCCCGGCTGGGGAAGGTCCCGAAGGAGATGAATGCCCTCCAACTTGAAGAGGTCGCAGACAACGAAGGTGTTCAATTCCCGAAAATCGACCACCGGGTGGAGCTCCCCCGACTTCATCTTCACTAGAAAAAATTAGCTGAGGAAGCCCCCCAAATCCGGGGCTCTCTGGGTAGCGCCAAAGGCGAGCAGGGTCCGAACCTCCGAAGCTATCAAGGAACGTTGAACTCTCGCGATGAGGAGACACTCGGAGGTCCAACCTGCGTCGGTGGGGAGGCGAAGTCCATGACATAACCTCGTACCGACTGATGGACCCAAGCATTTGAAGACACTTCCTGCCACCTGTCCCTGCAGTGAAACAATCTGTCTGTATGCAATAGAGGGGGATTGAAAGTGGCAGGAGCTGTACACACCCGTAGGAAGTCTCGCTCGTCCTCTGGCACGGTCTCCACGACCTCTACCCGCCCTTCGGGTGCAGGAAGGTCTGAGCTGGTATGGAGGAAAAAAGGATGGGCCACGAGATCTGTGGGGACCGGGATAACAGTGAGCGAAACACCTTCTGTATAGAGGACTGTGCTTTATCCAGGGAAGCAAATAAATTGATGCGTTTCTGTAGCTCCTTAAAGAAAGGTTCCCGGGACAGTAGGACTATTGCCAGGGGGGCCCAATTCTTCGGATCCTAGTTCCGATAGCTTGGTGTCCATACGGAACAGAGCCGTGTACCTGCATTCGGTGCAGAACCACATTAGCATTGCCAAGAAGGCAAATGGGGCGTAGTGTCTAATCCCACATGATGGCCGGGTCCAGGCTCGTACCATCTGTGCAGGCCACATCCATCAGGGCCAACCTCCTGCACAAAGGACCCAGCCTATCCGGCTGTTCATCTTGCGCCGGGCGGAGGCGACGCTCGACCCCTTACGTGGGGTCCCGAGCCGTATGATTCAAGTACGAGGCCACCAGGGGGTCAAAATCCGGGTCCCCCGCCACCTTGTCCGGCAGGACGGCCAGGGGCATTCTGCCCGAAGTTACTCGCGGGCCTCCCTTTCCAGGGGTCTACGGACCCAGTAGCGCACAAATTGTGCTAAGTGGTCAGGCCGCGACCATTATGAGGACCTGGGGTGCCAGATAGAGCGAGGGTCAGACAGAGGTTTACCTTTAGCATCTAGAAAGATGTCGTCTCCCGGCACCACCGTGGGGGCCCATGTTCCCGGCGCGTCTTCATCCTCCTAGCGCCAACCTGGGCCAAACCTACGGTCCTAGTCCCAATCATCTTCTGCCATTGAAGGGAGTTGGTCTGCCCGCCACTCATCCAGTACGGCCTATGATAGGGGGGAGCAAGGAGGCCTCCTCCCCTGCGCCCGATAGACGGCGGAGCGAGGCCAGCGAGGTTAATAACCTCGAACCATTTCGCTTTGCCGGAGCCTTGCCCTACCGGGAGCGTGGTTTAGGGACTTCGCCCTTCCAATAGCGCATTTGCCTGCTCTCTCCCATGAGAGTTTGACTCAGCCGAGTCGTCTGCCAAGCGGGGGGGGGTTCCATTCACGCCTCTGTCCGGTTGTGATAGAGGGAGGGCCCTAGCCAGGGCTGTCTCCACAGAGGCGGACCCCGCCGCATCAAACAATGCCTGCAAACTCTGTGCAGAGGCCTCCCTAATATCCGAAATGATGGTATGTGACACCTAAGGAGATAGAGAACAGGTATCACTAGCAGGCAGCAGGGGCCGCACCCCTATAGGTGGCAGAGGCAAGTATTATACGCATGCCGGCTCAACAAACAGGGGTCCAGGAGTGGAGCCGCCAGGCCAGTTGCATGCGTAAAATGGCACAGACAACGCAGGCCAAATCATGGGGCACAGACAAAACTGGCCAATCAAGGGGCACAGACAAAGCAGGCCAATCATAGGGGCACAGACTACAGCTGGCCAGTATCTGGGCACGGGTAGTACCGGCCAGAGGTGTATGGAGGCAAAACGTAAATCCGTAGAGGTGACAGGCAGGCATATCTTGACACGGAGGCGTGTAGGGTAGAGATGTACCAGGGTCCCCAGGTCAGGTCCAGAACAGTGTGAGGGCTAGTGTCCCCAGTAGGGTCCCCTGCAGGAAATATGCAGATGTAAACAGTAACCAACCCTCAATTAGTCCAGGAACATGCATAGTGTAAGCAGTAAGGGCACAGAATCCATGCACAGAGAGCAACTGCCAGCAGCAGAGCTCTAAGCAAACACGCATTTGTACAGCCATATGCAGTGAGACAGGGAAGACACAAGCACATAGCAAAACCTCAAATTACACCTGAGAGATATATAAGGAATCTAGGGAAACAGACCAGTGAAGCATGGAATACAAAAAATAAATATAAAAGTGTAAATCTCCGATGAATATAAGGGGTAGAAGACTGCAGTCCCTATAGTGAACTTTACACAGAAAAGAAAATGGGGACCCTGCGCCCTTAAATGAAGGGCGCCCACGCGGCAGGCATAGCAGAGCAAATCGCGCCCCCCCTGGACCCGGCCACGCGGTCACGGGGGAGAGGGCGCACCTAAGCCGCAACTCGCGGCAACAGAGAGGCTCCCTGTACCCTCTCCACGCCGCATGTGTATAGCCAGGATGCGAGCGAGGCGAGGGAGGGACAGTGAAGCCGGTAGGGGATTCCCGCTCGGCGGACGAAGCCGGCGGGCGGGAATCAATACACACAGCGCACGAGGGACCGCTGGAGTCTTTCTCCGCGGTCCCGACGGTCGGCACGGGAGGCGGTCGGAAGACCGCTTCTCGGCGACAGTAAAGTAAAACAAAGCACACAGGGGAACAAAGGGAAAAAAAACCAAAGGCAGAAACAGAAGAGAAATAAAGCATAAATACCCCACAGAAAACGGAGGAACAAATAATACATATAAAAACGGAATGCAGAAAAATAGAAACCAGGAAAAGGAACCAAACAATAAAATAGGTCAAATACAAAATCAGTATAATGGAGGAAAAAATACACAAGTGAATAATTAGCATTTCCAAAATGTCACATATAAAAAACCCACAGCCACCCAGAAAAACCAGGAGGCAGAGGTACTCTGACCTGTACTGTCCGCAGAGCAGCAAAGAAAGAGGAAATGGTGGCTTAGGAGGAGCCTTATATAGATACCTTATGTTTTTGTCTTTGGTGTTTATCTCTCTGTTAATGTGCTGCTGTGGAGTTCTAGTAAAGAGAGACTTAAGCAAATATGAAGCCTCCTGTCATGCTATAAAATTATATACAAAAGTCAGGAACTGAATTTCAAATCACAAATTATAACAGCTGGGAGCTCCAGCATTCGGCTTACATTTCATAATTGAAAAAGTCAGTACGAGATAACTGGCCCCAAGAAAAAAATCTAATGGTTTATGTTTCCCTCTCTATACTTCCCAGCTCTTTCATTGTATTCACTGACTCTATCCTATGTCTCCTTTCTAGGTGTGTGGTACAATGATCTGGTCCAGGTGGCAGCTCATGAGATTGGTCATGCCCTTGGCTTGTGGCATTCTAATGATGTCAGGGCACTCATGCATCCTAATGCCACACAAACCCGAACCCGTTACCTTGCACAAGATGATATCTGGGCCATACAGCGTCTCTACAGTAATTTTTATCTATTTTACAATGTTATTTATAGCCACCACAATGACTATGGACCCTTTCTTCTTCTTTTTTTTTTTTTTTATAATTCTTTATTTATGTAGTTCATTGATATTCACACAAGTTTATAAAGACATATCAACATATTGCTGTCCTCCGCTAGGTCCAGTCTTGTGGTGAGGGTGGACTGAGATGCCTGCATTTGTAGAACGTGTGCCTTTAGCCCCTTCACCTCCTGTTGCAGGTCTAGAATATCCTGAGTACGTGCGGTTACCGCCTGTATTTCCGTCCCGCAGTTCCATATCTGCCGCATTCATTTGCCTTACTTCCCTTAACAAGTCGGCTATGTCTTGTTTGGTGGCCGGGGTGAGATTGTCCCGGTTAGCTAGTGTCCCCTTGGTTAGGTGTGTGGCTGGCAGATCATGTTCCGCCTCAGTCTGCTCACCTTCATCTCGGGGGGCTGGTGTGCACCATCGGTCACTGTAGCAGGTTGCCTATGTCCTATGTGTTTCTGCTGTTGGTCTGTTTTGGTCTCTGGGACCTGCGGCCCATGTTGTGTTTGTCCAGTTCCACAGTACTTTTTGGCTGTCGCGTGTCTTGCAAGCTCCCAGCACCGCAGTCTCTGGCTCTAGCCTTTTGGTTTGGTAGGCGATGTAGGCCCCGGTTCTCCGTCGGGTCTTCTTACCCGTTTGTGGGAATAAAAAAAAACAAAAAAACGCCTGTAGTTTGTCCTCGAGGGTTGCCCAGGAGGCTAGTTAGTGCTTTCGATGATGCCACGAGGTCTCGGTTTAGCGTCTTATTAGACGTTTGCCCGGAGCTCTGTACTAGTGTGTCCGTTCCTGTCTGGTGCTTGTCTCCGCCCACAACCTTTTCTCTTTTTAATGTCTATCTACTGCTATTTATTATATTGTTGATATTGCCTCTCTCTTTTATTCCAGTTCACATTACTGTTAATTGAGGGTCAGGTTTATATAATGAGTGCCTACAGGCACAGAACTTTCAAGTTCCCTAAAACCCTCCCTCTATCACCAAAGTAATTTTAAAAATTGTGACCATGTAAATAAGATAACATTTATGTATATACACATATTGTGTATATGTGTGTGCATTTGTACCAATGTGTGTAAATGTCTAAGTGCACGTCTAAGATTTTGTCTGTTTGTGTGTTTGAGTATAATGTGTGTGAGCAGCATCATGTGTTTGTAACAGTGTTGGAGGCACTTACCTCTCTTTTCTTGGCAGACAAATTGCTAGACACCAGGTCTAATTTTATGGTAGCAAGCTTGTGCTTTGGGTCGGTCAAACCTTGGTCTAGATGTCCACCTATGACACAAGTAAATACAGACAGTCCACCATAATTAAGGCATAGATAGAACGAGTAACATTTATACCTGTGCCAATGACATTTAATAATATCTGATTTTCTATATCTATAGTATTTAAAATGTGAATATCCCTGTCCTTTTAGAGTTCCCTCATAATGTTACTGCACCGAAGAAGGTAAAAGTGAAGTCGCGTTATGTTCCAATTGGCCAATCTATCACTTTCCACTGCAAGCAAAAAGTACACCAGCCATTGCAGAGAATTAGGTGAGAACGTGTTACAATTAGCCTCTAATAAATAAAGTCCACCAGCTAATAAATACAAAGGCTGTAACAGACCACGCATCTTGGGTTTTTTACATTTTTATTGACTTACCAGATCTGAAGTAAGAATGTTGAAAATGGTGGAATGCATCTGGTTATTTAAAAAAACAGTACCATAACCACTTCATGTGAATGCGGTCTTCTGGTTCATGGTCAAACCATTTTCAATCAGTTTGGCCAAAATTGGGGTCTCCACGGCACAAACATAGGAATACAATGTTTTATATATTGGAAGTTGTGTATTGTTATATTGAAAATAAATTTGCAATACAGAACAGGAAATAACTTTGTGGAGGAAAGCCAAGGGTAAAACACCATTAAAAGATTTGTAAGAATCACTACTCGGTATACACCAGAGCGACATTGCGGGTATGGCGCAGTAACACAGGGAGATACGCACTAATGACACACATGTCACCGCTTCTCCCTCTCGCTCATAACATTGACTTCCCACCGGGCTTGGATCCAGGGGCGCTGAGGACATTGAGCAGGGATCCGTTGCCTCGACTGAGACACGTATCCACTAAGCAGGGCCTAAGAGCGTGGGCGGACATAAGCAAAGACTCAGACCAGTCCTTCCTGACCCGATTCAAATATGAACAGCTACGCAGCTTTGTAGGGACCCTCCCACGGGGAGCGAATCTGGGAAGGGATCTTACAGATTTTGAGACCCTGTGTGTGTATCCTAACCCACTGCCACACGGTGTCTCGCACCTATACTCCACACTACAACTGCACACCCCGACGGCATCTCCGCCATTTATGGGAAAATGGGAGGAGGCCCTCCACCAGACTCCTTTAGCGCGACGGAATGGGAAAAGATATGTCACATCACCCACCACTGTTCGGTCTTCAGCAAGAGCCAAGAGACGGCATATAAATTACTATCACAATGGTACCACACACCAGACACCATACACCACATTTCCCCGCACGGATCCCGGTCCTGCTGGAGATGCGATAAGGCGCGGGGCACACCACTGCCCTACTGACAAACCATACACAAAATACTCACCAGATTCACGGACAGTCCACCGCCATTAGAACCGGCAGCCATGCTATTACACCACACGACCACCCCCTCCACTAGATACAAAAAAAATCGCTGACAATCCGTATTCTTAATGTAGCAAAACAGACCATTCCCCAATACTGGAAGAAGAGGGAGACTCCACCGCTGCAACGGTGGTTCGACCAAATGGAAGAACTGAGGGCCATAGAAGAACTTACTATGCTGACGGCGGGACCGCAGCAACAGACGTATCTAGACATATGGACACACTGGATATTGACGACGACCCAACCTGACTTCCTGACACTCCTACAAGGCCGTGCGCCTTGAGACGCCCGACTGCCAGACGAACGGACAGGTAACTCGCCCTCCTTCCTCCCCCGCTTTACCCAAACCTACCCGCCCCCACTTCCCTCAGAAAGGCCACCCGGGGAGAAAGGTACACCGTACAGGGAGGACGATGTTCCTGACCCAAAGGCGAAGGAGCTGACACGGGCAGACTTGGTACCACATCCCGATGCCCCAGGGAGGTCAGAGGGAAAAACCTTGGGCTCAGACGACCCACAGAGATCCAAAGGACATGACTGACGAACAGGGAAGGGCAACAACTGCTCATTTGGGTATGACACCGCCATTTAGACTTCCTGAGTCAGGCCGCAAGAGACGGGCCATAGGGCCCACAGACCAGAGACCAAGAAAGGGCACAGGACGAGAGAGTAATGGGCCCACACCCTGGGAGGGAGGACGCACGTAGAACCTACCTGATAGGAGGGGACAGAGGCCAGACATGCACGAAGTGGGGATGACATGACCCTCTAAATAAAGGTAACCGCATCACACAAAGTAAACGGCAATAGCCAGGGGTGGGTCCGGACCCCCTCCCAGGGGAACTAGCGCTGGGAACATAGAAGGTCAGCCCGGCAAGCCGAACTATATATCTCCAGATGGGTCACGGAGTGGCCTAAGTGCCACCGTTTCGATAAAATACGCTGACTGCCCTACCACCCCACCCCTCCTGTACCCTTTCCCAAAATACAAGGGACCTGCGTGTCCCACTGTAGCTAAATGAGCAAAATACGCAGACACAGCTCTATCTATGTTATCTATGTTATCTTCGGTTATTGATACCACATGTTTCATGGGACCTGCGAGTCCACACCACAGTTTACTCTGTTATTGATTCCTGGGACCTGCGAGTCCACACCACAGTTTACTATGAATGCGTAAGACACGCAATTGTATTAAAAAGACCAATAAAGATACTATTTACAAAAAAAAAAAAAGATTTGTATAAATTCTGTCTTAATTTTGCTTAGAGCAGAAAAACAAAAATCTCCTACAGATGGATTGGCATTCTGGTTGCTACCACAGTGGATATAAACTCATGTAGGCCTTTATTCCCTCTGTAAGGCATGTAAAGGGAAACTTATGTTATTATACATGCTGTTCTGACTTTATGGGATCCTGCCTGACTGTTTATTATAACCCCCTCATATTTTTTGCTTCCCTGGCCTCCTTGTTATTCCCACTATGCAACTTACCTGGTCATTATCAATCTTTCCCTTGCAGTTGGTATAAGGATGGATCCCGTCTTCGTTCCTCTGTTCCTGGCCTCGTGATATCATCCCCAAGCATCCTAGTAATACAAGCAAATGAAGTTACCCGGGGGAGGTACACATGTGTGATTCACAAGGACAGGGCGATCATAGGAGGCAAAGCATGGCAACTTCATTTACTAGAGGAGTAAAAGCACTCAACTGATAAATTGATTCCTTGTCTTGTGATAAAGGAAAAGTGTACACTATTTGAATGTGTTCATTCCAATTTATACCACTATTCACATTTTATGTAAACTTTGCTCTGGATATGTTATCTTTCTTATATATTGTTCCACTATTAAATGCAATAAAGGAACTTGGAGGAAATATAGCATAACTGTTGAGATACTGTGAGCTCAATTCTTCATCAGCATAAAGGTAACAAGTACAGTAAAATAATTGTGATTAAAAACTATATTCATGGTCATTCAGTCTTGCTTGCGCTCATGGTGAGTGACAACCTTGCAACAAAATTAAGGCCTTACAGCAAGCGGTATTCATTAATTAAACACTGTTCAGTTCAGTAAGGTTTGTTATATACCCCTGGTTTCTCACAGCGTAGTGCTTTGTATCTGTGCCGAATTTTTTTTTTTGTGAACAACTCCCATTTTTGCCACCAAAATAATTGTTAATATAACAATAACAAAAAATGTATATAACAAAATACCCAGTATACATCTAGGACAGATGACGTTTAGAGAAAACCACTAGACTTGCACATGGTGGAAAGTTTTGGATCTTCTGAATACATTCAGACAAATTATAATCTAATTTCAGTCAATGTGAATTTCTGCCAATATTTCATTTGGTTTCGCCAAATTTCAGCCATTTTTTCTTGTTTGGTATTATCATTAAGCAAAATTGAATGCGATGATCGCTGCCAAATCTTTCAGTGGTTTAGATGAGTAGGTAAGTTATTAATTTGGAACCCTTATGTGTGATTGCCACAGTTCTGTTTAGTAGATATCTCCCTATTTTGGTATCCTTAAATATGGCAGTCCCGCATAAGGTACCAAACTAGGGAGCTATCAACTACAAAACTGAAAGATAAACATTAGGAAAAGTCATTTACTTAAAGGAACACTATAGGGTCAGGCACACAAACGTATTCCTGACCCTATAGTTTTAAAACAGATCCTCCATTGCCTCCCTAAATATAGTAAACTCTTACTTGTATTCAAGTCTGCAGCTGCTGCCTCTGTCCCTGATCTGTCTGCTTGGCTGACATCATCAGAAGTGATTTCTCACTTCATCCAGGATTGGCTGAGACTGTCAAGGAGGCAGATCAGAGGCAGAGCAAGCACAAGTCAAACACAGCCCTGACTAATCAACATCTCCTCATAAAGATGTGTCACGGGAGGTGGGACTCCTTGTACGTGTTCCCTTAATTATACTTTGTATCGTCTAATGTTTCCCTGCATTCAAATGGAATTGTTCCCTTCTGTTCGGTTACCAAACGGATTCTGTGGGGTCCCCTTGTTCCCAAATTATGTTTAGGCTTGATTGGAAGATTGTGCTTGTCCCATTCTGGATATGATAAAAATGAGGCTTGAGTATTAATCTGTGGATAGGTATTAATGTCTCTTTTGGATATGATATTGGAACACCAGGCCTGTTTATATCAAAGGACTCCTTATCTGAG
Organism: Pelobates fuscus; assembly: GCF_036172605.1. Taxonomy (NCBI): domain Eukaryota; kingdom Metazoa; phylum Chordata; class Amphibia; order Anura; family Pelobatidae; genus Pelobates; species Pelobates fuscus. The sequence goes on from NC_086318.1 coordinate 156,227,093, forward strand.
AGGGGCCCATGACACACTGACCTCCCCCCCGGCACTCTTGTTGTAAAGCATTGCCGCGGGTTGCCATTTAGTTGTTGCGGTCTGGCAACACAAGAAGAGCCACCAGACCAACCAGTGTCCCCCTCCCTGGCTAAAGGTAAGCGGCAGGAGGGGAGGGGGAGGTTAAATATTTTCAAAAAGGGGGGGGGCGGGGCCTAGCCGCCGAACTGACTGGTCGCACAAAGCGTGAGCTCCAAGTGAGAACCACTATTAAGCTGCCTTTTCCTACCCCAAAAAGACGATTTTTAACGCTGGAACGCATCGGGATTACCCGGAGCACCAACCTGTAGGTTTTTGGGGACCTACAGGACGAATTATACTCGACAGCACACTGCGGCCTACCAGCGTCTGTGAGCATGGGTGAGGCGGCCGCTCTCCCTGCTGACTGGCCTGCTGGAACAGCTAAGGTGGTTGGGGACCCCCGTTTCTCCCCCCTTGCCGGTGGGGATTATCCTGGCACGAACAAACAAGCTTGACTCTTATGCAAAGCAAAATACAGCGCAACCCCTGACACTCACGCTCTGCTCTGACACCGAGGACAAGATGGCGGCGGCTGAGCCTGCTGCAAAAGCAACAAGCCCTCTGGAGACCTTTGAGGAACGACTAGAGGCCCACTTCAGAGAATTCTGACGGAAGCTGTTATGTAGAGGGGCAAAAGCTACAGGAGAGCAGCGGAGAGAAGACAGGCAGTCTAACTTACCTCCCGACCACAAGTACCTGATGGCTGACAAGCGCCGGAGTCCACCAGCGCCTTCTAAACCTCAAAAGCCATCAAGTAAGGCGGCACACTCACGCATTACCAAATCGCAGAGCTCAACTGATCGGAGATCGGAGATCCTCTCTCCCCCCTCGGCGGAAGCAAAGCACTACAACTCCCCCGAAACCCACAGGGGCTCACACAAATGATGTACAAACCACTAATGCTACTATATGAACCACCTACATTATCTTGACTAATTCATGTTTATTCTACAATACGGTTCGGTTTAATCGTTTTTACTAATCTACCTAGCACGCAGTGAAACCGTTTAGTCACGAAGACATTCTTCACCTAGCCAGCCAAGTGTTATGTAGCACTATCTCTGTTACCCCAAATATAAAATTTTGTGCTGTATTCTCAAGATGCATAATATTATCTCTAACTGTTCTCAACGTCATCCTACATGCATCTCTGTATGTTCTACAGATCCTCGCGTCTGCTGTTGTGGCAACGCAGGATGTATTGTATTCTCAAGCACGACCAAAAATAAAGAATTAAAAAAAAAATTACCCCTAAATATTTTCAAAAAATTAATAAAAATTCAACAGCAAAAACATACCCAGCAGCATTTGTGCAACATAAAGATACGTCCACTACACAGACACACATCATCCACTACACAAACACACACCTCCTCAACTACACAAACTAAATCCACTACACGCACACTCTGCAGTCACTATATACACGCTACATCCAATACACAAACACACACTCTGCTTTTATTACACACAAACAAAACATCCACTATACAAACAAACACACTGCATTCCCTATACACACACACTACATAAACTCCCCCAAACAATTCTGGTGGCAGTCCTGCTTATCTCTCTCCAGTTATGATAGGTAAAGTATTTGGAGATTACTATGCCTCATTGTACAATCTTCCTGACTCTAAAAAGGACAAGCAGAACATGATTGACTTCCTGTGTTCCTTAGCTTTACCTACTATTTCAGTTGAAAAACTAGATGGTTTGAACTCTTCTTTTATATTGCTGGAAGTCAGAGATGCCATATTTTACCAGACCTTAGACCAGACTGCACCCACTGCTTAGGGATCTGTTCAACGAGATTGGTTTTAATAAGAAGTTCCTGGTAGAAATGCTACACGCATTAGTAAAACCCATCTTGAAACCAGGGAAAGAACCTAAAACTGTAACCAACTACAGACCGATCTCAGTGATCAATCTAGCTACAAAAATATTTTCTAAAATCTTGGCCAATAGACTTAAAATAGTTATAGCAGACTTAGTACATATAGATCAGGCTGGATTAGAACTGGTCGCTCATAGGAAGATAATTCCCCCAATTTTTTTATTTTAATTTCCAGATTACAAGGAGTCTCCAGCTGTTTTCACTACCTTGGATGCCGAAAAGGCATTTGATCAAGTCAACTGGCATTTTTTATATCATACCCTAGAAGCTTTTGGTGTAACTGGATTTTTTTACAGAATTTTCAATGGCATTATACACTTCCCCTAAAGCTAAAGTAACAGGGCCATTATTGAAATGAAAGGGGTTTGACATTAAAAACGACACCAGACAGGGGTGCCAATTAGCTCCACTTTTATATGCACTATCTATTGAACCCTTAGCTGCCTTGATAATGTCTAACGAATTCATTCAAGAGATTAAGTGTGGAACTCACGAATTCAAAATTATACCATTACACGTAATATTAACTTTATTGTCAGAAAAATACCAGCTGTATTATTATCTATTCAGAAATACGCTGAGTATTCTAATTGCAAATTAAATTGGACCAAATCCCGGGCTATTCCATTTGAGCTATCAGATACCCAACTATACAACCTAAAAGTTATTACACATTCCAAGTGGAATAATTACCTAGAAATCAAAACATAGCGGTATTGCAGTAGGTCAGCTTAAGTGCCTATCTCCGGGGGCCGAGTAATTATATTCCCTTATGGCCTATGCATGTTTTTAAACAAAAGTAAAATGTAATTTTTACTTAATAATTACAAAATAAGAATATTGATGTTCCAGTTCACATAAATGTTCATCAGGACATATATATATAGAATTAAAGTTTTCTATGTGAACTGAAACATCGATATTCTTATTTTGCAATCATTAAATGAAAGTTAAGTTTTACTTGTACACTACAAAAGAAGTCCTTGGATTATATACTATATATATATATAGACCAAATAGAGATAAGGTGCACTCAAAAGGTCTTTGTCCCTTCAAACTTTTTCATTTATAAATCACATTATCAATTTCAGAGAAACTGCTATGTTTATAATAGGGTTAATCCAGCCTCTAGTGGCTCTCTCATTGACAGCCGCTAGAGGCGCTTCTGCGCTTCTGCGCTTCTCACTGTGATTTTCACAGTGAAAAGACGCCAGCGTAGGACTATGGACTGTCTGAACGCGCGCGCGGCTCATGCCACGCATGCGCATTCAGCCGAGTAGGAGGAGAATCCCCCGTCCGGCGCTGGAGAAAGAGGTAAATTTAACCCCTTCCTCACCCTATAGCCCGCTGGCTCAGAGGAGGAGTCTGGTGTTGTATAAATTGAATGTCCTTGCTTCCATTAAACCAGTCTTGTTCCAGCATTACGCTTTGGCTCATGTTACAGCCGTTACAGCTCCATACACCACCACAATGGATTTAAAATGAAATGAACAAGATATGCTTTAACTGCAGACTTTCAGCTTTAATTTGAGGGTATTTACATCCAAATCAGGTGAACGGTGTAGGAATTACAACAGTTTGTATATGTGCCTCCCACTTTTCAAGGGACCAAAAGTAATGGGACAGATTAACAGTCATAAATCAAACTTTCACTTTTAATACATGGTTGCAAATTATTTGCAGTCAATTACAGCCTGAAGTCTGGAACGCATAGACATCACCAGACGCTGGGTTTTATCCCTGGTGATGCTCTGCCAGGCCTCTACTGCAACTGTCTTCAGTTCCTGCTTGTTCTTGGGGCATTTTCCCTTCAGTTTTGTCTTCATCAAGTGAAATGCATGCTCAATCGTATTCAGGCCTTTGATTGACTTGGCCACTGCATAACATTCCACTTCTTTCCCTTAAAAAAACTCTTTGGTTGCTTTTGCAGTATGCTTTGGGTCATTGTCCATCTGCACTGTGAAGCACTGTCCAATGAGTTCTGAAGCATTTGGCTGAATATGAGCAGATGATATTGCCCGAAACACTTCAGAATTCATCCTGCTGCTTTTGTCAGCAGTCACATCATCAATAAATACAAGAGAACCAGTTCCATTGGCAGCCATATATGCCCACACCATGACACTACCACCACCATGCTTCACTGATGAGGTGGTATGCTTTGGATCATGAGCAGTTCCTTTCCTTCTCCATACTCTTCTCTTCCCATCACTCTGGTACAAGTTGTTCCAGAACTGTGAAGGCTTTTTTAGATGTTGTTTGGCAAACTCTAATCTGGCCTTCCTGTTTTTGAGGCTCACCAATGGTTAACATCTTGTGGTGAACCCTCTGTATTCATTCTGTTGAAGTCTTCTCTTGATTGTTGACTTTGGCACACATACACCTACCTCCTGCAGAGTGTTCTTGATCTGGCCAACTGTTGTGAAGGGTGTTTTCTTCACCAGGGAAAGAATTCTTCTGTCATCCACCACAGTTGTTTTCCGTGGTCTTCCGGGTCTTTTGGTGTTGCTGAGCTCACCTGTGCGTTCTTTCTTTTTAAGGATGTTCCAAACAGTTGATTTGGCCACACCTAATGTTTTTGCTATCTCTCTGATGGGTTTGTTTTGGTTTTTCAGCCTAATGATTGCTTGCTTCACTGATAGTGACAGCTCTTTGGATCTCATATTGAGAGTTGACAGCAACAGATTCCAAATGCAAATAGCACACTTGAAATGAACTCTGGACCTTTTATCTGCTCCTTGTAAATGGGATAATGAGGGAATAACACACCCCTGGCCATGGAACAACTGAGCAGCCAATTGTCCCATTACTTTTGGTCCCTTGAAAAGTGGGAGGCACATATACAAACTGTTGTAATTCCTACACCGTTCACCTGATTTGGATGTAAATACCCTCAAATTAAAGCTGAAAGTCTGCAGTTAAAGCACATCTTGTTCGTTTCATTTCAAATCCATTGTGGTGGTGTATGGAGCTGTAACGGCTACCCTGGTAGTGAGAGGGTATCAGCCGTTGGAGACGTCCTTTTTCCTGGCAAGTCGCTGTGTAGTAATAGAGCTGGTATAATCCCATCCACAAGATCCAGGGGGAGAGTCAGGATCAGCTGTAACAAGGCAAAGTAATAATGCAATAAAATCCCCTTCCAAGAACGAGACGAGGCTACGTTTTGAAGGGTCAATAAGAACCTGTTTAATGAGGGCTACCTGCCCAGTATTTATGCCGGTCTCCCACCTGGTGGACACTCCCCTAAGGGACCAAATAGGAGACTGTAACAACAGACAGACATGTATCATTTTAGGACATACAGCCACAATACTTTCCCACAATGCATCCTGGCTTCCTCCCCTCTGCCCTGGAGATAATTGAGAAGTAATTCAATTATCTCCCAGGACAGAGGCAAGACTCCATTATGCACGTGGTGAACACAGATACAATATTACTTTAAAATACACAAAGTTACTTTTTGCACATAAAACACAGACATGTAACATATCCCCAGATAGCTCAGGTCTGAGTGCACATTATTAGGTGAATGGCACTGAGACCACACGAATACAGTTTAATTACCATGGAGCCAAAGTCTTTAATTACACGAATAGGCTCCATGGCATAGCTATCTGGGTTAAAACATTCACATAAAATAAACTACCGAAGTTCCAGGTGTTTGGCTAAATTGTCCCGAATAGGAACCAGGGGGCTGGAGGCTCAGCGGTGCCTGCACGTAAAAGTGTCCGCTTTTAGTGCATGAAAGCCGGGCAGAAAAGCGTTGGCTGCCCGGGGAGCTCCAAAACACCGCCATTGTGTGGCGGCTAGGTGTAACCGCAACAACCCAGTAACAGTCAATTAAGCTGCAGTTAACCGCCACTACTGGGTGGTCAATTGCCGGCACACGCTCGTTTAGCCGCGGCTTCAGGGAGGTAGATGGAGGGCACACGCCAGCTTCTGGGTGGCCAATTAACTGCGCCGGCCGGCTTCCCACGGCTCTGGGGAGGCGGATAAAAGGCTGTTTGTTCGGTAGATAGAATCTACCGAACGGCTGTGCAGAAAGGAAGGAATAAATCTTTCTGCACAGTAAAATTAAGTGTTTAACTGCCGGTCCATAATCCAAAGGCAGCAGGCGGGCAACCAGGCTTCTCCAGTTCACAGTGGCGAGGTTGGTTTAGCCACAGGAGCCAAAAAGATTAGAATTGTATCGATGTCCCAATATTTATGGACCTGACTGTATATATATCCATTGTGGCAAACCTAGCCACTTCTGGACTATGATATGTAGAGGTTGTCCATAGGATGTAAGGGGGGACTGTATCTTCTATATTATGTGTGTATTGTATAGCACCGTTCGCATGCTGGCAGCCCTAAGCTACCAGCATGCAAACCCTTCGTTTGACGAATTGCGGCCATCCGGGCCGTTCGCCAACCGAACACGGGCTCCCCAGGTGGACCACACACTTAGCAGTCGTGTGGCGCTCGTTAACCGATTGCAACATTGTTGCAATCGGTAATTAAAGGCTCTCCTAGGTGGCCGTCGTTCGACTACCGACCATGCGGCGGTCGGCCATCTTGGATCCTTTGTCTCTCCAGCGGTGTTCGGTCGTCGAGCGCCTGGTACTGAAAACGGCTACTCAATGATACGAACACCGCTGGACTTCCCGAGCGTTCGGGAGTTCCGCTCTCATCGCATTATGTTTCCCATCGGCGTTCGGTAGTTTTAAACCGAACTCGATGGTTAAGTGTATTTTATGCGGCGTTCGGTCAGTTCAGCTGGGAGCTGAGCGGTATTCTCCCAAAAGATGCGCTCAGGTCCCAGCTACCTGCCGAACGTTCGGTCATTTAAATCTACCAAATAGAATGTGAAAACCGTATTTTAATACAGATTGTCGGTTCTGCTGCACGAGGGGATAGTCCACTTAATCGTCCATTTTAGTGGGAGTATCCTTCTCGTGCAGCACAGCCTGTTGGGAAAATTACATTGCATGATGGGAGAAATCCCTTGGATTTACTGTATGGAAACCCCTTGCATGGGGAACTGTATAAATATGCCAGCTGTGAATAAAGCCAGTTAGTTGACTCCCAGACTGTGTTTCGTCCGGTTATTGGGAGGATTGGGGAACTTGCCTTGCTTTTCAGCGCTGACTGTGGATGTGCCTGTAGAGCCAGCGGATATTGGGGATTTTAATATTGCCCGGGAATGTACCCAAAATCGTGGCAAGCCCACCTGGAATCAGGGGCGTCCAAACCCAGTGCCCAGGGCGGCTGCTCACCATTATCAGAGGGAACCAACCACTCAGGATTTGTGGAGTGTTCATGCGGAGGAACCCCTGGGTATATTGCATGAGGTCATGTTGGTCCGAGCCACCGATAACCGGCAGCATCACCGGCAGCTGGTAACCCTTGAGGGGAAAGAGGTTCAGGGACTACGAGATTCGGGAGCTACCTTAACCCTGATAGCAACCCATTTGGTATCCGAGGGAACGCATACTGGCGGATCTGTGGCCGTCCGGGTAGCCGGGGGAGCTGTATACCGACTACCCACTGCGAAAGTACATTTGAACTGGGGTGCGGGAGAGGGGACAGTAGAAGTGGGACTAATGCAGAACTTACCGGCAGATGTTGTTCTAGGGAATGATTTGGGCCAGATGACCTCTGCTTTTGTTCCACAGGCTCCCTACCAGGAAGCCCATCCAGTAACCACACGGCAACAGGCTCGCACCATGGCTCCACCAACGCACTCTGAGGCTCAGGTAAGAGACCAAGACCCCCACCCGACACGTTTATCCTGGGATATCCCGACTAAGTTTGAGGCCGAGGTAAAATCAGATCCCACGCTACAGATATACAGGGACCGGGTACACACTGACCAGGCAGGGTCAGAGGGGGAGCGATACATGTGGGAGAAAGGACTACTGTATCGCATTGCTGAACGCGAAATTGGAGGGTCAGTCACAGTAACGACGAAACAGTTAGTGGTACCCCAGAAGTATAGACAGGAACTGCTTAGGATTGCACACGACATTCCCCTGTCTGGCCATCTAGGGATGACCCGTACTCGATATAGGTTAACCCACGCTTTCTTCTGGCCAGGGATTTCTAAGGATGTGAGACAGTACTGCACGTCATGTGACATCTGCCAGCGGGTCGGCAAGCGGGGCGACCGACATAAAGCCAAACTCTGCCCCCTTCCCATCATAGAAGAACCCTTTAGTCGGGTGGCCGTAGATATAGTGGGGCCCTTGCCAACCCCTAGCCCCTCCGGGAAAAAGTACATCTTAACGGTAGTAGACTATGCCACCCACTATCCCGAGGCTGTAGCCCTCTCCAACATTCATGCCGAAACAGTGGCCGAGGCCCTAATGAAGGTATTCTCCCGAGTAGGGTTTCCCCAAGAGATTATCTCCGATAGGGGCACCCAGTTTACCGCCGAGGTCACCCAAAAATTATGGAAACTCTGTGGCATTAAGCCAATAGTAAATTAAGCGTACCACCCCCAGTCCAATGGCCTATGCGAAAGGTTTAATGGTACGCTGAAACAGATGCTCCGCACATTTGGAGAGGCCCATAGAGACTGGGAAAGGTTCCTACCCCATCTACTGTTCGCGTACAGGGAAGTACCCCAAGAGTCCACAGGGTTTTCCCCGTTTGAACTGCTGTTCGGGAGGAGGGTACGGGGCCCGCTAGACTTAATTCGGGAGCACTGGGAGGGGGAGAGTAGTCCCGATGGGACCCCTATTGTATCTTACGTGCTGGAGTTTAGGGATCGACTGGAGGCACTCACTCAGGCCGTACGCACCAATCTCCAGGCAGCCCAACAACGCCAGCGCCGCTGGTACAATAAGGGGGCCAGAGACCGCAGCTTTCAAGTAGGACAGAAGGTTTTAATTTTAAAACCCGTCCACACACACAAGCTGCAGGCCATCTGGCAGGGCCCATACCAGGTGGTGGAACAGAAGTGTGACACCACCTATGTGATTGGCCCCTGCTCAGGGGTAGGGAAAAGACGCATGCTCCACGTGAACATGCTCAAACCCTACCATGAGAGGATAGAGGATGTGACGGCGATATGCGCCTCTGCCTCGGAGGATCAAGAGAATCTACCCCTACCCGACCTCTTAGAACCAGAGACCCAGACAGAGCCCTCCAAGGGGGTTCAACTGGGGGAGCGGCTAAGCCCTCAAGAGCGTGCCCAGGTACAGGCGCTAATTGTAGCTAAGGGGGCTACCTTCTCCAATTTGCCTGGGTACACTCCGCTGGCCACCCACCGAGTTGAAACCCAGGGACAGCTGCCAATGCGGCAGGCTCCATATCGTGTCCCTGAATCAGTGAGGGCACATATGAAGACTGAGCTGGACGAAATGTTGCAGCCAGGGGTTATCGAGCCTTCCGATAGCCCCTGGGCATCACCGGTAGTGCTAGTACCTAAGAAGGACGGCACGACGCGGTTCTGCGTTGACTACCGGAGGCTAAATGACAAAACCGTGTCTGATGCCTACCCGATGCCCCGGATAGACGAGCTGCTAGATAAGATGGCCCGTGGCCAGTATCTCACTATCATCGATTTGTGTAAGGGATACTGGCAAATTCCCCTAGCCGATGATGCCATCCCCAAGTCGGCCTTTGTCACCCCGTTTGGCCTGTACCAGTTTCGGGTCATGCCATTCGGGATGAAAAACGCCCCGGCAACCTTTCAGCGGATGGTGGATCGGCTACTGGACGGTTTCCAAGGTTATGCATGTGCGTACTTAGACGACATTGCCATATTTAGCCAGACCTGGGAGGAACACTTTGTCAGGATCGGGACAGGGATCCAACACGCAGAGTACAAACAGTAGCCAGATACGTATACCGGACCTTAGAATGGCCGGACTAACGTAAGTAGTACAGTATAGAATGGTCAAAGACAAGCCGAGGTCGAGGGTAACAGAAGACAGGTAAGCGAGAGACAAGCCAAATCAAGGGTAACAGAGATAAGCAGAGTAAGGTAAACAAGCCAGGTCAAAACCAAAAGGGATAATAGAATACACAAGCACTGAGTGACTAGAACAAGCTAGAACCACGACAGGGCAATGAGCTAATGAAAGAAGCTCTGTTAAATACCCTGTTCAGAGCAGTAACCACGCCTCCAAGGCGTCCTGATTGGTCCTGCAGCCATTGACTGACAGGTTGTTCCGGGGGAGTGTCCTGATGACTACTTCCTGCCTAGATGCTGTAAAAGGCAGTCACTCCTTCGCGGCCGGCCTAGCATGACCGGATAGACCGCGGGGAAGGGAGCCATCAGACCGTCTGGATGGAGGAACAGCTAAGTCTCTACCTCTTTCGGAGGTAGAGACCACAGGTACCCTGACAGTACCCCCCCTCTCAGATACGCCCACCGGGCGGAATGAACCGGGACGAGATGGGAAGCGAGAGTGATACGCCCTGCGGAGACGGGGAGCATGAACATCCTCCTGAGGTACCCAACTCCTCTCCTCAGGACCATATCCCTTCCAATCAACCAGATATTGTACTCTCCCCCGGGAGATTCGAGAATCAATAATAGAGTTAACCTCATACTCCTCCTGACCCTCCACCTGAACGGGGCGAGGAGGGGCTATTGTGGAGGAAAATCTGTTACATATGAGTGGTTTCAGCAATGAAACGTGAAACGAGTTCGGGATGCGTAAGGTATTAGGAAGAGCTAAACGATACGCAACTGGATTGATACGGGTCAGCACCCTGTAGGGTCCAATATAACGAGGAGCGAACTTCATGGAGGGCACTTTTAAACGGATGTTCCTCGTGCTCAGCCATACCCTATCACCTGGAACAAAGACCGGAGCCGCCCTTCTACGTTTATCAGCGTGTTTCTTGACCAACATAGAGTTGTGCACAAGGATTTGTCGAGTTTGATCCCACAACTTCCTCAAATTGGCAACATGAACATCAACCGACGGCACCCCCTGGGAAGGGGAATCCGAAGGAAGAATAGATGGATGAAAACCATAATTCATGAAGAAGGGGCTTGAATGAGTAGAATCGCAAACGAGATTGTTGTGTGCAAACTCCGCCCAAGGAATCAAACCGACCCAATCATCCTGGTGTTCAGAAACAAAGCATCGTAAATATTGTTCAATTTTCTGGTTGGTACGTTCAGCAGCTCCGTTAGACTGAGGATGATAGGCAGAAGAAAAGTTTAATTTAATACCAAGTTGAGAGCAGAAGGACCTCCAAAAGCGGGAAACAAATTGGGAGCCTCTGTCCGATACAATTTGAGAGGGTATCCCATGTAGGCGAAAAATCTCCTTAGCGAATATCTCTGCCAATTCGGGAGAAGACGGGAGTTTAGGCAGGGGAATGAAGTGTGCCATCTTAGTAAACCTGTCAACCACGGTGAGGATAACAGTCTGTCTTTTAGAGATGGGTAGATCGACAATAAAGTCCATGGCCAAACAGGACCATGGTTTTTCTGGAACCTCCAAGGGTTGCAGGAATCCACATGGAAGCGTATGGGGTTGTTTGGTTTTAGTACAAACTTCACATGCAGCGATGAACTCCTCAGTATCCCTCCGTAAAGCAGGCCACCAGAAGTCCTTAGAGATCAACGCGTAAGTTTTGCGAATACCAGGATGTCCCGCCATCTTGCTATTATGTAAACACTGTAAAAGTTCCAGTTGAAGAGCAGGAGGAACGAAATGACGGCCCGCAGGAGTCCGTTTAGGTGCTAGATGTTGCAACTTAATGATCTCGGCCAGTAATGGAGAATGAATCCTGAGATTCGTATTAGCAATGATATTGCATTTCGGAACTATAGAAGAAAGAACTGGTTCAGGTACAGTAGAAGGTTCATATTGGCGAGATAATGCATCGGCTTTAGAGTTTTTAGAACCAGGTCTGTAAGTCAGTACATAATTGAAGTGAGTCAGGAATAAGGACCAACGAGCTTGTCTAGAGGATAAGCGCTTAGCCTCCCCAATATAGGACAAGTTTTTGTGGTCCGTCAAAATCGTAATAGGGTGTAGGGTCCCCTCCAACAAATGTCTCCACTCCTTTAAGGCTTTAATGACTGCTAACAGTTCCCTTTCCCCGATGTCATATCTGCTCTCAGGCCCAGAAAATTTCTTAGAGAAGAAACCACAAGGGTGTAACGGTTTATCCACCCCTAACCTTTGAGACAGAACAGCCCCAACTGCTGTCTCAGAGGCATCGACCTCGAGCAAGAAAGGCAGAGTCGTATCAGGATGAACTAGAATGGGAGCCGAGGCAAAAAGTTCCTTGAGAGTCTTGAAAGCACCCAGAGCTTCCTTAGACCAGAACTTAGTATCAGCCCCTTGTTTGGTCATATTGGTAATAGGCGCAATGATAGAGGAGTATCCTTTAATGAAGCGCCTATAGTAGTTGGAAAAACCAATAAACCTTTGGATAGCCTTGAGTCCTTTGGGCAAGGGCCAGTCTAAAATAGATTGAAGTTTTACAGGATCCATTTTAAAACCCTCCCCAGAAATCACGTATCCAAGAAAGTCTACCTGAGACTGATCAAAACTGCACTTCTCCAATTTGCAATATAGACCATGTTGCAGCAGCTTGTGTAATACCTTTCTGACCTGTCTATGGTGAGTCTCAATCTCCTTAGAGTGTATTAGTATGTCGTCCAGGTAAACAATAACACAATCATGCTGAAACTCCCTAAGTACCTCATTAATCAAATCTTGAAATACTGCAGGAGCATTGCATAGTCCAAATGGCATAACAGTGTATTCGTAATGGCCATACCGGGTATTGAATGCCGTCATCCACTCGTGACCTTGCTGGATTCTCACCAAATTGTAAGCCCCTCTGAGATCTAACTTGGTGAAGATTTTGGAGCCCTTAAGACGATCAAATAACTCGGTAATCAGTGGGATAGGATAGGCATTTCTGACAGTTATTTTATTCAAGCCTCGGTAATCGATACAAGGTCTCAGCGTGCCATCCTTCTTCTTAATGAAAAAGAACCCAGCCCCGGCCGGAGAAGAAGACCTCCTGATGAATCCCTTTTCTAAATTCTCCCGAATATACTCCTCTAGAACCGAGTTTTCCTGAACAGACAAAGGATATACATGGCCCCTCGGAGGCATAGTGCCGGGTAGAAGCTTAATCTTACAGTCAAATGACCTGTGTGGAGGCAAAGAATCGGCATTCTTCTTGTCAAACACTGCCCTTAAGTCTAGGTAAAGGTCTGGTATTTGTCTTTCTGTGGACTGAGTAGGATTCTCCGGTATGTTAATATTAGCTAATGGAGAAACCTTGCACAAACACCGATCCTGGCAGCCCTGGCCCCACGAGAGTATCTCTCCTAACTCCCAATCGATAATAGGGTTATGTTTTTTCAACCATGGGTACCCCAGAACTATGGGAACGGAAGGAGACGAAATGAGCAGAAGAGATAAATTCTCCACGTGTAGGATACCCACATTTAGATTAATGGGTATGGTCTCACGAAAGATAACAGGGTCTAGTAGTGGTCTACCATCTATGGCCTCAACGGCCAAAGGTGTCTCCCTTAGCTGGGATGGGAAATTGTTCTTACTAGCAAAGGCTTGGTCGATAAAATTCTCAGCAGCACCGGAATCTATCAATGCCATAGCCCTTACTACTTCCTTCCCCCAAGTTAAGGAAACTGGTAGCAGAAGCCTGTGATCTTTATAATCAGGAGTAGAGGACAAAATAGAAACACCCAAGGCCTGTCCTCTAGAGAGACTTAGGTGCGAGCGTTTCCCGGGCGGTTAGAACAGTTCGAGAGTAAATGACCCTTGGCTCCACAATACATACACAAACCCTCTCTTCTCCTGTGCTGTCTTTCCTCCTCAGAGAGGCGGGTATACCCTATCTGCATAGGTTCAGTAAGCAAAGATATCGTGGAGTCAGGACTTGGAACAGCGGGAGCAAACCTAAAAGAAGGTCTCTGGTTCCTCTCTCGAGTGTTCTGTCTCTCTCTTAGACGTTCATCTATACGAGAGATGAACGAAATTAAATCCTCTAAATTCTCAGGGAGTTCTCTGGTAGCAACCTCATCAAGGATTACATCAGGGGCCATTCAAAAATACATCCATATACGCCTGCTCATTCCACTTGATTTCTGCCGCCAGAGACCTGAACTCTAGTGCATAATCCACCAGTGTTTGGTTCTCCTGTCTCAGGCGCAACAGTAATCTGGCTGCATTAACCTTTCTACCTGGAGGGTCAAATGTTCTTCTAAAAGCAGCTACAAATGCGTTATAGTTATAAACTAATGGATTATCGTTCTCCCATAGTGGGTTGGCCCATCTCAGTGCTTTCTCAATGAGTAGGGTGATAATAAATCCTACTTTTGCCCTATCTGTAGGATAAGAGCGAGGTTGCAATTCAAAGTGGATACTAATTTGGTTTAAAAAACCACGACACTTCTCAGGAGCCCCACCATAGCGTACTGGGGGGGTAATGTGAGAAGAAGCACCCACTGTGGCTACCTCTAGACCTGAACCGACAGGAGAAACAGGGGTATTCCGTATCTCCTCTGGTGGGTTATTGGCACAAGCTAATAGAGCCTGTAGCGCAAGCGCCATCTGATCCATTCTGTGATCCATGGCTTCAAACCTAGGATCAGGAGCAGCCAGCTGACTGTTTGTACTTGCAGGATCCATTGGCCCTGTCGTAATGTCAGGATCGGGACAGGGATCCAACACGCAGAGTACAAACAGTAGCCAGATACGTATACCGGACCTTAGAATGGCCGGACTAACGTAAGTAGTACAGTATAGAATGGTCAAAGACAAGCCGAGGTCGAGGGTAACAGAAGACAGGTAAGCGAGAGACAAGCCAAATCAAGGGTAACAGAGATAAGCAGAGTAAGGTAAACAAGCCAGGTCAAAACCAAAAGGGATAATAGAATACACAAGCACTGAGTGACTAGAACAAGCTAGAACCACGACAGGGCAATGAGCTAATGAAAGAAGCTCTGTTAAATACCCTGTTCAGAGCAGTAACCACGCCTCCAAGGCGTCCTGATTGGTCCTGCAGCCATTGACTGACAGGTTGTTCCGGGGGAGTGTCCTGATGACTACTTCCTGCCTAGATGCTGTAAAAGGCAGTCACTCCTTCGCGGCCGGCCTAGCATGACCGGATAGACCGCGGGGAAGGGAGCCATCAGACCGTCTGGATGGAGGAACAGCTAAGTCTCTACCTCTTTCGGAGGTAGAGACCACAGGTACCCTGACACACTTACAGCATATAGGGGCCATCCTAGATCGTATCGGGGTGGCAGGGCTAACCCTGAAACCCAGCAAGTGCCATATTGGGATGGCAGAGGTGCAGTATTTGGGTCACCGGGTGGGGTGTGGGCAGCAGAAACCCGAGCCGGCTAAAATTGAAGCTGTGGCCAAGTGGCCTACCCCCAGGACCAAAACTCAAGTGTTAGCATTTTTAGGTACCGCAGGGTACTATAGAAAATTCATGCCCAATTACAGTGCCCTGGCCAAACCCCTGACTGACTTGACCCGCAAGAACCTTCCCCGACTGGTTGTCTGGGCCCCAGAGTGTGAGCAGGCATTCCAACAACTCAAAAATGCTTTGACTAATGCTCCTGTACTTGCCGCTCCTGATCCAACTAAAAGATTTCTTGTCCACACAGACGCTTCAATGTTTGGATTGGGAGCAGTGCTAAGCCAAGTAGGAGCAGATGGCGGAGAACATCCCGTAGCTTACCTAAGCCGAAAGTTGTTACCCCGGGAAGTAAGCTACGCCGCCATTGAAAAAGAATGCCTGGCCGTGGTGTGGGCCCTCAAAAAGTTGCAACCTTATTTGTATGGACAACCCTTTTCCCTATTCACAGATCATAAACTGTTGGTATGGCTGAACCGTGTGGCTGGGGACAATGCCAGACTGTTGCGCTGGAGCTTGGCGCTACAGCCCTTTGACTTTACGATCCATTATCGCCCAGGGAAGCAAAACGGTAACGCCGACGGGTTATCCAGACAAACTGAACTTGAAAAATGATCTGTGAGTACTCCCCCGGACATCCCCAAGCCGATCCGTTGGGATCAGACTGTGTATGCCGGCTTGGTTCTGGGGGAGCATTGTGGCAAACCTAGCCACTTCTGGACTATGATATGTAGAGGATGTCCATAGGATGTAAGGGGGGACTGTATCTTCTATATTATGTGTGTATTGTATAGCACCGTTCGCATGCTGGCAGCCCTAAGCTACCAGCATGCAAACCCTTCGTTTGACGAATTGCGGCCATCCGGGCCGTTCGCCAACCGAACACGGGCTCCCCAGGTGGACCACACACTTAGCAGTCGTGTGGCGCTCGTTAACCGATTGCAACATTGTTGCAATCGGTAATTAAAGGCTCTCCTAGGTGGCCGTCGTTCGACTACCGACCATGCGGCGGTCGGCCATCTTGGATCCTTTGTCTCTCCAGCGGTGTTCGGTCGTCGAGCGCCTGGTACTGAAAATGGCTACTCAATGATACGAACACCGCTGGACTTCCCGAGCGTTCGGGAGTTCCGCTCTCATCGCATTATGTTTGCAATCGGCGTTCGGTAGTTTTAAACCGAACTCGATGGTTAAGTGTATTTTATGCGGCGTTCGGTCAGTTCAGCTGGGAGCTGAGCGGTATTCTCCCAAAAGATGCGCTCAGATCCCAGCTACCTGCCGAACGTTCGGTCATTTAAATCTACCGAATAGAATGTGAAAACCGTATTTTAATACAGATTGTCGGTTCTGCTGCACGAGGGGATAGTCCACTTAATCGTCCATT
Source organism: Pelobates fuscus (assembly GCF_036172605.1). Taxonomy (NCBI): domain Eukaryota; kingdom Metazoa; phylum Chordata; class Amphibia; order Anura; family Pelobatidae; genus Pelobates; species Pelobates fuscus. Next base: position 156,243,796 of record NC_086318.1, read on the forward strand.
TTAGTGGGAGTATCCTTCTCGTGCAGCACAGCCTGTTGGGAAAATTACATTGCATGATGGGAGAAATCCCTTGGATTTACTGTATGGAAACCCCTTGCATGGGGAACTGTATAAATATGCCAGCTGTGAATAAAGCCAGTTAGTTGACTCCCAGACTGTGTTTCGTCCGGTTATTGGGAGGATTGGGGAACTTGCCTTGCTTTTCAGCGCTGACTGTGGATGTGCCTGTGGAGCCAGCGGATATCGGGGATTTTAATATTGCCCTCCGCTACATCCATATACACAATTACATAAATAATTTCATAAATATACACATAAACTTCAAATATATAAATATGTATATATATTTAAATTCTATGTGCATATTTATGTGATATTTTTACATAATTTATGTTATTGATTGTAATTTAAGGGACCTTGCTGACAATCCAGGCCGAAGGTTATACAGTTCCGAAAACAGACACACTGACAGATCTCAAGAGGTGAAATTGCAATACCGGTCCTTAGAGTGGCCCTTAGAGGTCAGAGTACGAGCCAAGGTCAAAGGAGAATAGAGATACAGAACAACGATAGGACAAGCCGAGGTCAAGGATCAGAGAAGACAATAAACGAGAGACAAGGTAAAAATTCGGTAACCAACAATCAGACAGAGCAAACGCACTATTGGGCTAATAGAAGACCACAACAGGGCAACAAGGAATGGGAGAGGTGAGTATATATAGGCAAGAGCTACTTGTGATTGGTTAACTTCCACTTGGAATTTATCACTATTCGCGAAGGGTGTTTGATCCACCTAATATGAACATTGACGTCATTGCCAAGCGCCGGGTTCGAGCCTGACAGCGGCAACCGGAGCTCCAGCGGAGTGTGAGCAGACGGGAAGCCTGATAGCGGCAACCGGAGCTCCGATGGAGTGCGAGCAGGCAGGGCGCCTGACAGAAAGTAAAGATAATTTAATTTGCTAGCACTGCATTTAGTCATGTAACTTTCCTTGACACCCTACAACATGTACATCACGGGTACTGTTTTATTCCGTAGACTTCGCTGAACACAAATATTAGTATTTCTATAAGGTCATGGCGTTTGCTGATGACCTCCTGTTCACCATATCCAATCCACTCTCCACAATACCAGTTATTATAGCAGAAATGGAGACATATAGCAAGGTCTCTAACTTCCAGGACAATCTAACGAAATGTGACCTGATGCCCATTAACACCCTAGACACACAGCTAAGAGGGAAATTCCACTTCGCGTGGACATCTACATCTCTAAAATATCTGGGAGTTCACATCCCAACTAAACTTCAACTCCTCTATGATCTAAAATTTCCTCACACTGAGTACAGATATTGTCAAAGATATACATAAATGGAATAAACCCTGTTTTGGATGGTTTTGTAGGATCAATATCATCAAAATTAACATCCTACCACATCTGCTATATATCCTGCAAACCCTTCCAATACAAATACCTACCACATTTTTCACCAAAGTCAAAACCATATTCACAAGTTTTATATGGTCCAACACACAGCCGAGAATAGCCCACGCGACTTTAGTCAAGAGAAGAGAGAAGGGGGGGCTAAACCTTCCAGATATAGAAACATATCACAAGGCAATTCACTTAAGTAGAATATATGAATGGATCCAACCTGAATCATCACAACATTGGATACAATTAGAGAATACATTCTCAGACATCCCCCTGAAGGATCGCCCCTGGCTAACCAAGACGCACACACTGTCAGGGTATTTATATCGGCAGACATTTTGTGCTATGATAGAAATACAAAGCATATATTCTGAAGTCAATGTGAACAGACCAGACTCCATTTTGTTATTCTCAAGTTAACAAAGAGACACAGAATTTCTATCCTCTCTCTAAAACTGACCGCTTTGCCCGAGCTGAATGGAATGTCTTGTATAAACAAACCAAGTGATAAGAGACTGTCTAATTACTAATGGAATATTAATAAATTCTATTCCCAGACATAGGTGACAGAAGATTAACTAATTAATTTTTACTTTCTATACCTAACAGATTCTCATTGTATTTTTGAGTTCATCTATAGTGTTATAAGCTGTCATATTAGGAATTATTACAGAAAATGGAGACGCATAGTCTGGATAAAATTGAGAAAGACCCTTTGAACTGACAGAAGACTTGAGTTAGGGCAAACATAAAGATAAGCCAAAGTGACGTCAAAATAGCCACCAGGAAAAGTTAACTCTTTCCTGGATAGGTATGTTTAGTGGGACAAGACTGCCATCTAGAGTCCAAATACTAAAATAGTTACCTGGAAAGAAACCACACCCCTGGGCTGCTATTGGTTCTCACTTAGAGGAATTTTCCCTTTAAAAAGTTAAGAGAAGGGAAGAGAGGAACATTACAACACTCTCGAGATTCAAGATTGAGGAGAGAGATCCAGGCAGAATCGGGCGATCAGAGTAACCGAGAAACTCTTACACTCCATGCAGAGAAAGAGACCCATGACAAACAAGCTACCTGAGAATATCTGATGAGAAAATATCTACTTAACTGGTAAATATACTGGCTTCCATTAATTAATTAAAATTAATTAAAATTAATAGCATGATATATGACTGGATAAATCATGATTAGATTTCATATTTAGAAATCTTATTAATAAGAAATACATTATTACACTTTTACTCTGCAGGTAAAAACGATAACATTGTATTTATGTGACATATCACAAATTAGTATATTGTGACATTTATCCAGCTGTATTGATTGGCTCTAAAATAAGATAAAATATATATTTAGACAAATTAATAAAATATCAGCTTATTGTACATGTAGGTTTCTCATTGGATGGATCAAGGAAGTGAAATGACTAATGACTATGATTGGTTTAAACGTTATTTTATTTAAAAATTACATAGGAGTAGATCTTAAATCCCTAGAAGAGGTCTAGTCAGCATTGAAAGGGTTACTTCTGCCAGCTAAGTTTGATTGCTCTACGCTACAGCTCAATGTGAAACTCTCACATTCCTTCTCTGTGAGACCCATCGTAAATCAATCTTGACATCTAATGTATAGATTCTATACCATTAGGAGATGTTTGTTTATATTACCATATTGTATTGCATATTCATGTTATACTGAAATTCCATTGATTATTATCATGCATGTTACTCATCATTATTATTTAAATTGTTAAGAAATAAAAATTATCTATTTTTATAACAAATCTGTGATTTAATTATATGGTTTACATTTCACTTAAAACGATAACGATCTTTGGATCTGAGAATTAAAATAGTGGGTAATTCTCATCTGTTTACAATTATTATCCCATAAATATCCCCACAAATTGGAGGCACGCTGCTGAGATCGTTTAAATCTGCGATAAATCTGTAACAGATAATTGTGAAATAAGACCTAAGAAAAAATGCTCTAATCCATATTCATAAACATATGAAAAATGATTTAAGCTATGATGTTTGGTTGAAAAGTATTGAATGGGATGCTACACGCACGATGATATCTGATGAACACATACTAACACACCTTAAAGTAATTGCTGAACAAAAGAACATAGAGAAAAAAATGGGGTACATAATACACTCTTGGCCTTTCTTTATGACAGCACTTCTTAAGGCGTTAGATGAAAACAAGGTATTGAATACCAAACTGGACACATACAGTGAACAATTTGGCATTCAAGATGTGAAATACCAAGATTTACTTGCTGAGCATAACACTCGTCAGGCTGATCATGAAAAAGAAATGAAAGCCTTGATGGATAAATGTGCACAGGAAATAAATCAGCTTAAAACGCAATTGGATGAGTATGAAAAGGAGAGTCTGAAATCAGGCAGTGAGGTTGGTAGCCATCATTCTGTGCCAAAAAGTTGCACAAAAATGCAAGAAAAGACTATCTATAAATCCCCTCCTTGTTATGATTTTCCCACACCAAACCAGGTTTTCATAAAACAGTCTGTAAGTAAAGATGTGAGTAATTCTAAGAAAACACCTGTAGATTCTTGGCAATCTTGGGCAGAACAGTTTGAAAAGACTGTCCTGGCCAAACTTGACAGAGGGAATCAGACTCAGGTTGATAGGAATGAAAACAGACATGGTTCTGTGCACTGGCAGGATTCTGATGCTGATCAGAATTGTGACAGTGAACAAGAAGCTCAGAGTGATGGGAGTGAAAGTGATTGCACTGTCCACTCTGAAGGCCATGTGACTGATATGCCATCTGCACTGTTGTACGGGTCTAATTCCTCTCCAGCAGCCAGATCGCATAGACGCTTACACAGAAACAGAGGTCGTAAATCAACGACGTCTGTTTATGAATCGCCAAAGGTTGTTAAGTTCCTTAGAGAGACTGTCCCACAATTTTCTAGAGGTTCAGGAAACATATCTGAACATCTGGAAAATTATGATAGAGCAATGAATTCATTGGGCATGTATGATGACATTCATAAGAAATGGTTCATTACATGGACCTTTGATTCAATGTGCCGTGTTTATCTTGAAAGTCTTCAAGCTATGCAGTTAATGTCCTGGTCCAAGATGAAATATGAAATAATCATGGAATATGGTAAGTATAAAACCATTGCTTCTGCAAAGAAGGCGCTTTATAACTTAAAGTGCCGTCCAGATCAAAGCCCCAGAGAATTTTTTAGTAATTCTTAAAAATGCATACTCGGTGGCCCAAAGAAAACCCAGGTATGAAAGCACAGATTTCAAAGATCTGTATTTTCATGCCATGCCAGTAAGCATACAAATGAATCTCGCAAGGGATTATGACTGTAAGTTACCGTTAGAATGGCTAGTCAGTCAGTGCATGAAATTGTATACTATACACCATGCACATGACGAAAATCAGCCAAAAGTTAAGAAACCTGGTGATAAAATGGTGTCAGAGACAAAAATTCAGTTAGGTTTAGAAACCCAACAGAAAAAGAGGACCTATTCCGAGGTTTTGAAAACACCAAAGCCTCAGAAACAGGAAAACGCCAGAAGCAATTCTGCAAACTCCTCTGACAATAACTCTGAAAAATCCAATTCCAATGGGAATAAACGCCCCTGGGTTAATAAAAACCAAGGCAATTCCCAATGGAGAAGGAATCCTCAGGGAAATAGGAGATATGGAAACAGAAATAACCAATCTGCTTCCAATAACTCCCAACAGTCTCAGCCATCCCAGCCAAATTCTAATGGGCAAAGACAAAACGGCAATGGGGGAAATAATTTGCGTCATCAGGTTGGTCAATTGACAGACCAGATGGGCAAATTAATGGAGCAAATAACAAAGATTAACAAAGCCTTTGCTATCAATCCTTTTTTAGGGACAGCTCCAATTGCAGAGCCACCTGTGCAACTGCAGCAGCAACAACAAGTGCCGCAGCAAATATAGCTACAGTGACTAAACAGGATAGGTTATCAGTAGATGTAATGCCTAACCCTGTTTCCTTTCCAGATACTAACAGTCAAATAAACGACAGTTGTGTTAGGAAACCTATTGCCAATCCCGTCACTTCACTTCCGGGTGAAGGAGGCGCAACGTGTTCCTCTGTTTTTTCATTTCAGCCAAAGGCTAAAATAGCCCCAGCAACCACTAGTTTCCAGGATCCAGACCTGAAAGGGTTAACTGATGAGATGCCGACCACTAGTTCCCGCTTGAAAGTTCAAGATATTCCTAAAAAGGATGGGCCTGTGGGTAAGACTGAGCATTCCTCAGTACAGGTAGAAACTACTGCTGTGACCGGTAATGTATGGAAAACAAGTAATATGTTGACACATTCTAAATTCTTATGTGAATTAGAAGAACATGAAGGAAGGTACTACATGTCTGTAGAAATACAGGATTCGCTACCCCAGCCTTTCAAAGGGTTAATAGATACTGGTTCACAAGCCACGATCTTATCCAATACCTACTTCCAGCAGGTAATGGACTTAGCAACGGATAAGCCGAAGCTAAGAGATTTCCCCAATGCTCTATTGAGTGTAGGAGGAAATGCCCTTCATGTTATTGGCAATACCTGGTTAAAGTTTAAAATAGGTAACAAAACCTTTAGACACCCGGTGATAGTGGTAGATCTCCCCTATAACCGACTGATTCTGAGTATAGACATACTCAGAAGACTGAACACAATTATTGACTGTGTGAATGGAATTGTATGGTCACAAGCTAAGGTTCCTATAACCTATGAGAAATCACATGTACAATCTGATCGTAACTGCCATGTAATAGAAGAAAGACCTGACTCGATAGAGGTACATTTTAGGAATAGTCAGTCACCTGACGTGGCTATCCTACAGGTGAATGACGCAATCGCACCTGTAGATGAGCATTCCGTAAGAATTGCTCCAGAGAGGATCCAGAATGTCTCTCTGGAAGGTGATGTTTTAACCATTTCTCTCCACAGGGACTATGTTGAATCTGTAGATCTGGCAGGTCATGCTCAATTCCTTGCCAGAATTGAAAGGGTTAATAACGACTTATTCTTTCCTATGCAAATAAATGACTTAGGAAGAAGTAGGAATGCAAAGCTGGACTTAAAGAGTGAGAACAGCTATATTAGCAGAAGTCTGTTAAAGCAGATGGCTAATCCTAAAATGATCAGGTACGCTTCCCCACATGACAGGTGGATCCAGAACCTGGATGGCGAATCAGAGAGTCACAATGTGATAGCAAAATGTTTACTATCTATTTCCATCGGAAGTAAGACAGTTAAACATTTATTCCTAGTGATAGACGAACCTCGCTATCAGGTTTACGTTGGCAATGATGTCATACATCGCTTTGCCATACACCTTGACCTGATTAACTCCAACTTGTGGACAAGGTTAAAAGGTAGTCCTTGTGGATACCTACACGAGGAAAACAGGACAAATACTCCCATATGCGGTAAGTATCCAAGTACCTGATGACACAACCATTCCACAAGGGACAAGTAACTTTCTTTTACCCCTACAGGTCAAGGAGGGTCAGAGATTAGAAAACTCTGATGCCCTAATCTGTTTATCCAACAGGATACAACAATTAGGGATGGTGTTAACACATACACCAATGGTAAGTATTGGTAAGAATCCCACCTATATAATGGTCAACAATGTTACACCCAATAGTGTTACTTTACCAAAAGGAACATTATTAGGTCTAGCATTGGATGCTGAGTACTATACATTTGGTTTCCAAAACCAAATTATAGGCCTCATCCCTGAAGAATACTTAACTGAGGACGAAATTGTCGATCAAATATTCCATTCCTCCCCAGAAGGATTATTCACTATCCTATCTGTATATCCCTTCAACGTCGAAGACGGCTCGTGTAAAATCGAAGAAGCATCAATCACCTTCGATCATCCGCTCAATGAGCAGGAATCACAAGAGTATCACGACCAAAGAGAAAAGGTAAGTCAACACCGAACTGACCTAACTTCTAGGCTTGAAGAAGCTTATGAGATAGGCCAGCCTGAAATCTTTCCAGGATTTCAGGAAAGGCTAGAAGAGCAAATATCTTTAGCTGACGGTTGCTCCAACGAAGCTGAGCGACAGAAGCTAAAGGAAATCCTTTTGGAATTCCAAGATATTTTTGCCAAAGAATCCTACGACTGTGGGTTAACTAACCTCCACGTAGCCAGAATACAAACTGATCCAAATTTACCACCTGTATTTATCAAACAATATAGACTCCCATTAGCGTCATATGATGGTCTACAAGACATCATTCAGAATTTAAAGGAAAGGGGCATTATACGTCCAGTGCACAGTTCGTATAATAATCCGATCTTGGGGATTCTGAAACCTAATGGACAATGGCGTTTATGCGCTGACTTACGACAGCTAAATAAACGCGTTTATATGTCTGGTTGGCCAGTGCCATACATAGACCAATGTTTGGTACAAATGCAGGGATCCAAAATATTCACTGCCATTGACTGTGCACAGGGATATTGGACTGTACCAGTCCATAATGAAGACCAATACAAATTGGCCTTCACATTTGGAAAGCAGCAGTATACCTGGACCCGTATGCCCTTCGGTTACATAAACTCTGGTCATGAATTCGCAGTGTTCATGCATAAAGCTATGCCTGATGCACTCGAGAGAGGAACGTTATCATATGTCGACGATGTCTTGCTGAAAAGCACTTCCTTTGATAAGCATATCATAGAGATTAGACATGTTCTCACTCAGTTAAGAAAGGCAGGGGTTAAATTGTCTTTACAAAAGGCGCAATGGTGTCGCACCCATGTCAATTTCCTCGGACATGAGGTAACCTCTGAAGGATTAAATCCCCAGAGGAAGAAGGTTGAAGCCGTACTAAAGGCTAAAACACCTTCAAACATCAGGGAATTAAGATCGTTCCTTGGTATGACTAACTCCCGTAAGTTTATAGATAACTATGCAGAAATAACGAAACCACTCTTACACCTGCTTAAAAAGGAAACTACCTGGAACTGGGGGAGCCTCAGGACCTAGCGGTAACTGAACTGAGGAGGAAGCTCACTCAGGCACCCTGTTTAGCATACCCAGAGGGGGGTAAACCCTTCTATCTGGAGACAGGATATACCGATTTAAGCATAAGTGCTGTTCTGTATCAGAAGCAGGACAGTTTAAACAAAGTTATTGCATATGCTAGCAAGACTTTGTCACCTGTTGAAGTTAAATTCAACACGTGTGAGAAGGCGTTATTGTTGACTGTCTGGGCACTACAAAATTTTCGTAGCTATATCCAAGGTGAGAAAATAATTGTAGAAACAGCTCACCAACCTCTACAGTATCTGCAGAGTGAAAGAATTAGAGACGGTAATCTCTCTAACAGTCGGATTACTGCATGGACTCTATCCTTACAGGGATGGCCGTTAGAAGTCCGTTATAAACATAATAAGAGAAGCCCAGTTGCCCAAGGTTTAGCGGAATTACATGATTGTACTGCTCCATCTCTGGATGATAATGACACCGGACTTCCTAGAAGAGCAATTGCTATCCCCTTATAAAGTTTATGACGAGGAATACTGTCGACCATTACCGTGGGTATACATTGATGGTTGTTCATATCACCACGTCGCTGGTGCTGAACGGAAGTTAGTTGCAGGTATCGGAATCGCCTGGATAGGTGATTATCCCAATGTATCTATAGGATACAGTATTGGTCCCAAAAGCAGTCAGATAGCCGAACTCTGTGCAGTATATAAGACCATCCAAATGGCAATAGAATATAGTATCACAGAATTTGTTATCATAACTGATTCCAACTATGTTCGCAACAGTTTCGTCGAATATCTGCCTAGCTGGAAACGTAACCAAATGCTGAAAAGCAATAACAAACCTGTTAAAAATGGGAAATTGTTTTGTAAAATCGATGAGTTGGTTAAGGAACATGGTTTAACCATATACTGGAAGAAAACCAAAGGCCATTCTAAAATAGAAGGTATTGATAAGGATGGTAATGACTTAGCAGATTCACTGGCAAAACAAGCAGCCATCGGGGCGGGGCCGGGCCTCCGGGCCGACTGGATGCTGCCCGCATGGGCTCCAGCAGAAAACCGCCATAAACAGCACTGAATGTGACCCAAACCCGCTCAAAACAGCGAAACCTGCCGCATATGAAAGGGGGAAAGCTCCGACACTCACCCGATACCCGCATACAGCGGACCGCGTGACAGGCAAGGCAGAGAGGACTGAGTCCGGCCTACACGCGCACTGGCCGCCATTACATGCAGCATGGCGCCGTAAAATGGCGCAACACAGAGCCAGCCCGCCGCGAGGCAAGCATCCCTGGAGTGGGGAGACCCTTGGCCCGGGGCACGGCCCCATCTCCCCCCCTTGGCCGGCGGGGGATATCCCGGCCACATGATGGGAACATCTTGGCAGGGACCGGTGACCGGCTAAAACACACCCTTGAACGGCCGGAGATGGAGTACGGCACGTGCAGACTTCGGCCCTGCTGAGCGCCAGGTGGACACTGGTAAAGCAGATAAGTGCAGACGGAATATAAGCAGGCACGGAGGGGTCTACCTGCCTTCATGCGGAGGCTTCTGCATACGGCTCGAGGGGCCCAGACGGCTGCCGGCCCCCGGTGGACTGCCCCCTGGTAACAGTTCTGGACCATGCATCTGGGTTTGAGGGGGGCCCGGAGAAGGATGTCCCTGGCGCAGTGAGTCCTGTGGGGCTAGAGGGCACCGACCCCCTCCGGTATACCGGTGGCCATGAGGGGGGAGGTGCACCGGCTCTAAGTGTGAGGCCTGTACTGGGTGAGACTCGTGGGCCCAGATGTTATCAGGCAGCGCGAGAGATGTCGGGGAGGTGCAGGGGACCGTGGGTGGTGGAGCCTTTGGTGGGGGGTCTCCGGGACTAGCCTGGACCCCGAGTGCCCACGGCATCGCGGAGCGCTCCGCGGGGGAACAGGTCCTAGGGGAGGACGGACTGGGAACCGGCATCCTAAAAGACCTCATCGACCCTGTGTGCTGACAGCTTACCGTATTATAACTCGGCTCAACATCAAATACGCTGCCTATGTTCTGGGATCTTGCTACACGGGAAAATCTATGGGACTAACCATGCCAGCTAGCTTGTTTACAAACCTGAAAGCTTACACCGTATTGTGATTTAGCTCAACAACGAACACGCAGTCTCTGCCATGAGACCCTAACAAGCCAACACCCATGGACATGGTCCTACTCATAACTTGGACTAAAGTTTTTTTTTTTTTTTCTAAGCCGACACTGCTAGCCAACATATAACATAGCTACCCAGAGATGCTGCAAAATATGCCATAGACTACCTCTCATTATTATTTGTTTAGCTCAGAGCCAGGTAGTTTTATATTCACCATTATGTCCACCTATCGTTAAGGTGCAGCTGACTAGCATGTTACCCAGCAGCCAAATAGTCTACCCGTAATAGCCTGCGCCAATTAATAGCTTTCTGGTACAACATTTATAGCACTGTTCCAAGTAACGTCTCAAAATTGTTCTTACGATGTTAGCAATCCACCCTCACGCACACGCATGTAGTCCCTTAATTCAATTGTTGTGTTCTGCACCCATAAACCATTTAAGCCATACATGTATACCACTACCACCAATCAATATAAGTATAAAACATGTAAAGCCGGTACCTAACGGAACCAAAACGCGCAGTAGTTTGCATAGTTTGCATAGTTATCCTATAGTTATCCATAGGGATGACGCATCAGCGCGCTACACGAGTTTACTCTGTAAAATTAACGTTGAATAACCGAATGTTTAAGCTACTTAAAATCCTAGAGTGTCACTTCCTGCAATTCTTTACCACATAAAAAAAATATGCAATGTGTTATCAAGCCATGCTTTCTTACAACGCTGTTTATTGTTCTATCGAGTGCTCATGCTGTTGGAACATGGCACACGCCTCTGTAACTGCTTTTTCCTTTTGCACACAAAATAAAGAATTAAAAAAAAAAAAAAACAAGCAGCCATCAATGGTGAAACCCTAAACATTGATGATCTCATGGGTTCAATTCACGTTGAAGCCATAACTAGACGACAGGCTAGAGATACTGCCGACTTAAATGTCATGCAATGGAGTCATGAAGCTCCTAGTGAGGACCGGATTACCAGTCAGAAGAATGATCCTGTCATAGGTATATTCTATAAACATATAGAAGACCCTACTGCCCATCCCATTACAGATGAGGATTGCAAAGATAATGAAGATTTAAGAATCTTGATGAGATATAAAGTCCAATTTAGTATCATGGATGGGTTGCTGGTCAGAACTTCTAAACATGGTATTCAACAATGGGTAGTCCCAACTGTATACCGAGGGTTAATGCTCCAACACGCACATGATGCACCTACATCTGGGCATCGTGGTGATAGGATCACATATGAGATATTGCGTGATTATGCATATTGGCCACACATGTTAAGAGATGTTAAGACATACTGTCAGGGATGCTTGATTTGTCCGCAATATCAACCCCATGGTCCAACCCATCGTGCACCACTTCAGAAGAGGGGGGTGTCATTACCCTGGTCTGATATTCAAATTGACTTTATAGGTCCTGTAACAAGATCTTCAAGAGGTAACAAATACATGTTAACCGTTACATGTATGTACACAAAGTGGATAGAATGTTTGCCTTGTAAAGAGAACACGAGTACCGTGTGCGCCACTTTGTTGATTAACCATGTCTTTTCCAGGTTCGGTCTGCCTCAAAGAATTGAGTCAGACAGAGGTAGTCATTTTACCAGCGAAGTAATGGCTAAGATGTGGAATATTCTAGGTGTTAAACGAAAGCTACATATTGCATACCGCGCTGCGTCTAGTGGGGGGGTAGAGCGATATAACCAGTCTATCGTTAATATTCTGAAAAAGTATGTTAAGGAGTCTGGTAAAGACTGGGACATTAAATTGCCCCTAGTTTTAATGGCGATTAGAGCTACACCTAGCACTGCTACCAAATTGTCACCTTTTGAATTGATGACAGGAAGAAAGATGGTTTCTATTTCTGCATGACCCAATATTGTTCCACACACTTGCTTTTCTCGACGAAGTGCAAACTGGAATGATCGAATTGGCAGGGGGACGCATACCTCTGTATTTTGTATCCAAGGATATTGTTCATGCGATGCTTGCCAATGTGGATGGAGAAACAATTAAGCCCATGCAATTAAATCTGGCCTTTGAGATGTTGTATAAACAAAACAAGTGATAAGAGACTGTCTAATTACTAATGGAATATTAATAAATTCTATTCCCAGACATAGGTGACAGAAGATTAACTAATTAAATTTTACTTTCTATACCTAACAGATTCTCATTGTATTTTTGAGTTCATCTATAGTATTATAAGCTGTCATATTAGGAATTATTACAGAAAATGGAGACGCATAGTCTGGATAAAATTGAGAAAGACCCTTTGAACTGACAGAAGACTTGAGTTAGGGCAAACATAAAGATAAGCCAAAGTGACGTCAAAATAGCCACCAGGAAAAGTTAACTCTTTCCTGGATAGGTATGTTTAGTGGGACAAGACTGCCATCTAGAGTCCAAATACTAAAATAGTTACCTGGAAAGAAACCACACCCCTGGGCTGCTATTGGTTCTCACTTAGAGGAATTTTCCCTTTAAAAAGTTAAGAGAAGGGAAGAGAGGAACATTACAACACTCTCGAGATTCAAGATTGAGGAGAGAGATCCAGGCAGAATCGGGCGATCAGAGTAACCGAGAAACTCTTACACTCCATGCAGAGAAAGAGACCCATGACAAACAAGCTACCTGAGAATATCTGATGAGAAAATATCTACTTAACTGGTAAATATACTGGCTTCCATTAATTAATTAAAATTAATTAAAATTAATAGCATGATATATGACTGGATAAATCATGATTAGATTTCATATTTAGAAATCTTATTAATAAGAAATACATTATTACACTTTTACTCTGCAGGTAAAAACGATAACATTGTATTTATGTGACATATCACAAATTAGTATATTGTGACATTTATCCAGCTGTATTGATTGGCTCTAAAATAAGATAAAATATATATTTAGACAAATTAATAAAATATCAGCTTATTGTACATGTAGGTTTCTCATTGGATGGATCAAGGAAGTGAAATGACTAATGACTATGATTGGTTTAAACGTTATTTTATTTAAAAATTACATAGGAGTAGATCTTAAATCCCTAGAAGAGGTCTAGTCAGCATTGAAAGGGTTACTTCTGCCAGCTAAGTTTGATTGCTCTACGCTACAGCTCAATGTGAAACTCTCACATTCCTTCTCTGTGAGACCCATCGTAAATCAATCTTGACATCTAATGTATAGATTCTATACCATTAGGAGATGTTTGTTTATATTACCATATTGTATTGCATATTCATGTTATACTGAAATTCCATTGATTATTATCATGCATGTTACTCATCATTATTATTTAAATTGTTAAGAAATAAAAATTATCTATTTTTATAACAAATCTGTGATTTAATTATATGGTTTACATTTCACTTAAAACGATAACGATCTTTGGATCTGAGAATTAAAATAGTGGGTAATTCTCATCTGTTTACAATTATTATCCCATAAATATCCCCACAACACGCACCCAACAACATACAGAACCACACCCGACAATTAGGGCCACACTCCAGATATGGCACAAGCTAGTAAGAACAACAAGAATTGTTTCCCACCCATCCCCACTCTACCCGCTTACCAACAACCCAGACTACCAAAGAGGACAATCAGGGATGACCTACAACAAATATCACGTTGGCACCACACTGCTACTGCAAGACATGATCACAAACGATAAACTAAAAACTATACAACAAATACTACTTAACGAGCCCCCAACAGGGAACCAACTACTTCATAACACTCAGTTAATACACTTTATTAAAAACCAAGACCTGTTACCACAAGGAAACCGAACCTTGACAGGGTTTGCATGTCTCTGTGTAGATCACCCGGTCACAAAAAAGATTTTATCCACTATGTACCAGGTAATCAGGGAATCACAAGACTCAGAACTTCCCAAATGCATTCAAAAATGGGCAGACGAATTACAACTAGAGTTCACACAAAAGCAATGGCAAACTGTATTCCTGTCTATACACAAATCATCCACCTCTATTGTAGCTCAAGAAAGTAACTACAAGCGTATAGCTCGCTGGCATTACATACTGTAGCAGAACACACACACTCATTCAACTAATTATAGGCATTACATTTCCATTGACACCACAACACCTTATCTTCCTATTACCACCTCCGGGACTACAAAAATCGCAAACTGCACTCTTTAAACACTTGGCCATGGCAGCCACACAACTGATTCCCAAACACTGGAAACAGTCACAAGCCCCAGCCACTAGAGAGTGGATAACGAAAGTAAAAGGTATCAAAGAAATGGAAGAAATTACATACGATAAATCCAAGAACTACCAGTGCTTTTCTAAAATCTGGGAACCTTGGACAAAATTCATAAAAAACACCAGGGAAAACTAATCAATCAGAACTTGGAAAAACTCTCTTCAAAACTTAATATGATCCCCTAACCCCGCCCCCATCTCCCGCAGCCTAACTGAACATTCAATAAGACCAAACTACAGGCCCACACAAACCTTACTCCTACACCGGTACAGTTGAAATTATCACTGCTCTCAAAACAGGTTATACAGATGCATATTTAAAGCGAAATTTGTACGAGCTATGTTTAATCTTATGTCGTAATGTAACACAGTGTACTAACGTATTTCTGTACCTGTTGACCCAACTTAACTGTAGACATTATGTATAATTTTCTTGAAACCTCTAAAATAAAATATATTAGTATTTCAAAACAGTAAAACATATCACAAAGATGATATTGTCAGTGAAACTGAAGTTTTTCAGTCACACTGCCTCCAGCCCTCCCCAGTCACACTGCCTCCAGCCCTCCCCAGTCACACTGCCTCCAGCCCTCCCCAGTCACACTGCCTCCAGCCCTCCCCAGTCACACTGCCTCCAGCCCTCCCCAGTCACACTGCCTCCAGCCCTCCCCAGTCACACTGCCTCCAGCCCTCCCCAGTCACACTGCCTCCAGCCCTCCCCAGTCACACTGCCTCCAGCCCTCCCCAGTCACACTGCCTCCAGCCCTCCCCAGTCACACTGCCTCCAGCCCTCCCCAGTCACACTGCCTCCAGCCCTCCCCAGTCACACTGCCTCCAGCCCTCCCCAGTCACTCTGCCTCCAGCCCTCCCCAGTCACTCTGCCTCCAGCCCTCCCCAGTCACTCTGCCTCCAGCCCTCCCCAGTCACTCTGCCTCCAGCCCTCCCCAGTCACTCTGCCTCCAGCCCTCCCCAGTCACTCTGCCTCCAGCCCTCCCCAGTCACTCTGCCTCCAGCCCTCCCCAGTCACTCTGCCTCCAGCCCTCCCCAGTCACTCTGCCTCCAGCCCTCCCCAGTCACTCTGCCTCCAGCCCTCCCGCGCAGCATCTCGCGAGCGTTCTAGAACTACGATTCCCATCAACACCCTCACTTCCGGCCTGAGAGCTCCCTTTGCGCCTGCTCGCTGCCGGCCGGCCAACATGGCGACCTTACCAGAGATCCTCAGGAGCGAGTTCCCGCAGCTTGACGCCGAGCTCTTCCAATACGTTACCGGTGAGACAGGGCTGTGAAGGCGCTGGGCCCCCGGGCTGTAATATCGGGGGGCAGGAGCCGCCTCCATGTGTCCTGGCTGGGTAACTGGGGGTAATAACCAGACGGCATGATGGACTACCTCTGTGACATGTGTGGGGGTTCACTGATATTATATACAGGGTTACTGTGACAGTCCGCGCAGCCCGTGCCTGCAGGAGATGCCGGGCAGCTGTCCTTGACTTGTCAGGAGGAGGAGGACCCAGGACCTGTACTCATAAATGGTCCACCCTGTGTGTCATGACACATCATCACTTCTTCATTGTGATATACAGTGCATGGAAAGTGCGCCCATGTACTATGTAGCATTCAGTATCCTTTACTGAATAGATACATTGCCAGCCCTCTCTCTGGGATTAATTGATTTCCTCCATAGTCACATCAATGCCATGGACTGCAGGGCAGCAATTTCCTGAATTGCCCAACATCTCAGCCATGTTGCTTTTTTTCTAGAAAACATGATCGACCTAGCTATAAAAAACTGTACATGCTGTATACCTTATGCATTTTTATCATATTTTAATCTGCCAATCTACTTCCCTAATACTTCCCTTACCTTTTGTGTCAATTTACTCCACTCCCTTTAGCATGTAAGCTCATTGAGCAGGGCCCTCAACCCCTCGGTTTCTGTGCGTCAAACTTGGCTGGTTACAATTACATATTTGTTAGTCCACCCATTGTAAAGCGCTACGGGATTTGTTGGCGCTATATAAATATAATAATAATCATACACCAATCCACTATAACTAGACTAGTGAAATATATAACCATTGTGAGTCTTGATGAGTGAAGGAGACTCAAAAGTATTTGTTTGTCTCTACTGATGTTCAATTTATGAAGAGCCAAACATGATCGTTGAACCACTCTTCCAAGTTCATAGTAATTTGTTTTATATGTTGTTCTGTCATATGTAGTAGCAATAATTTGCATTTATCAACTAATCTTATTTTCTTACTAGTATAAAGTTCTGGTGGATTGGTAGGATTTATAGACTTTGAGTCCGATTTACACTAAGGAAAAAAAAATGTAACAAAGGCTTGATGTATATTTTTGTCTTTTTCTATAAAACATATTCAATGTTGCAACATGTCCACAGAGCCCTATTATAACCCCCACACTCTTTTACCAATCAGATGTTCTTGACAGTGGGCAAGCTGACTTTGAATCTGCGCATGACTTGTTTGAAGCAGTCGGAGCTCTTCTGCAGGATGTTTCTGGAGATACCAAGGACGATGAGGACATCAGAAACATCTGTCAGAGGATGTATAGAACAATGCGCTTGTAAGTGTTAATGTTCAGACTGTGAGGAGCAGAATGTAATGTACTGGGAGGGGATGGAAATGGGATAGACATACAGGTAGTATAGAATGTGAGAGGTATGACAGCTGAGAAGTTATTTAACGGTTGCAAGAGATGAGAAGTAAGCACTTAATAAAAAAAGGACTAGCGCAATGATTTCCAGAAATTGTTTTACAGAAGGTTCGATATGAGCGTTTACAATTTAGAGTACGCTTTAGATTGCTGAGATTAATATGACATGCCTGTTATTAGAAGAAACATATGTAAATGTAACATGATAACTAATTGACTTATTTTAATCAAAGTTTGTCAGTAATAATTGATTTATATCCAGTTTCTGAAAAAATCTGTGTACTTTATGTAATCCAAAATAAACCTCTTAACTGTAATTCTTCTTGTGCTTTTGTCAGGGAAAATAATCATGCCCCCAAACAGAATCAAGTACTGCTCCAGGCCCCTATCCAGCTGAACCAGATCACTGACCAATATGGTAAGATTATACAAACCCATCCTTCCAAATACTGTTCTCTACAGTATCTTTTTAATAGACCCCTAAACATGTATTTAACCCTGCCTCTTCCTGTTGCACCTTTCATCTTATTGGTTAGCTACTGTCTTGTGTTTTTATGATGGCTGCACATGGATATTTGCTTTGTGATTTATTCTTATCCTGTTTCCCCCAGACTCTGTTTGGGTCAACACTCTTGATTTTTGTTTACTTATTTTACTATCTATTCATTTTAGATGTTGATCCTCAAATCCTTAATGTGTTGTTGATGAAGAAAGGGCAATCCTCGGTGAGATAATGTTTCTTCTTCATAAATACAGGATAATTTAACCACTCTGTAGGCAGAAGATGTTGTCACTCCAAGTAACTGAGCTAGATGCTTTTTTTTTTGGATTAAGAAGGACTAGAGTGGTATATGTATATTTTACTACAGGGACTCTCTTTCTATACAGGACCAAGACTTGTCATTGTTGTAGGGTTATAAGAAAATGTAATTGTTAAATAATTAAGTGTAATCAATGTTTAAAGGACACTATAAGCACCATCATCACTACAGCACAAAGTGTGAATCCTCTGACATCGTCCCATGATAGTCCATCAAACCGCTTATAACTGACTTAACACTTACCTTGTTCTATCAGTCAACCATGCTTCTTCTAGTCTACACAGCTATGCTAAAGCAGAAGTTATAATGTACAGAAAATGAGCAGTAAAACATGATTGTCAGGAGTCTGTGTCTGGGATGAGCCAGAACCTGTTTGCAGGTGGACAGCACACCCTTGCGAGCAGTACTTCTTACATGACATAAGGATGGGAATGGGTCATAGAGGTCAGTTATGGCACATGGATCTTTAATAGTGAATCAGGAATAAAGAAGGACAGAATTTGAGGTTTCCAGAAAGAGGCTAGGCAATAATTGTAGATGGTAGGTCAGGGCTGGCTGCAAGGTAGCATAAACGGTAAAACAGTACCAAGCTCAAAAAGCAATAAAAGATTGAAGAGAACAGGGCAGGAAGCTGGGGCACTAATTCAGGAGTGTGACTTAAACAAAACAGCTCTGAGTATCTGTAGCTAGCAAGTCAGAATAATAGAACATTGCTATGGATGTGCTTTGGGGTTTTATAGGTGCAGCCTGATTACAGGGACAATCCCTTCCTGTGGGTGAAGCATCACCTGAGTACTTAATTGCTGGTACGTGTGTCTGTAACCTATCGGCACACACTTTCTTCAGAACATCAGGGAATCCTGCTGGTGTCGAAGACCAGGCAAGCCTTTCCCTCCTAGCCTTCATGACAATGGTGTATAGTACATAATACATACATAATAGTAGAAAGCATTAGAAGTCCATGTCAGATATGTGACATAGTGCTGGCAAAGTTCATTATTCAAGTTCATTAGTAAGAAAAACTTTGTGTGTGTGTGTGTGTGTATATATATATATATATATAAAAAGTATGTATCTTGGCACTCACCCTTTCCAAAACAAAAAATTTGATTAATATAGATGCCTAGGTGCTATCCCACGTTGTAATATATAAATGAATGAAAAAGAGATGCACTCACAGGTCTTGATAAATAAAAAATCGGTATTTTATTCTCCAAACAGGGTACACATTGTCCGATCGACGTTTCGACCCCTTAGGGTCTTCCTCAGGATCCTGAGGAAGACCCTAAGGGGTCGAAACGTCGATCGGACAATGTGTACCCTGTTTGGAGAATAAAATACCGATTTTTTTTATTTATCAAGACCTGTGAGTGCATCTCTTTTTCATTCATTTATATATATATATATATATATATATATATATATTCCTTCAAATTCCTTGCACTCCAGGCTCAAATATATCCTTGCCAGGTGCTTAAAGCTCAGGGTTCAATATCCAATAGGTACAAATTGATATAGGCTAACACTCACGGTCTGGTAGTTAAGTTTCCTTCCTTGATTGAAAAAACATTAAAATATGAAGATCGACGTTTCAGGAAGGAAACTTACCGTATATACTCGAGTATAAGCCGACCCGAATATAAGCCGAGGCCCCTAATTTTACCCCAAAAAACTGGGAAAACTTATTGACTCGAGTATAAGACTAGGGTGGGAAATGCAGCAGCTGCTGGTAAATTTCTAAATAAAATTAGATCCTTAAAACATTATATTAATTGAATATTTATTTACAGTGTGTGTATATAATGAATGCAGTGTGTGTGTATGAGAATGCAGTGTGTGTGTATGAGAATGCAGTGTGTGTGTATGAGTGCAGTGTGTATATGAATGCAGTGTGTGTATATGAATGCAGTGTGTGTATATGAATGCAGTGTGTGTATATGAATGCAGTGTGTGTGTATGAGAATGCTGTGTGTATGAGTGCAGTTTGTGTGTATGAGTGCAGTTTGTGTGTATGAGAATGCTGTGTATGAGTGCAGTGTGTGTGTATGAATGCAGTGTGTGTGTATGAATGCTGTGTGTGAGTGCAGTGTGTGTGTATGAGAATGCTGTGTGTATGAGTGCTGTGTGTGTGTGTATGAATGCAGTGTGTGTGTGCATGAATGCAGTGTGTGTGTGCATGAATGCAGTGTGTGTGTGTATGAGTGCAGTGTGTGTGTGTGTAATGCAGAGTGTGATGCAGAGCCTTGGTGGGGGGTGGGCATTTTTATTTTTTTAATTATTATTTTAATATTTTTTTTTGTTTCATTACATTTTTTATTATTATCATTTTTTATTTTATTATTTTTTATTTAATTATTATTTTTATTTTATTATTTTTATTATTAATATATATACATTTTTTCGTCCCCCCTCCCTGCTTGCTAGCTGGCCAGGGAGGGGGGCTCTCCTTCCCTGGTGGTCCAGTGGATGGGCACTGTGTAGGAGGGGGCTGTGGGGGCTGCAGAGAGATGTTACTTACCTCTCCTGCAGCTCCTGTCAGCTCTCTCCTCCTCCGCCGGTCCGTTCAGCACCTCGGTCAGCTCCCAGTGTAAATCTCGCGAGAGCCGCGGCTCTCGCGAGATTTACACTGTGAGCTGACAGAAGAGCTGAACGGACCGGCGGAGGAGGAGAGAGCTGACAGGAGCTGCAGGAAAGGTAAGTAACATCTCTCTGCAGCCCCCACAGCCCCCAGTCTGTATTATGGCAATGCAAATTGCCATAATACAGACAATTGACTCGAGTATAAGCCGAGTTGGGGTTTTTCAGCACAAAAAATGTGCTGAAAAACTCTGCTTATATTCGAGTATATACGGTAACTACCAGACCGTGAGTGTTAGCCTATATCAATTTGTGTGTGTGTGTATGTATATATATATATATATATATATATATATATATATATATATATATATATATATATATATAATCTATCTATCTCATGGAAATTATTTGAATTTTATGGTATTACATACAGTGC
This sequence comes from Pelobates fuscus, assembly GCF_036172605.1. Lineage (NCBI taxonomy): Eukaryota > Metazoa > Chordata > Amphibia > Anura > Pelobatidae > Pelobates > Pelobates fuscus. The sequence continues at coordinate 156,265,168 of NC_086318.1, forward strand.
GCAAAAATATCATCTTCAGTGAGCTAGAGTGGTGTGGGTGCCTACAATGTTCCTTAACCCGACAATGGTAATTATTGCAGTTTCTGAGAAACTGCAATAATTAACTTGCATTGTTAACTCCTCCTCTAGTGGCTGTCTACCAGACAGCCACTAGAGGGACTTCCGGAATTTAAACGGATCTTTTGTCTGTTATCTGACAATGGACGTCGCATGAGAACCTCCAACGCCATATTTTTCCCCATAGGAAAGCATTGAATAATGCTTTCCTTTGGGGAAATCCTAATGCGAGCTAGGCCATAGCTGCGCATTAGGTCTCTCCCCGCTGGCTCACGTCGGCACGGTAGGAGCGTGGGCAGATCCATCGGCGCTAGATTCAGGTGAGTGACTGAATGGAGGGGGCACTGCAGGATTCTACAGTGCCAGGAAAACAGGTTTGTTTTCCTGGCACTATAGAATCCCTTTAAAATACTTCAATACAACCTCAGATGAACAACAACACATGACATATTACACCGTGTCATAATTTATGTAATAAAAACAAAGCCAAACTAGAGAAGCCATGTGTAAAAAACGAAGTACAACTTACTGCTTCCATAGGAACTAAGAGGTTAAGTAGCAGACTGGTGCTGCTAATCAAATGCCCTTGATTAATTGATCATCATCATCAAGTGTGACATCCTCTATAAAAGCTGACGTTTTAGCAGTTTTCTGGTCTGGAGCATTCAGGTGTGTGCTAACACAATGCCAAGTAATCAACACATCAGCAATGATCTTATAGAAGCAATTGTTGCTGCCCATTGAACTGAGAAGGGTTATAAGGCCATTCCAAATAATTTCAAGTCCATCATTCTACAGTGAGATTATTCAAAAGCAGAAAACCTTCAATACAGTTGCAATCTTCCTATGAGTGCACGTCCCAGCAAACTCACAGTCAAACTGTGCAATGCTCAGAGAAACTGCAAAAAAAGTTAAATCTCGGACTCTGCAGGCTTCAGTTAGCATGTTAAATGTACATGATGGTACAATTAGAAAAATACTTTAAAAAGTATGGTTTGTTTGAAAGGGTTGCCAGGAGAAAGCCTCTTCTCTCTAAAATTATCATGGAAGCGCGACTTAGGACTTCTGGAACAATTTCCTTTGGACAGACGAGACCAAAGTGGAATGCCACATTTGGCTAAAACCAGATACCGCATATTAGTGCAAACACCTCATACCAACTGTCAAGCACGTTGGCAGAGGGGTGATGTTTTTGGCTTGTTTTGCAGCCACAAGACTTGGGAATCTTGCAGTCATTGAGTTGACCTTGAACTCTTCTGTATACCAATGTTTTCAAGAGTCAAATCTGAGGCCATCTGTCTGACAGCTAAAACTTGGCTGAAATTGGGTCATGCAACAAGACCATGATGCCGAACACATCAGCAAATCTACAACAAAATACCTTAAAAAGAAAAGAATTAAGGTGTTACAATGGCCCAATCAATATCTAGACCTCAACCCAATTGAAATGCTGTGGTGGGACCTTTTAGAGAGCTGTGCATAAACAAATGTCAGCGAACCTTAATGAACTGAAGCAACATTGTGGAGGAATTTTGTCCCACTCTTCATTAAAACAATGTGAAAGACTGATAAATTCATACAGAAAATGATTACTTTAAGTTATTTCTGCTAATGGTGGTTCTACAAGCTATTAAATGATAGAGTGTACTTAGTTTTTCACGTGTGGCTTATCCATTGTGGCTTTATTTTTCTTTAAAAAAAAATCATGACACTGTAATATGTTGTGGTGGTGTTCATCTGAGGTTGTATTTAAGTATTTTAAGACCTGCTAAGGAGCAGATGATTTTAATTTATTTTATTTATTTATTACTGGTATTTATAAAGCTCCAACAGATTCTGCAGCGCTGTACAATTAGTGGAGAACGTACAATATACACCGACAAATACAAGAGGTAGAGAGAGCCCTGCCCGTAAGCTGATATCTAGCCATTGGAGCTCTTTTATACAAAGTGCTTAGCTAGATGGCCCGTGAGCTTACAATCTAAAGGAAACCGTGGGGATTTGAGACAAGAGGTAGCAGGGGAAATTTGGAGGTGATGGCTAAAATAGTTAACAGAGAGAAGCAGCTATTGGTAAATTGTAAAGGGAATGACAAGGTAATTGAGTGAGAATTTCAAACAGCTGGAGAGGCATGCTATATATTTGGGGGGAACCTGGGTGGGAAGTGGTGAGAAAAAATGCAGATCTTCACTGAGTTTGAGTGTGAAGTGAGGCCTGAAGAACAGAGAAGGAGATTAAACAGTTATATGAAGGTATTTACAGCTGGGAGGAGGATAGCAAAGAAGGATGGGGTAGGGGGGGGGCGGGAGGTAGACCAGCCATGTGTTGAATACAATTGGAAAGTTAAGCCACCAAATTCTATCACCCGAAATATTAATAACTGTGTACATAAATGACAAAAACTTGGGGTAGGGTCTCTTTGGTCCTCTGTTTACATAGGTCTAAGTTACAAACGAGATATTATTAGCCAGTCAAATTAATAGCTGGATTTTGTCAGAGTACAGGTCTCTTATGCTAACAGATTTATTTATTTTATTTGCAGGGGAGAGGGTGCATGTTTTGCTCGGATGTGCTAATACAGGATCCCAAGTGTAAAAATAAATAACACATCCAATGAATATATTGTTTTTTTAGACAGTTAATGTTAAAAAGCTGGAGAAAGCAGAAGCCAAACTGAAGGCTAAACAAGGAAAGCGAAATGAACGAGACTCAAGTAAACCAGCCGGGCAGGTGTAAGTATTTAAGGCGAATAAAATGGTGCTTATGTTAAGCTTTTCTGATGTCTAAAATAAGCTATTCACATATTATGATTGCAGTGTAATGGAGGAGGCCTCAGCCAGCCAGGCTGCTAGTAAGAAAGAAAATCGTATAGAGAATAGCGGCAAGAACAAGTCCTATGACATTCGAATAGAGAACTTTGATGTGTCATTTGGAGAGAGGTAAATACCATTTTACACACATTAGTTAATCTCTTTTGTAACCTATTTTGAAAATGGCTATATATAACAGCACCTACCTATTTTAGGCATGAATATTGTATAAATATTATTACCGGTTTCTTTAAATAATATGTATAATAAACTTGAAGATTTCTGAGCCGCCACATGTCAGAATCTTGGGGGAACTGAGTTGCACAAGAACATACCTGTTTGGTTAGTTTTTTTTTTGTTTTTTTTTTATTCAGAGTGCCATTCCTGGCACCAGAAAAATAAAGGAAAATGCAATGTAGAAGATAGTTTAGTTTTTTTGGGTGATAAATAAGCAGCTTCGTTTCTTGTGATGTACAAGTGTTCTACTCTGTGTGAGCTGGATCTCCTATCCAATCCAGAGATCTCAAAAACAAAATATGATTGATGTCTATGGAATAGCCACTAAACATTTATTTTATTATCAGATTAAGTTTTCAACTAATAGAGTTAAAAAAAGAGGAGCAGCAAACAGTCTATACGTCAATCTTGGATTTTTCCAGACATATTGACTGCAGCTGCTGAGGGAGACAGACCTACAGGGTCGCGCTTTTTTGAATAAAGTGTCCCCTGATGACACTCTTGTGTGCCTCCCAGCGTATGGTGGGGGAAGTCTGTTCACTGGTGTTATTCGTGAAATATTCCTGCAATGTCTTCTCTATGTCGGATGTGATATCTGGGATAGTGAGCATTGATTCATTCAGTCTCAACTTGGAAATTTTGGGTCTGTAGAGGGGGAGGTTAATTTAATGGTCACTGGGGCATGGTCAGACCATGCCACAGTGCCCTGGTCGGCTTGGAGCACCAGCGATACGTCGTGATTGGGAACAAATAGTCTATTCGAGTGTAAGAGTTACGAGGGTGAGAGTAAAAGGTGTAATCCCTTTCGTCTGGGTGGAATGCTCTCCAGTAGTCCACTAGTTTTGCTCTGGCCAGGAGGGCCCTGATTGCCGTAATATGTTGCGTGGGAATGTGTGATTGTCCTAGTGAGGAGTCCCATTTAGGTTGTTTTTTGTTTTTTAAGAAAAGGCAGGTTAGGGTTCAAAACTAGGAAGAATTGTACAACAAATGTGAAATCTACAATGTGTATGTATAAGGACGTGACAAACTTCCTTAATTTATTTAAATTGTTTATGTGGAAATAATGAATTTTTGAATAAGACTGGGTTTGCAGAAGAGAAAACCGGAAAAGTCAATGAAATTAGATCTAAATTTCCAGGCTACGGGTTATCAGTAGAACATGAAGAAAAGGCTGGTCTGTTGGGAGTCAGATTAAAGAGGCAGCAATTTTTTGCCACTGATTACTAAACTTCCTTTAACGAACTGCCATTCCCAAACTTTTATAAAGTTCTTTTTGTAAATGACAGACAATGTATTTGCTAATTGAAGTGGTCTGGGTGATGTGTCCCTACTGCACTTAGTGCTGCAATGTAAAAGATTGCCGTTACAGAGAACTGCAATGTTTATATTGCAGCTGTAAGTCTGCCCTTAGTGGCTGTCTACCAGACAGGCTGGGGGTGCTTCTGGAATCCAAGCGGGCCTTTGGTCCTTATCTGACGCTGGGCGTCCTCACGCTCTGCAGCGTCATATTTTCCCCAGAGGAAAGCATTAGGTCACCCTGCCGACGTCAACCAGCGTGGGCGGGGCCTGACCCAGCGCCTAGGGACATCGTTGCTGGATTCAGCTAAGTGACTGAAGAGGTGGGGGAGGGGGGCTCCTTAAAAACCTATAGTCCAAGGAAAACAGATTTGTTTTCCTGGCACAATAGGATCCCTTTAGGAGGATGGGAAAATTTAGTGGGAAATAATTTATTTACTACCTTAACTTTTAAAAAATTACAACTGTGGCAATCTAAGGTGACCGTTTTATTGGTCAGATATTTATTTAAGTGATAAAAACTTTGGGTGGCAACCCCTCTCTATCAATCATACCAACCCTTATTTCCATTATTGATCAGATACGTGAAATTCTCATATTACATTGTTTGTGTACCTTTTTTCCCCGTTTTCATTTAATGTTTTTTTTTTTTTCTTCTTTTTTTTCCTGAAATTTCCCTTTCCTCTGCCAGTGCTGTCATTTTGACTGATCTCATGTTGAAATTGGTTATTATTGGATCCAAAATCACTCTTGTGACAGTTTTTTCCTTAAATTCACAAATGTATTCTAAATTACCGTAGTAGATTTTACATTCACGAACTAAAGATGAGCTGATGCATCTCTCTCTTTAGCTGCATCAGTTTAACAAGTGCTGAGTGTTTTTCCTTTTTTTTTTCTTTTTTTCTTTCAGGTAAGGTATATGCTTGCTAGATCTGTAATTAGTCATTCCGAGTAATCTATGACAATTTCTATAAAGGCCTGTTAAGTTTTCTTCATTGTCTAAAGTAAAATTACCATTTCTTGTACCAGGGTCTTGCTGACAGGTGCAGAGTTGCATTTGGCGGCTGGACGTCGCTATGGTTTGGTGGGTCGGAATGGGCTGGGTAAAACCACCCTATTAAAGATGCTTGCTAGCCGCAACCTCCGTGTTCCTTCACACATCAGCATTCTGCACGTGGAGCAGGAAGTGGCTGGTGATGACACTCCTGCACTCCAGAGCGTTCTGGAATGTGACACTCTGCGTGAGAGCCTTCTGCATGAAGAAAAGATGCTAAATTCTAGGATCAGTGCTGGAAAGTAAGTGACCTTAAAATAGGGACAGTTCCTTACAATAAATGACAATCATTTTAGAGATAAGATCACTTATGTGTTCTATATGGATTTTCTTACTGATTTTTTTGTATTAATCCTTAGAATCAGTCGCACGAGACAGATTGGATACATAGTGTGTATTCTTTTCATTTTTTTTAAAGTAAAACTTCCATTGTTTATTACTGAAAATAAAAATTATATGTAATATAGCCTTGTGTATTATTTTTGTAATCAAATGCATGTAAATTAACTATTTAAAAACCGTAATCTTAGCACAATTTATCTGCTCAGAATATGCATAATTTGAAGCCATGAAACTGCTCCTGACTGCATTTTAAAAATGTATTATTTTACAAAATAATGAGCACAAAGGGTGTAACACATGTCATTTTTTTATTTTAAATAACAAATCGTGATGACACTTATTCTTTAATGAATTTTATTTTCACCTACATTGCATTCCTGACCCATGAATTACTTAAAATGTGTCCCCAGGGGTGATGGTTCAGAGAGCACACGGTTAACTGAGATATACAGCAAATTGGAAGAGATAGAAGCTGACAAGGCCCCAGCAAGGTACTTTGTAACTCCTGCATTGCTTCAACTGGTCCCAAATCCTTTTGAACAGTTTGTAACTTGTATAGTTCTTACTATTCCTTTTATTGTTTTTATCTCACAGAGCTTCTGTGATTCTGGCTGGGTTGGGGTTCAGGCACACAATGCAACAGCAAATGACCAAGTAAGTGGCTGAAGAAGCTAAAAGTATACAACTGATCTGATGAGTTTGGGTGTTGACGATTGTTGTTAATGTGTATGTTTATGCATTTGTGGGGAGGGTTTTTATTTTTATTTTGAGAGCTTTTCTAAGATATTCCATTCTCTCAGGGAATTCTCTGGAGGTTGGCGAATGAGATTGGCACTTGCTCGGGCTCTCTTTGGCAGGTAAGATATATTTTCTCTCTATATTTTTTTTTTCTTTTAATAAGAATTTTTTTTTGTGCTTGAATGGTAAATTTAAGGACCATCTCTATTCTTCTCTTCCTATATGTCAGGCCAGATCTTCTGTTGCTTGATGGTGAGTGTTCAAAAAAAAACACAAACTTGCATATTCATACAACTCTTTTTCTCCCCTCTTTCTGTTTTCTTGCTTAACATTTATCTCTTGTGTCACAGAACCCACAAACATGTTGGATGTCCGAGCCATTGTATGGTTGGAGGATTATTTGCAGGTCAGTCTCAGTTCTTTGGCATTTCATGTTGTCCCTTACATTCTTTGCAAACCTTGAACTCATAATCTGCTTTTCACAACAATGTACAATCTCTATACTTCCATCTCACTGTCTGAAAACTCATTTAAAATACTTCCACACAACCCATTCAGTGATAACCCATACCCCGTCTGTCTGTCTGTCTGAGGGTTTGTAGCTTTCACAGTGCAATTGCTTTTTTTGCATTTTTTTTTTATATCACTGGTATCTTGTTTTCATAGACCTGGCCTTCCACCATCCTTGTTGTCTCTCACGACCGAAACTTCCTGAATGCAGTGGCCACAGATATTGTACATCTGCACAGCCAACGACTTGAAGGATACCGGGGCAACTTTGAGAGCTTTTTGAAAACAAAAGAAGAACGTCTGAAGAACCAGCAACGTGAATTTGAGGCACAGCATCAATACCGTGAACACATTCAGGTGATTCTGAAATAAAATAATTTGTCATTATCGGGAATCTACTGTAACTGCAACAGTGCAAGGAGGCCTTATTTTTTTTTTTTTTTTTTTTAAATTCTTTATTTTAGTTGTGCGAGTTGTACATTTTGCTTGGTTAGCCACAACAGCTAGGTCAAGCGCATGCGTAACATATATAACAACATTATGGCAATTGTGTTTACTGCACATTTTTTTTTTTTGGTAATAGTGAAGCATAGAAGATAATCACCGTTTGCAATTATACGAAACCTCGGCAGCTATAACAAGTATAACGTGTGTTAGTAAAGCGTCGGTACGGCAGTTATAGATGTTGCATTTTGCTAAGTGAAGTTGGCTAAATCTAGGGTAATGCAGTAGCTTGTAAATATGTAGAAAAGAGATTAGTTTCCACTTGGTCGGTGGCGTTAATGAGGGTAGTGGCACTGGGGGTGCTGCAGGTACCTAGGCGGATGCCTAGCGCATGCCACTACTACGCTGTTCTTTACTGTGTTAACAAGGTCCCCTCCATAGGAGTAGCGTAGATGTGCGTATGTCGTTGGGGAGTTGGGGACACAACTTGGGTTGACCATCAAAGGGGTCAGTAAGTAAATTATGTAGAGAGTTGCATAGCATTTAAATGGCGTGTGATACAACTCCTGGTCGTTAAACTAAGATAGGCTGGGAGCCAATTGGAGTTGGGGGGGGGGGGTTGGGTGGTATACTGGAGCCAGCGTCCCGGGTCTAACCCGGTGTCTATAGTATAAGCCCGCGGGCCCTACGAACATAAAATTGAAACGTGTGAGAAAATAAAGACATGTAACTTATTGTCCATGTTAAACTGGAGGTGGCGGTTCTTGGGGGTGTCTTCTCCGAAGCGCCCCCTGGTCCGGGATAAACGGAACGACATTTGCTGGGTCCCAAGTAGTTGTAGTTGGAGGGGGGTTTGTGAGGCCCAGTTTAGCCAGTACAGTGTCCATCTCTGTGATATCAGACACTTGGTGTTTAGTGTCCTGGTGTTGTATCGTGAGCACGTGAGCCGGTCCCCAGCGGTACGTCACCCCTCTGGCCGCCAGTAAAGTCGTCAGTGGACGAAGGGATTTCCGCCATTGTAGGGTAGTGCGGGACAGGTCCGAATAAAATGATATGTCCATGTCCTCAAATCTGTAGGGGTTCTTCCCTTTGATAGCACTCATGAGTGCCGCTTTGTCCTGCCCATTTTGAAGCTTGACCAGGAGGTCCCCGGTAGTGGTGCCAGTGAGCTGCGGTGGTTTGGGTAGGCGAAACATGCCATCTAGCTGAACCCCTTTTGCTGGTCTAAGTGGTAGCAAGGATGCAAAAAGTCTGCGGAGGAGATGGGGTAGCTCTGCTGGGGTCACCGTGTCAGGGATACCCCGGATTTTTATGTGCTTCCATCTGCGCTTATCTTCCATGGCAGCCAGTTGGTGGGACAGTGCAGTGTGGGCTGTAGTGAGTTCCCTCACCTGTGTCTGGAGGGCTGTCACCTGGGTTGCCTGTGTTTGAGTGAGCTGCTCCACGGTGGTTAAGCGGACGGTAAACTCCCTAACATCTTCCCTCACTTGGGAGATCTCCGTTGAGAGTGACTGGCGCAGGCCTGTTAGGAGGGAGGTGAGTATCTCTGTGGTCACCGGTTGGCCCCCTGTCGGCTGTACTTGCCTTGTCAGCGTTTGAGAGCTAAGAGTCTCCAGGCAGTGTTGGTGGAAGCCGTCCGAGCTATCCGAGAATTCCTCTGAGTCGGCCGCCATCTTGGGCCCAGTTGCGCCATGCGTTCTCCTCAGTAGGTCGCCGATATCGGCGGATTGCCGCGGCTGATCCGGGCGCAGTTTTTTGGTTTTTTTCCCCATTGTTGTTGGGGTGCTCTGGTGATGGTCTGAGGCTGTTGGTCTCCGGTTTCGAGCGGTAGTCGCTGTTTTAACGCCGCCGATTGCCGGAGCGTTGCGGGCATGCGACCTCTCGGGCTGAGTGCTGGCTCCGCCCCCGCAAGGAGGCCTTATTTGCTGTAGACTGGTAATTCAACAGTGTGTTTTATTGATTTTATGAATATCACTTCTTGGTACAGACTAGTCATGTCATTCATCTCTTTACTGCAGGTTTTCATTGATCGGTTCCGGTATAATGCAAACAGAGCCTCTCAAGTGCAGAGTAAACTTAAGCTGCTAGAAAAACTGTAAGTATTTCTAAAATCTTGAATAATATCGAAGAGGATCTGAACAATTAATCTCAATGGAATCTTGTTTTCTTCTGTAGACCGGAACTGAAGCCAGTGGACAAAGAGTCTGAGGTGGTTTTAAGGTGGGAATCTTAACGCAGGCATTGCTCACAATGCAACTGTATATTATACTTTTTTTTTTTTTTTTATATTTTATGTACATGTTATTTTATAATTATGTTGATTTCAATTTCTACTTCCTGATTCCCTGCTCTTTTCACACTCCCATTCTACCCCTTAGGTTCCCTGATGGTTTTGAGAAGTTCTCCCCTCCCATCCTGCAGTTGGATGAAGTTGATTTCTGGTATTCTTCAGATCAGCCAATCTTCAAGAAACTTTCTGTGTCTGCAGACCTGGATTCAAGAATCTGTGTGGTGAGTGTTCATGTGTATGCTCTAAGTGAATTTTGACTACACTAGTGGCCCATTGAAGTGGTGTACAAATTTTCCTTTTCTTGCATAGGTGGGAGAAAATGGAGCTGGAAAGTCCACGATGTTGAAGCTGTTGATGGGAGAGCTGTCTCCAGTACAGGGGATTCGACAAGGACATAGGTGGGCATTTTTGCATATTAAATTTTTTGGGGAGACTTCTAAAAAGTATCACAGATCGAAAAGTGTAACTATCAACATGGAAAATAACAGAATCATCAGAAACCATTATTGTTCGTGTTGTGGTTTAATTTTTTCCCTTGCATTTATTTTTAAATTTTATTAACCACACAATTTCTGCAGGAATCTGAAGATTGGTTACTTCAGTCAGCATCATGTGGACCAACTTGATATGAATATTAGTGCAGTGGAGCTACTCGCAAAACGCTTTCCTGGTACTTATTGCAGATATACTCTACCCGTTTATCTTATTTCAAATGAATGAATCGCTGTCTGTCGAGTGTGCGTTGTGTATGTGCACACATTAAGTCCCTCACTCTAAAATACCACCAAAAAAAAGTGTTTTATAGTAAGGGCAACTCCTAAATGTCAGGATGTACAATATTATTTTTACTTATTCTCTGAATTTAACAAATGTTTGTTTTGTAAAGTATGAAAAACTGAATTTAAATGTAAAAGTCCATATCACTCTTAAAATTGTAATGTCAAACATTAAATCTTTTATATACATTTAAAAGCAAATGAAGCATCACATTAATAAAAGGTTAACACACGTTATTGGTGTTTTATTTGATAGTGTAATTTCCAGTGAAGTGATCCCCTTTAAATGGTATTAGAAAAGGTTATATTTAAGGGTGTAACAAAAAACATTACAGTTTGACAAATACATAAAAAAGAGTGTGTGTGTGTGTATAGATCGATATATTGGAATATTGAGGAGCTTGTGTGATGGAGAGAGCAACAGGTGATAATCACACAGGGAAAAGGGTGACATGGGACATTTGTGAGACAGTATAAGAGCTAAAGAAGCTTTCCTTTCACTTTTGTGTGAGAGAGAATGAAAAGTGGAGCTTGGTTTAACATTAAGAGTAATTCTGCAGGGATTTCCCTGATGTTTGTCTTTCTTGCCAGTAGGTATGTTGTTCAATGATTTGGGATGGTATGATTGTGGGTGACAAAAGGCATGATCTATAAAATTCTCTAATGCGATTTGTTGCTCATTAACCATTCACTCTATTAACTTTCTATTGGTTGCATAAGCCCTGCATTTAATAGCTTTTTTTCATGCTTAGGGAAAACTGAAGAAGAATATCGCCACCAGCTGGGCAGTTATGGCATCTCTGGAGAATTAGCAGTACGGTCAGTGGCAAGTCTATCAGGAGGGCAGAAGAGTCGTGTTGCTTTTGCCCAGATGACAATGCCATGGTAGGATTTATTTTGTTTTTACATGTGATTGCTTCCACTTTCCCATTGTCATTTAAATTTTTTAAAAATAAGTAGTCTATGAAAAAAGTAGCTAGATGCACAAGTATAGTGTGACATTGCAGCACTTACTAAAAAAATCCAAGTAGTTCTTAAAACATAGTGATTGACAGAGCTTACATTAGGTTAAATCTCGTGTGTAGAACACCTTCATATGATGGGATTATGTCACCATTTTATTTTAATCAAGACAGATTGAATCTATAGCATAGCATTTTAAAAACGTAATATTAAAATTGAATTTGAGACCACGATTTAGTCTTTGACTTTGCTCTCAATTTTGCTAACACAAATCATATTTTAAGAGGAACTGTCACTTCCTCAATATTCACACAACCTAATAAGTAAAACTTAAATAGGAGTCCACATCAGTGCTGTAATAAGTGATCTGCGAGATTGTGGGATCTTCCAAAGAAATAGCTTTTATTCCCTACAGCCATCAATAGTGACGGCTGGGACAAATGACATGGTTGACAAAAGGTAGCTCAGCCAAGCAGAGTTAAAATACTGAGACAAAGTAGACCCTACTTGGTCTCCGTATATATTCTGACAGGGGTTTGTATTTTAGTGAATTTCTTACACAGTCAATGTGAGTATTTCTTAAAAATGTTATCTTTATGAAGTACTATTTTGATATGGAGGTGACAGAGCTGCTTTAACCCTTGTTGTGCCATACACATGGCGCGTGCCCATAAAGCACGTATGTGTTAGATCCCTGAGGGCACACACAAGTTATCATGGGTCAGCAAAGTTGTCACAACAAGGTGTGCAGCAGAAGTGTTTTTTGTTTTTGTTTTTTGCCTCATTGGAAAAAGTAAATGGCAAGTGACAGTTCCCGTTAATTTGTATAATATTATAATTTAGGTAATTTTGGGATGGTGCAATTTACATTGCTTTTTGTTTCGCAGTCCAAACTTCTATATTCTGGATGAACCTACCAATCACTTGGACATGGAAACCATAGAAGCCCTGGGAAAAGCACTGAACAAATTTCGGGTATTCATTATTTCTCATAATTTTATTCCTACTCTCTCCTTCTTGCCATGCAACCATAGTGTCATCTAATTTTCTTATGTACCATGCCCCCCACCTTCAATTGTTCAGTACAACCAGAATTGTTACCATTTTGTCAAATTCCTGATGCTTATCTCCATTGCTTCTTTTCCAGGGAGGCGTTATTTTGGTTTCTCACGATGAGCGTTTTATCCGTCTTGTTTGCCAAGAACTCTGGGTCTGTGAAAATGGAGGAGTGACGCGTATTGATGGTGGTTTTGATGAGTATCGGAATATCCTGCAGGAGCAGTTTCGCAAAGAAGGTTTCCTATAGAAAGGACACCTTGCGCATCTGGCTGTGCTCTGTACACCCTCCAGCAATAAGTGTCCTGTGCATACTTACTGTCCTACATGAGGGAGCAAGAGAGACTGTGCTCTATAGTGTCATGGAGCCTAATGGATAACAGACTGATTTAGAGATGTGAAAGCTAAGGGACTGTATTTATTATACAAACTGTGTAGATGGAGCAGAGATAGCCATTGTCAATATGAAGTGATTTTGCTGCACAACACCAGCCAGGCCTTTTATGTACTCAAAACATGTCTTGTCCTTCTAAGGTTTCATTCCCATAATTCAAACCTTGATTAACCCCTTAAGGACACATGACATGTGTGACATGTCATGATTCCTTTTTATTCCAGAAGTTTGGTCCTTAAGGGGTTAAACAAACAGTTTGCCCCTTTATTTTTTACAAATTTTCTTTTTTTATTCTGCCTCGCATTACGAAGTGGTTTATTCACAAACACTACCAACTTTATTTGTTGATTTATAGTAAATGTGTTTATTATGTCAAGGGATATGGAGAATTCCCATCAAATTAACATATTACTCCCCATCCCCCAACTGCTTCCCTATACTGTTCTTTACTTTAACTTTTCCTTGCCGTAAAAAGTATCTAATTTTAGGGGCACATCTCAGTCCCAAGGAATTAGAAAAATATGGAATCTTGAGATTTCTGTGAGATACAAAACTCTCCAGGTAAACATGTTACACACATTCCTTTCCTTCTGCCTTGTATGCACGAGGCTGCCATTCAAGTATTAATCCTTTAGTATCTATAATTTCCACTTTTAGAAAATAACATTTATATCACTATCACTTTCCCGTGATGTCCTTAATTGTCATTTAGCCAGCTGTAGTGTGCAGCCATTGTCTAGAACTATCTCGGGTTCCCTTGAGCTGTTAAGTTATTGATGTTGCCAGGAGATGTGAAACAAGCAAGTTGTAAATAAAGAGCAGAATCTCTTCATTTGTCTTGTCTTAATGTTTTGGTGATAAACTCACTGCAAAATCACTGTACATTGGGAATTCTGGCAAACACAGCCATAAGCTCACTATGAAGTTGCTATATTTGGGAATTTAGCACACACTACTATATTGGGAAGTCTGGTACACAGAGGTATAAACATGTAAAGTCAGGATATATTTGGGATTCTGGCAAGCACAGCTATACATTTACTTTATAACTTATTTATATATTGGGAATTCTGGAAATATGTAGTGAATTCTGAAAAAAAAAAAGGTAATGAAAACACTTTAAATTCAGAACTGTGGCATAAACAGTTAAATATGGAATTCTGGAAAGCATATCTATAAACTGTACAAAAAAAACAACTTTGTATAGCTTGTTTTGATTTGCAGTCTCACTGCTCAATTCTCTGCCATTAAGTGAGTCATTTTTTATTTTGCCACCCTTCCCGTGGCTGAGTTTCCCTTCCTGAAAAAAAATAAAGACTTTAGCTTTCTGTATTGCATAGTGTGTTCATTTAGATGTTCTGTTAATTCTCTGGCTCTGTTAATTGCCTACTAGAGCATACAATAGCTTCCTGTGTTTTATGAAAGTTAAATTAACAAAACAGGAGATAACCTATGAAGTAAAAACAATACTGTGCTGTACGATCCAATTGAAATTTCAATTTTTGTACTTTTTTTTTTTTTCATGGAGGCTATATGAGTCAGTGAAACACTAGGGCTGCATAAACAATGTGATTTAACTCCTAAATGGCAGAAATTTGAAAAGTTAAACTGCAGAAGTATAATCTATACTATACACTAAAGCTGCTTCATACTGTAGGCACCCAAACCACTTCAGCTAATTGAAGTAGTCTGGGTGCTGTGTCCCTTTTGCACTAAGTGCTGCAATATAAAACATTGCAGTTCCAGAGAACTGCAATGTTTACATTGCAGCTCTAAGTCTGCCCTATGTGGCTGTCTAACAGAGGATTTCCGGAATTCAAGTGTACTTTTGGTCCGTTATCGGACGATGGACATCCTCACGGACCTCCAGTGTCAGATTTTCCCCATAGGAAAGCATTAAATAATGCTTTCCTATGGGGAGGTCTAATGCGCACACAGCCATTGCCCCACATGCGCATTAGTTCTCCCCCGTGGCAGAAGCATGACCCAGCGCTGAGGGACATCGGTGCTGGATTTAGGTAAATGGTTAAAGGGGTTTTAACACCTTCAGCCCTGCGGGAGGATGGGGGACCTATTAACCCTATAGTGCAAGGAAAATGACTTTGTTTTCCTGGCACTATAGGATCCCTTTAAGCTAAAGTTATGTTGATGCTTAGTGTCACTTTAAATAACAGGATGCTATCTGGTTAGCTATATAAAAAAGACAATATGTGAATAAACCACATTTACCTACGTAAACTCCATGCTGACAAGATAGATGCTTACTATTAGTTTTTTGGATTATTTTTGTTTGTTTGTTTTTTCATTTACTTTGCATTAGTTTATAATATTACAAAAAATATTATACATTGTATCAGATCCCATTTCATACTTGTATTTGCTTCATGTAATAATGTTGCCTGGCTAGACCTATTGCTCATATGCTTGAGGTAGATTTTTATTTTTCTGTAGAATTTTAGACCTACAAAAACAAATTAACAAACAAGTCCAAGCTCGGGTTCTCAAATAATAGTAGTTACTGCTGCTGCCAAATTTATAGCACACTAAAGGCCTTTTTAATCAATAAAAACAATGCACGGTAGTGGATTTTGTGCCAGGAGTGCAAGGTTGCTGCCAGAACTCTTAATTCCACACTGCTATGCTGTGCTACAAAGATCAGGGTAGTGTTGAGGGGAGACAGACACATGGGTGAGGCTTAGGCAGAAGGGTGGAACATTGAATCGAGGGGGGGCGTGGGAACATATGAAGGGGGCCTTGGTAAAGGAACAAAGGGGCCTATTAGGGGATAGGCGCAAGAGGTGAAATATTGAGGAAATATAGGCACAAGAGGTATATATGGGAAGGTGTGGGGAAAAAAAGAGGGGATGGAGAAATATGTCAGGTGGGAAATAAACTGGGGTAGCAAAGGGAAGGTAGCTTTGAACTGTAGGGAATTTGATATATGACTTGGGGATGTTTCCATCATGTTCAAATGAATGTATAACGTGTGTATCTCTAGAGGTTGGGTTTTACGGTGTGCGTGTACACTGGGTGGCAACATGGTTCTTGGATCCATGCAGTTCAATGTCTTAGGCTAGCCCTGCTACCAAGTAACTTGTGGCTAGCACTGCCCAGCCTATAATCTGTCCACCTCTCCTCCTGACATTGATTAGGGAGAGTCTACCTCTCCTGCCTATACCTCACTACAACCTAACCTATTCCACCACAAATCCTTCCTTCTCTTTTTATGACCTTGTATATCACTATTAGCATTCTGATGCTTAAATCTATCGCTCTGTCTCTCTGTATTCCTGCAACAAACACCTCTTCCCCATCCATCAATCAATTGTATCACTAAACTTTACTTATTGCAACGTTGTTATATTGATAAGGCACCAACCTCTTCCACAGCACTATCCATTTTTTTAAAACTGATCCGTGGACTAGTGGTGCTTGCCCTCACACAGGCCTGGGGAAAGTCCTGATCTGCCGCGTGCCAACAGAGTTGCATTTGGATCTTCCTACTTTCTTGCTTCTACTACCCTCCAGCTGGTTCGAATTGCCTCCCAGCATTGGACATCGGATGATGGTGACACTTGCCTGCCATGGGCCTATCACTTCAGTTATGCATATGTCCCACAGATAGTTATTATTTCTGCTGATCCTTTATCATTAATTTTTCTTACAGTGGTGCGGCAGCATAAAGATGTGTTTAGTTCCAGTGATTGAATTACTTCTTTAATATATTATCCAGCATGTTCATACAGTTGATATTGTTTCTCACTACACTAAACCTTTTACATGCTTTTTCCAAACCGTACCTCATCTTGTCATGAACCCTTGCTTTCAGCTAGTGTGTTTTCATTATATTATTATTTTACACTTTAAAAAAAGTGCAGTCTTACTTGACATTATGTGCTCTAACTCTAAGCTTGCACACAATTGTTTTGTTCTGCACCATATGTCTCAATCTGTGTCTGTTTCTCTGTACACCCAAAATAAATATTGACACAAAAAAAAACCTGATTAACGTTAAAAGATATTTCATGTATTTTAATAGAATTTGGGGAATAGAAGGCACGTATTATCCATGAAATACAGATATGGAACATATACCATGTTATTTGCCAGATGAATGTCTAAAACTTTATTTCATGAGACTGTGCCTGTGATTTATATTTCCACATATCCCTATTTTTTTTACTTTTTATTCATCAATAGAATACAGTCATATAATGCAGGTCAGACTTGTACAATGAAGAACAGAAAAGAATGGGTGAAATACATGAAACTTATAACATCATCAAGAACAGCCTGGTGTCAATCTTGTAAAAATGTGAGACATCAAATCTGGCCATACACGTTCTCTTTTATGTAGCTTGCATGAATTGAAAACAAACACAAATACAAATAAAAGAAAAAACATCCTAGTCGCACCCATAGGTATCAAATTACTCCTAGGAGAAAGTATAGCCCACTAAGACAAAGTACTAGTACTAAAGCTGTACTACGCATGTTTGGGGGAAAGGGTGGAAGAGGTGAGTACGGCAAAGACAAATAGGTTATAGACTGGACAAGCCATCAATCAGGATCTTTGAAGTAGGCCATCCATGGACGCCATATTTCTTTGATTTTCGGTGGATTTGGTAGAAGAAGAGGCTACTAGCAGCTCTAGTATGCTCCAGTCTGAATATCCACTCATCATGTCATATATCTTGTCACTACCTTTAATACAAATTCTGCCTTCATCTCTTCCTTTCCCTGAGTTCAACCCAGGTGTGTTCAACATAGGAAACCATTGAATCAAACCCAAACAAAGAATCTTCTTATAATTGCATTTCTGCAGTTTTCTTTCTCTCATTCTTCTACTGCCCACGCATCTGTTTCTTCTACTGCTCTTCCACCTGTACCCTTGCCATTTAGGTTTGGAATCACGGCCTCAAAGTAAAATCTTTCTAGCTTTGATTCAGTCTCTTCCCAAAACTTAGAGTCAAAGCTCACTGGAACAACAGCTGTGTCTTTCTTTGTGTACACTACAAAATCTGAGCGATCCATCTTTGTGGCTGCCAGTTGGCACTGAACTTGGGTGTAGTAGGGGTGATCAGTCTTTAACGCATAGGAATCCCCATCTGGCTTCAGACAGAAATCGCGGTCAGCGCATGCCTGGCGTATGCTGTGCTCTCTATGTTTATACGGACACTTTACTTCCAAGATGCCCAACTTCTCTCCGGTAAGTGCATCTACCACAATGCCATCTGGGCTCGCTGCCATCCAGTTTTTCTTGGTGTGAACAAATAAGCCGCACTCATCCACCTGTACTTTTCTCCCAGTGTTTTCTAAAGTCCATTTTTCATAGGCGCGTACTGCATTTTTCTCATTCCTCACGCCCCAATTCATAGCAGGCGTTTGCACGCTGGGTCCAGAACCCAATACAGCCTTCAAGTACGACTGTGGAATGTCTGTTGTTTTCCCATTAGCGAATCGACTGTGTGATATTTGATGCGCCATGGAAGCTGTAATGCGGTGTTTACGCCAGTTAAACCATTCTGGATTATCTCTCTGCCCACGGGTGTCCTTTTCTATTTTTTCTACATCTTTTACAGAAAACTGTCTCGCACTAGAAGGTGTGAGCATCTTCACTGTCATCTCAGAGGTGGATGGGACATCTGGACTTTGTCTGGTTCTTGATGAACTGCTTGGCCGCTGACTGGAGACTGATGACTTTCTTGCATCACCACTGTCGCGGGGTGTTGTAGCATTTCGAGCCCTTGTTAATTTCGAGTTATCACCGGCACTCACTGATTGTGCTACGTTTGCAGATGCAGTAGTATCCCTTACTGCTTTACCATGAGATGGTGTTCTAGGTGTTGTTACCGATTTCTGGCTGGTTTTCCTAGGCACTGAAGGCACGGGCATTCTAGGTGATGCAGATTTTGGACAGGGCACATCTTTTGCTGGCAGACCCATCTTCAGTAATTAGGTATTAATAAGACACCTGATGGGACAGTGAATGGTATATTAACAAAACTAAATTTAACAGAGAGAATCATTAACACAATAGTTCTAAAAGGCTTTGACATTATATTTCTTGTGATAACAATACATTCTATCAGCAGCAGTTGGCAAAGCCTAATGCAGAAGTAAATTCATTGTCCTCCTGTTAAGGTCACTACTGGCAGTTTTGAATGAGTTTGGTTAGTTGTTTTGTTAAAAATATTAATTAATCATGACCATCACTAAGGCAAAGTTGTGTATTTTTAAGTTAAAGGGAAACTATAGTCACCAGAACAATTACAGCTTATTGTATGTGTTCTGGTGAGTATAGTCAGTCCCTTCAGGCTTTTTGCAGTGAACACTGTCTCAGAGACAGTGTTTCAGAGAAAATGTAGTGTTTACATTACAGCCTTGGTCACTCCTGGCATAATATACACTATAGCGTGCTTAGTGGTTATGGTGCTTGGGGCTTTCCTTTAGATAAATGTGCATTTTAGGACATAAGAAAATCTATATTACCATGGTTACAAAACTTATTAGAAACAAAACATTTCTTGTTTACTGGGAGAAATGTACAGCTAGTACCAAACCCTTATGATATGTGCATTTTGTTATTTGTAACGTGTTCTTCTATAACCTAGTGGCTGCCTTAGCATTATAGGAAATACAGCTCACAGGCATCTGTGTTACCATAGTTACTATTATTATTACTGGTATTTATATAGCGCCAGCATATTATGTAGCTCTTTACAATATTATCAGAGGGGGAGATTTAACAATAAATGAGACAATTATAAAAACTTACAGGGACAATAGGTTGAAGAGAGCCCTGCTCAAACCAGCTTACACAGGGTTCTCTGGCAAATAAAGGATATACACCGTGCTAAATTGTCATCTGATTTGGTAGTCAGCCTCTCTAAATGAGGAAGTGCTAAGATATTTAATCCCTTAAGGACACATGACGCGTGAGACATGTCATGATTCCCTTTTATTCCACAAGTTTGGTCCTTAATGGGTTAAGGGTGAATCAGTATATAAATAGCAGTACACTGCTACTCACAGAGTTCTGCCAGGGCATGTCAGAATAAGTGCAAACTGGGGAAACGTCCCCAAAGTTTAGCAAACTGTAAGATCTCTGATACAGAAATTGTTACACAACTTTTACACACAACGCCACTTCCTTCCTATTCACAGTACAAAGTAACGTACATCCTATATACACCTGTCTGATAACTTCACATTGCACAGTAATGCATGTGACATGAGATTACCTAGTCTAATTTAGATCAATACATTAAACTAAAGTAATAAATAACCCATTGTTTAAAGGACACGGCTGCATTTCAAAATATCTCCATTACTGCTTTCATTCTGACGTTCTACAAGAAGCTCAATGGTTCGACATGCAGTATGATGAACCCCCATATATCGTATCGTTGTCACGCAGACACATTACCTGGGATTAGCGTGCTGTCTGGCTCTCTGTCTGTCTGTCTGTCTTTCCAGAGGCTCTATAGCCGTCTCTTTCTCTCCTGCAGTGATGTTTAGAAGTGACTCCTGATCTCCCCTCGGTTGCTTTTTGTTCGTACTACAGTTTCACTTTCCTTTACATCACCGTGTCCCTCCCTCTTCACGCATTTACACTCCCTGCCCCCAGGATAAACCAGGGTGATTACTGCAGTGTTAGGACATGATACATCACACTGTGTATAAAACACTAACGTTATAAAGGAGAATACATTGTCACTCGTCTCCCAGTTTATAAACTGCAGCTTTGATCTCATGTGTACTATTATGTGGAGTTTGAAAAAAAAAAAAAGGTTGTCATAACTATATTAGAAATTAAAGAGAACAGAAAGAGACTGGAAGCTCAAGGAAAACACTCAAAAAATGGGGTTGACCCATATAAACTACCAAAGTAGTAACAGGCAAGAGAGGAGACTTGAGTGCCCTTCAGAAAATAATTAAGATTAAAATTTAACTTTTATTAATATGATAATAAAAATTTACTATAAGGTGTTGAAACATCAAATAAAGTGATTGAATATTAAATATATGATAATACTTCAGCAATTCGTAACCCCATATATCTAGGGTAACCTGGTATCTCAATCCTAGCACCTAAGGATCTAAGGTGATGGAGTGACAGAAGATTCATCAACAATATGTAACCCAGGGTGTCTAGGATAGCATGGTGCCTCTACCCTAGCACCTCAGGATCTAAGGTGATGAAGTGACACTTGTTAAATGTAAGAGAATTAATCAGCAGGTTATAACCCAATGTGACTAGGACGGATCAATATCTCAATCCTAGTGCATCAAAATATCTTTCTTCAGCAATTCATAACCCCTTATATCTAGGGTAACCTGGTATCTCAATCCTAGCACCCAAGGATCTAAGGTGATGGAGTAACAGAAGATTCATCAACAAAATGGACCCCAGGGTATCTAGGATAGCATGGTGCTTCTACCCTAGCACCTCAGAATCTTAGGTGATAAAGTCACACTTGTTAAGTGTAAGAGAATTAGTCAGCAGGTTATAACCCAATATGACCAGGACGGATCAATATCTCAATCCTAGTACATAATATATATATGATGGTAATCATTAATATGTCTAGGACGGCAAGGTGTCTCAAGCCTAGCACATAAAAATACCTATATGATAGTAGTGAAATGCTGCATATGGAAATTCAGCTTAAAACATACAGATAAATCAAACAAATAATATGTAACACACAGAGGACCTGTTCAAAAGTTTTCAGAGTACCTCTGATGCATTTTCATTGCAACAAAACAATGTTGCAGTTAATGCTTAGTGAAAGTAACCAATTATGATGATTGCCATGTAGAGCTTGAATGGCTCGAGCTGAATCACTTAATCTGTTAGGGAGAGCGAGAGCTAGGCTGTTAGAACTATACCATAGTCGTGAAGTATAGAGCTAGTATAGCTGCTTGTTCCAAGTACAAGGCGTCTGCTCACTAACTAACAGAAAAAACTGCTAGGGATTCGTAAAAGAATATGGAGAATATATAAAAGAATATATTAGAAATTGGTTTAATTGCATATTAAATACGACTTTCAGGTCAAATTAGCTGAACTGGAAAATCCTCCAAGCAACTATGCTTCCAGTTTGAAGAATTTACAGCAATTTGAAATTAATCTCAAATTTAAAGAGTTACTCCAACAACAACAAAATAGTGAATTCACTAGAGAAATGCAAATTGTGGGTCAAAAACCTGAAATGGAAACATTCTTCAAACCAGCTCACCCATTTTAGCTGACAAATCGAAATTACCTGGTGAATGCATAACCATTGAGAGGACTGCACTGTTGTTTTTATTAACAAAGCACTTAGCCAGGCTGAGGCTCTCATCCTACTGACACACACACACACAAACACACACTGATCAGAAACAAAACAATATTTTAGCTCTTGTAACTCATTGGTGTTTTATTCAAAATTACTAAAACACAAGAGATGTCACAACCGGTACCATTTTTTTTCCAGATTAAAAGCAAGTGGATTGTATGTTGACTCGGCTCTTGCTCTGTTTATATGCTCACATAAATCAATGGCTCAGTGGGTTCTATCTACTGAGATAGCAAAGTTGGCAGTAGTTCCCCTAAAAAACCTTTGGGCTCGGCTAAAAATATTTCTATATTGTGGCTCCCAGCAGTCCTGATTTTGGCGGGACAGTCCCAATTTCAGTTTCCTGTCCTGACTTTGCTCACTGGTGCCCCACTTTTGGCAACACCAGGGAATTGTCTCAAAAATCAAAGGCATGCGGACCCATTGGGAGCAGCCTTGTGAGGTTTGATGAGGCTAGGGTCGAATGGGTAAGTATCGGGTTGGCGAGAGTGCCGAGAGCAACGTGCGCAAGAGGTTAAGATCAGAGTCAGGGCAGCGCATGCTGTTGGCTCAACGGGTAGCTTGCGCTGAGGGCTGATGTCCTGATTGGCGGTTTGCAGCGCGAGGCGCTCAGTGGCGGGAAATGTACATTAAAGGGCGCCAAACCAATTGTACCTCAGCCTGTGCCAGACAATTTACCAAGGTTGGCTGCTTATAAAGAGTATTAAGCTGCAACTACCACCAACCCTCCCCTTTTATGAAAGTTATTATGTTGTGACCTTGTTATGGGATATAAATCACCCACGTGGACATTACAGGAGGGTGAGTTTGGTTTAATTGGTTAAAAACATATTCATGGCTCTTGGCTTCAGGGGCGGAGTCTTGTTAGGTTAATGGTTAATTTTTGGTTTGGTTATTATTATTATTATTTTATTATTTATATAGCGCTATCAGATTCCGTAGTGCTGTACAATGGGTAAAAGTTATGGTTTATTATTATTTAAAATATATTTATGTTTAAAATTGGAATTTGAGGGGGGGCGTCCCGACCGCCATGCTGAGAGGCCGCATTCAAGTCGAGCTCCTGCAGACTCACGACAATTATGCTCATAAAAAGCTACTCATCCGCAGTTAAGCAGCAGCAGTCCTGCAGGCAAAGAGGTGCTGGAGCTGAGGCTACTCGGATTCCAAGCGTTTTGACCCCTGAGAAGGCACATAAGCACAGCTCCATCTGAGGCCTACCCGATCGGTGAGTGAGGTGGACGGCCCCTACCTCGCTATCCTGCCCTGCGGTTTCCCTTCGGAACTCCGATGCCACGCGGTAAGGGCCCCGTATCCCCCCCCCCCTTTGGACAGGGGGGGGGGTCATCCCGGTCCCAGGAGACTGTCTCCACGATCTGTAGTGCCTGGGCCTGAGGGGGCTCCCCACAACCAAAATGGCGGAAACAGGAGGCAACCCTAAAATTTCGGCGCAACCACCAGATCACAGCTAAACTGATACCTAGAGGCTGTCCAGACGGCGGAAAAGCAATGGGGCCCCTGGCTACAGCGAAGCTACCAACTTACCTATCCACAGACGGGGATTCCCAGCTCCCGCGGCAACGAGCAGTCGGGACCTGCCACCCGGTCCATCAATAAGCAATGCTGCTAATCCTGCCGACCTACACGACAACCCAGCAATCCAACTACATCCAGCTGAGGATCTCACGATGGAATCTCACAAGGGGAGAGCACTCACCCCTCTTACCACTGAACACGATGGACTCACTCCTACCATGCCACAAACTCTGCAGATCGGGGGTTGGATAAGCATGAACTGCCACAGCATGAACTGCCAAAGGGACTCTCTCAAGGTCTGGGCTGCACTCAGTGGGAGAAGCTCCTGCCACTTTTCTGTGTATGTACCTAACGTTATGCATAACCTCTTAATGCACTAGCCTGCTCACATAGCCAAAGTTGTGTAAATGCATTGATTGGACTGTTCATAGCACAGTTTATGCACTGACCTAACCTAATCCTATTTACAATCTACTCTTAAACTCGAGTGCTTAAGCCTGAACCCCCCCCCAAAAAAACCATAAAAATGTGCCTAATAATCTTGTACCCCGCATGTTTAGCGTGGGAAAAAGCTGGAGGACTGCTTTTGGGGCACCTCTCGTCTGCTTGTGTTATATATCTGCACTGCAAAAATAAAGAATTAAAAAAAAATAAAAAATTGGAATTTGATGAAATTGTGTTGTGTTTTGATAATGTATCATTTAAATAATGCAACCTTCAAACCCCAAGCATGACATGAGCACTAGGACCTTGCAGAGAGCCCTGAAACATTTCACCCTGAATGGTCTGCCTTTTGTAAGCTGGCCTGCTTGATTGGCGTGCATTCATGCCAGGCTGACCTGCCAATTCTTTGGGTGACTTACCCCCCTTTCCGAGGACACTGATCCACACCCTTTAACCCCCTGCTTCAGAGGCGCTGATGGTAGGGGATGTCACGTGGATTCTATGAAGGGGCAATTTATTTTCTATTATCTATTTATATACTCACTGAAATCAGTGTCCCCCTAGATTGTGGCACTAACAAATATCATTGGTTATTTAAAAACATAATTGTTGCCAGCAAGTGTTTAATTAAACATAACATTTATTCGTATACAATGTAAGCATTTTAGGAAGTTAGCTAAAAAGAAACCTTTCAAAAATAAAGGTTAAAATTTAAAAGGAAAAATTCGAAAAAGTTTACAGTTTAGACATATTTTCACAGCTCTGCTGTTCTGGAAAACGCAGTGCAACTTGCATTCTCTCTATCCCAAATATATTTACTATCCCATTTCAGCATTCTATTTATTGTTAGTTGCTTTGCTGACCATGACCACCTGTTTCTGTATGTTTGGGCACTGTCACACCAAGAATACATGTTTTATATGTCACACAGCCTGGGATTTGTTTATCAGAATCTGCGTGTAAAACTACACCTCCCATAAGCCTATGCAGTACCCAGAGCCCAGCCCTTTCTCAATGAGCTCCCATGCTGCTCTTCCTCTGCAGTAAGGAAGTGACAACAGCGGGCAGTTTAAAGGGAGAAACTAAGGCTGTATCACCATGGCAACCATTCGAGATCTGGAACTGTAATACATTTGTCGAGTATGGTTGAATTCACTCTAAACATCGCTAAAGCTGCTGAGTTCACGGCAAGCTGACTTGGACAACGGTAGCCATTGCACACACACGGAATTAAGTAAGGAGAAATCATGTCTGGCTAGTAATAGTACTGATGGGGCTAGTTCCATTACTCCTTGTCACCCTGCAAGACAAATAATGCAAAGACCTAAATCGAATCCAGTTATTTTGATTGTCTTGACTATAATATAAATGTTGGCCAGCAAATCATGCACAGCATTTATTATGATTTATTTCTTATACATTAGGTACTTTTGTTAATTAGCTACATTGTCTGTAGTTAGCATGTATGCAACAGTTGGCTTTTCAAATGCATTAGAATTGATAAGTTCTGATATTTTGTCCTAATATATGTAATCCATGCTCACTCTGTGGTAAATAATATCTGCAACGGTAAATTGACTTTTTATAGGGTTAAAACGGAACTATATTTTCGAGATTTTTAAAAAGGAACACTATAGGCAACCAGACCAGTGGCCTGTGTGCAATACCCCTGTACCACTTAGTCCTGCAATGTAAAACATTGCAGTTTTTGAGAAACTGCAATAATTACCTTGTAGAACTAAGACTGCCTACAGTGGCTGTCAATCAGCCACTAAAGGCATTTACTGGGTGCTAGCTGACTGTAGGTCCTGATGCTGGACATCCTCACACTTTGTATGAGGACATCCAGCGTGAGTGAAATCCCTAAAGGAAAACATTGAGTGAATGCTTTGCCTTTGGGAGGGCCTAATAACATCAGAGGAGGCACAGCGCTGACCCTTTAACAGGGGAAATCGGCGCTGGAATTGGGTAAGTGAATAAAACGTTTTTTTGTTTTTTTTAATGCAGGTTTGTATTCCTAACACTATAGTATCCCTTTAATATTATGTTTCCTACCCCCTGTATTAAATAAATTGGTATTTGTTTGGTTTGAATAATAAAATTACATGTACTCCTTTATCATTCAGCGAGTTTCCATCTTCCACATAGAGAAAAACATGCAGAGAAGAGGGGTTATGTATGAAGAACAATTCTAATGTAAAGTTCTTAAGTGGTATAAACAGGGACATTCCATTGGTTTCATTGGTGACTATAGCACTCATAGAACTTAATGCTCCTTAATTACTTTCCATACATAATCCTGATGTTACTTTCCCACTCCTAATTTACATTGTGTGGCGTGGGGGGAAAAAGTGAGCAAAAAACCTTTCCCATGTGATCGAAAGGGGCCGGTAACCTAAACAGACATAGTCAATGACAGAGACACTGATGCTCACACTCTCACTGATACTGACAGACACACATTTTTTTTCTCAAAACTCAAAAATATATATTTTTTATTTTAATTTAAGCCCACCCAGTATCCCTACCTTTGGGAGAATTGGAGTGGATCCTTTCCCTGGGAGCCTTTTGTAGTCTCCTCAAGCTCTTTTTGGTCTGCTCCCTCGTGCGCTGCTTAGTATGCCGAGGCCAGAGCGACCTCATAGTCCAGTTCTGCACTGTGTGCAGCACCTACATTCAGTGTCTCCATGCTCTGCATGGATATACTGTACGTTCCCCATAGAGATGCATTGATTCAGATGATGCTAATTACTGGAGCGTGGCTTTTTGCTGCACAATGGTCTCCCCATGCTTTCCTTGGGAAAAGAATTGGATTAGCTGAGCCCATCAAGATTGATTATCTGAGCCATGGAGGCGGAGCCAGTCATGGCCTGCCCCAGCATTGGTGAAAAAGTAAATGTATCTTTTTACTTTGATCGGAGGGGGTGTGGTCAGATCAGCAATATAGTGTCAGGAATACATGTTTTGAATATACATTATAAGCATCATAGCAACTTTAGCTTATTGAAGCAGTTTAGATCATGCCCCTGCAGTATCACTGCTCAATTATGTGACATTTAGGAGGTAAATCACTTTGCTTATGCAGCCCCAGTCACACCTCCCTGCATATGACTTGCACAACCTTCCGAAACACTTCCTGTAAAGCGACATATAATGTTCAAACTTCCTGTGTTGCACAGTCTGTTTAGTTTAGCTTTTCATATCTCCTGCACTGATAATAGCCTTCTAGACCTTGCAGGAGCCAGCTGTGTGTGATTGAAATTCAATTTACAGAGAAGGAGATACACATTTCTAAAGTGCGTTAGCATCTAATTGAAAATTATTTTTTTTTTTTTTCATGCAGGCTGTGTGAGTCACAGTCATTGGAGATGTGGCTAGGGCTGCATAAACAGAAACAAAGGTGTTTTAAATGGACACTATAGTCACCAGAACAACTACAGCATATTGAATTTGTTCTGGTGAGTAGAATCATTACCTTCAGGCTTTTTGCTGTAAACACTGTCTTTTCAGAGAAAATGCAGTGTTTACATTACAGCCGAGTGATAACTTCACTGGCCACTCCTCAGATAGCTGTTAGAGATCCTTCCTGGGTCATGGCTGCCTAAAATGCATCCAAACATTGTGTCTCCTTTTTCTGCATGCAGACACTGAACTTTCCTCATAGAGATACATTGATTCAATTCATCTCTATGAGGAGATGCTGATTAGCCAGGGCTGTGTTTGAATCATGCTGGCTCTGCCCTTGATCTGCCTCTTTGTCAGTCTCAGCCATTCCTATGGGGAAGCATTGTGATTGGATCAGGCTACCACTTCTGATGATGTCAGCAGACTGCTTGTTTTTCTGAGGCAAACAGCATGCAGATCTACAGCTTCAGACTTGAATACAGTTTTTGCTATATTTATGGAGGCATGAGGGGCCCAGGGGGCTAGATGGTGGTCTTAACACTATAGGGTCAGGAATACATGTTTGTGTTCCTGACCCTATAGTGATCCTTTAACTCCTTAGTGGTGGAGATTTGAGCTGTGAGCAGGGGCATGATTTATAAACCAAAACTGATTCATTATGCTAAAGTTATTTTGATGCCTATAGTATCTCTTTAAGCTTTGCTTCAGTTTATCAGAGCAGAAGTTCTGTATTTGCAGTTCAGAAGAACGGGCCAGCAGTCAGTAGAGGAGGCTGTAACTTTTCAAAAGTAGTCGCCTGGACCAGCTAGGTAAAGACACCTCAAAACTACATATGTATAAATGAACCTAACTCACCACCAATATGAAAGGAGCACTTAGGGAAAATGTGTTGTGGCCTTGTCCAAACAGATTGTAATGTTTTTACATTTTTGTTATTGTTCTTTTTTCAGGTAATGGCACGTCCAGTGATCTCTCCACTTAATATTCAAGCCACAGCTCCTGAGACCTTCTCTGTGTTACAGCAGAGAATGCGTGTAGCCGAGGAACAGACACAGTCACTAATAAGTGATCTACAGGCACTTGGCATGAACTGCCAGGGGTAAGGACATTGTTTTGCAAAACAAACCTTTAGGCAGGAGTATTTTACTAACCTTTAGTTAGTATCTCCCTCCAAACTCTCCCTTAAATACTGTCTCTCACACCCCCACCCCCACACACTTACACTTTCTTGTTTGTCTTTCCTACTCCAACTGTCGTATTATGAACATGGGTACAGTGGCTTAGAAAACCGAAAATTGGGAAAAAAAAATAATAGTGCAGAGAGCATTTAAAGTGCTGCTGTCATTTTTTACATATGGTTTTCCTTTCTTTATGCTTCATGTATCTTAAAGGGACACTCCACTGCCCAAATACAAAATAAATACAAATGACTGGTTGGTAGATATGCTCCAAATTAAAAACCATATATAAAAACAGCTTGCAAACCTGCAGTTTTCTTGTCTGTATACTTTGCAAGCTGTCCCCTTTTTACCTCACGCAAACTTTCTTTGTCTGTCCAATCACAGACTTCCCAATGCCACTCATTGAGAAGTTTTTGCAGGACAGGTGCTCTGAGCAACTGACTTATTTAACCACAAGTATGCAACTAATGACAACTGTGATAGAACGCAAAAGAGTTGGTTCAACTTTTATATGCAGTAGTAACCAGCATCATGGTCACACCTTTCATTCTTGCCACCAGGATAATCTCTGAGCTGCCAGCATGTGGTTACATTGTTTCTTACCCTTCAAGCATGACAACAAAGCTCCACATACTCTACCAAAACCCAGTGTTAACTATACTACCCTAAACCTAACCCTAAGTCTAACCTAACCCTAACACATATCACACACTCACAGTAACCATAACTTTAACGCAGAGGGATTCCTTGTGCTGAAGTCAGTATTGACACCAGTACTGGATTCCCCAGCTCACACCGCACAGAGTATCTTATCTGCATGCTATCCCTACTGAGCAGGATTAGCCCAGCACTGACCACTATCGGCAGGGGGGCATGCAGGGAATTCTTATCGGGGGTCTATTCAGTCTCCAGGGGACTCTCTCTGCTTGGGACTTGCTGACTATAGCAGCTCACCCAATTCAGCTGAGTTAATGATGATTCCCCTTGCTATGGGAAGCCAGGGAATCTGAGCCTTAATAGTCCCCCTTCCCAACTGTGACTAGAACTCCTTTATGATTCTATAGAGGCTCTTTGGACAGGGCCCATAGCCTATGGGCAGAAGGCTGGCCTCCAAATCCCTCCACAAGTAAGGACCACAGGGGCTTCAGTCACACTGTGATTAAAAGGGTTTAAAGCCCACTATTTGTAGGATGTCATGGAGCATGCTAGTGCTAGGATGGGGTTAAGGAGACTTGTAAGATAGGAAACAGTAAATTTATGCACAGTTTCTTTAGTGTGCACTCAATAGTATTCATGGAAAAAAAATATATGACCATTACAGGGATATCGTGTTGAAGCTAAACATAAGGTTATGAAAGGACAAACTAGGAAAATATTGCTACACACAGTTAAGTGCTAGGATTTAAAAAAAATAATAATTTTGAAATAAAGCTGTGAGTTGTAAGTATTGTATTGTGGGGATATTTTCTGTAAAGGCTCTTGATTTCTATTTGGGTTCTTACATAGCAATGAAAACATGTGAGTAACCACCAGCTTAGTGTGAGAATCTCTGAACTGGCAGCATGAGTCTACATTGAGTTTCTTACCCTGCAGGCATGACAACGACGCTACATTATAAAAACACAGGGTTGGGGATAAGTCAGATAGAAGTTTAGTATCCGAGTCATTTATTTATATATATTATGTATATATTTATATCTGTTTGAGTTTTGAAAGATATATTTCACGTCAAGTCACAGACGTTCAAGCAAAAACACTGCATTTACAGATTTCTTACTCCATGATCACTTTTTAAAGCAGAGGTGTTCATGGACATCGGAGTAACCCTTTAAGCAAAGCCATCACATTAAATTACTTCAATATTTGGCTGAAATTGGCAAATCATAAACCTTGCCAGATGCTTTTATAACAAGCCTCTGTTTTTTTTCAAGTTAGGAAACACTCTATTGACTCTTTCATTGCAACACAGCAAATGTATGTTAACGATTTCTGTGCCAACTGTACATCGTCAAGAACATTTTACTTTTTCACTCTGACCCTTTACCAATTTTGTCATCCACCAGAGAGCCTGCTTGCCAACTAATCCCGTCTTTAGTGTGCAAATGGATGAATGTAATGTGCTAAAGAAATTTTCATGATACATTCTCTTTAATAAGTTAAACGGACATCACTTTTTAGACCAGCAAATTCTAACACTTTAAACAAATATACAAGCTAAAATAAAGAAAGAAATACTTTTGCAATTTTGGGCATGCATCTTACACTTTCCCCTCCCACTCCTTCTTACCCACCCAGCACAGTTTTAGTCTAGTCGACTAGTGACAGAAGTAGTTCATCATTGTGCAACAGCAGGAGAGAGCAAGCCTTCATCGACACCTTTATCTGCACTGCATGAATCACACTGATTAGACTCCCTCTCTTTTCCTCCTTTCAGGATGTTACAAGTTGAATATATCTTCCAACTGCACATGTGTAAATCTGACTATTCCTAGGAATAGGACACTGATTGGTTAGAATAATGTCACCCTGGAGTGGGTGTGGAAAGTATAAGAAAAAAGAAGCCGGTAACTGTGGGGAAAAAAAATCCATATTTACCGGCCATATTTATTCCATCATGCAGAGTAAGGCAACAAACGTCTCACAATGATGCATGTCCCTTTAAATACATATGTACATATTACCAAAGGAACATCTGATAAGTCTTTCTTAAACTGCCAAAACCAAACCAAACCTATATAAAGGCAATTTAGCAACAGCCCATGAGCTGTTTTTAGATGGATGGTGTTAACTCAACATGTCGGTAGAAGGACTTGATCAGCTGTGGTTTTCCCATTTTTTGGGATATTTTTGATTATTATGTGTATGTTCACAGTGTAAATAGCTTTCTGTATGTCCTGGTGTTTTAAACATAATAAATCAGGGAATTGGTTACCCAGCAGCTGCTAGTGCATATGTAGTTACATAGGCTGAAAGAAGACTTGCGTCCATTACGTTTAGCCTTTCTCACATTTATTTCTGTTGTAGATCTATAAGAAGGCAAAAATTAAAATAAACAACTAGTTTGAGCCTCTGTCCAATTTTTCAACAAACTAGGGGGGAAAATCCTTCTCAACCCCAGAATGTCAGATTTCTCCTTGCATCAAGAAGTTGCTACCCTACATATTAAACATTTATATTCCTGAATATTCTGCTTTTTCTTATGGATTAATAGTGTCTTTTCATGTTCCATAGCATGGAATTTGACTGTCACAAGTCAGCTTCGCTGCTTCGCCCTATCAGTCCTGTGAAGGTTCGATCTGCATTTGTTGGGGACAATGACACACTGTGGAGAAATTGTGAAAACTTGGTTAATCGTATGTGTCGCATGGAAAGTGTCATGCAAACCCTGAAACTTGGAGTATTCCGACTACACACAAAGATGAAACTAAACCCAAAGCAGTCTGGTAAGAAGTGACAAGAGCAGAGTATCACCAGGCACACGCGGGTCACTTATTACCACTTAGAAGACCCCTAGATAGTCTGTTTATCTGATCATTTTGTTAAACTTTGTTTTTTGCAGCTGAAATTGAACAACGTCTGAATGAAGTACAGGAAGAGCATGCTCGCGAGTTGAGATCTGCACAGCTGGAAGTGATGAGATTGCGCCAGCAGTTGAACAGTGAGATTGAGGAGAGGGAGAGAGAAGAGGAAGCCAAAGAACGACTTAGTGCTGCGTTGGAGATTGCTACAGCCACGAAGGTAAAAACATAGCCGGATAGTGGAGAGCAATGTCACTGCTTGAGAATGTATAACTATCTAGTCTATCTTCCAGCTATTTTTTTTGTTTGTTTTTGTTTTTTAACCTGCTCTGTGTCCTTGTGGCTACATAGTTTATATAATTTATGAAGATACTCTAATTCCAGGGTTACTTGACTGAGAAAGGAACTAACAGTTGTCACTTGGTTAAAAGGTTAAAAATGAAATGTCAAGTGTACAGACATCCCGACATGCAAAAATGCATTTCAGGGAGGTATCTTCACAAGATACTGCCCCCCACCTCCCAACACACGTACCTGCGCATACACAGACTCTGGTACATACACACTGACACACATTGAAACACACACTGGCACATGCATGCAGATACACACTGACACACAAACACACACACACACTGGCAGTCAGATACACACGGACAAACTGGCAGTCAGATATACACACTAACACACACACACTGGCACTCACCCACCCTCCTGTTAGCTTACCTTTGTGTCCAGGAGGGTGGCTTGCTTGGAGTTCTAACTGAGGCTGATGGGAGTGAGCATGCAGCAGCAGCTCACTCCAGCCTTTCCTGTACCTTCACTACCGGGAGACTTGGGGTGTCTGGGTGTATGCGCCAGACAGTTACTGAAATAGATACATAAAAACCATGCATACACAATCTTAAATCTGTAATACTGGAAGGAGTATGAGGAACTTGCATCCGTTTCAGGTAGGTTATTAGCATGCACAATCATCATTTTGCCTGTCGTTTCTTGACTTGGAACACATGTCTCATTAGGAAATAACTTCAATCTCTTATTTCTGATCTTTCCCCATTTTCCATCTAATGTACAGTATTTAACATACCCCCAATTACCCAGTTTAAATGCCAGCTCACACTTCAGATATTGAACTACACTGCTACAGCACCTGCACACTACTATAGAGCCCCAGTCTCTGTACCTATCCTTACTCCAAGAATTAAGTAAAATGGCACAAACACTCCAAAGTGGCATGCCCTCTTGATGTGTGCTAGCCTGGAAGTGAAGCACACACTTGTGCACATCTACCAGGAGCCCACATCACTATTGTAGAATTACACATTTATCAAAGTACAAAAAAGGTCTATAGAAGATCCTTCTAGACTGCGGGACCCTCCCTAGAACTTTTCAATCAATGTGTGAAAAGATTGTTTTGCTAAGCCTGGGATTGATTAGATGTATTTCTACAAGGCTGCTGGGAAATGACAAAACAGCAGAAGACTTTGTCAACCAATTGTGCATAGCAAAGTAGTTTCTACTTTGCCTTATGATATCAGCGACATTCAGTGAAATTCCTACGCAATCACCACAAGTATTTTATAAAGATTATAGGTTTATGAAATACTGAAAAGTAAGAGAACTGCCAAAACATGGAGGTACTGCACCCAAAGGCACCTTGCATCATAACCACTACCATATACTGTTGTGGATTTGATTATTAGTGTCCCTTTAACCCCTTAAGGACATATGACATGTGTGACATGTCATGATTCCTTTTTATTCCAGAAGTTTGGTCCTTAAGGGGTTAAGGATTTGAATTAGGTACAGTATAGGGCTAGACATTGGTGATCAGTACTTGGTGATCATAGATAATGGTTAGAGATGCAACGTTTGCATGATGCTTACCTTATAGCTGCCATCAATGTCAGCCCCACCAGGACATTCATAGACCCTTATGATCTGCATTACTGCTGCCTTCGTATGGGCTACTACATTACTTATAATGTTTAGTTGTAGTTTTAGTTATTATATAATTACAATTTTCTCCTCATCTATGTTTGCCTTGAATCTGCCATGTCTCAAAAGGATTTATGTAATTTGCTAAATCTTTAAAGGAACACTATAGCGTTAGAAATACAAACGTGTATTCCTGATGCTATAGTGTGTTCCAGTTCCTATTCAGGTCCCTCTCCCATTAGGTTTTAAAAGACGGTTTTGCTTAGCTTTACTCTCATGGCATGCTAGTTTTGCTGTGACTGCTTCGCCTCCTTGGCTGAGGTCAAAAAAATTGATTTCAGCTAACCCAATGCTTCTTTTTTAAATATTTGATTTGTTTTTCTCTCAATGATTTGTTTCTTCATCAGACAGATGTGGCAATTGCTGCTGAGAAAATGAAAGCATCAAAAGTTCGTTTGAAACAAAGAGTTAAAGAGGTAAGGCTTTTTTCTTTTTTTTTTTACTTTGTGTTACTAATTTGTTATCTATGACTGCGAATTTTAGTTTTATGGGTCCAAATGGTATTTGTGATGGGGTTCAGTCTTTTACATTTACTCTCCCTCAGTTACAGGAAAAGCTATCCCAGGAGGCTGCACTGCGGGGTTTGTTAGAGGAGGATCAAGCAAACATGCTTCACAGGGTGGAGGACATGAAGCAGGTAGTGGAGGACGAGAGAATGCATGTGAGTACAACTTGCTGTGTTCATCTTTGCAATTTCTGTTCTATTGCAAGACACTAAAGATGTGCTCGGATGACAGGTAAAAGAACTACAGCAAAGCTGGCAGATAATGTGTAAAGAAGGACAGGAACTGAAAAGCAGACTGGAAGCTGAGGAGCTGAGAAGTCAACAACTGGAGAATGAGAACATGAAGCTCCGCTCTGATCTAGGTGCGTGACGTACACCTCCATAAGTAGGCATGTATTGTGTGTACCAGATTGATCACTTTACAGAGAAAAGCTAGCAGAATAACACAAAACAGAAAAAAACTGTTACAAAGGGGGCTATAAGTAATAATAATTGTGGCGTTTCATTTCATATTTGCACTAGATTTGTATTCATGTACTATTTTATCATAGATAAATGACAGACTGATGTAGATAGATAGAGTTATATATATATATATATTTTATATATATATATATATATATATATATATATATATAAAAAATCCAAAAAGGTTATGGTGGGGAAAAATTTGGATTGAAAACCACTTCCACCTGAAGTCTGTGGATAATTAATACAATGTTAAACAAAAATCTGCACACCAGTCAAGCCATAAGACTTGCTTTTCCCACAGAAATTCCAAAACTGCAGCAATGTTACAACCGCAAAGGATTCTGGGTGGGCATATGCAAATTAGTTTAACAAAGAATCATATTTTTTCCCTCATTCCATTTTAAACATGGATTACTTTTAATCTGTGTTTGCTGTATACAACAGCTTGGAACACAATTTAGGAAAAGATGCAAAACCAGTGAACCATTCCTGGACAGCTGTTTCATTGTTAATGCAACTCATCAGCATGAGGTTTGTTACTGGTTTGCTTATTGAGGCTTGGTAGTGCTTGGGAAGCAAAATCCAAATAGGTTATGGTGGGGAAAAATTGTGATTGAAAACCCCTTCCACCTGAAGTCTGTGGATAATGAATACAATGTGTGTGTATGTGTATATATATAATGTGTGTTTGTGTGTATATATAATGTGTGTGTTTGTGTGTGTGACTTTTATTCTGCCTTTTATGTAGAATGCCAAAATAATCCATCTGTCTGACACGTTATACTTCTTATGTAATTTAGCCCCCTCCCCCAATGATATTACCATTGACTATAAAATAAGACAAATAAGTAATATTAAGAGGTGGGGGTTGTGGGAATGACGCATCTGAAGCACTCTTGATTACTTAAAAAGCAAACATGAAAACTCTATTCTGTGTCCTCCACAGAAAATAGACAAAACCCATGACTCTGACAGTAATGGAAACAATTGTTGGAAAGAATTGATACTTAGAAAGTGCCTGAGAAATATGAGGTGGAAAGATCTGAAACTAAAATAAACCTAATCTCACGTAGATCCCTTCTTAGATGCTTTTTATCTTTTCAAATTGGCAGAATAAAATGTTTTAACAGCATTTCTAGGCCATTTATATTTCTTTTTATAGCTGTTATGTCAATGGCTAAGCCAGTGATTGACAAACTCCAACTTCCAGTTCGTGTTAGCCCTTAGGAATGCGCTTTTAATGCTGGTATTGGCTTCTTAAATGCATTGTGCTATTTTGTCCCTTTTCTTGAGCTAATTGTCCACCTTATTAATGTGGACAGCAGGATAGAATAATTGTCGAGAAACTCTAGTATATGTGTTGTTCAGAGCTTCCCATATTAATTGTTTAATCTGATGTTGTATTCTGTATGTCATGTGGGTACCACGTGGCTGCTGTAAGTGATGTTAGTACTGAATGAAGCTGCTGCATATGATATTAATGTCTGATGTCCCTCTCGCTCTCTGGAGGTGGGGCAGGCTGAGTAGAGGACATGGGGGACTTGGAGGAGGGGGGACATGCTGCAATTGGCTGTCAGACATTAGACTGCTGTAAATGCATGAATTTGCACGGAATTTATATTAACAAGCCGAGAACTCTTGTTCTGAGCTGGCTAGTGACGACCAATGACGATGCTAAAAGTGGAGATACACCTCCTGCAGCAGAAGGATTAGTCTCTGTATGTACAGTGTTTCACAGCAATACACTGCACTTTGACTCCAAGCACCATGATCACTTCAAATCAATGACGCAGTCATGGTGCTTGTAATAACCCTTTAAGCTGGCTCCTAAAATCAGACTAAATTTGGGATACCCAGGACTAGGCTACTACAACTAAATTACATTGCCAATAAATCTCTCACAAACTGGTTGCTTTGGTAGTTGCGTCCATTGGCAATCTCTCTTGCTAATCATAAGATAGTGATATTGGGTTGCTTTTTACTTTATCATTTTATATTTCCATTAATTAGGTTTTTTTTTATATATTATTTGTTTTACTTTACCAAGTTGAGCTTGTGATGATGTTATAGATGTAATGGTAAACCCTTATTTAGAATGTGACCAGTGCATCATGTGCAGTGGCTCCTTTACTATGCAGTGTCCACCATGGTATGTAGAACAATGCACCTGATAGTAACCCAATCTAATATTTTCGGATAAACCTTTTAAAATGTTTTGATATTCAGCAAAACTATTTCAATATTGCAGCATCGTGATGTGTTTTTGATATAGAAATATCATATGTTCTTCTTATTTCTTTTGTTATTTTGAAAATAATAATTTCAAAGGTTTATCCAAAAATATATGAAATCATCATTTTGAAAAGCTTATCCAAAAATATTAAATCAGAAAGCCATAATGCTGTTATTAAAACCTTGTGATGCACTGTGTAAATTGTGTCATGTTCTATGAAAACCATTTTGTTTGCTTTTTATTAATATCAACAGAAGGCAAAGACTTGCTCATCAAACAACTGCAAGAGGAATCCCAGGTAAAATAACGACATTCATATTCTTTAGAGCAGTGAAGGGTTAAACATCCCACTTAGCCTTTACCTATATATTGGTAAAACCTTTTTCCAGAGTCATTTAACGATTATGCCGTGCATTGTACTCTTGGAATGAACATTATCTTAGGAGATACTTGGATTCATTTGAAACAGGAATGAATAAAGCAATTATATCCTGCAGTAGATACTCTCTGTTCTCTGTCCATATAGTTTGGCTACACTCTTTTCTTTTTTTTTTTTTTTGTTTTTTTAATGCATTCTTTATTTAGGATTAGTCACAAAATTAACCTATGTAACACATACACAAACACGTTGGTAGTGTACCTCAAATTGTGTAGTACATTATGGGTACAACATTCAAGTGATCAACAGGTTAATTCCATGAAAAGTACCAAAGTACACATGAGGCATAGTGTATGTGATAAAATAAACAAAAAATTAGGAAGCCAGGATATAAATAAAAAGGGAAACCACTGCAAGGTGAAATTAAATATCCAAAAATAATCGCCTCATGTGATATAATCTTCCCAAGGGTATTTTGCCTTTTTTTTTTTTTTTTTACTAGCAACTTAACTAATCTAGTACCAGTTTTATTATAAAAAGGAAAAACATTATCTTTTGTCAGATAAGTAATGTTCATCTTTGCCTAGTATCTCACTTTCCTTCCCAGCTGCAACTTAGCATTGTGGAGCCCATGTGACAAAGACGCCTCAATATTTCATTTCTAAGAGAGCATCACTCCTTCCTTCCATCATTCTCCTAAACAGTAGATTGGATTAGCTGTATTAGTCCAGTAGTCAAGATGCCAAAATATGAGAGAGAGAGATAGTGTTGCCAAAATACCAGAGTATTGCAGTATGCAATGATACCTTTTTTATTGGACTAACATTATACTAAAAAGACAATACAATAACACTTTAGACCTGAAATAGGGAGGAAAACTCTTGAAAGCTTGTCTTTTAAGTATTCTGTTAGTCCAAAAAAAATGTATCACTGCATACTGCAATATTTTGCTATCTATATATGTACTGTTTTGTATTCACCTTCAATTTCCAACAATGTATTTGATTTAAGAATTACATACAAATATTGTTGTTGTTTTGCTGTCTGCCTTAAGCTTATGAAAAGAAGGAAAATGTGGTATGTCAGGTACTCCTGTGATAAACCTAGTACTTATTGCAGTGCTTTGAACTTGTTGATTATAGTAATTGTCTGTGCTATGCTGAGATTAGTAGAATGGTTTCCACTTTTTAAACTTGTTATTGCAATGGTGGACTGCTCTTTTGTATGGAACTTTCTTGCGCTTATACCTGAGATTTGCCTTCCTGATCTGTTTCTGTTTTTCAGATGTCCCAGCGATCTCGTGATGCAGAGCAGGCTGACTTGACAAAGGTCCGAACTGATTTGGAGACTCTGCAAGGAGCAGCTGAAAAAGTTCAGGTGATTTCACTTGTTACTCTTGACTTTTGCTTTGGTTAGCTAAAGTGAGGAAGCGACAGTAGATGATTACGTGTGCCTAAAATGTGATATGTATATGAGAAATATATATATATTTTTTGTTTATATTCTTTATTTTCTTGGTGCATGATTGGCATATTACATAGACATCAGCAGTGTACATTGCAAGGTAACAAAAAAATCTGAAGTCATGCACCGTTTTTTGTTTTTTTCAAGGAACAAAAATTGAGTATAAGATAATCTTACTCAACAAACATGTCAAAATGTTACATACAGGCTGACATACATCAGTGAGGCTGGCTAGGGATAAGGGGGACTCATTAAGTGTTGTCGTTTTCAGACTTGTGTGTCATCATGAGAAGGTGAGCGGGGAAAAAACCACTGGAACTGGATTAGCTGCATAGCTACTTAACATGTGAAGGTTAAGTTTAATTAATACTCTGCTTGTGGGTTATACGTGCATCACTTATAATTAGGAGCATCTAAGGCATCCCTGTTATCTGTGCTATTGGGCGATGTAAGGTGAGTTGGGAGTCTCAGAGTGAGAAATGGGATGCCTGGTCGCTATAGTATATGATTGGGAAGTCACAGTAGTTGTTGGCGTCTAAGGTGTTGGGCGAGATATTATGACATTTGCCGTTGTCAACAGGCTGGGGGGGAGGGGGAGTGGTGTGAGTCGTCCTTTAAGACCGTTTGAGCTGAGGATGATGCGTGTTATTAGGCTTATTGCCTGAACCGCAAATCTAACTATAGTAAGTCCCAGTAAACGAAGAAGGTTGAGAATGGTGGGCAACTACTATATGTCCGTGTGGGACACAGTGTAAAAAAGGTATTCCCTCTGTGAGGAGGTTCAGGTGGAGTCCACTGTTGATCGTTCTTGTGTCTAGGTCATGTATGATCCACTTTTGCAAGCCCTGCTGCAGGGAGGCGATTTGTGTTGTGTGTTCTCCCGTAGTGGATTCCTGCACTCCCAGCCTGCTTGACAGGACTTTGATGTCCGTGCGAATCGCTGCCAGGTCTGACAAAATGTTTGTCTGAAGGTCTGCTAGGAGGGATTTAAGCACCTCTATGGTGACAGGTGCTTTGTCTGGGCTCCGTGGTGCCGGGTCCGGAGGCTTTATAATCGGCAGAGCTTCCATCTCATCCTCGAGGGAGAATTCGTTGGAGTACTCAGAGTAGGCCTCGGGGCGCGCGGCCATTTTGAGTCGTTGTTTGCTTGGCGCAGGAGGTCTCCGATATGCAGGCCTGGACGCGGCTTGTCCGGTTTGAATTTTTTGGTTTTGCGACCCATTGCGGGGCTGGGATAGCAGGTACGTTTCCTGGGGTCGCCAATTTGGCGTTTTGGGCTCTACAGTGGGTAAAGTTATCGGTAAATGCCTGGAGCTCTGTCTCAGTGCGGCCACTCTGCTCAGTTGCTTGGCTCTGCCCCCCATATGAGAAACATTTTAAACTGTATTTTGTCCTTTTATGCAATTTGGGCCAATAAGCGAGAGGTTTTGGGAATTGTATGAAAACGTGGTTGTAAAGCATCTGGAATATAATGCCTTTGGGAAAGTTGTAAAGCATTTTAACAGTAATTTCCTTTACTAAGGGGACTTGTGCTAGGGATACGTTGGTTTAGAAATCTGTATATTATGCTAATAAATCTATTTGTTGTGAATGAAGATTATGGGATTTTTAAATTTGTATCTCTTGCAGTGTTTGAACCAGAAGTTGGAAGCAGAGTGTTCAGCGCTCACTGCGACAGTACAGAAACTTTCCACAGAAAAAGTACATCTCTTAACACAACACCAACAGGAGCTAAAGGTACTGTATACAATGCAGAGTCATCCCTGTTTATCTATGCATCCTCTTCTCTTTTGTCTTTACAGCTCTTCCATATGTATTTTTTTTTCCTGGTGCAGCCCTATTTCATCCTTGGTTTAAAAAAACTAAATAAACTACTTTACATAGGGAAAATTACTTCAACATAAAACAAAACTTGTGAAAGTTACTTGGGATGGTCCAGAAAATCAAAATGTCAGTTACATTAAAGGACCACTATAGGCACCCAGACCACTTCAGCTCAATGAAGTGGTCTGGGTGCCAGGTCCATCTAGGATTAACCCTGCAGCTGTAAACATAGCAGTTTCAGAGAAACTGCTATGTTTACACTAGGGTTAACCCAGCCTCTAGTAGCTGGCTCATTGACAGCCGCTAGAGGCGCTTCTCACTGTGAAGATCACAGTGAGAAGACGCTGACATCCATAGGAAAGCATTGAGAAAGGCTTTCCTATCGACTGATTGTATGCGTGCGCGGCTCTTGCCGCGCATGCGCATTCAGCGCTGACGTCAGGAGAGGGAGGACAGATCCCCGGCGTTGGAGAAAGGTAAGAGTTTAACCCCTTAAGCCCGGTGGGAGGGGGGGGCTAGGCGGGTGGGGGTGACCTAAA
Organism: Pelobates fuscus; assembly: GCF_036172605.1. Lineage (NCBI taxonomy): Eukaryota > Metazoa > Chordata > Amphibia > Anura > Pelobatidae > Pelobates > Pelobates fuscus. The sequence continues at coordinate 156,306,982 of NC_086318.1, forward strand.
GACCCTATAGTGCCAGGAAAACGAGTTTGTTTTCTTGGCACTATATTGGTCCTTTAAGAATAACTAAAACGTGCAGTACAGGTTCCTGAATACAACAATTAAGTGTACTGTTACAGTGTAACTTTGTATGTTGGCTATGCCAGTTTATGATATTGCTTGTCCTGACAGTTTGTAAGGCTGAGGTTTCATTCTGCATTAATGCCAAAGTATACCTTCCTTCTCACACATATCCTCTCCAGAGGAGTTTCTGAAAAATCTATTTAAACTCTTATAGATAAATTGGGGGTTGTGTTTAAAAAGTGTTGTGTTGTAAAGATGGAATAGACATAAGTCCTACCGAGTCCTGTGCATTCTGTGTAATGCGAAAAACTCTTAACGTCGAGGGGACCATTTTCATTTTAAATTTCACAGCTCCATTAAATCTCATATTTTTATTATTTCACAATACGTTGTATTGAAATACAGAAAACAGAATAAAGACAGACATTTTGAAAATGTAGAGCAATGAATAGCGGTAGCAGTATAGGAGGCAATAATTCTATGCCAGCCTCTATCTCAGAGCTGTCCTAACTATTAATCCCTTGCAGGCTGCACAGGAAACTATGGAGCAGAAGCTGCAGGAAAAACAGTTGATCCTCAGTGCAACACAGGCAAGTCTGACGGCAGAGCTGCAAAATTTCCAGAGCCTGGGAACACAGCGGGAGAGGGAGCTGTGAGTTTATTTTGTCTTTAATAATAACCTCCTAACCATACTATGCTGTATACATTGTATTGTGATCTGAAAAATAAGCCATCCCCGTCCTGTGTCCTGTGTCCTACAGACAATGTCCTCGATTTAATAACCTTCCAAATGAATCAATACTGTAGAATAGACTTTCCAATGTGTGTCTACAGATGTCACCATTAATGTCTATGGGAATTTCTGCAGATAAAACATTCGGAAGGTTTTTCTAACCATATCGAATCATTTGGAAAGCTTAATAAATTGAGGCCTATAAGTTGATTGCTATAGTTATTACATTACAGAGACTTATGGCAATGTAAACTACATGTTGGTAATACCTACAACCAAATGTAATGTTTTGTAGATTTGAAAGAACAACCCCCCCCCCCCCCATTTGACACTTTGCTCAATAATATCTGGGAAGTAGAGGGCTTTAGAGTTGGTTCAGTTTAATATGGAGTGTGGTCATGCTGTTGGTTGAGTCCTATGAGTTTCATATAGTATGTGTTTTATTTAAGCAGTGTGTATGAATTGAGATGCTATATTTAGTAGTCTTTAATATTCTCAGCTTTACTAAAGTCTACATCTTTTTGGATGTTTACATTAATCAATACATTATTATTATTATTTAATTATTAATGTTTAGCGCAGAACCTCACTGGAGACCTGATAAAATGTATATCCTGAGTTGGAAATGTAATATGTTAGATATGTGTATGAGTACTCTCGTGTTGGGAATCCTGGACGCAAAATGTTTTTTTGTTAGAGAATGCTTAGCATAGACTCATTGTCAGACTAGTGAGCAGTAAAGGATATCATTTAATGTAAGGATGACAGCTATACCAATGCTCCAGAAGTATATTTTAACTTGAAATTTTGGTTATAGGTAGACTAATGTATGAAATAGATAAGTTCAGGTCAATGAGATTCTTTGGTTTGGAGTGAGATTAGGCAGGTGAGCTAGATGATCAGTAAAGAGGACCATAGTGTACAGCAGAGAGAATACCAGGAGATAAGATGTGAAATGTCAGAAGGTGGCTGCAAAGCTTAGTAAGCTATTCTGATTTTAACTGTAAATTGAAGATAGTGGTCAAATTGTGTTTTTGCTGAGACAATAATTTGTACAGTAGAATTTAAAATCAAATAGAAATGTAAAATGATTAGCATTGGAATATTAGTTGATATCATTTTCCAATATGAGGTTTTCAGAAGTGATGATCCTTCCACCTGACTACAAATTAAACCTCTCTTGCACTGCATTTTCCTGTATGTTACTAACTCTCCCACAATAATTACCAATTAGAGAGGCCCTACGTGCGGAGCATACTGAGTGCCAGAGGAAGGCAATGCATGTAGAGCAGAAATTTGCCGTACAGAAGGAGGTGCAAGAGTCAACAATTACACGCCTTAGGGGTGACCTGGACTGTGCACTCAGAGATAGAGCTGCGTTGGAAAATGAGAAGTCCGAATTGCAAGAAGAGGTAGTGCTATCAGATATGTTAATATACATATGTGCATACATCATGGGTTTTCTCAGTTTAGTCTTACTGAGCACTCACATTTGATTGATCGTCAAAGTGCTTCATTGTTTCCTATTAAACTCTGTGATTATAGCATATAATAGACCTAATTAGGTTAACAGTGGTATAGTAAGAAAACAGTACAAGGTGCAACTACACCCATAGACATAAACTTAAGTACGCTGTTTAAGGATAAGGTAAGTGGACAGTCAGAAACAAACAGAAGAAGGAATACTGCTCATGATCAAACAACTGGATAGCAAGGTAAAGGTCTTATGAACTTGGGATAAGGCATACTGAACATGGGATGAAATAGCTCAGTGGGCTAATGCATCAGCAGAATCTGTTCTAACACTTGGGTCGCAGGTTCAAACACAGTAGGGTTGACTCAGCCCTTCAGCCCTTCATCCTTCAGAGGTAGATAAAATGAGTACCATTAAATTGGGTAATAGTAACAACCCCTGGATGTTGGGCTAAGGTAACATCCCCAGGACGTACTTGGAAACCAGAGTAATCTGAATGGTTAAATACTTTGTTATTATTATAGCAAACTAGATAATACTCACAAACGCAGCAGATATATTTGTAAGGTCAATATTACATATACACTTGTTAATATGTTGCATGTCTATTATTGAAGGTCAGACTGTGTCACCTGACTGTCACATATGTTCCTCATTTTTACAGATGGTTAAAATTCAGGGTAATTTCCAAGAGCTGAACCAAAACCTGGAAGTAGAGGTGGCTGAGAAAAAGGTAATATTTCTAGAACAAGCACAATATAATTAACACTCTGCTCTCTTTAGCAATATAGCCACTGAAATATTTCTGGTATTATCTATTTAATAGTTCACTATGCCACATAAAATGAATATAACACTGAACCTTTTAAATTGGGGCTGTAGAAATAATAAACGCACTTATAATATATCTGAATGAACTGATGTCAATTCTTTTGGTTATAAAAATCCTCCTAGAGAGAAGGAATGCTCAAAGGATATGGGGACTGGATGATGTACTAAGGCATGGAGCAGAGATTGTATTTTATTCCCAAAAGCTATAGAGGTGTAATTGCTCCATTGCTTTTCTGGGTGTTTATAAGGATTCCAAGCTCATTCTTGTTTTTTTGTTTGTTTTTTTGTGTTCCACTGTCACTGATTCACATTCCTGATTGGTTTCCTTGGTGTTGGTAATTTAATACTTAATACTCTAGCTCTGATATCTCTAACTCCTATATCCAATCCTCTATCTTACTATTTAGTTAGAATTGGCGTCAGTTCAGAGTGCTTTATTGGCTCAAGAACAGGAGAACAAGCGGCTCATGGAGTGTGTGGCATTACTGGAGCAGGAACAGGTATACATAATGTTCTAATGTCTTGCATGCATATGTGTTGAGGCCCATGCTCTGTCACTCCAAATTTTACTTGTTGCTGCTTTCACATATGTCAGATTCCCATATCTTACCACAACCCATTGTCCTGTACCTCCCTGTTGTATTTTTTGTGCTTTTTCTTTCCTAGCTTTAGATTGTAAGCTCATGGGCAGGGCCTTCTACCTTTTGTATGGGTCTGTTTATATTGTATTGTTTTCCCAATTGTACAGCGCTGCGGAATATGTTGGCGCTTTATAAATGCCAGTAATAAATAAATAACTAGAGTGTTCTACATACACTTTCAGGAAGCATTGAAGACAACCCTCTTAAATATCATCTATGTCAGGGCTTAATATATTTTTTCGACATCATGCTCTCCAAACTCTTCATCACTCCGTCTCTTTGACTCTTGATATTTGACGCTCATTCAGTGTCTCCTTTTCTAATGATACCTCCTCCCTTCGTCCTGTCTCGGTTGCAGTCCCCCAAGGCTCTGTACTTGGTGCCCTTCTATCTTCTCTTTATACTGCCTCTATTATTACCTTATTTGGATTCCACTACCACCCATATGCGGATGACACCCAGATATTTCTCTTCTCCCCGGAACTCAATCTGCAGTCCTGCAATGTGTCACTGCTTGCCTTTTTTCCATCTCTGACTGTCCTCCCACTTTCTGAAAATCCATCTCTCTAAAACTGAGCTCCTTGTCTTTCCTCCTCCAAATTCTGATCCCTCTCTTTCGCTCTCCCTTTAAGTTAGTGGTATCCAGATAAGTCCATCCTTGCAAGCGCGCTGTCTTGGTGTCATACCTGATTCTGGCCTCACCTTTGAGCCTCACATCCAGTATGTTGCCAAATCCTGTAGATTCCACCTTAAAAACAAAGCCCGTATCCGCCCGTTTCTTAAGCAAGATGCTACCAAGGAGCTTGTCCATTCTTTAGTAATTTCCCGCATGGATTATTGTAACCCTCTCCTAATTGGTCTTCCCACAAGCCTTATTGCCCTGCTACAGTCTGTAATGAATGCTGCCGCCAGACTGATTTTCCTCTCTAGTCGGTCCTCTCACACCTCACCCCTCTGTCAGTCCTTACATTGGCTTTCTGTATCCTATAGGAGTCAATTCAAAGTACTAACCAATACCTATAAAGCATTGAACAATTCTAGCCCCTCTTATATCTCTTCACAGATCCACAGGTATGCCCCTTCTCCTGTCTACTGCTCGCACCCGTACGGCCAACTCACGCTTGCAGGACTTCTTGCGGGAGGCTCCCTTCCTATGGAAAAGCCTGCCTACCACCATCAGACTCTCCCCTAGTCTTCAGTCGTTTAAAAAGTGACTTGAAACCCTAAAACCCTAAAACTTTAGGGAAGCATGTGGCCTCCCAGAGTAACCTCTACCTTACATACCTGACTCTTGCTCTCTCCTAAAGGGCAGCACTTTACTCTCTCCTCCAGCTCTGCTTCACTCCCACTTTATTTGATTGCTATTTCCTGTCCTAATGTGTTTTACACCCACCTCCTATAGACTGTAAGCTCGTTTGAGCAGGGTCCTCTTCAACCTATCGTTCCTGTAAGTTTTCTTGTAATTGTCCCTATTTATTGTTAAATACCCCCTCTCATAATATTGTAAAGCGCTACGGAATCTGTTGGCGCTATATAAATGGCAATAATAATAATAATAGCTAGGGCTGTTAATCTTCAGAAAAAAACTGAACAGTGGATGTTGCCAGGGATCTCTAGGCATCATAAACTTTTTTTTATTTTTTATTTTGTTTTTATAATTCTTTATTTTTGCAGTGCAGATTTAAACTTACAAGCTTGCAATACATTTTACAAGAGTGTAGTCGACATTAAGAAGGTAGAGATGTAACCGTAAATGTAAATGGTACTGCACTCTTTTAGAAGGCAAGTAATAAGAAAAACAAGAACAAAACATGGGAAGCACAGCTCCATCAAAGTAAACAAAAAAAGAGTGCAACATGCTATAGAGTAGAACTGTAGTTACAAGAGGAGAAAACCACTGTGTGATCAGGATCAATTAGGACATAAGAGCAGAGAGTCCACACCCCAGCATATTTTGTACTTGAAAAAGTTATCTGAAAACATGAGATAAAACTCTAGCAATCATATAATAAAATATATTTAGCTGTATATGAGAAGCATAGCCTGCTCAGCCAATGCCCTTAGAGGGAGGGATGTGTCTTTGTAGTACTTGAGTCCATGCAAGATAAACAGGTTGCCCCACTGGACTTCGGCTACCCCACTTGTCCGGACAATGGTTCCTGTAGTCTGGGCAGATCTGGCCCCCATTGCTGTGACTGGTATGCTTCCTGGGAGAGAGATCGTTGCTCTCCACTGGTGGAGGTTGTACCGTGAGGAGGTTCCTTGTGCTACAAGCCGTTTAGGTAGGTATGTGCTAGCTTGAGAGTTGGGTCGCCGGGACCAAGTCATTTGTCACGGTCTCCACTTGCATCTCCTGCTCCGTAACACCATGCGAGGGAGAATGTTCTCTTTTTGCTGCATTATGAAGCACTCGGGACATGTGAGGCCTCAGCCCGACCTATGGGAAGTCGAGGAAGCACGCGGTTACATAATGTCTCCCAGAACCGCATCCACATAAACTTTTGGAGAAGTGTATCCACAATTGAGGGCTGCTGTGATGAGGAATCAGGAGGAGCTGTAGGCTCAAGCACGGTGGCCATCTTGAAAGGCAGGCATCTGCCCCCAGAGTCACCTGATACTTTGGTATTTTGCCATTAAGGCTTCACAACCCCCTTTGTGGGGACAGGGATAACCCACACCGGTCTATAGGGATGGGAATGGAGCTCGGGCGTAAGGTTTTTGGCACACCAGGGTAGAGTATCGGCCGCATCCCCTGCCTCCAGTATTACAGCAGGCCGCAAGATCATTTGCTCACATTGTTCAGACAATTGGCAGAGTGTTCCTTAAGGGGTTAAGTGAGGTTTGTACCCAGATTTCACTCTGAAAGTCAAGTTGTTAGCTGTATAAAAGGCTTTTGCTGAGGAGCTCTAGTCCCATGCGACCAGCTTGCTCGGCTGTCAGGCCCCGCCCCATCATAACCACTTTAAAAAGATGAAGTAGTTAAGGTGTTAATAGTGTCCCTTCTAATAATTTTCTCTACTTGGGCCCTTCTTTTGCACAAATTGCTGACAACTCTATTCCTTCACATTCCCTTTTGATGCACTTGCTCTTAGTACACATTGTCATGCTTGGTCACACAATGTACGTTGGATTAAAAAAACCCAAAACGTCTCAGAACCAGTTTCTTGCTCATTCTCTATTGACTCATCTTTTATGACAGTTTAGATTTGTCATTATTCTCGATATTTAGGGCACTGATGGTTGGCATCCTAGATGCTTGTCAAATAAATGCTAGCTTAGCATATAGAGAAATTCACAAATGTATGAGATGCCACTCTGAACCCTTTGCTTCCTGGGAAAGGTGTTTTAAATACCTGGTTGTCTGTATTCTTCTGGTTACTCAGCATTCTCGAAGACAAGTGGAGATGTTACTGAATGAGCTGATGGAGAGCAAGAATAAACTGGCATATGAAAAGGGAAAACTACAGGTGAGAGCTTTAACAAATCAATGTTATTTAAGGTTCGTCTGATTTTACCATAAACTACAGCTAGGGTACTCTATAGAATGGATGGTTATCCTTAACATTTGCATTTTTGCAACACATGTAGAACTAGCTTTTTGGATGTCCAGGTTCTCGAGGCATGTTAATAAATTTCAGGGTTTTCATTACAGTTAGAGTACTAAAGAGATCCTGTATTGAAACTGATTGCTGCCATTGTTTATTTGGAACTCTAGATGAGCTTGCAGTACTTTTGATGCTTTTAGCTGGTATTTAGATTACCTACCATTCTATTTTGTCTGATCATATTTTGCTTGTTTCATCAGAGCACTGTAGAACAGCTAAAGGCAGAGTTACAGTCTCTTGGTGATGCTAATACTGAAAACTCCCAGCTTCGCAAACTCAATAATGCCCTGGAGACAAAATATACGCAGGTGAGCAATTTGCTTGATTACCAGAACCTTTGTTAGAATTTATTATTGTGGCAATAACTGATGGGATGCTTCTTATCCAGGCAAACGCAGAACTTGGATCTTGCCGGATTCGCCTACAGAGAGCAGAAGCTAGGCTTCAGCAGGTATGGAGTACTGGAAAGTTAGCCTCTTTCATCATCTTTAACGTAACCTGCTTTAGTAGAGAGATCACCAAAGTACTACTAATGCCATGTGATAGACCTGTGTGGAAGTCAAATAATGTATGTTTTTTTTTTTGTTTTTTTTTATAAAAATGCTTGAGTTGTTTATACATGTTGTTAATGGATGCAGGCTCAGTCAGTGTTACTTCGTAAGGAGGAAGACTTCACACTTGCTATTAAGTCCAGGGATGAGACTCTGAAAGAAGAAACAAGATTGAGAGGGCAGTTGGAAGCTGCAGAGGAGAGAGAGGAGCAAAATGTGAGTATTCCTGAAGTCTGATCCTGCTATATAAAACTAATTTCATTCTATATTTTACACCTTTCTTTCCATCCAATGCAGCTTATCTTGTATTATTGTACTTCATTTCACTTGCAGATTTTTGGTAGCCCCCGAGTGTTTTCTTCTACCTGCTTTGTATTATATCCATTATGATTGGTTTTGTTTTATCCATGCTGTGTTAAATAAATCTAACCCGTGCCTTCCTGGTTTTGCATACTATAATCTTTGCAATTACCTATTTATTTATTTATTTACTTTTGATCAAAATTCCAAGCATAAAATTTTGTGCACATATATAAAATGGCAAAAAATTGAATTGTAGTAATGGCTAGATAATATGTGAGACAACAGTAATCTTCTAAAGGATTGATGTCAAAACAGCATAAGTGTTACAGTAACATTAAATCTGCAGGAATAAAGCAAAAAAAAGTCAGTTTATGCGATAGGGGAAAAACCCTATCGAAAAACGCTTCTCATCCTGTATTTGCACATATTAACAAGTCAAGTAAAGGAAAAACTATGTGCTGGTACTGCTCAGGGCACAAACAAAAGTGGTTGGTATATTCCACTGTAACATAAGAGTAGGCAGCTGAGAATCCGTGGGTAATCCCACGTATTCCAGGATGTTGGAGCCTCAGAAAACGTGGTAATAGTAGTGACGTTGTCCATCTTTTTCAGCTTGGAAACGCTGAGAACCCCACCGGTATTATATCTCCTAGCCTCATAAGATCTTTGTAAATGGTTGAAATGCATGCCTCCATTGCACCCTATGCTAGGATCAGTCTCAGAAAATGAGTTGTTACTCTTCAAAAACAATGGAAGGCAATTTGTTCAGGGATTTCTATATAATTATTTGTAGCCTTGCTGCAGCTCCCAAATAGCTTAATCAGAAAGTCTGTGGACATGGACTCCCGGGTCCTCCTCCTCTACAACTATGCACCCTGTCAGTGCTGCCACCTGGTACTGGATGATCGCCATCTGGTGGATGTCATTAAATAGAGCTCTGATGTCAGCCCTAGTTAATGGACCACTGTCATCAGACATTGAGTTGTAAAGGTAAAATGTCAATGGCCAAATGAACATTTTCCATATCCTCCCCCAAGCTGGATTAATCCCAGTAGGACAGAGTTGGGATTGGCACATGCCATTTTATGAAATGGAGGCCTCTGCTCTGCGTCTGCCTTATCAGCTTCCCATTATCTTGAGAACACAGGTCCAGATCAGTCCTATGTTTTTTGTTTTGTTTTTAGAGTGCAGACCCATGACTCACTGAAGATGTGAGTACACCTTAGGTAAAAGATCAAAAGGATTTGTAGGAATCTTAGCGTTTTGTGGACATGCGTTTAGTTTGGATATACACTCCTTTGCAATTTTAGTGTCTCTTTATGGTTTGGTCATTAATTCAAACTATTATTGGAGACTACTAATGTAGACTACATTCATCTTCCTATTTTTATTCCTTCCATCTTCAATCAGTTTTCTCCTGTCACCCTTTTATAATGCACATATAATCTGTAAAATGCGTAGATGTCGGCCATGCAACAGCAGTTATCTGAAGTCAGAGAAGAGAGGAACAGGATGTCCAGTATGTTGGAGAATGTGGTGACCTCACATACACAGCTCCAGCAAGATCTGGAAAAGCTGCAGACAGAACTTGGACATAGGGACTCCAACATCGCTGCATTACTTAAAGAGAGGTAAGATGCAGTCATAAATTGGATTAGACCGCTCCTCGATCAAAACATCAATATGTGATAATTTGGGTTCCTTGCTCCCAGTGCAGCCTTTCGCATCTCTGTCCGATGTCACGGGTCCCAGCTCTTGTGTCAGTCAAATGCTTTATAGAGATTGGACCATTTTACCATCTCAGAGTGCATGCAAGTGCTCTGAGGCAGGTAGAGAAGGGAGGAACTGGGTATGGAATAAAGGGAAGGTGACTGCCTCCCCTCCCTAACTCCCAGAAAAAAAATATCAAGGCAGGAGGGTGGCCTGCAAGTGATAAGCTCGTTATTTGGCAATAGTGTAGGATACCTACAGAGTTTTATTTCTTTAGGCAAGGATACAACAGGAGTATTTTGGAGAGTGGAGCTAGTAAATGTAATTATAATATTAAGTCTAGCGGATCGATGGGTAACATCAACATCACTGTTTTACAATATTAAGAGCTCATGTCTAATTCAACTTCCCAATTCCTTCATATTTGTTCTGTTCTTAACAGGGATCACTGCCAAAAGCAAATAAAGACACTAGAGGGTGAGCTGTCGGAGTACCAGGCAAAGCTACAGTCCATCGAATCCCAGAAACATGCACAGGTGCATATAGTGTAATTTGTATGATGCAGATGCATACATTGCTAGATAGTTGGAGTATGGTTATAACTTTGAATGCCATAGATAGATAAATAGATAGATCTGCTGAGACATTTGATTTCTTTTAAACCGGGTTATAACTGCAAATCACTTGTCAGTTCTCCACAGGATGATTGAATAGGAAAAATTCTGCAATTCAAATATTTTTTTCTTCTAGCTTTGATATTTTGGCCTAAAAATGTGCAATCCCTTTGTCAAGCGTTAAAGGGACACAACAAACACCATAACCACTATAGCACATTATAATTGGTTTTGGTGCCAGGAGTGCCCTGATGCCCCACTCCAACGAAAGTAGTCAAACAAACAATCTTCTGGGGTCTGCCGGTACCTTCTCTATAGTTCTGAGAGCCAGAAGCCCCTGCTAGGAGCGTTGTTAGCTTTCCTGAGCTACTCCACTTATTTTTTTTTTGTTGGATTCAGTGGTAGGTGCTCATGGGAACCATAAACCCAAATAAATATTTTGCACAATGATATATTGTGGATGGATATATTTAAACCTAAAGAAAAAAACAAACACATATTTTATTTGCAATGTAAGCACGATGATTCATTCTTTTACCTTTGCTTGCATTGCGTGTGTGGGGCTCCCCATGCAAGCTATGCATTGGGCGGGGGGCGGGGGGGGGGGGGGTTACAGGAACGCAGGCATAGCTCTCCTTACAGTGTGGTCTGGGGATGATTTCAGTCAACCTGACAGCATAGAACAGAATATGGGCCACATTGTGATGGAGCAATCGATTGGTCCTCCCTAGCCCCTTCCCTACACGGCCACGTTCTTCATATACTTCGGGTTCTCATCATGAAGACATGGCTGGCATATGGCTAAGGAGAAACTTTAAACAGCCTAGCTCTACGTATTAAGTCTACACAACTGCTAGTGGAAAGGACATGAGAGCATGCAGCGTGTGTTTGTGTCAACGTGTGCATGTCACTAAGTGCTTGTGAATGTGTGTGTGTAGCAATAAGAGCTTGTGCCTGTGTGCGCGATGCTGAGTGTCTGTGTTACACATACACACATGAGTTGGGGGATAGAATACATTGAGGAAATTGGCCTTGTGGCAGCAGAGAGGGCAAATCTGGCCTTGATTGCTATAGTGACACTAGTGATGCTAGTATGACGCAGAAGTGGGTGTATTCCTTTCTTCTCAATTTAGGATCAATCTAGGTGCCATAAAAATGCTCTGTCATTCCTGTACCTCGCGGAAACCATATTGTTGGCTGCAGTGTTTCCTGATCCTCTGCCTGGGGGTTCCAGCTTCAAAGAGAAACTGGGTTGTAAGCTCTGACATTCCATACAATCAATTAACCCCTTTTGAAATGTTAAAATGTGTGTGTGTGTGTGGGGGGGTGGGGGTTGGAATTGTTGTAGATTTTTCTGTACCTGAGAGATAATTAAATTAAAGATGCTTCCTCACGCAATTATCTCTCAAGCACAAAGAGTCATGGGAGGGATTACCCTGTAACTTTGTGTTGTAAACCCCTTGCAGGGGACTTTGAATAAAGACTGTCTACTCCCAGCATTAAGTCTTGGCTAATGTGTGGAGGGGAACAGCTATACTGCTCTATTTACTTGCTATACTCTAACCATTGGGAGATGGATCCAGGGCTTGGGTCCAGGGTGGGAAGAGGCGGCGAGACCCCAGCCAAGCTCCGGTGGCTAAGTGCTGGAAGTTCTTATGGTGTCCCTGCAAAGTGTTTATGGTACTCAGTGATTTACTAGGAAGCGTGTTTGACGGAGGTATCCAGTCGGGGGTGCCACGCGGTCTGCCACTGGTTGGTTTTACATACACTAGGAAATTGTTATTTAACATTTTAGGAGGAATTACGTGTTTGTACTGTTGTAGGAAATTGAGGGAGTGGGGGGTGGGGGGGTGGAGAAGGTTGTAGGAATGGGGAGAGTGTGTTTGTGCTGTTTTCTTGTCTGTAATTGTTCTTCTCTGAATTGACTTCCCAACCTGTCTTTGTTCCTGAGAAGATTGCACCACTGCACAGAGCTATGGAAGTGGCACATGAGGATAATAAGACACTCGCACATGCTTTGGAGCAGGCTCTACAGAAGAGCTCCAGCCTTCAGATCCGCTTGAATGAGCTAGAGAAGGATTTGAAAAGCAAGGAGTTTCAGGAGCAGCAGATGAAAATTCTTAGGTACTGGGTTTATAAAGTTATCTGTAAATGTACACACAATGTGTGTGTTACCGTACACCCAGCTCAAACACTGAATAAGTGTCATGCAAATCCAGTGTTTCTCTATATACATAAACTACTAATGTATGGTGTATATTATACTTGCTTAGAATATCATCCGAACATCTGTGTTAAAGGCGGGAAAGTCCTGAGTGGTACTCAATCCAATCTGTGTTTGTGTGTTCATTCATATCTCTCTCTCTTTCTCTCTTATTTACAATATTGCACTTGGTTTGTTTCTGCTTTTTTTATGTTTATTTTTTTATTTTATTTTTTTTACACAGATCCAGGATATATAAGCAAGTGTAATATTCACCATACATAAGTGTGTGCACATTTAATATTAATTATTTATTTTTGTTTATAGAGTAACACTGGATTTTCATGACACTTACTCATTATATGAGCTGGGTGTACTGTAATACAGAAATCGTGTGGTTTTTTTTGTGCTCCATTTTTCATTTTTTTTGTTGATTTGGATGTGGTTTGCCATGAATCTTTAGATGGTTTCAGCACTATAAGCACTGTATAAAATTGTTTTATAATTATAAGTTTTGTTTTTTTTCCTTCTATTTTGGTTTTACACTCTACATTTGCACTTTTTGTTTAAGAAACACTTTACAATATTGCACAGTGCCACTTTATTAGGTTTTTACTATTTGTATCTGTCAATTTGCCTCATATGTCTGAATTGAAAAAGAGCCCTTTAAGTCTTAACTTGCAAATGGCTGATTTCGGCAGGTCACAAGCTGAGGAAGATATCCATATTCAACAACAGCAGTATGAGGAGCGTATCACAACACTGAAGAAACAGCATTTGGAGGAATGCAAGGAGGCTAAGAGGGCAGCAAGACGAGACACGGCGGAGGTAATGAGGGAAGAGGTACTTTATAGGTCTAAAAGAGCAATATGGCACATACTGAGTTAACGGAAAATATGTCTTAAAACTAGATGTGTCTGTTTTGATAGTAAGAGATAATAAGGAACAATCTAAACACCAAGACAATTGTTGCTTAATGAAGAAGTTTTGGTGTATAGGTCTCACTGTTACACCAACCCTTTTTAGCTATTACTATTTATTTAATGTAGGATGCCCTATTGGGCACTATTCACTAGGTCCCCCTAGTGACTTTGGAGCTTAATCTTGCAGGCATGCACCCAGGGCTACCTGCAAGAGTGGAAGCTGCCCATGTGTGTTGCCAGTGAGCTGTGCTCGCTGATGACAGTCATAATCTTGCACAGATTTAACATTGTGCAGTGCAAAGTTTAAGGCTTCTTAAGTCATGTGTAACGTGGGTGTCACTAGCTCCCATCATAAACCTGCAAATATCTCCGTAGGTGCAGCATTTCAAGATGAAACACAGCACATACAGATTCCTACTACCATGACCATTTAAAAAGGCAGAAGTGGTCATGGTGCTTGGATTAACCATTTAGATCATTATTAGCATTTATATAGGGCCAACGTATTCTGCAAGCGCTTTACAATTATAAAATGGGAATATTTAGCAACAAGTAATTTACATACAGAATATAACCGCGACAAGAGGTAAAGAAGTCCCTGCTCAAACAAGATTACTATCTATGAGGAATGGGTAGAGACACAGAAGAAAAATAACAGCATATCAAAGGCGGTAGGGATTAATGGATAAGTGAGCCGGGCTATGATGGCAAGGGAAGTGATGAGGGCAGTAATATGAGAGATACATCACTCAGGAAGATGGTATGCTTTCCTGAAGAGCTCTGTTATCGGTGACTTCTTAAAGGACCGGAGGCTAGGGGAGAGTGTGATGGCATGGGTTAACGAATTCAAAAGAAACGGGGCAGCTGTTTATATATTTGTTTGTATTTGGCCCGCAGAGTGTCCCTTTAAGTTAAAACCTACCTTTAATCCAGTACTGGGCGAAGTTCCTTAAAATTGTTTCCACGTCCCGTCCGTTTTTATGCCATGTTACTTCTTTCTGCTGAGAGGTTCAGTCAAATGCTTCTCATAGAGAAGCATTTAATTGAACCATTCTCATAGACTGAGAGCACATGCACTTGCTCTGTGACCAGCAAGGGACGGACCGAATGTGGAATGGAAAGGGTTGTGGGGTCAAATAGATGGATAAAAAAAATGATCTCCATTTCAATTTGTTGTTACCTACCAGCATAACAAACAAACCCAAACCCTTGAAAATCGAAACATTTAAGTGGGTTGGAGATAGATCTATGAAGGTCACAATGATAAAGAAGGAGTTAGGGGTAATGGTTTAAAGTATGCCACATTTGGTAGCTGTGGGGGGGGGGGGGGGCATAAAAATTGATTATTGCCTACGACACTTAAAGCCCTTGTATTATTCACCCAGCATGTAACAAAGTATTCATCTGCCAGTGCTTGAAAGCATTTATTTATTTTATTCCCCAAAGTTAAAGAAAGTTTTAGATTGTGCTACCGCTAAGTCAGCTGAACTGTCCCGCACAAATAGAGAGCTCCGGAACAGTATGTCAGAACATGAGAAAGCGGTGCTGGATCAAAAGAATCTGATACACAGTCTGAGAACCCAGCTAAAAACTCGGCTAGAAAGTAAAGCAGCCCACAGGGAAACTGACAGGGTTCAAGTGAGTATCCAATGCATATGTAAAGGAGTAATTTATATAAGAACAGATGTACTGTTTACGCACAGACACTTCTATAGTAGCTGAAAAAAGTATTTGTTATGCCTCCTTTGCCGAGGAGTAATGATTATGCACTGTTAAGGGTTACAGACAGTATAGTGTATATCTTTTTGTGGCTGATCACACACTATATATATATATATATATCAGTATCATGGTTGCCCAAAGCTTATTGATGCATGTGGGAGCAAAAACCAGCCTGTCTTCTCCGATCACACAGAAGAATTGCTGTAGCTCGAATTGATGAAAAACGTAGCGCTGACCATGATAGAAAAGTGTCAGAGCACATAGTACAACACAGTTTGATGGCCCCTATCCACTGTCAAAAGCTCCTTCAATGGGGATAAGGACGTATTTTGCTTGGGTGAAAGTGTGTGGCTAAAGAGACAGAATTATGGTGCAACGTTCTGCAAAACATTTATATATATATATATTTTTATTTGTATTTTTTTTAATGCAAAAACTATAGAAATTTGAACGTGCAAAAAAAAAATACAGCATATTAATAAGGCCAAAACCTATCAAATGCATTAAAGTATTATTGGTGTTCCTTTAAGTTGGCTACCATGGTGACCACACTTGGGGTATTATATTTCTTTTAATCTAGATTAATGTTCTTTTGTCTGCTAGTTGCTAGAGGCTGAACTGAAACACATGAAACAAGTGAAGACAGAATTTGAGAAGAGCAATAAGGAGCAGGTGAGTAAATTAAACGGTGATATTCAAGGAGTAAATTAGCAATGCGGACAATACAAATGGAAATTTGAGTATACGAGGCATATTGTTGGATTTTTGGAAAGTTAATTTGTGGTCCAAAGGTGAAAAAGTGGAGCTAGAACATTTGATTGGTTTCCAGTGAGACTTCTTGCTTTTACAAATCAACATGTTAATAACCATTTCTAACAATTTCCATGAAGTCCATTTGACTGCCTATAGTAGAAGTATGCCTAACATGTTGGAAAAATTGATCCACAAACAGTAAAGTTTTCATCCTTTTTCAAAGTCAAAGCTCATAGAAGAGTTCATGGCTGAAGTTGAAAGTCTACGCAGAGCTATAAAAGCATCTTCACAGAATGCAGAAGAGACGGCCCTATGCAGCCAGCTGGAGGCAGAGACACAGCTTAGGAAGAATTTGGAATATAAATGCAAGGTACTTCCTAGTTGGCCCAGTTAGAAAGTAATGGCTTTCAGAGTTGAGAGCAATGGCGTACCTAGCATGGTCGCAGAGGTCGCAGCTGTGACCGGGACCGTCACTATAGGGGTCCGGCCGCAGCTGTGACCGTGGGCACCACAACTTCAGGGCCGGTGCACTGTTGCACCGGCCCGGGCCCTGCGGTCGCTGGATGACTGGCAGGAGGGAAGCTCTGTACTGT
The DNA here is from genome assembly GCF_036172605.1 of Pelobates fuscus. NCBI lineage: Eukaryota > Metazoa > Chordata > Amphibia > Anura > Pelobatidae > Pelobates > Pelobates fuscus. Next base: position 156,323,698 of record NC_086318.1, read on the forward strand.
GCTGCTGCCCTACTGCTGGTCTCTCCTTTCCTATCAGACTGGGTACCGCTTGGCCATGCTACACAGTCATAAGGTACAGGAAAAGAATGGGGAGAGAGGGAATTAGGGCTGGATGGAGGTCTGCGAGAGGGATTGAGGGCTGAATAAGGGGAAGTAAGGGTGCTTGATGAGGTCAGGATCGGAGGTGAGGGGGCTTAATGAGGGCTGGGTGAAGGGGGTTGGTGAGGGGGCTAATGATGACTAGATGTAGGGTGAGGGGGGTTAATGATGGCTAGATGTAGGGTGAGGGTGGTTAATGATGGCTAGATGTAGGGTGAGGGGAGGTTAATGATGGCTAGATGTAGGGTGAGGGGGGTTAATGATGGCTGGATGGGGTGTGATCAGGGTGGAGGTTAATGAGGACTGGATGGGGTGGAGATTAATGGGGGATGAGGAGGTTAATGAGGGCTGGATAGGGGGTGAGAGTAGGAGTGAGGGCTGGATAGGGGGTGAGAGTAGGAGTGAAGGCTGGATGTGGAGTGAGGGGGGGGGTTAAAGAAGGCTGGATGGGGGTGAGAGGGAATGAGGCAAATAAAGGGGTGAAGAAATGAGACAAATGGAGTGGCTGGGGGAAGGAGACAAATGGAGGGTCTGGGGAGGAGCAGAGAAATGAGACATATGGAGTAGCTGAGGGGGAGAGAATGAGACTGGTGTGTGGAGGGTCAGGGGGGAAGGGGGGAGACACATGGAGGGGCAGGGGAGGGAAATGAGACACATGGAGGACCTGGGGGAGGAAATGAAACACATGTGGGGGGGATGGATCAATTTTTGCACCGGGGCCCGGTGGTTTCTAGTTACGCCTCTGGTTGAGAGAACTGGTAAATATTAGCATCTGCTTAAACTTTGGGTATATTTTCTTTTAGGGCCTTCAACAGAGAGTTCAAGAACTGCAGAAGGAAAAAAACCTAATTGAGGAAAAACTAAGAAAGGCTAGTGTGGAGTCTGAGCAAGTGAGTATATAGTTATTATAATTGTATTTTTTTTTTTTTTTTTTTGACCATGGAAACCAGTTAAGTGATTATTTTAAAACTTTGCTGATCTATTAAATTGCTGCTACCAGCAAATAAAAGCAGTACAATATTTCCTCTTACTGTGGAGATACTTTGTGAAAAAAATTATTTAGTCAAAAAACATCTTGCTCTTACCTAATATAAAATCTCATTACAATGCCCTTTGACTTAGGAAATCTAATTGCATCATGGGAAATATTTAACTGAATACATTAATACAGAGAAATACTAGTATTTCTATGCACACATACTCTCCCTATTAAATGTATTTATGCACCGCTCACCTATTAAAGCTGGAGCTTTGGTTCAATATATTTTTATTCACTACCTGCAAGCCAAAGCGCTGGTAGACCTGTGATGTTTTGGTATATAACCTCAGTCTCCACTCCATGTATAAGTCATGAGCCAGTCCCTTTAACTGATTTTCTTTAGTTGTGTGAACAGGGCACTTGTGTTGGGTGCGTATGTTCACTATAACATATAACTTTTATTTTCGCTAGTAGGCTGACATATACAATGTTGACCGATAGCCATTTCTAATGCATAGAATGGGAAAACAAACTTACTGGATTTGAATTGATTAGTCCTTATTACACACATCTTCTGTTGCCTTACTGAATGGACCCTAAACTGAGTGAAAGCCTTGTGTCCCTCAACCCCCTCCAATTTGCATTTGCTACTTTAATTTACATAGCACAGAACAGCCTGATAATACCATTTATGTATTCACTTAGATCAGTCGTAACCTGGAGGAAGCTCATAGTTGGTTTCAGTCCCAGTTTGAGGAACTTCAGCTGGAAAATCAAGAGAAGAGGCAGCAGGACATCAATCAATCTCCATTGACAAGCACACTGGTAAATTTGTGTAAAAGACACGTGTTTGCTGACTGTCACTTTCTAAGATTTGTCCTACTCCAATTATTTTTATTTCTGGTGTACAATTCCCTCTCTTTTTTTCAAATTTAAGATTTTTATTTTCAGAGAAATAGAAACCCAAAGTGGGTATCAAACAAAAGATGGGGAGGGATACAAAAAAAAAAAGAAGGGTGGGGGGGGAGGGGGGTATATGAGGCGACATGCCTTTATGGTGTTCCTTGCGCAGAAGGACATATACATGACATCTTCGATTATACAAGACAAAGTGAAGCGAACTTTAAATGCATTAATATTGAAGTATAAATTGTCCAAATACATCACTGTATATACCTTGTATCATTGGACCCCAAGCGAAAGCAGACCCCACATAACATCCAAGGACATGTAGTATAATGCTGTTGTTAACCTCTAACCTAACTTGGGGTAGGTGGTCAACTAGAGGGATTAGGTTTTCGACTAGTGGTTCTAGAGTTAGAATCCATCACAGTGAGCCACGGTGTCCATATCCGCTCAATCTCTCTCCTTTGTGTGTGCGATTCTGCGGAGAGTATCTCGTATTTGTAGTATTGTAGTATTCTATTTATAAGTTCTTTGCGCGTAGGGCATTTTGTGCTCTTCCAGCATTGAGCCAATAAGTTCCGCGCTGCTAGAATAACCAGAGAAGCTATTTTCTTGTATTTTCTGTCCCATTGATCCGGGAAGATCAATAGCAGAGCTAATGTTGGTGTAATGGTAGATGTATAGTTCAGAGATTGGAGCAGTATTTGCTGAACTTGTTTCCATAATGGTTTTATTACCGTGCATTCCCACCATATGTGGGTCATGGTGCCCTCCTGTAACTCGCACCTCCAACAGTTAGGTGTTGTGGAGGGGTAAATTTGGTGTAACCTGTGCGGTGTAAGGTACCATCTGTACATTATTTTTTTATGTGCCTCTATGTGTGAGGAACAGGATGTCAGGCCTTTCAGTGTATTTAGTGCCTTAATCCATTGTTCGTCTGCAAGTTTAGGGATACCTTCTTTTTCCCATTGTTCCACATATTTAAAAGAGTGGGGCTGAACTTGGTTCAGTGTCGCTTTATAACATAGTGATAGTGATTTGGATTTAACTGGAGCTGTGTGGCATCTGGAGATAACATTTAACGTTGGTATGATGTTTTGCGTTGGGGATCTTGTTTGAAGGGATACGTGTGTATTTATAACGCTTTTGAGTTGTAGGTATTGGAATGTGAAGGAATTAGGAAGGTTAAACTGGTCTTGCAAACTCGGAAATGGTCTAATCCCTGATGTGTCGCAGACGTCCCTAATATATTGAATTCCATGTTTAGTCCATGATTGTAATGACAACCACGGAGTTATCCTTGTGAGTGTTTCTAGAGGAGCGTGTATGCAATACTTCCCCTTTTCTGATAAGGTAGCCAGAAGTTTATCCCAATATTTGAGGGTCACTATAGATGAGGGGTACAATGTTAATTTTTGCGGTCTGTGTATTTTCGGTGCCCACATCATATGTAAGATGGGGTGAGGATATGCTTTGTCATCTTCCATGTCTACCCATTGAAACGTGTGTTTAGGGGCATGGAGCTTTATTGCAGACTCGAGAATAGCAGCCTCATAGTAGGCAGCAATTTTGGGTAGTCCTAAGCCTCCTGTGGATTGTGTCTGTTGGAGTAGGTGGATCGGCAGTCTAGGTTTTTTCTTGTGCCAGATAAATTTGGATATAGTTGTCTGCAGTGTTTTTAGTATACGTGAAGGGATTGGAAGGGGTAACATTCGAAACACATATAAAATTTTGGGTAGTACTATCATCTTTGTAGTGTGGATACGGCCTAGCCATGATAGGTGTACATGATCCCAGCCTTGAAAGAGTGACGTGCACATGTGTGACAGTGGGTCATAGTTCAGGTTCACAGTCTTGGTGGCATGTAGAGCAAGTTTCACTCCCAGGTACGTTATATAATTCTGTCTCCAGTCAAATTGAAAAGTCTGGCGTAATTTATCTGCTCGCTGTGTGGGTAGGTGAAGCGGTAGCGCCTGTGTCTTAGCCGCATTTAGTTTATAGTATGATATTTTCCCATACTCTTGCAGTATGGTCATAAGACATGGTAGTGATATATCAGGTTTGGAGATGGTTAGGAGGATATCGTCCGCGAACATTGATAGTTTGTAATTTGACTGCCTTATGGGTATGCCAGAAATTAATGGATTTTGTCTGATTTTTATTGCCAGAGGTTCTAAGGCGAGTATAAAAAGAAGTGGGGAGAGAGGGCATCCTTGTCTTGTACCATTGGTGAGATTCAAGGGTGCTGAGAGAAACCCTGACTGATAAACTCGGGCCGTGGGATTTTTATATAGTGTCATTATTCCTTGTATCATTTCCCTCGGGAACCCATATTTAGCGAGGATCGTTGTCATGTATGCCCAGTTAAGTCTATCAAATGCTTTTTCAGCATCCAGTGCCAATAAGAGGCTTTCTGTTCTCTCTGTGTCTATATGAGCCAATATATTGAGGATCTTTCTGGTGTTATCGGAGCCCTGTCTGCCCTTGATAAATCCCGCTTGGTCATTGTGGATTATGCGAGTTAGTATAGGGTTTAGTCTATTCGCTAAGAGTTTAGCATAGATTTTAGTATCGCAATTTAATAGGGAGATCGGTCGAAAGTTGGGGCAATGGGTTGGAGGCTTCCCTGGTTTCGGTAAAGTAGTGATATGGGCTTGTAGCATCTCGGTGGGCATGTTCCCTTTTTGGAAGCAGTGGTTGAACAATGTCGTTAGGTAGGGTGCTAGTGTGTCTTTGTAGGTATAGTAGTAAAGGTTTGTAAACCCATCGGGTCCCGGGGATTTGTGTTTCGGGAGTTGTTTTAAAATGTCGATAATTTCCTGTATTGTGAATGGTTGTATCAACCTTCGGCTCTCTTCTGCAGTAATAGTAGGTAGGGGAATGTCTGTTAAGAATGCATCTGTCTTTTTGCTCTGGTTTATGGCAGTCTGGGCCCAATGCTAGGTTATAAAGATCGCTATAATATTTGCCGAATTCGTCTGCTATTTCCTGTGGATCAGTAAGTTTAACTCCTTCTTTCGTATGTATAAGGGCTATTTTGGTTGCTGCGGCCTTTGCTTTTAGTTGCGCCGCCAAGACCTTCCCTGCTCTATTCCCTTCTTTAAAAAATTTGTGTTTCATTTTAGTTAATAAGTATGTTGTTTTAGCCATTTCCATGTCTCTTAATTGGGCTTGTAGGTCAAGAATACGTTGTGTGGTATCGTACGAGGGTGCGTGTTTATTGGTGTGTGTGAGTGTGATCATCTCAGTATTTATAGCTATATAGGCTGCCATGCGTTGTTTTTTATTATAGCTAGCGTGCTTAATAAATTGTCCCCGGAGGACCGCTTTATGGGCTTGCCATAGCGTTGCTATGCCAATATTTCCCGTGTCATTTAGGGAGAAGTACGCTTCTAGTTCTGTTTTGATTTGTTGAACTAATGTGTGGTCTGTTAGAAGGGAGTCATTTAATCGCCATGTACGATTCGCGCTGGTCGGGTGTTGAGTTGTCAGGGATAGTGTGATCGGAGCATGATCCGACCACGTGATATTGCCTATAGTTGAACAAGATATTTTCGCTGTACGGTTTGATGGGAGTAGAAATCGGTCAATACGGGAATATGTGTTGTGTACCAGAGAGTGATGCGTATAGTCTTTATCCAGAGGGTGCAGGGCTCTCCAGATGTCAGTGTACCCATGTGTTTGTAGAATGTTTCCCATACGGGTAGTCATGCGAATTCTTTGTTTTGATGTCTCATGTAAGATCTTAGATGAAGAAGTAGTGTCTGAGGTTGGGTCTAAAATAAAATTGGTGTCGCCACCAATGATGATTTCTCCAAATTTGTGGGCATTAGTTAGCGTGATGATATGGTCTAGGAATATATGGTTACCACTTTGTGGCCCATATATATTTACCAAGGTATATTGGGCATTGTTGATTATGCACTGTATAAGGAGGTATCGTCCTTTTTTATCACTTATTTGTTTTATTAGTTGGAAGGCCACCGCATTGTTTATCAGAGTAGTGACTCCTCTTTTCTTTTTTTTGTATGTGCAATGGTAACCTAACGGGAAGGCTCTGGAGGAAAATTTTGGGTGGTTGTCGGTCTGAAAATGAGTTTCCTGATAGAAGGCTATATGAGCCTTATGTTTTGTCGCTTCTTGTAAAGCCATTCGACGCTTATGGGGCGAATTAAGTCCCTTAGCGTTGATCGACAGGATGTTCAGCGTCATTTGAGTCTTAAGGATTTGGTGCTATTTGTATGTTGGGAGGGTATATCATCTCTGTGTAGGTGGTGTAGTGGGTCTAGCCCTACTGTTTTCAACCAGGGCGGTAATTTTTTATAAAATGGTAATACGTAGTATTGGATCCCCAATAGTTGACCCTTGATTTCAATCTCCTGTGCAGGTGAGATGCACATGAACATGTCTTGGTGGTGTTGCGTCGCCATGGGAGGAAGGGGGAAGGGAAGGATGAGTGAACTAAAAAATAATAACCAACTATATACAAAGAGAAGGTCTCCAACTTGAGACCAAATCGTCTTAATGTTTGTTGGGCACTGAAGCCCTCTCGGGGGATGGAGAGTCCCTTTTCTTTAGGGTGAGACCTGTCGTCTAAGGTAGGGTATTGTTTTTCCATCAGTCCCTTGACTTGGGTTGAGGCAAACGTGGGTCATCTCCAGGTATTGTTAATAGTATCTTAATTGTTAATGAGTTATAGATGTATAGAAATTGTCATCTATTTATTTAACAGTTTCTTTTTTTTTTTTCTTTATTTATTTATTTTATTTTTATTTTTTTTTATTTTTTTTTTTTGTTCTTTGATTTTTTTTTTTTTGTTCTTTTCTTTTCTCTTTGTATGCTACCTATGTGTTGAGGTAGTCTGAGGTGGCCTTTAAGTGCCTGTCACACGAACCTAGTGTCTTGTTGGGGTCTATTGTCCATTTGATACAGGAACCGTGCAGGGGGATGGTGAGCTGGGGGACAACGGAACTAAAATGAAAACATGTTATGTTCTTTAAAGTCTGATATGAACCGGTGGACCTTATTGACTCTAATCGTGGGATACACAATAAGCCCGTGTGTTCCTATCGGCTCATGGCCCATGGTGCGGGGAGTGAGAGGCGAGGGGCAGTATCCATATTTTAGTGCAACCGCTGCTTCTTCATAAGTGTGTTTTGGCGGTCTTATTCTGGTTTAAGATTTAGGAACAGCAACATTACTGAGTAATCAGGGTTTGTCGTTTAGTACATTGTGTTGTGGGCTAGTTACACTCGGTGGGTATTGTGACTCTAGACCGTATGTCTATTGCTGTTAGATATTGTGGAAGTGCGGTATGTGCTATTTCTAATATGCGGTACTAAGCCCCTCCCCGCCTTTTACTATGTAGGCCGACCTGTTTGTTGCACTGCCTTACAACATATTGGGATGTTCCCATGTCTCACTCCTTTCTTGTGGGGCAATAGTCAAAAGCCGACATATTAGAGACACAATAAACAATTAACTATAAAACTATAAAACTATGGAGAAAAACAAACATCTAACACCGTGTGGGATAAGTATTCACCACATCTGCGCTACTCCTTAGTGAGTCATGAGTATACGCATAGTTACTATGGGCTCCACAGGTCTTATGTGGGAAAGTCACTTATCTGTAGTTTGCGTTTCCCAATCTGGGGTTACTTTCATGGGTGCTGTCGTCGCCTCTCGTGAAGTAGCTTGGTTCGCTGCGTCTAGTACAGGAATGTTCCATTCCGCCAAAACCCTTTGTCCCTCCTCTGGGCTAAGAAGATGTTTTTCGGTGCCGTTCCTCCTGATGATAAGGCGAGTCGGGAAACCCCATTTATAGGGTACCTCTGCCGCTCTCAAGGCTGTAGTTATAGGTAGAAAGCTTCTACGTGCGTTAAGCGTCGTTGCTGAGAGATCCGTATACAATTGAATTTTATTGTATGAATCAGGCAGTTTAGGACGTTTCCTGGAAGCTGACATTATGGTTTCCTTGGAGGTATAGTAATGTATTCTCGTTATCGTGTCCCTCGGTGTTGATGGCGGGAGGTGTCTGGGTCTTGGTAGTCTGTGGGTTCTATCCAACAATAATGCTGATTCCGGGAGGTCAGGTGCCAGCAGATGGAAAAGTGTGGTAACTTATCTTCCCAGCTCGCCGGGGCCTATATCCTCCGGAATGCCGCGTATGCGCACATTGTTCCGGCGGTCACGATCTTCGTGATCAGCGAGTTTGGTGATTATAGAGGCTATCTTGGTTTCCAGATCACTGTAGGCCGAAGCCACGTTATTATGCGCCTTAATGAGCTCCTCAGTTTTGTTTTCGAGGCAATCGGTCCTTTCACCCAATGCTTTGACATCCGCTCTTATTTCCCGAGCTAGCTTGGCAAAGTCTGCTTGCAAAGATGTCTGTAAGCCATTCAGCATTTTTTGTATTGCTGATTCCGTTGCTGGGATGTCTTTATGGGATATGGAGGTGTAATCGCTTCTGTCGGAACTTGAAGCTGGTGAGACTGTTCCGTCGGCGCCATCTTGCGCGCGGCGTGGCGGTGAGGCCATAGCTGCGACTTGTAGTGAAGGTGTGTCTTTTACCTTATTCTTTTTCGTGGAGCGTTGTGTCATTTTGTTCAGACGGTGCTCCAGTCTGTCTAGGCAGTATTAGACAGGTAAGTTTCTCGTTGTTCGCTAATATAGTCGCTGTGTTAGGGTATTCTCTCCTGGAGCCGATCGCTCACACGTCCGACTTCATGAACGGTCAGGCCACGCCCCCCACAATTCCCTCTTTCTAAATCCATCTGCTTAGCGTAGGAGCAGGCTATTATTTCTGTTCTTGACAAAAGTACATGTAGAACGAAGCCAGTAGATCACTGGTGCACAGTGTGAATATCTCCTGCTTCTAAGTGAGTTAACATACCTGTTGTCTGTTTGCACTGCATATATTTTAAAATATTTGATGTTACGGTTTTAATGAAGCCGCAGCACTCATGTACCAGTTTGACAAACTGTATATATACGCTGGCTTGGACCTCCCTAACAAGTCCTACTGGGAATGGGTCGATTTTTCATCATGATTATTTAGCAAGATAACAAGAAGGGAAATGAGCAAGTGATTGAAGCAACGAGTTACTTTCATTTGTCTAAGGCATTTTTTTTTTTTTTACATCTCCCAGGTTGATTCAAGAGGAAACAATATGGAAAATCTGCAACGCTTACCTTATTCAGCTGTAAGCCATTTTGAGACCAAAGAGAAGCTAAAACTGATCTCTAGAAATTACCAATCTAAAGAAGCAAACAGCATCCCTACACGGACAGAGTGTGACATGCCATCCTAGTATTGATAGTGTTGCTAACATCTAACGTAGTAATGGATCAGGCTTGTTCGATCCCCAGAACTCTCAGAATATTCACTTTAAGCACATTAACTGCACTAAACGTATTTTTCTTAAACGTTTACTAGAAAATCAAACACTAATTTGATACAGATGTGACACTTTCTGAGTGGTGGATTAATGCTGAAAAGCAGTTACAACATTTGTATAGAAGCCTTGGAAAATGGTGCAAAACAAGGTCTACATAACATGGTTTAACTTTTGGGTTAATAGAGCAATGCTGTACTGTGATACATCAATGGAAACCAATCATACAGAAAGTTTGCCTCTTTCCATATTGTAGATAGATAGATAGAGATGTATGAATGAAACCAAGAGGGCTGCACTCACCTGAACATGCATACATTATAGGGCGCTGCTGGGGCCAATATATACAGAATCCAGCGCACTCGCTTATTCACTAAACAATGATTTAAAATCTCACAGATTGTAATAGGTTAATTCAAAAACACCTCACCTAGGCAAAAAATAATGGGGGTTTAGTTCCATCATATGATCATATATTGCATAAGCCTGCCACAACGTCAATGTACCCCATTATTGGCAGGTCCTACTCTAGCAACCTAATATCTGTCCTTATGAGATCAATCCACTTACTTGGGAACTACTTCTTCCTGGGACTCTCTGCAGGTTAAGGCTAAATTGGGTCCTGGAATGAGGCACCTGTGATAGGGAGGGGTGCAAAACCAAGGAGTTGGCCTGGACTCCCAAATATATAAATGAAACTAAGAGGGCTACACTCACCTGAACATGCATACATTATAGGGTGCTGCTGGGACCAATATATACAACATACAAAATACACAATCCAGGGCACTCACTTATTCGCCAAACAATAATTTAAAATCTCACAGATTGTAATAGGTTAATTCAAAAACACCTCACCTAGGCAAAAAATAATGGGGGTTTAGTTCCATCATATGATCATATATTGCATAAGCCTGCCACAACGTCAATGTACCCCATTATTGGCAGGTCCTACTCTAGCAACCTAATATCTGTCCTTATGAGATCAATCCACTTACTTGGGAACTACTTCTTCCTGGGACTCTCTGCAGGTTAAGGCTAAATTGGGTCCTGGAATGAGGCACCTGTGATAGGGAGGGGTGCAAAACCAAGGAGTTGGCCTGGACTCCCAAATATATAAATGAAACTAAGAGGGCTACACTCACCTGAACATGCATACATTATAGGGTGCTGCTGGGACCAATATATACAACATACAAAATACACAATCCAGGGCACTCACTTATTCGCCAAACAATGATTTAAAATCTCCCAGATTGTAATAGTTTCATAAATCATTGTTTGGTGAATAAGTGAGTGCGCTGGATTGTGTTAAGTGTGTATATATATATATATATATACACACACACACAAATTTGGTTGTACAGAACTGCTGTATTTTTTATTTTAATTATTTATTCCAAGGCAAGACACCATAATAATCACATAAACATTATAACATATATATACAAATTAACAATAGTATGAAGCAAACATATATGTGTAAACATATTTGCAACCCGCTATAGCAGATTCAGCAGATCGTTGCGTGGTAGCTGCGAAAGTCTGTATACCAGTGGCATCTCACCAGGTTTTTTTTAAATGAACTAAAACAATGAAAACTGACCAACCATATAAAGAGCATCTTTTAGATCCAGTGCTTAAATCATTTGTCCTTTATAATGCGCTAGGGGGTCTGCTGTATGTTTTTATGATTTTTTTACTAACCTGATTTCATCACCGAGATCCCTCGGCGCTTGGTAACGCTCCTTCTCTGCCAACATCAGCGATAGGGGTGGGACCTAAAGCAAATGCTTTCCTATGGGATATTGCTTGACATCAACTGTGAAACTGCAGGAAGCGCCACTAGTGTTGTCTGGTAGACAGCCACTACAGGCATTCTTGGCACTCCAATGTAAACATTGCAGTTTCTCGTATACTGTAATGTTTTACATTGCAGGGCTAAGTGGGACAGGGACACTGCACCCAGACCACTTCAATGAGATGGAGTGATCTAGGCGACTAAAGTATCCCTTTAATACATATCATATACCAATTGTGCTGTGGACAGAATGGCACATTTTTATAAATATAAGACTAACTTGGCATAATTCATATTTCATCAGTGCAGGCAAGATGCAGTGGTTTAGCTACCTAAAAGAAATATAAAAGGTGCTAAGTTCTGCCAATACTATGGGTCTGTTAACATTTACTTTAAAGATATACTCTAAGCACCAAAACAACTTTAGCTTAGTGAAGTGGGCTTGGTGTATAGAGCATGCCCCTGCATTATCACTGCTCATTTCTCTGCCATTTAGGAGGTAAATTGTTTTGATTATATAGAGCCGTAGCCACACCTCCCCTGGCCATGCCTTACACAGCTTACCTACACACTTCCTGTAAAGAGAGATTTACATTTTAAATTTCCTTTATTGCATACTTTAATTTAGAATTTCAAAGATCCCTTGTTTTTTATTGGGCTGTAACACCCTTGATATTAGGGCTCTTCCACTTCACAATGTACAATTTTTATTTTTATTTTAAATTATGAATTTTTATTTTTAAAGGGCTTTGCTTGGTGGAACAGAAATATGCTACAAAAAGAAAAAAGACCAATATACAACATACATGCAGATAACACTAAAATTTTTATTAGCATATATTAAAATAAAGCTTTAGCTTGAGTAAAGTGAAGACAAGACAAAACAAATGTTCTTGTTTATCCAGACCCATTTTAATGGAACCATTGTTGTAGTATAAAAATTATTCAGAATAAACATGCTGGATGCACAGTTTGTATGGGCATCCCTCCCCTCTATATTCCTCTCTGCAGAGAGCCTGAGCCTTGATAGTTTACTGTACATAGCCTGGGCCACAAAACTATGGAAACGTAATATTGTGTCCTTTTAAACGTTGTTTTACAGAGATGAAATATAGGCTTCCAGTTTTTGCTGTTAAAATATATATATATATATATATATAAAGCTGAACATGTGAATTACAAACTCTGTTCTTTTCTATAAACACTGTTCGAATGTTTGTTGATGACTTTTAAGTAAGAGGATGATCATCCTTGGAGAAATGCACTACATCCGTGAAGGTCAATCGTTGCAGTCCACTTTGTTGAGGACAGCATTTTACCAACTGAGCATCATGGGATACATCGTCCATTGTCCAACTGCTGCAAATATTAATCAAAGATTATTCAACACCGGAAACATGCATTATTTTGTTTGGCACTTTACCAAATGTTATATTTTACAGTTCTGTACATAAATCTGTTAACTCTGTAACATAAATTAGTTGGGAAGACCAAAATGCATGTAGTACAAAAATGTGTACAATCTGTGATCAGTTGAGAAGATTGTCCGAATCTTTATTTCTCATTATTCTCCTTCTGTTCTGTTGTGGGAATTGACTGGCAGTGGCAAACTAAATGAAGGTGAGACTAACTGTAAACTATGTCAGGGGGCACTCCTATAGGTTCAATTGAAGTTCGTTATGATAGACATTTTGTCCCATGTGCTTTGTCCATTTTCATTGGCTGAGAATGCCTAGCTAATACTTTATTCTATTTATTTAGGAAATGGTTAATTTTACTCTCTCTGAACCTGCAGTGCTTCCCTTTTATGTTTTCCTCTAGACGAGATACTTGTGTAAATGATACCAGGATTTATATTTCTTGGAGTTGTAGTTCACCTGTTGCTTTTCTGTAGTAGGAAGTTGACAATTGAACTACAACTCCAATAAACTCAAGGAAACGAAACACAAACAACAACAAAATTAAAATGTATGAGAAGATTGTATTATATACATTAAATTTTTCTGACCAAACTGACAGCTCCGCTTGCATTTTGGAGGATTTGATGTTTTATCGTTTTAATCGAATCCCACAGGATGCTGTTGAGGATTTCAGGTGGAGCTAGAACACTCATCCATTAGACCCCAGAAAGTCATCCTCCAGTACCCAAACAGGAGACTGGATAAAAATAATATACAGTATATATCTGTAAGTGTGTATGACATGGAATATGTATTTCTATGTGTGATTATATTTCTGTTTGTCTATATGCGTTTGTTAGTGATGGCCATGGCCATATGGTTTGTAAGGACCCCCAAGATTTCTGATATATGCCCTGCTAAGCAGTATAGTGTCCACTCCAAGCACCATAGCCACTGCAGTCAGCTTTATTACCTAGGCCTAGCCTGGTACCCGCGCCACATCTGGTCTTCTCTAGCAAGATTAACCATATGTCTCTGTAGAGCAAAGCACCGACAATGCAAGGCCATAGGTTTATTGGCTGAGAGTGCCTAGCAAATACTGTCAGCAGGTGCCTGGTAATAAGCTGTCAAACCACAGAAAATTGTTTGACATCTGACCGTGAGACAAAGCCAGGACACTCATTTTACCATAACCCTAAAGCAGGCTGTAGTGGTTATGGTGCTTGGAAAGTTCTTTTAACACTTCCTTTTGAACCTTTGTAATGTATCACTTAATTGCATGCATTCTGAAGCCAAAAGTTAATTTGTGGACCACTGAGGTTGAGTTGGATTTTTGTGAGCCCAGTTTATACAAAGTATAAAAAAAAAAAAAAATCAGTTTTTCAAGTAACCAATGATGTAACGATACTTGAAAAAAGTAATACTATGACATAAAGAACGCTTTTGATTCCAGTAGCCTTTTAATTCCAGTATGGACTCCTTGGTGGCAAGTGCAAGTAAATTACAAGGAAACTGTCCCTTCCTAGGATTTTTAATAATATGTTTACCCTATATTTAACAAACATATTTGTGATGTGTTTATTTATTTTTTCTAAATGTACAAATCCACACTACTTAATACTGCACACAAAATGGTGCCTCCATTATATATTTATATATATAGTAGAAGATGTGCACTCGTAGGGCTTTTTTCAAAGGAGTAATTTATTTTTTAGTATAACAAAATTGATCCCGACGTTTCGACCCCTAAGGGTCTTTTTCAAGGTGACAAATGTAACAAAAAAAACACAGTTTATATAATATAAGTGATGACACTTACCAAATCAGATGTGAGTGGTGCCGTCCCTTAAACCCAGAAGTGTGCATAGCGGGACACGTGATCGCGTAATCATACGTATAGTACGTAGTGACGTGTAGCCTGGTTGCTAGGCTATTGATGTAAATAAACACCACGTGATTGTGAATATGCCGTGTAGAATGCAAAAATAATTAAAAAAAAAAAATTAATAGAGAATCCATAAGCAAATTATTATAGTAATTGTTAGTAATTATGTCCTTGTCAGGGAAATGTACAATAATAAAGTAATATCATAGACTTCAAACTGACAAGGGCAAATTAGTTGAATAGTGTATTATGTTAAACCTATTAACCAGTGATGCCAGAATAGATGGAAATTAGCCAAAGGTGTAATGTATAACCTTATATCCCTTTGTAATGAAAAGGTTATTTAAGAAGGTTTTTTTAAGAGGTGTCAAAATCCAATTAACCATATAATGATATGAGGCTCAATACACATATATCTAAGCCACAATTCTTAGTGACTTATTAAGAAAGGATAATAGAAAAAAAATTAGAATAATTAGAATAATAAAGAAAATCTGAGGGAAAATAAGGAAAAATGGAAACAATAAAAAAAAAAATACAAAATTGAAAAATTAAAGTTCATAACCGTCCCACAGAGCCCCCTTCTTCTTACCCCTTACTTCCATCCTCTCCAAGGAAAACATCACCAATTACAATCTAGCACATGTTCCTCTTCTCACATTTTATGACTATTGCTAAACTTTTTAGGCCACAACGGCTGTGGCTTTGGTTCAATTTAACACTCATTCAGGTCAGAGCGTATTAGACAGAACCATGCTGCAATTATTTTGCAGACATTAAACCATCGTTTTCTGCTTTTGGCATCTCCAACTCCCACTCCACTGATTTTATGTTCTATTAAACCAAGTACACCCACTAAACATATTTTAATTTCTGTGAGCTTTAAATTTGGTATTTAAGGGAGTGTATTTGTGCAGTAGAACTGGTATGTTGTATTATTTAGCCCAAGGAGCACCCTTATAATGTATACACGTTCAGATGAGTGCAGCCCTCTTGGTTTATATTTAGTGGTCAGCATAGCAATCAGTGAAGTCACTTTTAGGGTAAGTATACATTAGACTTGAAGATTAGATTCTGGCGAAATAGCAAAACAGACAAATTTGGGTCAATCAGGTGATCAGCTGAATTTCTGAAATGTACCCGGGTCATGAACCTTCCAAAACATGCAATGGCTGAGCATTTCCGCTTCAGTTTGAATTTTGCCAATAGTGCCAAAAATAAATAAAATAAATACATTTGGTTCCATGTGCATCATGGAGAATGCCTTAGTGCTGGGGAAAAAAAATGTGAGTTTAATTATGAATGGGGAGAGGGAAATCTAAAACAAACAAAAAATAATACCCTCAAGGATAAAAATAAATATATATACTTTTAAGATTGGAGTGTTCCTTTAAACTTAATAGGGTGGATAAAAATCCATAAAATGCAGAGGTAAACAGAGTAGTTTAAGAGTCTTAATATTCACTAGTATTTTGGAAATGTTATAATAGTACTATCATAAAAAGGAAGTTAAAAGGGTTACTCCACCTCCGAACGCAGCTACGCCGTTATAAATAGCTAAACAAAACACGTCCTCTATAAACACGCCCTAGAGGTTACAGGGTAAACACTGATGGCACATCTGGGAAGTGTGAACATCCACAAGGGCGACGCATAGGAAACGTGGACCATTGATAAAACCCGGTTAAAATGCATCCCTGCCAGCAAACAAGGTCCACCGTCAACATCTATAATATACAATGAGAGGACTCTCTTTCCCTCCCAGGTTGCTATTTTCCCTTTCTACATCTATCTTTCTATTCTTATTGTATTCTTCCTGTATTTACTGTTGTTATAAATATGAAAAAGTGACGGAACATGGTCGTGTCTACAGTATATAAAACATAACTGTACAACCAAGCTGTTATTGGCTTCTGCGTAGGCCGTCCTGATGTACGTTCAAATTACTGTTTTAAATATGAAACATCTGGCTTCTGCGCAAGCCTCATAACGTAGCAAAACCCGTATACTAATGTATGTTACATTTAAAATAAAGAATTGAAGAGAAAAAAAAAGGGTTACTCCAACTTTTAAAAAAAATATAAAGCTTTTTAAATTTATAGTGCTGTGCATTAGTAAATGAGTCCTCCCACTATACTTTGAAAAATAAGAATAATCCAACTTGGACAAAACAGTCCTGCGCTGGTTCCCACACCAACGTTACAGCCTCCTTGGCAAGATCCAATCAAATGCTTCTCAGAGTAAAACTAGCCCCAAGCACAAACGTGCAAATATTTCTGGATGTGCAACATTTCAAGCAGAAGCACAGCAAATATAGGCCCCTACCACCATAATCACTTCTAAAAGCAGAATTGGTCATGGTGGTGGGAGTAACCCATTAAACTCATGGTGAGCATGGCTGCCAATAGTAGATGTCCACATGCTTTGATCTAAAGTCAGAGGGCTGTGGGCCTATTCCCTAAACTAGAATTGATCCTGAACTCGTAATTTAGCAGTCTCCATTACTGAAATATAGTCCTTATATACGCAAGGTGAAGAACAATAAGCAAGGTAAAGAATAGATATAAAAGTGGGGAACACCAATGAAAAACAAGTACTCCTATTCAGCCAGGAAAAACTTTTATGATGAAGAAAGATCCATTATTCTAAAGTTTATGATTACCGCCTTTTTCGTATCCTCTGAGATTACAAACTCTACAAAAATTACCGAATATTGATTGGCCAATTTACATCATGACAAAATACTAAACAAAAACATCGGGCGACCTTCCCACTACATAGTCTCTTTGGGAGAGGATTCACATGAGGAGTTTAATAATAGGGATACACAGACAAATCTAGGGGCCGAGTTTGGAAATCTGAGTTGGTAGGTAGGTATGCTCGGCGCATCCTTGCATTGCTGCTTAATATTGGGCAAATACAGACAAAATATGGTATAAAGCCGGTGTATTTATCTGCATCAAGAGCATTGGGAATCTAATAAGAGCATGTTAGGACAACACATATTAAACACTATTTTCTCGACACTAGAGCTTACTTAACACGGCCTGGCTTTATTGAAATGACAAGTGGTAAGTGCTAGTAAATCACAAAGTCCTTTTATCCATCCTGTAACCAGAGTCTGTCACCTGGCAGCAGGTGCCTCTGTCAGTAAGAGGTAACTCCAGAGTAATCTGAGCAGATGGAGAGCTACGAGTGGGAGGGCGAGCACCTCACCTGTAGCATGGAGACAAAATCACTTTTATCTTCCATAGGTTGAAAAGCCCTGAGCTTGTTTGTTTCCCAAGGGCAAACAGATACAATCTCCCTTAAACAAGATACATTTTGACATTTCACTGCTAGTGTTTTCAGGCTCTAAGTCAAACATTCATCTTCTCATTAGCTTATTTGTAGTCTAAAAACAGGAAAACGAGAAGAAATGGGATTAAAACGTTTTTCCAAATATGTGGTTTATGACATAACTGGGTTTTATTAACCACTAAAGAGCAAATTATAGTGAATTGAAAAGCAACATTTAAGTCAGTATAGAGGATTTTAGAAACTTCTCCGACTCCTACATTTTGCCATACGGTCTTAAATTAAATACAGTTTGAAATGTTCAGGTCCAGATTGGCCATTATGTATTGGAGGTCTAGAAAGGATAAGGAGAGGAAGCTAACAAGCATTTCCCCATATCATTGTGCAGCATGCGGTATCTCGCTATATGCCACATGTATATGTGAGTGTAACCGTGTCTTTATTTTTGTGTCTATATGTGTCTTTATGTATGTATCAGTGAGTTTGTCTGTGTGTCTAGAAGTCTTTGATTGACGTCAGGATCTGTAGGTATGTAATAAGTGCCATAGCACCTACCCAGGGAAAGTGGTCAAATAATGGTTTAATCACTTACCTGGGGACCACTGGGCCCCCTCTACCACCTTCTCTCTAGCTAGAAGCTTCTTCCTGCACTGAGCTCCTTTGATGAGCTCGGCTGATACAAAATAAAAGGTTTGTGGATTCAGATTTTTAATTGCCTGGGGTATTTCTACTGCCAGTCCAGCCCTGCACATTATTATATCCTAGACAGGGGCGTACCTAGAGCATTAAGCACGCGGGGCGGATCCTGAGTGTGACACCCCCCCCCCCATCTCCCACCCACTCCCCCAAACATAAAAAACACCAGTAAATTTTTTTAAATGTTCTCTTTTTTTTTTATAATGTATTGCACAAATTTGTAAACGTTGTAAAACTGCTGTCTGCCCATTTCAACAAAACCTCTTTCCTGCACCCCCCCCTACAAAACCCCTGTCCTTCCCCCTTCTACAAAACCACTGCACCCCCTTCCACAAATCCACTGCTCAACCCCATTATACAAGACCCTTGGCCACCTTCTACAAAATCCCTGCACCCCCCCCCCCCCACACACACACACAGTTACAGGCAGACAGTCAAAGTCACACACAGTCAGAGACAGTCACACACACACACACAGCTATAGTCAGTCACGCACACAGTTACAGGCAAACCATCACACACACAATCCTTGGGGGACGTGTTAAGCTCCGCTCCCGCTGCAGGTTTGGCTCCGCCCCTGGATTGAGTCTGCCCCCAATTTTCCTTCTGTGTGGCCAGTGGCTATGTCAGCTGCTCAGCTCCCCAGCTGCCATGGCAATCTGTCTGGCCACACAGCTCACACAAGCCTGGCCCTGGTCATGACAACCCCCCCCCCCCCCCCCACCACCTGTTGGCACCCGGGGCTGACCGCTGACCACACCCCCCCTCCTTTTAGCATGTCACTGCTCTGAGATAAAGTGACTTATAATTTGAATTTTTAAAGTAACACCATGATATCTAATCTGGAAACATTCACCAACTCATCTATAGTCACAGCTTGGCCATTTATAGGAGTATTTTAGTCTCAATTTAGATTTTCATTTGCTGCAATTCTGAGTTTAGTGAATAAACCTATGTATGATTAATAATAACACCTACCTTTCAGGTCTATGGACAGTACATGAAATGGTTGCACTGTGTTGCTTTCTCATGCTGCCGAGGGACAATGGTTAATTAAGGCAATGCCTTTGTGTTTTCACCCTGATTAATGTTTCCTTCTTAAAGCATAATTGTGACAGGAGCCCTTGTACTCCTACTGAGTACCTCTGCCCAGTCCGCTTCCTAGCCGCTTGCAGGGACCCTGGAACACTTCCCAGTCCCCAAAGTCCTTCTTCCAGACAGGTGTCCACATGCGCCTGCAGTGTTATAACTCATCTTAAAAAGACACTTGCAGAGACACGCTGACCACCGAGGCGAGCAGTCGCAAGGCCTAACAGCTCCGCGTGTAAAACGGGGAAAAACTGAGGAAAACCCAGGCTGGGTGCCCCCAAATCATCATAAAGACGTAATATACCCCCTATAAGCGACATGGGGCGACAAAACAAGAAAATGGCGACCGAGAAACACTCCCCGAGACTCACGATTGGCGATATGTGGGGACAGGCCCGCGGGGCAAGCGGGACCGACATGGCGGCGCTTCATGGCGGATGCTCCGATTTTTCGGATGACCTCTCTGGAGAGGAGTATCTTCTGGCACCCAAGTCGGGGAGACCAACACAGCAGTCTACCCTGGACCCAGACACCGCTCCGGTGATGATAGCGGCCCTCACGCGGCTACTGGCGGACCACCACAAGGATCTGCACAACGACATCTCTGCATTGAGGGGAGACCTCAAGGGAATAACGACCCGCCTCAATACGCTGGAACATACAGCCCGAACCACTAACCAAGACATTGGGGAACTCAGACTAACTGTCCAAGACATCCAGCGACAACAGAGACTCCTCGAACACCGCATGGCGGAGCAGGAGGATGCTGGGCGGCGCGATAACATGAAGATAAGAGGGATCTCGGACGGGATCCCCGAAGCAGACCTAGCCCAAGCTGTTGCACGCCTCCTGGCAAATATCTTACCGCCAGCGCGGGCCAGCAAGATTGCTCCTGCCAACGTATTCCGGATCCCCAAACCGCCAAGGGCGCCGACCGGGGCCACACGAGACGTCATACTTACCTTCCACACTCGACTAGACAAGACAACAGTCCAGAATGCCTTGAGGGGAAAGACACCGTTCCATTTCGAAGGGATGACTTTAACCTTCTTCCCCGATCTCTCAAGAGGCACCCTAGCCTGGAGACGTTCCCTCCAGCCGTTGACCACGCTACTCCAGCAGAGAGACCTCAATTACCGATGGCAAATGACCCACATACTCCCCGTACATCAGGGGATGGACACTCATCAGATCCGAGAGCTGAGCGACGCAACACCGCTTTTACAGGCACTGGGCCTACAACCTGACGCCCTCGCACAGACAGGACGAGGGAGTGACACGTCTCCTTCACACTCATGGGACCCGGCGAGATCCATCCCGTTTGTACCGAAGGCCACACACCCGAACCCTACGTGGCACTCACTACCTGAAAAGCACAAGGGACGGTAATGCGACGACCTCGGGGCTTGACGCAGGGTATTCCAGCATACAAATACTAACAAACAAATGGACGATGGACAAATATATTTAATTTAACAAGTACCACAATGTGACTACATGTACGTAGGAGATCTCTTAACCCCGATTGCTGGACATTTCTCCTGTCATACCGATCTAACGGAGGTAGCTCTTACTATTCACTGGCGCACATAATAGCACTAGTCCTCATTGAACCACAAGGTATACTGGAGGTTGATTATACACTGTTTTGACACAGCTGCACCCAGATAAAACCACCAGACGATGCATCACCCACCTGCAAAGTTTTGTTAATTAGCCCTTATTACAGACGAGGTTGTAACCAGCAGCCGGCAAACAACTAGTCACCACACTTACACTATCGAGAGGTACATACCCGTCTCACTCACTTCACCCCTACACAAGCAAACCTACGGGAACCACATAATCATTGTATAATGTATACTATTAAGCCTCTGATAACAAAGGGATAACTGATTAAGCCTGTTGCTTGACATTTTTCGTTCATGTCCTACTTAATTCCCCCCTTAAGGTTAAAACGAGGCAAACCCAACACGCTACGACACTGATTAGTTTGGACCCGCCGCTGCCTGTCATGTCATAGGTCATAGCCCATGTCTCCCTAAGCATCGTACCTTTATCGTGCTTACCACGCACCGTACGCGTTTGCATTACTTAAACCTGCTCTTTTATGCACGTTACACTTAGAATTTACCTACAAATGCACAACCGGATTAACGCAACCAACGTATCTTGCTTAGTAACATGTTATTATGCCTTTTGTCCTACCGCTTATAACCATTATAATGTATTTTAATCGTGTATTTACTAATGCTGATGCTCATATGCCGGATAACACTAGAACACTAATCTAACTACGTTTACATAGGTTTAAAAAATGTTTAAAAATGTGCTTCCACCTCAATGCCACATACATCTGAACTTGTGATATTGCTGTGATTATGTCTGTTGTTGTGGCAGCGTATATCTCCTTGTTAAACCATGCACGTCAAAAATAAAGAATTCAAAAAAAAAAGACACTTGCAGGACTCATGCCCTGCTCTCTTGCTTTATCCCAGGGCTTAAAGGGACACTGGAACCAGCAAACAGGTTCAAAGACTGTCACTGGGATCCCTACAAATCCACACAGAACCCAAGTTCCAAATGGAACTAATGTAAAATTAAACATTTTTCTCAGGACTAGTCTATATGATTATTCCATAAAGATTGCTGTGACAATTCAATAAAAATACAAACAGTCAAATCATAGCAGACAACATAGAGTAACTTATTATAACGCTGTGGGGAAGACCATAACTAACCTCTTAAGGACACATGACGGAAATATGTCCTTAAGGGGTTAACAGAAAATATAGCTCCTGCCTGCAGAATTAGCAATATGCAAATCAACTAGCCTTGCTATTCAGGTAGTGCATATTGCTGTTGCTACCAACAGAGGGCACTAGACAAGCTCCATAGCCAAATCCACCTAGTTGGTAGCAATCCTCAGCAGTACAGGAGAGCAGGCAAAACATTTACACAAATATTTAGTATACACACACAATATAAACAATTACATTACACACACCCTGCACCAATAATGGGTACAGGTTGACTAAAACATAAGAAAAGTCGAGCAACCTACATAAATTGTCTGTCTGAAGGTCCAGGTGATGGTGACTACCTCACAATAATAATTCTACATACTGCAGGGCAGCACTTTTCCTGTGTTAGTATCCATGATAGACTATGTTAGATCCAACAACCCAATCTTTGGCTGGTACTTTGGTTATGTCCTGCAGTCATTGGCTGATGTTTTTGTTAAACTGCAATTCTTTAGCTGTAAGGAGAAGATGACAAACTCCTTTAAAATGTGTTTAATTACATTGTATTAAAGGTCCATTCCAACCCCACCACCCATGTTTGCAGTCCTGCAGTCACTGACTCACAGTTCACACCTTTGCCTAAAGGAAAAAAAAAAGAATTTTCCAAACTTTCACAAGGTATCACAAAATCCCTGTACTGGCAGATGTTTATAAATCACCACACTAGTCTTGTTCTGTTTCCTGTGCATCCAATCTGTTTTCCAGCAGAGGGATGGGTGAAGGTGGGGTGGGAGTATTTGCAAAGTACAGCTAGTCTGAGCAGCTCCAGTGTCAATGCAGCCCAGACAGAGGAGCACACAGGGAGGAGAAGGAGGTGGAATTAGCAGGAGCACCAGCACCCATAGCACCCTGAGGGCAGAGAAAACACAGGACAAGACACAGGAGACAGCGACATAGGAAGGTACTGGGAGCAGAGGCAGCCCTCACCCCTAGGGAGAGCATGTGTGTTCTGACTGCAGTGTTGGCAGAATCCCAGCAATAAATTTGAGGTTCTGTCCTGTAGATTTGTAAGGGTTTGATGAAGGGTCCCCCCACAATCCGGGCTCTCTGGGTGACCCACTGGTCCTGTCTGACACTGCATCTCAAAGCTTTGGGTACCCTGCACAGTTCCCCATGCTCTCCCCCATATTGCTTCCTGGATGGGGCAGGTAGCCCAGAGGTGAGCACTGAGTGACTGCTTTAGGGAGTCTGTAACTAACTGGAGCAGCATTACAGGGGCTGCACAGATTTTGGCATTTTACCCTGATTTCTCCCCTGTTGCAGCATTGCCATCATATGTGTTTAAAACGTGAAACCATGCTTTAGTTCTAGAACACCGCTTGGCTCCATGATTGATTTGCTGTTGAGAGTAACTGCACCTGAGAGTGATGCTCTGCAGCATGTAGCCTGTGATTGGATGATGTGATGCTCTGCATGAGTATAGAATGGCTGCAGTGTTACCTTCCTGTGGTCAGATTTCTGTTAATAGGTGAAAAACTGGACGGGGTTTACTTTAAATTTAACTGCATTTCCTAATGTCATAGTATCTCCGTTTTAAATAAATCCCCCAGTCCAGCCATATTCTCAGCCTGGCTTTTTTTTTTGCCTGTGTTTTTAACATATTTATTTCAGTTGGCTACTGTGTTGTGATCTTTGACTGTTGATCATTGGTGCTTGAATTCTCCCTACTTGGTTGTATCAGGATTGTCTCATATCTCCTGGATAAACCAAAAAGTTTATTTATTTACATATATATATATATATATATATATATATATAAGTGCTGCCCTCCTGTATGTCGCCTTCATATGCTACAGGATTTTTTTTTATTGACTTGATTTGCCTTTTATGTATCTATCTATTGGAGATGTGTTAGGGAAACATGATGGATCTATGGTCTCTTCTGTACTTGAAGGGATACTTTTGTGTCTGGAAAACTTTATTTTCCTGGCTCTGTAGCTCCCTATATTGCCCCTCTCCGTTGTGCCATCCCCCCTGTTATGCAGAAGGGGTTTAAAAACTCCTCTCACTTACCTGGTTCCAGTGCTGATGTCCCTTGGCACTGGTTTAGGCTCACCCTCCGGTCCTTCCTCGCTGACAGGGCGGACCCATTGCGTGTGCACCGCGCTTGCATTAGAACTTTCCCCATAGGAAAGCATTGTATAATGCTTTTCTATGTGATTTTGTGTGACGCTGGATGCATAGCGTGAGAACGTTTAGCGCCAGGTGCCCAAAAGTCTCGTAACCACCCGGAAGTCCGTCTAGTGGCTGTCTGGTAGAGCGCCATTAGAGGTGGAGTTAACCCTGGCAGGTAATTATTGCAGTTTATTAAAAAATGCAATAATTACCACTGCAGGGTTAAGGGACCTGGGAATTTGCACCCAGACCATTTCAATGAGCTGAAGGGATTTGAGTGTCTATATTGTCCCTTTAATGCCAATCTAGAACATGGGTAAGCTTTTAGGCCATTTGTGCAGCTGCTTACATAGGATGTAATAGAGTCAAACATCACATCTCTTTTGGCTTGTTGTTTTTCTACATGTGATCACTTGCTAGCACGGACTACCAGAATGATTATTAGGCTGCACTGAAAAGGCTAAATAAGGAAGCACTGCAGAATATGTCCGTGTGTTATGAATGCCAATAATTAAAATATTAATTTCTTAGCTGCACGGATACTGATGATGGTTACAATAGCCCCTACATTTGGCACAGAGGGAAAAAAAACAACTATTTTCTTCTTCTATCTGTGCATTCGCCGCAAACGAAGATGATCTCTTGCAGTATATCTCCTCTGTTTTGCATTTAATGACCTCACCTGTTTTTTTTTTTTTTTTTTTTTTTAAACCTTTCTGATACCGGAGAAACTGACGGAAGCCAAGCACAGAGAGATGGACACAGGTTTCTTCAGGAAGGAAGAGATTCTTTATTGGATCACCGATCGGGACTCAGAGGGACTAATGTCACCAAAATACAGCAAGTTCTGAGCCCCGGACAATAGTGCAGGCTCCTTATATAGGCATATAACTCCTCCCATATTAAGCTCCACCCGCACATTCTCTTAACCAATCAACACAAATAAGAATTAACTTCCTGTTTGACCGCATGGCTTGTCCAGCACAATGGAGGAGGGGAATACTATATCCTGTATTCTTGCACATGCTCCGTACACTACTGATCGTATCTTGCCTCGTGCAACCAACTGATCGATACGTCAGCATATGCACGTACACATGCCACGTGGTAATCTCGGCCTACTAAATTTATTTTTACCGAGATTCCACCACATTCCCCCCTTTGATGCCTCTTGATATTTTACAATTACTTGAGGCATCACATAACCTTAGTTTTGCTTACACCGCAAGTTACCTTGAACCAGACCAGACTTATCTTATGATGTGAATCTTCAACATTCATCTTCTTGCATTGGTTCTCCCTGATCTAGAGCCTTATATTTATATATCGCCATTATCTGTGCAGCAGCCTTCCTCTCTGCTATACTTCCTATCAGGCTTTGCACAGACCTAACTACTAGGGGTATAAGACACGGTAGGAGTAGACACAACAGTAAAATCAGTAGGACTCCACCTACCACTGCCTTAAGCCCTCCAAACCACTCATACCAGCTACCAAACCAACTACTTGGATTGTACCCTTTCCATACCTGAGTAGGCACATGCGCTAGTTTAACCATATGGCTAGTAAGCTCAGCTATTGCTTGCCCTTCGTCGTCTATTTGAAGACAGCAATTGCTTAGGTTAAACTTCCCACATACACCTCCCTCTACTGCCAATAGGTAATCCAAGGCTAATCTATTTTGGTAGACTGCTGTCCTCATCCTGGTGTTATGCTTCGCTAGAAGATTGAGCGCTTGTGATGTCTCATTTGTGATAATCTCAACCACCGCCTGTAATCTTATAATACGGTTGAGCATATAAATAGGGGTTCTATAACCAAAGGTACCATCCTCAGCCCACGTGGCTGGCCCATAATAGTCTATAATACGCTGGGGAGGCCATTCATTATCTTCCCAGGTGCCTATCTCTATGGGTCCCCTTTTCTTCCTATGATTCACATCATACACTTTAACACCTAAAGTCTCACCTGTTTCAATCGGTAACAAGAAGAAGGATGGTTTGAGCATACCCAACACACATGCCCCTTCCCAGTCCTGTGGCAGCTCCGAATAGGCTTTCTTACCACAGATCCAGTACAAATTGGCTGGGGCTCTCCAGGTAGATGTGATGGATAAATCAAACCACACATCCTTTAAATTGGCGTATCTAGCAAACGGGTTAGATGGTTCTGAGACATTTGAAGCCGACCACCAAGTTGTATTCTTTGTATCATCATCATAAGCTTTTTGCCCTAGACAAGTTAATTCTCCTACAGAAGTGTTATACATTATTCCTTTCCTTGCTATGCAAACATAACCTATGATGGAGGTCTTTAATCTCCACTCAGATTTACCTCTAACACTCATATGATAATCGGCTTGTGTAGATATTAGTTGGTTAACTGCCTCAGAACCGGACATTACCTCCTTTGCTTCCCAAGGCCATTGGTCTCCCATGTTAGTACCTCCACACACATAGCAGTTGGTAACATTAAGACTACCGGCAATACTTTCAGCTAGGTCAATGAACAGGTTTTTAGCGTTATGGGGGATCTTATTATCTATACTCATCTCTTCATAAAAGGAATGATATACTTGATGAGTCTGGGAGGATACCGTATCAGTCTCTATTCCTATAAACAATAATGTCCCAGGATCTAAACCCGTCCCGTATATTTGAAACCCAAATAAATTTCCATACTTATCTAGGAACTTGTCGGGGTTATTAATAAGTATATGGACTGGGTTGCATTCCATAGACTTACAATAAGGGCTAGTCGGCAACTTAGTCACTATCATGTCTTTATCTACTGTCTGTCCCCAAGTCGCCCACCCCACACAAGACCAATATGGGCAAAAGTTATAGTCTTTATTTGGGCATCTAGGACTTACATATTTATTTTTACTACTGGGACAAATATATTTATCATTAGACCCATACGTCCTCTCCCATCTAAGATCCCCACATACATTCCACGGCTTTCTACCACTCGATATCGCTTTACACGCATCAAATAGCAGAACACCCGAAGAATGTACGGATTCTAACACCGTCTTATTAATTAGGGTCCCCTGAGGATCTCCATTCCTGAGAGTCAACCAAATTGTACGAGGTTGATACTCTGGACTGAAGCACTTAGGTTCTCCTACTCCTAAATGGCACACACTATAGTCTATATTTAAGTATCTACATCTCGATACATCTCCTTTACACTCGTATTGTGAATGCCAAATTAGGGTTTGGGAAATATGGTTACCTGTTCTCGTAGTCTTAATGCATACCTCACAGCTAGGAGTGTCGGTACCTCTACCTTCCTGAATATAAAAACACATGTAAATAAACACAATCAAAAGCACATCTTTCGCCGTCATCCTCAGTCTTCGTCCGTGCGATGGAACCTCAGCTTCCAGGATGTGAGGGCTGCAGGGAATGGAGTTCTGCTCGTCTTCACAGGTGTCCCTTCGAGACTTTCCTGGCTTATACACTATGTGTTGGTAAGCGGACAGGCTTTATTATGGCCTTCTCACTCACACCTGTAACAATAAAATTTGTAATCCACAATAATTCCTCGTTACTCCGACTGAGTAGTGCGTTTCAACCGGATCTTGCAGGGATTCTCTGGATCTGCTGTAACTTGCCAAGAATCAACTGCTGCTGGCTTAACCCTGGAGTGATGTATCCACGGAGTCACTTCTGCTACTTTTATCGCTGTAGGGGTAGACAAAAGAACAACATAAGGACCTCTCCACTTGGGCCCTAACGGTACATTATTCCACTCTTTAATCCACACTTGGTCTCCTGGATGATAACTATGAACAGGGGGATAAATATTCACAGGTAATCTATCTTGTACCCATTTCTGTACCTCCTCCATAGTCTTACCCAACTCTACAACCTGCTGCCGGGTAATTCCTTCTCCCAACTGACTCAAATCCCCCCTTAAGTTACCAAGTACGGGAGGTGGTCGCCCATACATAATTTCAAAAGGAGAGAGGCCCATCCTTCTGGTAGGGGTACTGCGGATTCGCAATAGAGCTATGGGTAAGAGAACGTTCCACTTAAGTTGGGTTTCCTGACACATTTTAGCCAACTGGTTCTTAATAGTTCTATTCATTCTCTCTACCTTACCAGAACTCTGGGGTCTATATGCAGTATGAAGCCTCCACTTTATACCAAGCATATGAGTCAGTTGTTGTAGGCACTGGTGAACAAAAGCTGGACCATTGTCCGATCCTATAGAACAGGGTAGTCCATATCGGGGTATTATTTCTCGTAGCAGGAATCTTACAACTTCTCCTGCTTTCTCTGTACGAGTAGGACATGCTTCTACCCAGCCTGAATAGGTGCACACAATTACCAGCAGGTAACGATGTCCACCCGATTTAGGCATCACTGTAAAGTCTATTTGTAGATCGGACATGGGGAGTCCCCCCATAAACTGGACTCCTGGTGGCTTTACTGGTCCTTGTCTTGCATTATTCTTAGCACACGTTACACATCTGCGTACAATGGCCTGAGTCAAGTTGGACAATCTTGGTATGTAGAAATGTTTCCTGAGAGATTCTTCAGTACTGTCTCTCCCAGAATGTGTCCCGTTATGATAATTTTGGACAATTTCTACTGCTAGTGATGCTGGTATGACTATTCTTCCATCTTCTAGCTGATACCACTTGTTCTCCAAATACTTTCCCGGTTCAGTCTTTAACCACTCCTCTTCTTGAGTTGTATAAACTGGAGTCCATTGAGACAGTGGGGTTGGTATTAGAGCAGCTATATGCCCCACATACTCCTGTCTTCCTGATTCAGCAGCACGCTTAGCTGCACTATCTGCCATCCGATTTCCCTTGGTTACATCACCATCTCCTCTCAGATGCGCTCGACAATGTATAATACCGACTTCTTTCGGCTCCCACACTGCTTCCAATAGTTGTAGGATTTCAGCTGCGTACTTGATTTCTTTGCCTTCTGAATTCAGTAGTCCTCTTTCTTTATACAAAGCTCCGTGGGCATGAGTGGTTAAAAACGCATACTTAGAGTCCGTATAGATATTTACTCTTAAACCTTCAGCCAATTGTAACGCTCGTGTTAGTGCTATCAATTCTGCCTTTTGTGCTGATGTTCCTTTCGCCAGTGGCCGAGCTTCTATCACCTTGTCTATTGTTGTTACTGCATATCCTGCATAGCGGATCCCTTCTTTCACATAACTACTGCCGTCGGTATAATATTGAACATCGGGGTTCTGGATGGGAAAATCACGAAGATCTGGTCTACTTGAGAATACTTCATCCATTACTTCCAAACAATCATGTTGACTTTCAGTAGGTTGTGGCAAAAGGGTAGCTGGATTTAAGGTGTTTACAGTCTCTAAATGCACTCTTGGGTTTTCACACAACATTGCTTGATACTTGGTCATACGGCTGTTACTAAACCAATGATTTCCTTTGTAATCCAACAACGTCTGTACTGCATGTGGGACTCGTACATAAAGTTCTTGACCCAGAGTGAGTTTATCGGCTTCAGCTACTAGCAGGGCGGCTGCAGCTACGGCTCTTAGACAAGGTGGAAGTCCGCTGGCCACTGCATCCAGTTGCTTAGACATGTAGGCAACAGGTCTTTGCCATGATCCCAAGTACTGTGTCAATACTCCCACAGCCATTCTTCTTTGCTCATGTACATATAAGTAGAATGGTCGTGTGTGATCAGGTAGACCTAATGCTGGGGCACTCATCAAAGCCTTCTTCACATCTTCAAATGCCGTTTGCTGTTCTTGGGTCCATAAGAAGGGGTCGTGCTCTGTACCTTTGATGGCTGCGTACAGAGGTTTTGCTAGTATCGCATAGCTGGGAATCCATATCCTACAGAAGCCTGCTGCCCCCAAGAATTCTCGCACTTGTCTTCTATTCTTGGGTATTGGTATTTGGCAGACAGCTTCTTTTCTCTCTGGCCCCATAATCCTTTGACCTTCAGAGATATGGAATCCCAGATACTTGACAGTTGGCAAACACAACTGAGCCTTCTTTCTAGACACCTTGTATCCTGCCTTCCAGAGAATATGTAGTAGATCGTGCGTTGCTTGCTGACATTTTTCTTTTGTAACTGCTGCTATCAACAAGTCATCTACATATTGTAACAATACACATTCTCCTGGGATAGACTCGAAATCCAGTAGATCTTGACTTAGAGCTGAACCAAATAGGGTAGGTGAATTTTTAAACCCTTGGGGCAGTCTTGTCCAAGTCATTTGGCGTTTTGAGCCTGTTACAGCGTTCTCCCATTGGAAAGCGAAAATACATTGACTTTCTGCGGCAATTCGGAGGCAAAATAAGGCATCTTTGAGATCTAAGACTGTGAAGTAAGTAGCCCCGCCCGGAATTAAAGCAAGCAGGTTATATGGATTGGGTACAACTGGATGTATACTAACAACCGCATCATTGACTGCTCTCAAGTCCTGCACAGGTCGATACTCATCTGTACCGGGCTTTTGAACAGGCAGCAATGGGGTGTTCCAGGGGGAAGTACAGAATTTTAGGATACCATACCGTATGAACTTATCCAGATAGGATTGGATGTTCTTCTTAGCCTTCTGTGGGATGTGGTATTGTCTTAGGCTCACTGGATAAACCCCAAGTTTCAGTTCAATTTTTATAGGTGGAATATTGCGGGCCAGTCCTGGTGGGTTGTTCTCTGCCCAAACTCCTGGAATGTTAAATAATGTCTCATCACTCCTAGGGTTTTGGCTAGTCAACACTGTATAAAGTCGCCACTCTTCTTCCTTTGGTACGGATAAAGTCATAATACCTGAAGGTCCATTAAACTTTAAAGATGTTGTTCCATTTGGTAGGAACGTAATCTGCGCTTGTAATTTTGATAGCATATCACGTCCCAGCAATTGGACTGGACATTCAGGCATATAAAGGAATTGGTGTTTTACTACGTGGCCTCCCAATGTACAGAGTCGACTTTTAAGAACCGGTCTTTCAGCACTTCTTCCAGTTGCTCCTATCACAGTAATAGTCCTTCCAGATGGAGGAGCAACTAGATTAGTCACCACTGAATGTTCAGCACCAGTGTCGATCATGAACGCACTCCTTTTTCCCCCTATTGATACATCGACCATAGGCTCCGCTCGACCAAGGGGGATGGAGCCCGGTCGGTATCAATAGTCCTCCATGACCGTGTCAGCCAATCCTACGAAGTCCCTACCTTCTCTATCGCGGGACCTTTGCGCTGCTGGAATATACCTGTCTTCCCTAACACTTCCTCTGTTCCCATTACTCCCTCTATAACCATTACTCCCTCCGGGGCCTCCTCTACCTCTCGCTCTGCCTCTAAAGTTTCCGTAGCCTGCCCTGGGTTGGTCTCTCTCGTACTGCTCTCTTTGCGGACATTCGTTCCTCCAATGCCCTTCTTCCCTGCAATACGCGCACTGATCCCTACTCAAAGGCTCCCTACTCCATCTATTATTGCCTCTATCTGGGCCCCGTTTATCTACGCCTGCAATCGCTACCGCTAGCATATCAGCCTTTTTACGCATCTTGCGCTCTTCCTCTTTCTTACTTTCTGTATCCCTGTTCATATAGACCTTATTTGCTACCTCCATTAGTTGGGTGATGGACATACCTGCAAACCCTTCTAACTTTTGTAGCTTGCGCTTAATATCTCCGTATGCTTGGCTGACAAAGGCGGAGTTAACCATTCGGGAATTGTCTGCGTCTTCCGGATTAAAGGGGGTATACAAGCGGTATGCCTCCAATAATCGGTCATAAAAGACACTGGGCGCTTCATCGCTTTTCTGAATCACCTCAACTGTCTTCGACATGTTAATGGCTTTCTTTCCTCCTGCTTTCATGCCAGCAATTATAGCGTCTCTATAGGCTCTGAGTTGAACCATATCAGCACCATTTACGTTCCAATCGGGATCAGTGTTGGGATAATGTGTTGCGGCCCATGCTGCTGGATTAGCTTGGTTCAAAGCACGGGCTCTATCCTCTAGTGCTTTAATGGCTGCTTGATTTATTCTTGTCCTTTCCTCATTGTTAAATAAAGTCATTAGTAACTGCTGGCAATCAGCCCATGTCGGATTATGCGTCTGTACTATTGAGGTGAACAGATCAGTCATGGCTTGTGGTTTCTCAGTATACGAGGAATTATGGGTCTTCCAGTTTAAAAGGTCGGTAGTGGTAAATGGGACATATACAAAGACTGGGTCAGCGTGTGCCATTTGACCTGCGGCATCGATATAAGCTGACCCGGGATTCAGACGAAGAGGCATCTGATAGTGCTTTAATTGTTGGGCACCAGTCAACTGTCGGGTTTGGATGGGGCTACGTAGAGAGGCGTCAGTCATGGGTTCCGGTCGGGGAGAGATAGGGTATGGGGATGTGGGAGGTTGGTTTTGGGAAAAGGTCGTAAATAAAACACTTCGAGCCGAGCTAGATGAAGCTTGACCGGAAGTCTGAAGTGGCGCCAAATCAGGATATTCGTTTCTAATGGGGGTGGGTTCTGGTTCCGGAAGGGGAGATTTAGTACGAGGGGGGGTGGATCCTGTACTGGAGGAGGAAGCGGAAGTGGATGAGGGTAATGAGGGGAGGGGTGCAGGACTTCCTGCGTTTGCGTCACTTCCTCTTAACGGAAAGTAAGGGAGCGGCAAAGGGATCTCGGACTCAGGGGGCGTGTCCAAAATGGGCCTAACACCAGTCCTAGTGGACGAACAAGTCCTAGCTACCATGAGGCGACACTGCTCCTCGTGGCATGTCTGGAGCCATTTTGGCGAGTCATTTACGGCCTGTCTCCAACAATCAATATAAGGAAACTGGCCGTAAAGTTCAGGCCTACCTGATACAGCCACGTGTAAGCGCTGTACCAGAGTTAGATCCAAACTGCCACGTGGCGGCCATGCCGCAACCAAAGTAGGCCACTCCCTAGTGCACAAAGTAACTAAACGCACAGAAGACATCTTAACCCCAAAATCACAAGTTTTGAATCCCTTTTTAAAATTCTTCACCATACAACCTAAGGGATCCGGAATCGTTGACTGCGACGCACCCATACTTAACAATGGAACGTCGTCGACAACGAATACTATACACGCGTACTATTCAACAGTCACACCCGTTTCCTCTGGCAACAGCACCACGTGGTACGGTTACCAAGTGAAACGTACACAATAACAATAAACACTCAGGGAATTCCTGTACACACACAGCTGTTACACCAGTCACTATATAATCAATATTATGCCCTTTGGCGTAACTATACAGTCACCCACGCTATAATTCTCTATATACGAATTACCCGTCTATAACACACCCCAGTAACATCGTCTTTTACAAATAGCGGTTACAGTACGGTTAGCATAGGTCAAAGCACAATTTAAGGTCACAATACAATTATTAGTGGTTATGGTGTTAAACATGCAATAGACGACAATGATTAGTACTTATATACAATGTCAGTAAATATACAGGGTTATGGTACCGTGCACTATAATACAGCAACACACTATTAACACTCTCGCTAGACGGCTGAGCTCGCGCTATCTAACAAGATATACACGCTACTAAAACAATCGTTAACACATTTACAATTCCCAACTAAACTATTGGCCAGTACCTTGAATGGACTACCTAAAACTATATACACCCGTTTTGGTTAGCCACACTGCCCAATCACCACATATATAGCGAGCTAGAGAACCGAATTTACACAGGCGCCTCTTAGTCGCACTATCAAAAGTCTAGTGGGTTCCAAATTTACACGCCTTCCCACTTAGCCCAGATAGGATGAGAACTAGCGAACCGAATTTACACAGGCGCCGCTTAGTCTCCCGGTCCCTCCGACCTAGCGAACGTAATATACACCCTAGAACGCTAGTCTAGACAAGACACCGGTGTCCGGCTAGGGCTATTTACACCAGAACCCCGCCTGACTAACCAAATCAAACGGTCTGACTAAAGAGCGTTCGATCGAGCGGTGCGCCTTCGCTCCTTCCCTCCGACAGAGGGGGCAGATACACAGATTCAAAACCCCTTTGGGCCTACCGCACAATCGGTATACCCCTAGTGGGTCCTGCCGTCTAAAACAGCAGTTGTCTTACCTCCTCGTTCCTGAACCTGAGTTCACACTCATCGACGGGGACACCCCAGCACTTCTCACGTAGAGGCCGATGATCTCCTGGACAACAGACCAGTGGCGCCGAGACGAAGGGAGGTCCACGCAGAAGTTCAGGGGTGCAGCCGTAGAGAACGTGGGCAAAGATAGACCGTCTCACGCCTCTGCCTCTCAGCTACCGTTGAACGATGAGTTTCCCGGCCAATGCACCAAATGATACCGGAGAAACTGACGGAAGCCAAGCACAGAGAGATGGACACAGGTTTCTTCAGGAAGGAAGAGATTCTTTATTGGATCACCGATCGGGACTCAGAGGGACTAATGTCACCAAAATACAGCAAGTTCTGAGCCCCGGACAATAGTGCAGGCTCCTTATATAGGCATATAACTCCTCCCATATTAAGCTCCACCCGCACATTCTCTTAACCAATCAACACAAATAAGAATTAACTTCCTGTTTGACCGCATGGCTTGTCCAGCACAATGGAGGAGGGGAATACTATATCCTGTATTCTTGCACATGCTCCGTACACTACTGATCGTATCTTGCCTCGTGCAACCAACTGATCGATACGTCAGCATATGCACGTACACATGCCACGTGGTAATCTCGGCCTACTAAATTTATTTTTACCGAGATTCCACCACATTTCTTTCCCTGTAGATTGGTTTGATTCTGGTTATGTAGGGGTTCCCAGATCCACCGTGGTATCACATACACATAATGATGGGTAACACATTAACAGTGCTACCATGTGAAATGTAGAATTTAAAGGCTACAGGTAAGAAATCCAAGTAGTTGATGAGAAATTCAAAAGGGTATTACTTTTACTAATGCTGCCCACCAGCATGCAGAAACACTGTTTTTTCCAGAAAAATCAGATGGAACTGCACCCAGAAAGCTTACCATGAGCGCATCATTAGATACACTTGTGCTATGCTGTGGGCACTGAGACCAAGCAGTGCCCTCTGGTTTGCCCTTAAGGGGATGGTTTGCATGATTGGAAGTCAACCAAGAGTGCATTTATGCCAGGCTGATTTGCCAGTTCTTTGGGCTATCAGGGCCAGCCTTCCTCATTAGGTCACGCCAGTGATGCTATTTGCATTAGGATTGACGATCTATCAGGTATTCCGGAAGAGGTATATTTTCTTCAGTCTCTGTCTCAAATCATGAACAGAAATGGTGAGCTTGGCACATTAAATGTTTTGTATAATTACGTAAAGTAATCATCTCGCCTAACACCTACAAGATGGCTGCTTATACCATTATGGATCCCCACCCATGCCTTACAAATTATCAATAGACATTGGGGTTGTATGAGTTCTTTGGACTGTTCCACATATAAATCCATCTGTTTTGCGTAGATTGTCTTCACACTTCAGAATTTTCCCCGTTGACACATTAGAATTGCATGACATTTACAGTATTGTGAACAAGTTACCTGCAGTTTGGATGCACTTTTTTGGACTCTAAAGTTCAGGTAGTGGTGTTTGCTGCTTTAAACTTGCATATCAAAGTGCTTATTGTCAGGTCTCTTTTTTTTTTTTCGTTTATTCATATTAATTATACACGAGATGTGATTCACATTTGCAGTTTGTTTGGCATTCTATTTGATTACGTCAAAACGGATTTCTTTTGCCCATTTTCTTCCATGTGATTTTCATTCTTCTTTTATTACTCTCTCCCTGTTTGTCATATACGACGTAGAAATATATTTAAAAAAAAAAAACAACTAAAAATCATAATCTATTGAACACTAGGATAAAAGGGTTAAATTGATGCTTGGTGCAAAAAATATAGCTTAGAAAATGTAAATGCTAAATATGTCTGAAAACATTTCGGTTTTCAGCAACGTACGACATAGACCGTCCCGCCATCAGATCCCACACTAATAAAATATAAACTGCTCATAATGCAAAGACGCCATTTCTACATTATCAGATGTGGCCTTCTCCAACCTATAAGGCAGTGATAGGCTGAGAGATGGGGGCTAATATGTTCACACTGCCCTCAGAATTGTCTTTCAGGTTTGGATGGATTCCCTGTTGATAATGGGGAACTGACACTTCCACATTATCAGTGCAGCTAAAGAGGAGAAGGCCTGTCCATGCCATAAAGTGTTTTTTTTTTGTTTTCTTCTTCAAACTGCTCCAAAAACAGCTTTACTTATAACACCATGTCCAATGCAATAATTTGTAATGGTTATCGTGCATATACTACCCTTTCATTATGTAGTTCCTGAAATCGCCTTAATATTCCTCCTTTTTAGAAGGTAACACCTCTGTACTGATACCGGAGAAACTGACGGAAGCCAAGCACAGAGAGATGGACACAGGTTTCTTCAGGAAGGAAGAGATTCTTTATTGGATCACCGATCGGGACTCAGAGGGACTAGCGTCACCAAAATACAGCAAAGTCTGAGTACTGAATACATAGAGTACATTCCTTATATAGCACTGTAGCTCCTCCCACAATTAACTACACCCACACATACCCTTAACCTATTTAATAAATAGAGTCTAAACTCATCCATCCGGTCTAACCACGTGGCTCATCTGATACAAAGGAGAGGGACGCGTAATTCCAGTTCTTACATTCCTGCACCTGGTCAGTACAGTGATAACAGTATCTTAGCTACGTGTAATTAACTAACTGATACTACAAACACATATACATACATATGCCTTGTGGCAATCTTAGCCTGCTAAACTTGTATTTTACTGGAATTACATCACATTCCCCCCTTTGATGCCTCTGATATTTCACAATTACTTGAGGCATCACTTAACCTTGGTTTGCATATACCTCAGGTTACCATGAACCAGACCAGACTTATCTTATGATGTGAATCTTTTAACACTCATCTTCCTGCATTGGTTCTCCTTGATCTAGAGCCTTATACTTATATATCGCCATTATCTGTGCAGCAGCCTTCCTCTCTGCTATACTTCCTATCAGGCTTTGCACAGACCTAACTACTAAGGGTATAAGACACGGTAGGAGTAGACACAACAGTAAAATCAGTAGGACTCCACCTACCACTGCCTTAAGCCCTCCAAACCACTCATACCAGCTACCAAACCAACTACTTGGATTGTACCCTTTCCATACCTGAGTAGGCACATGCACTAGTTTAACCATATGGCTAGTAAGCTCAGCTATTGCTTGCCCTTCGTCATCTATTTGAAGACAGCAATTGCTCAGGTTAAACTTCCCACATACACCTCCCTCTACTGCCAAAAGGTAATCCAAGGCTAATCTATTTTGGTACACTGCTGTCCTCATCCTGGTATTATGCTTCGCTAGAAGATTGAGTGCTTGTGAGGTCTCATTAGTAATAATCTCAACCACCGCCTGTAATCTTATAATACGGTTGAGCATATAAATTGGGGTTCTATAACCAAAGGTACCATCTTCTGCCCACGTGGCTGGCCCATAATAATCTATGATACGCTGGGGAGGCCATTCATTATCTTCCCAGGTGCCTATCTCTAAGGGTCCCCTTTTCTTCCTATGATTCACATCATACACTTTAACACCTAAAGTCTCACCTGTTTCAATCGGTAACAAGAAGAAGGATGGTTTGAGCATACCCAACACACATGCCCCTTCCCAGTCCTGTGGCAACTCCGAATAGGCTTTCTTACCACAGATCCAGTACAAATTTGCTGGGGCTCTCCAGGTAGATGTGATGGATAAATCAAACCACACATCCTTTAAACTGGCATATCTAGCAAACGGGTTAGATGGTTCTGAGACATTTGAAGCCGACCACCAAGTTGTATTTTTAGTATCATCATCATAAGCTTTTTGCCCTAGACAAGTTAATTCTCCTACAGAAGTATTATACATTATTCCTTTCCTTGCTATGCAAACATAACCTATGATGGAGGTCTTTAATCTCCACTCAGATTTACCTCTAACACTCAAATGATAATCGGCTTGTGTAGATATTAGTTGGTCAACTGCCTCAGAACCGGACATTACCTCCTTTGCTTCCCAAGGCCATTGGTCTCCCATGTTAGTACCTCCACACACATAGCAGTTGGTAACATTAAGACTACCGGCAATACTTTCAGCTAGGTCAATGAACAGGTTTTTAGCGTTATGGGGGATCTTATTATCTATACTCATCTCTTCATAAAAGGAATGGTATACTTGATGAGTCTGGGAGGATACCGTATCAGTCTCTATTCCTATAAACAATAATGTCCCAGGATCTAAACCCGTCCCGTATATCTGAAACCCAAATAAATTTCCATACTTATCTAGGAACTTGTCGGGGTTATTAATAAGTATATGGACTGGGTTGCATTCCATAGACTTACAATAAGGGCTAGTCGGCAACTTAGTCACTATCATGTCTTTATCTACTGTCTGTCCCCAAGTCGCCCACCCCACACAAGACCAATATGGACAAAAGTTATAGTCTTTATTTGGGCATCTAGGACTCACATATTTATTTTTACTACTGGGACAAATATATTTATCATTAGACCCATACGTCCTCTCCCATCTAAGATCCCCACATACATTCCACGGTTTTCTACCACTTGATATCGCCTTACATGCATCAAATAGCAGAACACCCGAAGAATGTACGGATTCTAACACCGTCTTATTAATTAGGGTCCCCTGAGGATCTCCATTCCTGAGAGTCAACCAAATTGTACGAGGTTGATACTCTGGACTGAAGCACTTAGGTTCTCCTACTCCTAAATGGCACACACTATAGTCTATATTTAGGTATCTACATCTTGATACCTCTCCTTTACATTCGTATTGTGAATGCCAAATTAGGGTTTGGGAAATATGGTTACCTGTTCTCGTAGTCTTAATGCATACCTCACAGCTAGGAGTGTCGGTACCTCTACCTTCCTGAATATAAAAACACATATAAATAAACACAATCAAAAGCACATCTTTCGCCGTCATCCTCAGTCTTCGTCCGTGCGATGAAACCTCAGCTTCCAGGATGTGAGGGCTGCAGGGAATGGAGTTCTGCTCGTCTTCACAGGTGTCCCTTCGAGACTTTCCTGGCTTATACACTATGTGTTGGTAAGCGGACAGGCTTTATTATGGCCTTCTCACTCACACCTGTAACAATAAAATTTGTAATCCACAATAATTCCTCGTTACTCCGACTGAGTAGTGCGTTTCAACCGGATCTTGCAGGGATTCTCTGGATCTGCTGTAATTTGCCAAGAATCGACTGCTGCTGGTTTAACCCTGGAGTGATGTATCCACGGAGTTACTTCGGCTACTTTTATCGCTGTAGGGGTAGACAAAAGAACAACATAAGGACCTCTCCACTTGGGCCCTAACGGTACATTATTCCACTCTTTAATCCACACTTGGTCTCCTGGATGATAACTATGAACAGGGGGATAAATATTCACAGGTAATCTATCTTGTACCCATTTCTGTACCTCCTCCATAGTCTTACCCAACTCTACAACCTGCTGCCGGGTAATTCCTTCTCCCAACTGACTCAAGTCCCCCCTTAAGTTACCAAGTACGGGAGGTGGTCGCCCATACATGATTTCAAAAGGAGAGAGGCCCATCCTTCTGGTAGGGGTACTGCGGATTCGCAATAAAGCTATGGGTAAGAGAACGTTCCACTTAAGTTGGGTTTCCTGACACATTTTAGCCAACTGGTTCTTTATAGTTCTATTCATTCTCTCTACCTTACCAGAACTCTGGGGTCTATATGCAGTATGAAGCCTCCACTTTATACCAAGCATATGAGTCAGTTGTTGTAGGCACTGATGAACAAAAGCTGGACCATTGTCCGATCCTATAGAACAGGGTAGTCCATATCGGGGTATTATTTCTCGTAGCAGGAATCTTACAACTTCTCCTGCTTTCTCTGTACGAGTAGGACATGCTTCTACCCAGCCTGAATAGGTGCACACAATTACCAACAGGTAACGATGTCCACCCGATTTAGGCATTACTGTAAAGTCTATTTGTAGATCGGACATGGGGAGTCCCCCCATAAACTGGACTCCTGGTGGCTTTACTGGTCCTTGTCTTGCATTATTCTTAGCACACGTTACACATCTGCGTACAATGGCCTGAGTCAAGTTGGACAATCTTGGTATGTAGAAATGTTTCCTGAGAGATTCTTCAGTACTGTCTCTCCCAGAATGTGTCCCGTTGTGATAATTTTGGACAATTTCTACCGCTAGTGATGCTGGTATGACTATTCTTCCATCTTCTAGCTGATACCACTTGTTCTCCAAATACTTTCCCGGTTCAGTCTTTAACCACTCCTCTTCTTGAGCTGTATAAACTGGAGTCCATTGGGACAGTGGAGTTGGTATAAGAGCAGCTATATGCCCCACATACTCCTGTCTTCCTGATTCAGCAGCACGCTTAGCTGCACTATCTGCCATCCGATTTCCCTTGGTTACATCACCATCTCCTCTCAGATGCGCTCGACAATGTATGATACCGACTTCTTTCGGCTCCCACACTGCTTCCAATAGTTGTAGGATTTCAGCTGCGTACTTGATTTCTTTGCCTTCTGAATTCAGTAGTCCTCTTTCTTTATACAAAGCTCCGTGGGCATGAGTGGTTAAAAACGCATACTTAGAGTCCGTATAGATATTTACTCTTAAACCTTCAGCCAATTGTAACGCTCGTGTTAGTGCTATTAATTCTGCCTTTTGTGCTGATGTTCCTTTCGCCAGTGGCCGAGCTTCTATCACCTTGTCTATTGTTGTCACTGCATATCCTGCATAGCGGATCCCTTCTTTCACATAACTACTGCCGTCGGTGTAATATTGAACATCGGGGTTCTGGATGGGAAAATCACGAAGATCTGGTCTACTTGAAAATACTTCATCCATTACTTCCAAACAATCATGTTGACTTTCAGTAGGTTGCGGCAAAAGGGTAGCTGGATTTAAGGTGTTTACAGTCTCTAAATGCACTCTTGGGTTTTCACACAACATTGCTTGATACTTGGTCATACGGCTGTTACTAAACCAATGATTTCCTTTGTAATCCAACAACGTCTGTACTGCATGTGGGACTCGTACATAAAGTTCTTGACCCAGAGTGAGTTTATCGGCTTCAGCTACTAGCAGGGCGGCTGCAGCTACGGCTCTTAGACAAGGTGGAAGTCCGCTGGCCACTGCATCCAGTTGCTTAGACATGTAGGCAACAGGTCTTTGCCATGATCCCAAGTACTGTGTCAATACTCCCACAGCCATTCTTCTTTGCTCGTGTACATATAAGTAGAATGGTCGTGTGTGATCAGGTAGACCTAATGCTGGGGCACTCATCAAAGCCTTCTTCACATCTTCAAATGCCGTTTGCTGTTCTTGGGTCCATAAGAAGGGGTCGTGCTCTGTACCTTTGATGGCTGCGTACAGAGGTTTTGCCAGTATCGCATAGCTGGGAATCCATATCCTACAGAAGCCTGCTGCCCCCAAGAATTCTCGCACTTGTCTTCTATTCTTGGGTATTGGTATTTGGCAGACAGCTTCTTTTCTCTCTGGCCCCATAATCCTTTGACCTTCAGAGATATGGAATCCCAGATACTTGACAGTTGGCAAACACAACTGAGCCTTCTTCCTGGACACCTTGTATCCTGCCTTCCAGAGAATATGTAGTAGATCGTGCGTTGCTTGCTGACATTTTTCTTTTGTAACTGCTGCTATCAACAAGTCATCTACATATTGTAACAATACACATTCTCCTGGGATAGACTCGAAATCCAGTAGATCTTGACTTAGAGCTGAACCAAATAGGGTAGGTGAATTTTTAAACCCTTGGGGCAGTCTTGTCCAAGTCATTTGGCGTTTTGAGCCCGTTACAGCGTTCTCCCATTGGAAAGCGAAAATACATTGGCTTTCTGCGGCAATTCGGAGGCAAAAGAAGGCATCTTTGAGATCTAAGACTGTGAAGTAAGTAGCCCCGCCCGGAATTAAAGCAAGCAGGTTATATGGATTGGGTACAACTGGATGTATGCTAACAACCGCATCATTGACTGCTCTTAAGTCCTGTACAGGTCGATACTCATCTGTACCGGGCTTTTGAACAGGCAGCAATGGGGTGTTCCAGGGGGAAGTACAGAATTTTAGGATACCATACCGTATGAACTTATCCAGATAGGATTGGATGTTCTTCTTAGCCTTCTGCGGAATGTGATATTGTCTTAGGCTCACTGGATAAACCCCATGTTTCAGTTCAATTTTTATTGGTGGAATATTGCGGGCCAGTCCTGGTGGGTTGTTCTCTGCCCAAACTCCTGGTATGTTAAACAATGTCTCATCACTCCTAGGGTTTTGGCTAGTCAACACTGTATAAAGTCGCCACTCTTCTTCCTTTGGTACGGATAAAGTCATAATACCTGAAGGTCCATTAAACTTTAAGGATGTTGTTCCATTTGGTAGGAACGTAATCTGCGCTTGTAATTTTGATAGCATATCACGTCCCAGCAATTGGACTGGACATTCAGGCATATAAAGGAATTGGTGTTTTACTACGTGGCCTCCCAATGTACAGAGTCGACTTTTAAGAACCGGTTTTTCAGCACTTCTTCCAGTTGCTCCTATCACAGTAATAGTCCTTCCAGATGGAGGAGCAACTAGATTAGTCACCACTGAATGTTCAGCACCAGTGTCGATCATGAACGCACTCCTTTTCCCCCCTATTGATACATCGACCATAGGCTCCGCTCGACCAAGGGGGATGGAGCCCGGTCGGTATCAATAGTCCTCCATGACAGTGTCAGCCAATCCTACAAAGTCCCTACCTTCTCTATCGCGGGACCTTTGCGCTGCTGGAATATACCTGTCTTCCCTAACACTTCCTCTGTTCCCATTACTCCCTCTATAACCATTACTCCCTCCGGGGCCTCCTCTACCTCTCGCTCTACCTCTAAAGTTTCCGTAGCCTGCCCTGGGTTGGTCTCTCTCGTACTGCTCTCTTTGCGGACATTCGTTCCTCCAATGCCCTTCTTCCTTGCAATACGCGCATTGATCCCTA
Source organism: Pelobates fuscus (assembly GCF_036172605.1). Taxonomy (NCBI): domain Eukaryota; kingdom Metazoa; phylum Chordata; class Amphibia; order Anura; family Pelobatidae; genus Pelobates; species Pelobates fuscus. The sequence goes on from NC_086318.1 coordinate 156,367,258, forward strand.
CTCAAAGGCTCCCTACTCCATCTATTATTGCCTCTATCTGGGCCCCGTTTATCTACGCCTGCGATCGCTACCGCTAGCATATCAGCCTTTTTACGCATCTTGCGCTCTTCCTCTTTCTTACTTTCTGTATCCCTGTTCATATAGACCTTATTTGCTACCTCCATTAGTTGGGTGATGGACATACCTGCAAACCCTTCTAACTTTTGTAGCTTGCGCTTAATATCTCCGTATGCTTGGCTGACAAAGGCGGAGTTAACCATTCGGGAATTGTCTGCGTCTTCCGGATTAAAGGGGGTATACAAGCGGTATGCCTCCAATAATCGGTCATAAAAGACACTGGGCGCTTCATCGCTTTTCTGGATCACCTCAACTGTCTTCGACATGTTAATGGCTTTCTTTCCTCCGGCTTTCATGCCAGCAATTATAGCGTCTCTATAGGCTCTGAGTTGAACCATATCAGCACCATTTACGTTCCAATCGGGATCGGTGTTGGGATAGTGTGTCGCGGCCCATGCTGCTGGATTGGCTTGGTTCAAAGCACGGGCTCTATCCTCTAATGCTTTAATGGCTGCTTGATTTATTCTTGTCCTTTCCTCATTGTTAAATAAAGTCATTAGTAACTGCTGGCAATCAGCCCATGTCGGATTATGCGTCTGTACTATTGAGGTGAACAGATCAGTCATAGCTTGTGGTTTCTCAGTATACGAGGAATTATGGGTCTTCCAGTTTAAAAGATCGGTTGTGGTAAATGGGACATATACGAAGACTGGGTCAGCGTGTGCCATTTGACCTGCGGCATCGATATAAGCTGACCCGGGATTCAGACGAAGAGGCATCTGATAGTGCTTTAATTGTTGGGCACCAGTCAACTGTCGGGTTTGGATGGGGCTACGTAGAGAGGCGTCAGTCATGGGTTCCGGTCGGGGAGAGATAGGGTATGGGGATGTGGGAGGTCGGTTTTGGGAAAAGGTCGTAAATAAAACACTTCGAGCCGAGCTAGATGAAGCTTGACCGGAAGTCTGAAGTGGCGCCAAATCAGGATATTCGTTTCTAATGGGGGTGGATTCTGGTTCCGGAAGGGGAGATTTAGTACGAGGGGGGGTGGATCCTGTACTGGAGGAGGAAGCGGAAGTGGATGAGGGTAATGAGGGGAGGGGTGCAGGACTTCCTGCGTTTGCGTCACTTCTTCTTAACGGAAAGTAAGGGGGCGGCAAAGGGATCTCGGACTCAGGGGGCGTGTCCAAAATGGGCCTAACACCAGTCCTAGTGGACGAGCAAGTCCTAGCTACCATGAGGCGACACTGCTCCTCGTGGCATGTCTGGAGCCATTTTGGCGAGTCATTTACGGCCTGTCTCCAACAGTCAATATAAGGAAACTGGCCGTAAAGTTCAGGCCTACCCGATACAGCCACGTGTAAGCGCTGTACCAGAGTTGGATCCAAACTGCCACGTGGCGGCCATGCCGCAACCAAAGTAGGCCACTCCCTAGTACACAAAGTGACCAAACGTACAGGAGACATCTTTACCCCAAAATCACAAACTTTGAATCCCTTTTTAAAATTCTTAACCATACATCCTAAGGGATCCGGAATCGTTGACTGCGACGCACCCATACTTAACAATGGAACGTCGTCGACAACGAATACTATACACGCGTACTATTCAACAGTCACACCCGTTTCCTCTGGCAACAGCACCACGTGGTACGGTTACCAAGTGAAACGTACACAATAACAATAAACACTCAGGGAATTCCCGTACACACACAGCTGTTACACCAGTCACTATATAATCAATATTATGCCCTTTGGCGTAACTATACAGTCACCCACGCTATAATTCTCTATATACGAATTACCCGTCTATAACACACCCCAGTAACATCGTCTTTTACAAATAGCGGTTACAGTACGGTTAGCATAGGTCAAAGCACAAGTTAAGGTCACAATACAATTATTAGTGGTTATGGTGTTAAACATGCAATGGACGACAATGATTAGTACTTATTATATAATGTCAGTAAATATACAGGGTTATGGTACCGTGCACTATAATACAGCAACACACTATTAACACTCTCGCTAGACGGCTGAGCTCGCGCTATCTAACAAGATATACACTTTACTAAAACAATCGTTAACACATTTACAATTCCCAACTAAACTATTGGCCAGTACCTTGAATGGACTACCTAAAACTATATACACCCGTTTTGGTTAGCCACACTGCCCAATCACCACATATATAGCGAGCTAGAGAACCGAATTTACACAGGCGCCTCTTAGTCGCACTATCAAAAGTCTAGTGGGTTCCAAATTTACACGCCTTCCCACTTAGCCCAGATAGGATGAGAACTAGCGAACCGAATTTACACAGGCGCCGCTTAGTCTCCCGGTCCCTCCGACCTAGCGAACGTAATATACACCCTAGAACGCTAGTCTAGACAAGACACCGGTGTCCGGCTAGGGCTATTTACACCAGGACCCCGCCTGACTAACCAAATCAAACGGTCTGACTAAAGAGCGTTTGATCGAGCGGTGCGCCTTCGCTCCTTCCCTCCGACAGAGGGGGCAGATACACAGATTCAAAACCCCTTTGGGCCTACCGCACAATCGGTATACCCCTAGTGGGTCCTGCCGTCTAAAACAGCAGTTGTCTTACCTCCTCGTTCCTGAACCTGAGTTCACACTCATCGACGGGGACACCCCAGCACTTCTCACGTAGAGGCCGATGATCTCCTGGACAACAGACCAGTGGCGCCGAGACGAAGGGAGGTCCACGCAGAAGTTCAGGGGTGCAGCCGTAGAGAACGTGGGCAAAGATAGACCGTCTCACGCCTCTGCCTCTCAGCTACCGTTGAACGATGAGCTTCCCGGCCAATGCACCAAATGATACCGGAGAAACTGACGGAAGCCAAGCACAGAGAGATGGACACAGGTTTCTTCAGGAAGGAAGAGATTCTTTATTGGATCACCAATCGGGACTCAGAGGGACTAGCGTCACCAAAATACAGCAAAGTCTGAGTACTGAATACATAGAGTACATTCCTTATATAGCACTGTAGCTCCTCCCACAATTAACTACACCCACACATACCCTTAACCTATTTAATAAATAGAGTCTAAACTCATCCATCCGGTCTAACCACGTGGCTCATCTGATACAAAGGAGAGGGACGCGTAATTCCAGTTCTTACATTCCTGCACCTGGTCAGTACAGTGATAACAGTATCTTAGCTACGTGTAATTAACTAACTGATACTACAAACACATATACATACATATGCCTTGTGGCAATCTTAGCCTGCTAAACTTGTATTTTACTGGAATTACATCACAGTACAACTACAGATGTATACGTGTAATTTTCACACTTTGTTTTGTACATGAAATGGATGCACAGTGCATATACTACTTTGTGTCCGATCTTTCAATGTCCTTCATAAAGCTGTGAATTTCAGTTTTTCTGCCTTACTAGCCTGAAATGAGCATTTCACAGATTCGTTCCTGACAGTTCAGAAAATTATTGCTTACTATTTCACTTTCCATCCACAAATATGAAAGTTATAACCAGCAAATATTGATCTTATGGGTCATTTAGCACAATAAACATGCACAGTGTAAACCACCAATAGTGCTTCTGCACAAACCTCGGAAGGAGTTATGGTACCATTTCCAAAAATTCTCTAGTCCCTCTGCATTCGACCTAATGCTTCCATAGTAAATATCAAAACTTTCCGAATGCATATAATACTATATACCGGTAGTCGAATATCATAATCTTCTACTCTTACTACTACACACTACTAGTGGCCTGGTTAGAGCTATACTAAGTCCCACCATAAAAATTACAGAGTTGATGGATGTAAATGCTTTTCACCCTCAAATATTTCCCTTGGCAAATTACAGATGTCATAGTCTAGTATCCTTTCATGATGTGATTTTATATAATTTGCATAGTCTATATAAGGACACTGTGGTGGAATGCATAGGAGTGTGATACATTCAGCATGAAATCCTAAATCTATGAATAACTGAAATGGATACTATAGTCACCAAAACAACTGCTTAATGAAGCAGTTTTTGTATAAAGACCATGCCTGTGAAGTCTCGCTGCTCAGCCTCGGTTTATAGACCATGACCCTGCAATCTCACTGCTCAATCCTCTGTCTTTTAGGAGTAAATCACTTTAGTTCATACAAGCCCTAGTCACACCATCCTGCATGTGACTTGCACAGCCTTCCTGTAAGGAGAGATCTAATGTTTTAACTTCATTTATTGCACCTTCTGTTTAAATTAGAATTCCTTATCTCCTACCCTGTTAATAGCCTTCTAGACCCTGCAGGACTTCTAGACTCCTGAGTGTGATCAAAAGTTCAATTTACAAAGCAGGAGATAAAAACTTATAAAGCAAGTTAACATCTGATTGTAAAGGAAACATTTTTTTATGCAATCTGTGTCAGTCACAGCCATGGCAGGTGTGGCTATTGCTGTATAAACAGAAAGAAAGGTGATTTACCTCTTAAATGGCAGAGAATTGAACAGTGAGACTGAAGGGGCATGATCTACACACCAAAACTGCAACGTTAAGCTAATGAATGAATATAGTACCCCTTTAACGTAATTTTAGTGCCATGGCATAACAATGGCACATGGGCCATGAATATAAGTACAGGAATACACTGGAAATAAAACGCATCTCACATTCCCTGACCTTTTCTTCCTCAAACTGTGGCCACAATGAGAGAATGAATTAAAATGTTCTGAAATTATATCATTGTTGAGGGCGGAGCCTGACCACGAGCCAGAGCTGACGCAACTCTGCAGAGCTCCCGGCCAAAACCCGCAACGAAGTCCGATAATCGAGACTTAAAACCCTCAATTAACCCACCCCTGACCGGGACACCCTCTGGGCACAACCCAGCAGCCCCACATGCCGTTTGTATACCTGGCACGGGGGAACCCGAGGCCTACAAGCCCACAGCAGCCCTCGATTGGTCGGCGCTCCTGGGTAGAGCCTGAAGACCCTGAGGTGGAAGACTTCCACACAGCACCCTTACCTACCCAGGCAACGATGGGCCGCCGGTGCCAAAAACCTCCACCGGAGACGCCCTCAGGGTCCAGGGACATAGGTACCATGCTACAACACCGACGACCGACGCCCAAAATGGCGGGAACAGCGAACATGACGCCACACAGGTACCAAAAGACCCCATGCCGTCCGACCTACCCCCAGAAAGGGCTCACACCCAAAGGGACTCCAGATGGGTCAGCCCCAGTCACCCAGCGGGACTTTCAAAATCTGGTCGGGGAAATTAAAAACCTCCTGGCAACCAACATAGCGGCCATTAAAACTGACATGCAGGCTATCACAGACAGGGTGCAGTCCACGGGGGACGATATCTCTGGCATCAAGCAGGGACTGACAACCCTACAGGAATCTGTCCTGGCCCTACAGGTCCAACAACAGGCACTCTTTCTCCACTATACCGCCCTCGATGACAGAACGAGGCGCAACCACCTTAAGATCAGGGGAGTGCCAGATGCCATCACACCCAACGAACTGCCTCACTGTCAGGATCGGGACAGGGATCCAACACGCAGAGTACAAAGAGTGGAAAGGTACGTATACCGGGCCTTAGAATGGCCGGACTAACGTACCGAGAGTAATAGAGAATAGTCAGAGACAAGCCGAGGTCGAGGGAACGAGAAGACAGATAAGCGAGAGACAAGCCGGGTCAAGGGAAAACAGAGATAAGCAGGGTAGTACAACGAGCCGAGTCAAAACCAATAGAGCAAACTAGAATACCAGAGCACTGAGTGACTAGGCAAGCTAGAACCACGACAGGGCAATGAGCTGAAGTGAGAAGTAAGCTTAAATACCCTGGCTCTGGATGGTAATCACGCCTCTGACAAGTACCGATTGGATATCGGACACTTGAGTGACAGGTCGCTCGTGATAGCGTCATGACGTCACGTATTGAGCGTCCCGCTAGAAAAGGACGTGGATTCCTCGCGGCCGGTGTTTAAGTGACTGGATGAACCGCGAGGAACGAAGGAAACAGCTCGCCTGGACGGACAAACCACCAAGTCTCTACCTCCCTTAGAGGTAGAGGCCTCAGGTACCCTGACAGTACCCCCCCTCTCAGATACGCCCACCGGGCGGAAGGAACCGGGGCGAGATGGGAAGCGGAGGTGAAATGCTCTGCGAAGGCGAGAAGCATGAACGTCCTCCTGAGGTACCCAACTCCTCTCCTCAGGACCATATCCCCTCCAGTTGACCAGATATTGCAATTTTCCCCTTGAAATTCTGGAATCAATGATGGAGCTGACCTCGTACTCCTCCCGACCCTCCACCTGAACAGGACGAGGCGAGGAGACCTTAGAGGAGAATTTGTTGCAAATAAGAGGTTTCAACAAGGAGACATGAAAAGAATTAGGAATGCGTAAGGCAGGTGGCAGAGCAAGGCGATACGCAACCGGATTGATACGAGTGAGAACCCTGTAAGGACCTATGTAGCGAGGAGCAAATTTCATAGATGGAACTTTTAGGCGAATATTCTTAGTACTCAACCATACCCTATCCCCAGGAACAAAAACAGGAGCCGCTCTTCTATGCTTGTCAGCGTGTTTCTTGAGCAACGAAGAACTATGTAACAGAATTTGCCGAGTCTGATCCCATAATTTCTTCAGGTTGGCGACATGATCATCAACCGACGGTATCCCCTGAGAAGAGGAAACCGAAGGAAAAATCGAAGGATGAAAGCCATAGTTCATGAAGAAAGGGCTAGAGCGAGTTGAATCACAAACAAGGTTATTGTGTGCGAACTCCGCCCAAGGAATCAGACCGACCCAATCGTCCTGGTGTTCGGAAACAAAGCAACGCAGATACTGTTCGATCTTTTGATTGGTACGTTCAGCAGCTCCGTTAGACTGAGGGTGATAGGCAGAGGAGAAGTTCAATTTGATACCCATTTGAGAACAAAAGGATCTCCAGAAACGTGAGACAAATTGAGAACCTCTATCAGAAACAATCTCTGAAGGAATCCCATGTAGGCGAAAAACCTCTCTCGCAAAAATCTCCGCCAATTCAGGAGAAGTCGGAAGTTTAGGTAATGGCACGAAATGGGCCATCTTAGTAAATCTATCCACCACCGTGAGAATAACAGTCTGTCTCTTGGAAGCAGGCAAATCAACGATAAAGTCTATGGACAAACAGGACCAAGGTTTCTCAGGAATGTCCAAGGGGTGTAACAGGCCACATGGAGATGCATGAGGTAGTTTAGTCTTGGCACAAGTCTCACAAGCTGCGACGAACTCCTCAATATCTTTTCGAAGTGAAGGCCACCAGAAATCCTTGGATATCAGAGAGTATGTCTTGCGAATACCAGGATGACCAGCTATTTTACTTTCGTGAAAACATTGTAAGAGCTCCAGTTGAAGTTCAGGAGGAACAAAGTTTCTTCCCTCAGGGGTGTCTCCGGGAGCTAGATGTTGTGAGTTCAAGATCTGGTCAAGTAGCGGAGAATGAATTTTAAGACTGGTATTAGCAATAATATTGCATTTGGGTACAATGGAGGACAAAAGTGGTTCAACTGAAGCAGAAGGCTCAAATTGGCGAGATAGCGCATCGGCTTTAGAATTCTTTGAACCAGGTCTGTAAGTCAGAACGTAATTGAAATGGGTAAGAAACAACGACCAACGAGCCTGCCTGGAGGACAAACGCTTGGCCTCTCCGATATAAGACAAATTTTTGTGGTCTGTTAGAATGGTAACAGGATGTAAAGTACCTTCCAATAAATGTCTCCACTCTTTCAAAGCCTTGATAACCGCTAGTAATTCTCTGTCACCAATGTCATATCTGCTCTCAGTACCGGACAATTTTTTAGAGAAAAATCCACATGGATGTAATGGTTTATCAACACCCAACCTTTGAGATAGGACAGCACCTAAACCAGTCTCTGATGCGTCTACCTCAAGTAGAAAAGGCAGGGAAGTGTCGGGGTGAACTAAAATTGGAGCGGAAGCGAAAAGCTCCTTGAGAGTTTTGAACGCAAGAAGAGCTTCAGTAGTCCAATTCTTAGTATCAGCCCCCTGTTTGGTCATATTAGTGATAGGTGCGATAATGGAAGAATAGCCCTTAATAAAGCGCCTATAATAATTAGAAAAACCAATAAATCTCTGTACGGCTTTAAGACCTTTGGGTAAAGGCCACTCTAGAATGGACTGGAGTTTATCCGGATCCATCTTAAATCCCTCCCCAGAGATCACATAGCCGAGAAAGGTTACCTGGGTTTGATCAAAGCTACATTTCTCCAACTTGCAGTACAAGCCATGCTGGAGAAGCTTGTGCAAAACCCTCCTGACTTGCTTGTGATGAGTCTCAATCTCACTAGAATGTATAAGTATATCATCTAGGTATACAATGACGCAATCTTGCTGAAATTCCCTAAGAACCTCATTTATCAGATCTTGGAATACAGCTGGTGCATTGCATAACCCAAAAGGCATAACCGTATATTCATAGTGGCCATAGCGAGTATTGAATGCCGTCATCCACTCATGTCCCTGCTGGATTCTCACCAAGTTATATGCCCCTCTGAGGTCTAACTTGGTGAAAATTGTAGAGCCCTTCAAACGATCGAAGAGTTCGGTGATCAAGGGAATCGGGTAGGCATTTTTAATGGTTATCTTATTTAGGCCTCGATAATCAATACAAGGTCTCAAAGAACCATCCTTCTTTTTAACAAAAAAAAATCCAGCCCCGGCAGGAGAGGAGGACCTCCTAATGAATCCCTTGTCTAAATTTTCGTGAATATACTCCTCTAGAACTGAGTTCTCTTTCGTAGATAATGGGTATACATGACCTCTGGGGGGCATGGTACCAGGGAGTAGGTTAATTTTGCAATCAAAGGACCTGTGTGGGGGTAAGGTATCGGCTTTCTTTTTGTCAAATACTGCCTTTAAATCTAGATACTGAGACGGAATTTGTGTCTCTGTAGGATTGTCAGAGTTAGCCGATGTGTTGGTTAATCCGAGAGGTGAGACCTTCCGCAAGCATTTTTCTTGACAATTCTGTCCCCACGAAACTATCTCCCCTGACTCCCAATTAATAATAGGGTTATGTCTCCTCAACCAGGAGTACCCCAGGACTATGGGAATAGACGGAGAAGAAATGAGCAGTAAGGATATGTCCTCTCTATGTAGGATGCCAACAGTTAAGTTAATCGGTATGGTCTCATGGAAAATAACAGGCTCAAGTAACGGTCTACCATCGATGGCCTCAACAGCCAGTGGTGTCTCTTTTAACTGGGATGGAATAGCATGCTTGGCAGCAAAACCCTGATCTATAAAGCTCTCAGCAGCTCCAGAATCGATTAGTGCCATAGTCTTAACTACTCCCTTCTCCCACTTTAAAGAAACGGGTAACAGGAGCCTGAGCTCTTTGTAGTTGTGAATAGAGGACAAAGTAGAAACACCCAAGGCCTGTCCTCTAGAGAAACTTAGGTGCGAGCGTTTCCCGAACGATTGGGACAATTTAGGCGTAAATGACCTCTGACTCCACAATACATACATAAACCCTCCCTTCTCCTGTACTGTCTCTCCCTCTCTGTGAGATGAGTACTGCCTATCTGCATAGGTTCAGGAATACGTAAGTCCTCGAACTCAGAATTTTGAAAGGTAGGTGCTAGTTTAAAGGAGGGTCTACGGGTCCTATCTCGAGTGTTCTGCCTCTCTCTTAAGCGTTCATCAATACGAGATATAAAAGAAATTAAATCCTCCAAATTCTCAGGGAGTTCTCTAGTAGCGACCTCGTCAAGAATTACATCTGATAACCCATTCAGAAACACATCTATATAAGCCTGTTCGTTCCACTTTACCTCTGCCGCCAAGGACCTGAACTCTAGTGCATAATCCACAAGTGTTCGATTGTCCTGTCTAAGGCGCAACAGTAATCTAGCTGCATTGACCTTTCTACCAGGAGGGTCAAAAGTTCTTCTAAACGCAGCTACAAAGGCATTATAATTATAGACTAGTGGATTATCATTCTCCCATAAAGGATTGGCCCATCTCAGAGCTTTCTCAATGAGTAAAGTAATAACAAATCCAACCTTCGCTCTATCTGTAGGATAAGAGCGGGGTTGTAATTCGAAATGAATGCTAATCTGGTTCAGAAAGCCACGACACTTCTCCGGTGACCCGCCATAACGTACTGGTGGGGTAATACGGGAAGAAGCACCTACAGTGGCTACCTCTAGACCTGAGACTGCAGGAGAAATAGAAGGAGTACGTGTCTCCTCAGGTGGGTTACTAGCACGAGACAAAAGTGCCTGTAGTGCTAGAGCCATCTGATCCATCCTATGCTCCATGGCGTCAAACCTGGGATCAGAAGAACCAAGCTGACTGTTTGTACCTGCAGGATCCATTGGCCCTGTCGTAATGTCAGGATCGGGACAGGGATCCAACACGCAGAGTACAAAGAGTGGAAAGGTACGTATACCGGGCCTTAGAATGGCCGGACTAACGTACCGAGAGTAATAGAGAATAGTCAGAGACAAGCCGAGGTCGAGGGAACGAGAAGACAGATAAGCGAGAGACAAGCCGGGTCAAGGGAAAACAGAGATAAGCAGGGTAGTACAACGAGCCGAGTCAAAACCAATAGAGCAAACTAGAATACCAGAGCACTGAGTGACTAGGCAAGCTAGAACCACGACAGGGCAATGAGCTGAAGTGAGAAGTAAGCTTAAATACCCTGGCTCTGGATGGTAATCACGCCTCTGACAAGTACCGATTGGATATCGGACACTTGAGTGACAGGTCGCTCGTGATAGCGTCATGACGTCACGTATTGAGCGTCCCGCTAGAAAAGGACGTGGATTCCTCGCGGCCGGTGTTTAAGTGACTGGATGAACCGCGAGGAACGAAGGAAACAGCTCGCCTGGACGGACAAACCACCAAGTCTCTACCTCCCTTAGAGGTAGAGGCCTCAGGTACCCTGACACTCACTATATGAGCTGCCGTCCTACCACCAACGCATGCCAAAAAATTTAACACACACGGGATATACCGCCTACCATCCTCAGGCAGAGCAGCCACAAACATGGTCCAAGATGTGATTGACCGCTGTGCTACCTTCCAAGACAAGAGAAGTCTGATGACGGCACTCCAGGGCAAGACGCCACTAACATTTGAAGGCACACAACTCACTGTTTATCAAGACTTCACTAGATCCATGCTGCAATGGCGAAGATCGCTGAACCCAGTCACCAGCGCCCTCAGAGAAACGGAATTAGAATATCACTGGAGATCTCCCCAGGTTCTTAGTGGTCACGCACAAAGGAAATGTCTATAAACTCTCCACACTAGCGGAGTTCCCGACATTCTGTAAGGCACTGGGCCTTCCCACACCCGCGCAGGATACCACCCAAAGATCCACATCGGATACCTGACTACCCCGAGAGCCGAATAGGCAACAATAACCAGGACATACACTTTTCACCCCCAGACATGATGCCCCTAACTAGTAAGCCCTGAGACATACCAAGTCCACCTGTTCCCCTCTCAAAAGGAGGGATCTGCCGCTCCATCCCCAGTCCCCCCTCCCCCCTGGGCCCTCTCAGGCTTAGGGTACGTTTAGAAGAAGGCCCCAAATCTACAAGCGGTTCAGGTTGCATTAAACGCATCCATACTACACAGCCGTTCCCCCGGAGCAATTCACACACTCCTGATAATGTACCAATGCTGGTCCACAACTCTAATGGCTCATCCCCGTTCTCACACTTATGCTCACCCTATATTGCAAAACATGTATAAGTATATTAACCCCTTAAGGACCAAACTTCTGGAATAAAAGGGAATCATGACATGTCACACATGTCATGTGTCCTTAAGGGGTTAAATGTTCAATGTGTTGTGTGACCCACATTAATATTTTTAAAAAATGAAAAAGCTCAATAAAAAGAGATTGACAATACAAATTATATCATTGTTTACCATATACAGGTGATCAAAGAATTAAAAAAATACATAACTGGTAAACTAGAACTGGGCATTTAATTTTTTTTTTTTTTTTAATTAATTTATTTATTTTCTTCTCCTCTTGCTCTTCTTCTTTTGTTTTTCCCTTTTTCTTTACTCTTGATGCGTTCACCTCTTTCTGACTCATCTTTGTATAAAATGTGGGAGCTGCCACCTTTATTAATGGCTATACTTTTTTTTATAGTTCACCCTACCTCTAACGTTAATTAAGCAACTGTTTTGTTTACGGGTTTTTTTTTGTTTTGTTTTTTTTAATTATTTCTTTATAGGTTTTTAACCATACTTGGTATGTATGCATGTGGCATTTAACATTAATATGGTAGCCATACATTTGTTGTCACATTTGATGAACAATATCTCATGACATACAGAAACAGATCTCCATATAACCGGTTATTAAAACAGTGAGACAGTGAAACATTCTCCCTCAGTCAGGCTTGTCTTGTCCTTTCCCACATGGTTCGTGAATGACGAACTGTATGTTGGTACTGGGAAGCTACAGACTATCCCCGTTGGTATCGTTGCTTAAAGAGACAACAGTAGTTAGAGGTGAGCCGTTTAGGTCATGCAGGTTGGTGTTGTTTACACATTTTAATTTCACATATTCTTACATTGGAAAATATCTCAGACATTACTGTGTTTAATATACTTGTAGATTTAGGTGGCATGTTCAGGAGAAATTACTTAAAAATATCATTGACCCTAATTATTTTGTAATTTGGAAAATACGTTTTTATTTTGTAATCACCAGCATAGAAGTGTAAACAAAATGCTAACAAAAGTTTCTCTTTTCACCTCTTCCCCTGTTGACTTCTCCTTGATGACACCACAAAAAGCATGTTATTATGTGAATATATAGGAACCAAAAAAAAAATAACCAGTTTGATTATATCTTTCATTAACAAGCTGCATCAGCCAGGTAAATTGTACAGACATGTTCCAAGATTACTGATTTCAGAGCAGGTTGGATAATTCCTCAAAAGTAGAATACATCAATTCCAACATTTTTCACAAAAAAAAAAAAAGCAGATTTTAGAGAGCTGGCAAAAATGAGATTCCTTGAAATAATAAATTAGAATACTGTTTCTAGTCAGGTCATGATAGACAGATTAATGGATATAGCACTAGAAAATTCACCACAGGTAGTTAATCCAAACCTCAATATGATGGCATCTTAGCATGACAGTCAAAATATTGGCGACTTTACAATTCCTCCATTAATTTTTCATCTTGCCTAATGGGAAGTTGGTGCCAGAAAGTATACATACATATTGAGTGCTGAAAGAACCGAACATCACCAGATTCCAATCAACGCCCAAATATAACCATAGACTTCAGTGGCTGCCAAACGTGGGGTGATCTGCCAGATCTTAAGATATCATCCTAAAGGAAAAGTAAGAGATCGGGAAGTTTAAGGGACAGAACAAGTTACAAACAGGGTTATTCACTAAACACCAAATTTTGTCAGGATGGACCAGAATATAAATTCTTAATTTATTAAATCTAAATCCAGTCAGAATTTTTTTTTTTTTTTTTTTTACTGAATCTGCACCAATTGGCCAGATGGACGTCTGGTTTAAAATCATTGCTTTGTGTATCAATATCCGATATAAAATATCGGTTCTGGAAATCCTAGCACTGATTTTAAGGAAATTGGGCACCTATTCCGCGGAATGCTTGGCACGCTCTTCACGACCAAAGAGGCCAAAGGGATGCCACTGGATAGCTGATATCGGATCTCCAGACCACAGACAGGTACCCCAGAGGGGGGGGAGATGTAATCGTTCTAATCGAGCAAGGCTGAGATCGCCTGGCCTTCATGGCGGCCATGCACAATAAATCCCCTTTACACTTTGAAGGCTATTCCCTGACTTTCTACCCTGATCTGTCCAAACCACCATTGACTGGAGACGGTCCCTGTGACCCACTGACTAAAGAGCTCCTTGCACACAACATACCTTACCGTTGGGGCACACCCAGAAGCCTGCTCATACCCAGGGACACTGGTAACCTCAAGGTACACGAAATAGCTGAGATCCCAGCCATACTGCAGAAACGCGACTTGAACGGGCAAGTACCTGAGCAAGCTGATTCTAACATACCAACGACATCCACAGCCTGGTACAGTATGCCCATTCATACCAGCGGCCCAACAAGGAGAAACCGCATCCACTTCGGTGCCCTGAACTCATTGCAATCAATAATGCCTGTTGCTGTTATGTCTTGTTCAATATTCTTTAAAACCTCCATGAGTACCGTTACAATTTTATTTTTGTTTATTACATATTGCATAAGTGCTATACCTCTAAGATAACTCCCCACACACTGCTCCAATTCTCCTTATCCCCCCTCCCCCCCACCATAGGAACTACTGATATTGCCATCCCATGAGTATACAAAGGGGGCACAGGCCTCTCTCACTCGCCTCCAGTCCATTGGACCCTATCCAACTCTTTGGTAAAAGAGGCATCTAATGTACCCACCCCTACACCCTTGCGACACTTAGGCAGGAGCTTATTGCTAGATATCTAACTGTTTTTACGTTTTATTAGTTTTAGTACTGCATTATATAAAAAATGTGCTATGTTATCAATGCCAACAATTGTTAACCCTTGTTGGACAAACAACTTGCACCAGCTGTTGTGGCAAATGCAAGCCTGTCTGTACCGTTTATGCACTACTAAAATAAAAAAAATAAAAAGTATATTCTTTTTATAAGGGTTCAAATATATCACCATACACTTGACGCGTTTCGCCAAATCACATTCTTTATTAAAGTATTCCATATCTGCTACAAAGGTTGATTGTTAAATGTGTGAACATTACTCGAGAACATGTTTATTTCATTAATGCCATTCCTCTAGAAAGTTTAGGTATAGGTATTACGCTAACTGCTGTTAAAGCCAACGGCATTCAATGTCTAACCTCTATGCAAATGAGTCATCATTACAGATGTTAAAACCATTTTTCAACTTGTTTTTCACATTTGATCTCTTGCCTGTTTTCATGGTTTAACACGACTGGGTCACCAGAAAAGCGTTTCCAAGTGGTATAATTGTCTGAAGTTTGTATTATTATAAAAATTTTGCAGTTTCTTTTGGTTTGTGCTACAAAGACACGCCTGTCTGCAATTGACTATACCTGTACAAATAAACTATATTTTAAAGGTCACACTAGTACCAAAACCACGTCATCTTAATGAAGGGGTTTTGCTTCCATAACCTTGATCTTTTTTCTGGTAATGTAAAACTTGCTGTTTTTAGAGAAATGGCAGTATGTTTATTTTGCCCATATATACAGGTGATACTCGAAAAATTAGAATATCATGCAAAAGTTCATTTATTTCAGTAATGCAACGTAAAAGGGGAAACTAATATATGAGATAGACGCATTACATGCAAAGCAAGATAGTTCAAGCCGTGATTTGTCATAAGTGCAATGATTATGGCTTACAGCTCATGAAAACCCCATATCCATAATCTCAGTAAATTAGAATATTGTGAAAAGGTGCAATATTCTAGGCTCACAGTGTCCCACTCTAATGAGCTCAGTAAGCCATAACACCTGCAAAGGGTTTCTGTGTAGGAATCACAATCATGGGGAAGACTGCTGACCTGACAGTTGTGCAGAAAACCATCATTGACACCCTCCATAAGGAGGGAAAGCCTCAAAAGGTAATTGCAAAGGAAGTTGGTTGTTCCCAAAGTGCTGTATCAAAGCACATTAATAGAAAGTTATGTGGAAGGGAAAAGTGTGGAAGAAAAAGGTGCACAATCAGCAGGGATGACCGCAGCCTGGAGAGGATTGTAAGGAAAAGGCCATTCAAAAGTGTTGGGGACTTTCACAAGGAGTGGACTGAGGCTGGAGTCAGTGCAACAAGAGCCACCACACACAGACGGATCCTGGACATGGGCTTCAGATGTCGTATTCCTCTTGTCAAGCCGTTCTGGAACAACAAACAACGTCTGAAGCGTCTTACCTGGGCTAAAGAAAAACAGACCTAGTCTGTTGCTCAGTGGTCCAAAGTCCTCTTTTCTGATGAGAGTTTTGCATCTCATTTGGAAACCAAGGACCCAGAATCTGGAGGAAGAATGGAGAGGCACACACTGCAAGATGCTTGAAGTCCAGTGTGAAGTTTCCACAGTCTGTGTTGATTTGGGGATCCATGTCATCTGCTGGTGTTGGTCCACTGTGCTTCATTAAGTCCAGGGTCAACGCAGCCGTCGACCAGGAGATTTTGGAGCACTTCATGCTTCCTTCCGCACATGAGCTTTATGGGGATGCTGACTTCATTTTCCTGCTAAAAGCACCAAAGCCTGGTTCAATGACCGTGAGATTACTGTGCTTGATTGGCCAGCAAACTCGCCTGACCTGAACCCCATAGAGTATCTATGGGGCATTGCCAAGAGAAAGATGAGACATGAGACCGAACAATGCAGAAGAGCTGAAGGCTGCTATTGAAGCATCCTGGTCTTCCATAACACCTCAGCAGTGCTACAGGCTCATAGCTTCCATGCCATGCCGCATTGAGGCAGTAATTGATGCAAAAGGGGCCCAAACCAAGTACAGAGTCCATATGCATGCTTATACTTTTCAGAGGTCCGATATTGTTCTATGTGCACTCCTTGTTTTATTGATTGCATGTAATATTCTTATTTACTGAGATTGTGGATTTGGGGTTTTCATGAGCTGTAAGCCATAATCATCGCCCTTATGACCAATCACGGCTTGAACTATCTTGCTTTGCATGTAATGCGTCTATCTCATATATTAGTTTCCCCTTTTACGTTGCATTACTGAAACAAATTAACTTTTGCACGATATTCTAATTTTTCGAGTATCACCTGTACACCTCTGGTGGCTATCAGACTTCAAGCTACTAGAAGCACTTTCTCATTGAATACATTGTTATTGAAAGCCTTAATGTTTAGCATTGCTCATCGTAGGCAATTAATGTAATACAGATGCATGCTGAATTAGCTGAGTGTAGCCATACCACGATATATGTACCAGAGATAGCATGTAGTACAGTTCTGTTCTATCTGTGCATCTATAAGGTATCCCAGGTGCACACCTCCTGTATCCTTGGGGAAAAAAATGAAAGTTCTCTAACATTTATCTCAACTTGCTGCAAGATTCCTTTGTCACATTCTAAGTCACACCAATATTTTCCCTGTGTTGTTGGTACCTAACTGTATGGGCTATCATACCCATCAGAACGGGCACCCAAAACGGTGGCCCCTTGATGTTTAATTATTCTACTAATACAATTTATTACTTTTATGACCTGGCTTACCTGGGCAACATTGTAATTAAAAAAAAAAAAACTAAAAAACTAAAAAAACAACCTGATGAGCGATGTGGTGCCAAATGTACAAAAACAAGAATAATTGAATTAATTTATTAATGAGTAACCACGACAATCTGTGTGAACACATTTTTTGTGATTTAGTTGCTTCTATACAAATGGTGAAACAAACACAGTGAGAATTAATTACAGTGACCCAATTGCAGCATTGAATGCTGAGCCGTGAGTCTGTTTTTGCTCAGTTTGTGTTCCTCTGTGTTTGGTGAGAGCAATATAGTTTAAGTGTGTACAGATAAATGATTAATACTCTAGTAAACATGGCAGGATCCTGGCTGCATCTCTAGGAAACCTTTGAAATCGATTTGAGAGTAGCCTGGAAACTAGAGAAACGACAGAAGAGATGCCATAAAATGGTAATGTGTGTAACGGGTGCATAACACACACACACACACACACAGGACGAACACTAAAGTGCTTCTCTATGGTGTTCTACATTCAGGTAAATAACAATACACTCTTTCATAAGGATTCTGAATAAAAAAAGGTTCAAAATAAATAAATTAATAAAAAATACAATTCTCTCTCTCTCTCTCTCTCTCTCTCTCTCTATCTATCTATCTATCTATCTATATATATATATATATATATATATATATATATATATATATATATATATATATATATATATATATATGTCTGTCACTTGGGGAAATCAACATCCTGAGTAAGGGTCTTTCATTTATCCCCACTACGAGAGCCAATAGTTTCCAATGGGATGTGGAATTTTTCAAATTTGGAAGAAGTCTTAGATTGAAAGACTTTTTTAATAAAACACAGAAGGACCAACTACCAAATCAGACACCACAGGGCCACAGATTTAAAAATCCCAGCAAGTTCGATCCACCCTTAAGTCACTCTACAATTAAGACTTTCCTAACCACCACTAAAGCTAAGACGGAGGAAATTCTTTCTAAAAAGAGTTCAGGTCATTCTAATCTCTCTAAAGAACAGAGAGAGATGGTACAGAAATTATCACAGGATGCTTCAATAACGATACGACCGGCAGACAAGGGAGGGGGAATTGTGATACAGAACTATAGGGATTATGCATCAGAAATATTCAGACAGCTGGAAGACGAGAACACCTACCAAGTCCTCAAGGGGGACCCAACTGCGAGTATAGCACAAAAAATACAAGAAACTCTCACATTTGGGCTCACGGCAGGGTTCATTGATGTACAAATGATCCAATTTCTAAATAAAAGCAATCCACGTACCCCCATCCTATACACACTCCCAAAAATTCACAAGGATGCCTCAAAGCCACCCGGACGACCGATTGTCTCGGCGGTGGATGGAATCCTAGAGCCGATCGCGAAATATTTGGATTTCATATTTAAATCACCGGTAAATGCAATTCCAACCTGCTTGAAAGACACGGCTCACTTAATAGAGGAGCTCAGGAAATTGGAAGATATTGGAATATCTATTATTTTCATCACCTTAGATGTTTCAAGCTTATACACAGTAATTCCACATGAAGGGGGCATAGAAGCAATGCGGGAACTACTCTCGGAAACAGAAAACTATCAAGGACCCCCGATTGAGTACACACTTGAGTTGTTAGCTTTAGCCCTCAAAAACAACTATTTTAGGTTTGAAACCAAGTGGTATCTACAAAAAGCAGGGACATCCATGGGGGCGGCAATGGCCCCCATGTATGCCAATTCATATATGTACCAGTTTGAGAAGGAACATATCTTTAAAAGATACTCACAACTCATACTAAAGTACTTTCGGTACATAGATGACATATTGATACTATGGAGAGGCACCATAGAAGAAGCACAAGGACTAGTGAATGAGATAAATGAGTCGGATACTCCCATCCAAGTAACATCACATATTCATGACCAAAAGATACAATTCTTGGACTTGGAGATATCATTGGAACAAGGGAAAATAGAATTCCAATTATACACTAAACCTACCGACCGCAATACCCTGCTCCACTATGAAAGTGCCCACCCTAAACACGTGAAGGACTCATTGCCTTACTCTCAGTTTCTAAGGGTTATAAGAAACAACTCAAATAGGAGCCGTTGTGAGGAACAAATGCAACAAATGTATAACAAATTTGCACAGAGAGGCTACACACGAGTTGTATTGGATTCAGCACTCAGGAAGGCCAGGGAACATATGACCGAGGGTGTGACAATGATCCGGGACAAAAAAACCCGAACCCCTTTTCCAATGACATACAATTCATCCACAACCAACATCTGTCGAGAGATTAACAAGAATTGGCACATCATGGAGAATGATAAAAGTCTTCCAGAAAGCATACGGAACAAACCAATGTTTTCATATAAAAACAACAAAAGTTTGAGGGACCTTCTAGTTCAGACTGATCCCATTAAGAGTTATCTGCCGACAAATAGGAATACGAGCAACAATGGATGCATAAGATGCCTGGGATGTGTAACCTGTGGTCACTTGATCCCCTGTAAAACTTTTAATCACCCACACACGGGACAGACCTTTAAAATACAACACAGAATCACCTGCCGGACGGACTTTGTAATTTATAAACTCTCATGCCCATGCGGACTACGTTGGGAAAACTGAGACGGCCCTCTGTGAGAGGATCAGGGGACATAGGTCCAGCATTAGACTGGCCTATAGGGACAACAAGTCTGACAAACCAGTCGCACGCCACTTTTTGGAAAAAGGGCATCCTCTCACAACATTGAAGTGTGTGGCCATAGATCATGTCCCCGTCTCAAGGAGGGGTGGTAACAGACAGGAACGTTTACTACAAAGAGAAACATGGTGGATCAAAAAGTTGGGAACATTAGCCCCACATGGACTAAATGAAAAATTGTCGTTTATAGCCTTCTTGTGATAAAATTTACAAGAGAAGGGGCCTTAGAAACCATGTTACGGTAATCTATGGAATGGGTCTTGGTATCCAGCTGTGTAAGGGTGCCAACCCCTCCTTGTGATGAGTTTAAATTTTCCTCTATTTTTAATTCACATTAATTATGATTTAATGTTTAATATTATGCTCACTCTATCTCTTGGATTGGGAAACCCTATTTGGGTGTTTGGTCGCCATACTATAACTCTTTTTACATTGGTCTCAGTATAGGTATTCGCATGGGAGGTGTTAGTCTTCTCGCTTGGGAGTCTGGGACTACCCTTATTTAACTTCTTAGGAAGGATGGAACGTTAACCCTTTCAGCTGCTCACTGCAGTGTATTTTCCGGGCACTTTTTTAGTTCACGTTGGAATTGGTTTTTAGTTCACGTTTGCATTCTTATCTACACTGCAGCACTATGCACTTTATGTGTAAATTAGCACTCACACATATATTAGTAAAGTTGCATTTTTGTAACTGATATCAGTATACATTTAGATTACATCCATTAGGATGCTTACCACACACGGTGTTACAAACGCTTAAAAAGCAGGCATGACTTTATCCTGCTGACTATGACACTCTGGCAATAATCCTCAATATGGTGGGTGATACTGCCTTTCAATAGCTCTGGCCATCCCTATTGGGATGGCTCACCACATAGTAATAGTATTGAGCACTTTTTTATAGAAGACCTGAATGATGTGTCTTTGATTCCACTATACCTTTAAATAATTTTTGTCACGGGAGGATATGTCTAACTCTTGGTACTATTGGGGTAGCTAGAAGTCCATAGGCACCTCTCTGTATATATTTCTCTAGCTTTGTCTATGTTTGAAGCCAGATACTTTGACAGATAGATACCTACTCGTATTCATTACGAGAATGTATTCGGATTCCGGAATAGCCGACCTAGTGCGCATGCGCAGTACGTTCCCATAGTGATGGGAAACGCGATCTACCAGGAAGTAACTGGAGGGCGGATCGTTAGATGCAAATGGCGTCTCGATCTCCATAGTGATCGGTTACGTCACGAGGTCACTCGGATCACGTGACAGCGCGAGCAATAGCCGGAAGGAGATGTTTCCCGGCGTTTTGGCATCTAGAGGCTGGAACCTATCATGAATTAGCTGGCGTCAGACTTGAATAGTGAGTCCCAATCTAATTGATGTTCTTATTTAAGCAATGTATTTTCATTTATGTTTTGTATGCTGTCCTGATGAAAGCACACAAGAGGTGCTGAAACGTTGACTACGGAGTAAAGTAATATTTTTCTATTTATTTGAAAATCCTGAGAGTGCTGGTCTTTTTTTGGCTTTATATTTATTGTGCAACCAAGCACCAGGTTAAAACCTTTTTTGGTAGGAGTGCAAGACTTTTTTTGTATTTTTTATATACCGTATTTATCGGCGTATAACACGCACTTTTTCTCCCTGAAAATAGGGAGAAAATCATGGGTGCGTGTTATACGCCGATATCCTACATTTACTTACCTGTCTTGAAGCGTGGGCCGGCTTCACAGCGCGCACCGCGGAACTGGAACTTAAATTTCAGGTTCCGGTTTCCAGGGGGACTGAAAGGAAGTGTGCACACTATTGTGTGCACACTTCCTTTCAGTCCCGCCGGTACTGGAACTTAAATTTCAGGTTCCGGTTTCCGGCGGGACTGAAAGGAAGTGTGCACACTATTGTGTGCACACTTCCTTTCAGTCCCGCCGGAAACCGGAACCTGAAATTTAAGTTCCAGTTCCGCGGTGCGCGCTGTGAAGCCGGCCCACGCTTCAAGACAGGTAAGTAAATATGGGACAGAGGGAAAGTGCACTAGGGGACACTATGGGAGGGGGGGGGGGACACACTATGGGGGGTGGAGAATACTATGGGGGGGGAGAATACTATGGGAGGGGGGAGAGAATATTATGGGGGGGAATACTATGGGAGGGGGAAGAGAATACTATGGGAGGGGGGAGAGAATACTATGGGAGGGGGGGAGATTACTATGGAAAGGGGGGGGAACACTATGGGATGAGGGGGGGGAATACTATGGGAGAGGTGGAAATTTCCTGGAATTTCCTTCTGGAAATGAGGTGCGTGTTATACGCCGGGGCGTGTTATACGCCGATAAATACGGTATATATATATATATATATATATATATCTATATCTATATTATAAATAGAGTGAGAGAGAGATTGAGATTTATCTGCTCTGAAATGCTGTTTTTTTTTTTTGTTTGTTTTTTATTCTTTATTTTTGCAGTGCTTTTGATGGTTACAGGCATACATATGGTACCCCAACGGCATTCCATACGTTGAATTCGAAACATAAGTTACAGTGGGTAGTAGATGGACAGTGCACTTTTTTTTTTTTATATGACATAGATGTTACATAGATAACAAGCTGATAAGTGTCGCATTAGTGTATAAAATGCTAGGCTAAAATTGCGCTTAACTCCTACGTATCAGTAGTTATAACAACATGCTAGAGCTTTAAAAGCGAAAACCATAAGTTTGGTAGCAGTGTGCTGTATTTTCCTGGCTCGGCTGCGCTTGGCAAATGTTACGGTAAGATTCAATAGCGTAATCTGCGCTTTTTAAGATAGGTGTGCACGCTAAGTAAATACAGTTCTGGCTAGTAACTGTGTGAACCTTAAAGTAAAAGAACTGATTTTAAAAAGTGCAAATAAAATCACCTGGCTACACTAGTATCCTAATTCAACATGCAGACCTTGATTCTGGTTACAAGGGAACAGTGCTTATGTTAGTCTAGTGTCAACATGAGTTATATAGGTATATAATGCTAGGCAAGAGTTCTGGCTTGTGCGTTTAAGCTTGTAGCAGTGGTATGGGTATAGAAACTAGTCAAACTTTAAGTCTCACATACAGTGGGGGCAATAGTGATCGACAGTTGCTAGTGTGAGCTGCTTAGAGATAAGTAAAAGCATACGTTCCAACAATGAAGACAGATTCAAATAATAGTAAAGTGGGAAAAATAAAAATAAAAAAGAAAGTCAGTTATGAGTCCACAGACCAGTCCCTTTTAACCCATGCCGGTTCGTGGCAAGTCTCCAGGAGTAGAAAGGCAGCGGACATCGGAGCGTTGCTCGCATGCCGGGGGTCCCCTCTGACCCCAGACCTGTGTAGAGGGCAGCAACTTCGGACCGCCGACCAGAGGGCTCCGTGTGTTCAAAGTATTCCCATGTCTGGTGCAGTGGAGAATGCCGGTGTTCCATCGCCGCCTGTGGCGGGCTTTCTTCCTGCAGGGTGGTTGCTGTCGCGGAGGCAAACTCCCCATGACCCTCAGCCCGGGCGGGCCGCGTGCCTGTATGGCTAGCGTGGGGATGGTTGCTGCGCCAGGAGTAAGGCGCCTCTGATCCCTCTTTCTCGCTGCAGTAATCGGGTATGGATTGTATAGCCGCCATTTCGGAGCTTGTGTTTGCGCGGGTCGAGTGTTCATGTGGCGTGAGTCAGGCTGTCGCTTCTGTGGCAGTTTAGCAGTCGAGTGGGTCTGTGTTGGATGGTGTATCTTTTCCATCAGTTTTCGCCAGAAGTCGTTAAAGATTTTCTCCAGTCTGGCCGCACATCCAGATTCGTCCTGGCTGCTGATAAGCCACGTGGACGCCGCCATCTTTGGCGAGTCTCTTGGCCCTCCGATGGGTGTTTTTGTGCCCACCGTGGCTGAGGGGACTCCTAGTAGTGGACCGGGATCACCCCCGCCGGTCCATAGGGGGGGGTTGCGGGGTGCTCGCGGGTGGCGCTCAGCTCTCGGGCCGCTCCGGACTGGGAACTCGGCCGCTGCTCCCCGCCATTGCGCTCCCGGCCGCATGCTTCCGCGGGTCAATCCTGGTGCCTGTTGTCCGTTCACGGTCCGCATCACCGGTTCACCGTGTGGACTGTGAACAGGGTCGTCGTTTAAGGTCAGTGTGTGCCGGTTCATGAGGTTTGGAGGTGCCTTTTTAGCTGTTTTTTGCAGTTTAGTCAGGAGCATCAGTTAGGCACGTCTTCCCTCCATGGCAGTCAGGCCCCGCCCCCCTGAAATGCTGTTTTAATGCTGTTTAATTACCTTTTGAAGGGTCACTCACCAAACCCAAATAATAAGACCAAAGTTAGTCATTGTACATGACCACTTTGCAACAGATTGTTTGCCAGGGTTGTCATGAAATAAAGAGGATTTCTTAACCCCCTGTCGTGGAGAGTAACCTACACAATGTGAAGAGATCTCTAAAGTCTTCATGGAGATTTACAGTAAACAAACAAAGAAAAAGGTTACCTGCGCTCTTCCAAAATCCCTATGCATATTTAAACAAATGGAGGTTATTTAGTTTCTCCAATGGCCATGAGAGACTTTAGCCCACCTGCCCCGTTAAGGCAGACCTCTCAGGTGGGTCCTACACTGACCTTTCACCTTTCACCTTGCTTCCTTGAGCTTCTGGCAAAGATATCTCTGAGACAGAAAGGGGTATTTTTTATATACACCTCTACATGCTTATTAACCCCCAATAAGGAACACATGGGATGGGCGACAGCATTGTAACATAGCTGGGTGATACACAAGTGAATACAAATACAAAGAAACAAGTCCTGCGCTCAAACTCCCATCACTACTGGGCGGCAGCAGCAGCAGCGACCATAGTACACATCAGCCCCAATACATACAGTAAAAACCAAAGAAAAATGTTACCTGCACTCTTCCCAAATCCCTATGTATATTTAAACAAATTGAGGTTATTTAGCTTCATGAAGATATGCCTCGAGGACCAAAAAAAGCAAACCATATCCTTTTCAAACTGACCAATGTGATCCTGATTAAAGTGGCAACCTGTTATTCTCTCTTTTAAAGGTTTCAGAATGCCTGGACTCTACAATGCCTCCACCTGGGTGCAGCTCCCTCTAGAGGCTTCTTCTATAAGTGCCTGTGCCAATGGATACAGCTTCGGAATCGCTGCACATCTCACCTACCTAAACACGAACAGTGACTCTGTGCACGGTATGAGATTATTGATTTTTCTATTTCACCTGTTCCTGGATATTTAGAATCGAGGCCTAATTGTCTGCCATCAGGGAGGATTTCATTGTAATGTTAAATCTGACAGGAAGTGTTCTCACTAAGAGCACTTCTTGTCAGTCCGGGTAGAGGAAACTGAAAATCCTCTATCCGCTAAGCAGCAGGCACAGGAGGTTGGCGGGATGGAGGGGATGGACATGTAGGGGGAACTGTGTCATGTGGAGTGGAGGGGGACTGAGATACATGGAGGGGAGTGAAAGGAGGGATAGACGCTCAAAAACTAACCAGCAGGATGGGAGCACTTTCCCTCCTGCTGATTGCCTCACCGGGCAGTTCTTGCTGACAATATTAAAGGCAGGAGTGCTTTATTGGGAAGTATGAAGTGAATCTCATCTGTTTAATTGTCAGCTGGGAGGCGTTACTATTTTGAAATATAAAACTGCTATTTTCACAATGAAATTGGCACTTTTCTAAATTGGAATTGTAAATGGATACTACACAGCCATATAGCGATTTGGCAAGCTGAAGTGCTCTGGGTGGTGGACTGCTCCTTTAAAATATATATCCAGCCATTTGCAATACTTTTGAAACCTTTGAGACTTTCGGACAAAGTGAGGCTGATATATGCATTGTTTTCCTCCCCTTCCCACAATGTCAGCTATCTTACAAAATATGGAGTTCCCACCATGGATGATGGCTCAGGATTTTGGAGGGTTAGAGGACCCTGGTTTTTCGGTGGTTTACACATTATACTGTGTTTCTAAGTTGGGCTCTGTTGCAGATATGGATTGCCTTCCTCTTCTCCAGACGAGATGTTTTTGTTATTTGCAAATACAAGATTTTACTCTCTGTGAGAGTGTAAAGCAGGCTGCCACCTAGAGCCAGCTTTTATGAAGACCTCATTGTCCAAGCATCTGGAAGAAAGAGCCTGATCTCCCCGAACACTTGTATTTGGGGAGACCTAACTCACATACATCACTGGGCTCAAGACCTGTGTGTGCATAAAACGCTTCAGGTGAAGCATATTTTAGATTTTTGCACTAATGTAAGCAAAGGTTTTACTGGAGAACTTTAGCTTTACTGACTGTCCTTTGCAGCCATGTTTATATACCTACTGGAGGAGGGAGAGGTGGTGACGAATTTTGAGGCAATCATTGGCAACCGCAAAGTTCAAGCTCAGGTCCAGAGCCAAATCCGAATGGAGGATTGCTGCTCGGAGTGCCAGTGGGAGTCCATACCTTGCTTCTGTCCCAATGGTGAGTCTTGTCTGTCTAACGAACTTCAAAAGCCATACCTAGGCTCAGTGTCCCCAATAGCTCTGTGCACAAAACTGTAAAAAAAACAGTATGCTTTTAGATTTCTGGTTTAAATGAAATAGACTTTACAAATTTGTAAGGATATCACATTTACCTTTTTATTTTCAACCCACTACATCCTGCTCCCCCCCCCCCCCCCACCACCTACCCCATGTCCTTTTTAATGGATATGTCCAAAATCGCAATGTTACATTTGTAGGAACTCAGAAGTGTGTGGAGTCGTAAACATTCTTCAAACCCCTAAGTCTATGAAAGGAAAGTGTCACCAGTCCCTTAAACTACCAAACAGTCCTTTATATGTTTTATAAGACATTTGAAATTAAACTCTTACCTTATTGCATTATTTTTTTTTTCAATAATGCATTGTTTTACATTTCTTCAAAGTTCTTCAAGAAACTACTCAGTAATGTGCTTACATTTTTATTTTATTTCCGTTTCCCTTTTCTTTTCTTTTCTGTGCGCACTTGCTCTCAGGTCACATTGTGTTGGACGCAGACACAGCACATGATTTGTTTGCCCTCAGCGTGGGAGTACTTCCCCCTTATACCGTTCTGAATGTGACCTTGCGAACCAGTCGAGAGCTGCACACCCTTCCGAGCGGAGCCGTGCGTGTGATCCTCAACTCCACACTCACACCCTTGGCCCCTGAGCCAGGGACTGCCAGCGAACAGGGGGAGGGTCTGTGTGACGACAGGTTGTGCTCATGGTGATTGTGCGTTCTGTGTATGGGGGCTTGGTTTCAACTTCTTGCACCAATCTCAGCTTGCAGTCTTTAAAATTGAATTGTAATGTGTACTGTACTTTCTGTCATTGTGGCCACGTACTAGTGGAGGTCTGTAGCTTTAAATCTGCTAGAACTGTGTGTTGATGCATGAATGTGCAACTCTTTTTGATTACGTGATTATTATGTTGTGGTGCAGGGTGCTGTGTGGTGTTGGGGGCTCAATTGAGGTGAGTACATTCCCACCTCTAATTAACACTAGGCTCAGTTTTAATATTATTTATGCCCAGTGTTTATAATATAACAATGTTTAAACCATGTTTTACAGCCCAACCAGTTGTTTTGGGGGTGTGAGTGGTGCTGGAGGAAACTCTTGGGTTCTGCTTCCTGATTCCTCACCCCAAATGCAGCCTCCAGGTCGCTCCAATTCCCTGTCTGCTGCTCTCACTGGGCCAGCCACCAATCCACAACATTACCAGTTCAGCTTTCGTCTGAAGGTCCAAGGTCCATGCCTGTTGGCAGGTAATAGCAGTATTTAGCAGTGTGGTATGTCCAGCACATACCTGTTTACACTATTAAGAAAATGTATCTGGTATGCGTTCATACCAGCTAAATAAATAAAACTAGAGAAATGAAAATGAGTTGGCTATATATTATCATAGTAATCTAGGATGAAAAGGTCCACAAAACGTATTTGTGTACTCATCCTTACTTTACATAGCTTGGTGGTACTCTCTCCAACAGATGAGCAAGCAATGCATATAACACACATCATGTATCCAGTTAGAATGCAGACTTTTTTTTTTTTAGACTCCGTGTTCCATTTTGTAACCACTCTCCTCTTCCCAGGCTTTCTGTTAATAATAATATTTGCCTTATCCTCTTTTCTCACAGGTATAGAGAGTCCGTCACATGCACTCCGAGCTGATGCAAGCCCATTTGCTGTCTCAGCCTCCTCAGTATGGATCAGTCTGGCCGAGGAATACAAGTGCGACAGAGCTGTAGAGATAATTCTGCACCCCAGTGGTAAGAGAATGGTTATGGGTAGCAGTGAGGGCAATACCAGATGGGTAACATTGGCTGTTGGAGAGGCAGTGATACTAAGTGATCACTTAGTTTACCAAAGATGAAGTTGAAATGTGATAAGACATGTATTGTAAATTTTCAAGCTGGACAAAAGTGGTAAGTGGTGTCCCTCAGGGTTCTGTTCTGGGACCGCTTTTATTCAAAGGGACAATCCAGGCACCCAGACCACTTCTGCTCATTGGAGTGGTCTGGGTGCCAACCACTACTCCTAACCCTGCAAGTCTAATTATTGCAGTTTTTTATAAACTGCAATAATTACCTTGCCTTGCAGGGTTAACTCCACCTCTAGTGGCTGTCTACTAGACAGCCACTAGAGGTCACTTCCTGGTTTGTAGCAAGGATTTTCCTTGCTAGAGCGTCGCTGGACGTCCTCACGCTGTGTGAGGACCTCCAGCGTCGCTCAAATCCCCATAGGAAAGCATTGAAATTCGTTTTCAATGCTTTCCTATGGGGAGCGCTAATGCGCATGCGCAGCATTGCCGCGCATGCGCATTAGGTCTCCTCGCCCAGTGGGCGGGATCAGTCTCGCACACCGGCCAACGGAATCACAGGGAGGAGCGGCGCAGAGGAGGAGACAGCGATGAGGGACATCGCCGCTGCCTCAGGTAAGTATTGTGGAAGTATTGTGCTGAATTCAGCTGCAGATTATAGTGTAAAACTGTAAGATTTGGAGTTGTTTGTGGAATTAAATCACACTCAATATATTAACATTTTTGGACTATACTGGGTAGTGTAATATAAACTTGCACATGAGTCAGTTTTTAAGTGTGAGAAATGGCTGACAATCCCCTCCAGCAATGGTTCCATTGCAAAACTCCATTGTGGTGAGAGAAGCCTGCTAATGTGGACACAATATTATGAATTGGGAGAGAGTATGCCAATTCCCTTTCATATATTGGAACCACAACCTGTGTGTAAGGACCCAAAACAAAAAAAAGCAATCAATGTGGTCAGAGGCCTAGACTGTGTCTGCCGACAGGAAAGCAGAGTCTACAACCAGCTTTATGTGTGAATGTCAATCAATATAATTTCGTTGTCCAATGTCTCTCTGCCAGGAATAAATACAATGTGATGACGGTGGATCAGTACGGGCAAAAAGCAGGTTGGCTTGCAGCACAAGATTAATGCTTCGAAATTAGATGGATCTTTTCCTTCTTGAGGAATAACCTTCTATCCCACACAACCTAGGGATTGAAAATCTGAGACTTATCTTACAGTTACAGTCTACATTTTCTCCAGAGTACATAGACTTTGTCTGTAAAATTTTGAGTTTTATGCTTACCAAAAATGTCTTTCTCTTTAATGGCATGATTTACCATCAGACTATGTGTACGTCAATGGGTACTTCGTGTGCCCCCTCATACGCAAATTTATACCTGGGCACATGGGAAAGTAATCTTCAAACCGATGAGCGTTTGGTCCAACACTTGACACAAATACACTGTTGGAAACGCTACATCGATGATGTGCTCATAGTATGGCTAGGTTCAGCAGACGATTTCAATGAGTTTGTACGACTGTTGAATCTGAATGATCTGAATCTACACTTTACAAGCGAGGTTGGGGGTAAACACCTACACTTTCTGGATATCACCCTGTCATTACACGATGGTCGAATATCCACAACTCTGTACCGTAAAAAAAACGCTACGAATAGCTTTCTTAATTGGCACAGTTACCACCCTTACCCCTCTAAAGCAGGTATTCCGATTGGGCAATACCTGCGGTTGCGCAGAAATTGCTCAACTCTTGAGGATTTCAAAATAAAAGCTGTCAGCCTACGGAAGTCCTTTAAAGATAAAGGATATCCTAATAGAGTGCTGAAAAGGGCATATTCTAGAGCACTAAACTCCGATAGAGTGAACCTTCTCCATGATAAAATTCCATCTTCAAGTCACCAGATTCGATGTATCGGGACATATGACGCAGGTTGACAAACAATGCTGTCAATTCTTGGCAGATACTGGCCAATCCTGACATCAGATACCCATAATAAGTCAGTGATTTCATCATTCCCCTCCGTTACAGCACGTAGAGGGAAGAATTTTAAGGACCTACTGGTACCCAGTCATTTTGGTTCCCCTAGTAGTCCTCCTAAATCGCATTTACCCAAAGGCACAGGTGTGGCCACTGTAGTGCCTGCCAATATGTAGCCAGGGAAACCAGGACCTTCTCTGATAGTTTGAATCAGGATTTTCATTCAGTACAGTCTTTTTTCAATTGCCGTACAGAGGGAGTAATTTACCTTCTGACATGTTCCTGCGGAATTAAGTATGTCGGAAAGACTTTCCGTCCCTTTAAGTTCCGCATAAGGGAACATGTTAATTCAGTCAGAAGGAAATTGGAAACTCCCATCTCAAGGCATCTCAAAGCATACCATGCTAATTCATCCAGTAGGATACGCTTAATGGGCATAGAACTCATACCCCAAACCCAACGTAAAGGGGATTGGGATCGTAAGTTAAAGCAAAGAGAATCCTACTGGATCTACAAGCTGAAAACACTCACACCACAGGGACTAAATGAAGGTTTTTCGTTCACATCATTTTTATAGACTTATAGGTCTCTCCATCAACAGAAAATTTGTTTACCCACGTCTAACCTTATTTTAATTGCTGTCTGTAAATATGTTTATATGTAAATAAAAGTTTTTTGTTTTTTCTTTGATTAATCGCATAAATCGCTACCGGCTCTGACTTGACTATAGGGCTGATCTAATTGGCCAAAAGCCATCACTTAAGACTATAACTTTAATACCTTTACCATAATTTTAATAGAGGTCCTTTTTACAGTCTTTTATACATTATATACATTTTTTGGAAACAAACTATTGGGAAATGTGTTTTTTTCTCTCTCTCCCTCCCCCCGCCCCCCCCTTCCCCTCCTTCCCCTGTCTCACTTTGCATAGTGTGAGTTACATATAATTTAGTATTTGGTAACTAACTTAACATTGTATGGGTCTTTTGACAGTAGAGGGCATTTTTCATTTATAGTGTAGAAGATTTTGTGATGTGATGGGGTTAAAGTATTTAACCCTTAATTATATCATTGTTCTGGACTTTACACCGGCTTATTTTTTGCCCTGGCTTACATCTGGCAAGATGACTGTACTTTGTAGCTCATCTCCGTACTAACCGCGATGTGGAGGGGTGTGCTGCTTGTTTATGCACCCTCCCCTTACAGTGATTGACTTTGCCATATTCAAATAGTCACAAACTATAGACTATGATACGGCAAGGGGGGCGTGGATCAATGTTGATTGATCCCACTACAATCCAATAGTTTCTGTTACCAGCCATGACACAGTCAGAGGGGCGTGGTGACATCACGTCATTCACCCACGCCCCTCTACACGTCGGATCAGCTGAAGGACTTTTCCCCTAATTAGATAGGTATTTAACCGGCATAACGGGAGTAACATGCGAACTTGCTCCTGACAACGGTGTGTATTCACGCTGAAACGCGCGTCGAGCGCTTTTATTTCTATATTTATTTTCACTTTGGGTGGCACTTAGGTAGTCAGTATGTTGGTATGAGTTAGTTAGTATACCAGGTATTTAGGTTTTCTAGGTAGATAGCCTTAGTCCCCTTCTGGACTTTATATTTAGGGCGATTTAACCAGGACCCTTTTTGTCCATAGGACTTATAGTCTACCTATGAGAGAGGGATTTTTTCATTTTTCTCTTTTCTTTTGGGTTATCAACTCCTTTTTCTGTTTGTACCTAGGAAGTTGTGGGTGGTATAGGGTGGAGAGGAGCTTCTTTCTTCTGTTGCTCCTGTCCTCCTACCCTTTCCATCCTTTTACCCATTGTTATATGGAACTTCCCTCTCCTTGTTCTGTTACTCCTTTTATTATCTGGTACTACATACATCCCCTCTTTCTGTATCCAGAGCTACTTTCTTTGGGATCCCCTTGTTTCAAGGGTCTCCTTTGCTGTATTTAATTTTGTTTGGGTTACCCCCTATTCTGTAGCTCTGAAGTAGGCTTTTACAGGACAGATTCTACGACTTCACAATTCATTGTGACGCTGTGGCTCTGTCTTGTATCTCTTATTTTTCTCTTACATAATAAATATGTGTCACTTGAATCTGGTGGTTTGCAATCCCCATGAATGTGCACAGAATAAAGAAATTAAAACTGAACACAATGTTTTACAGAGTTTCACTCATTAAACTGAAGGAAAGATTTAGCCAACGTCTCCTGTCAATCAAGACAATTACAGCTGGAATATGGATCCCATTATCAGCATTATCATAAGAACAAATATTTCTATATTGTTCAATAAATACATATATATATATATATATATTTGCAATTATATATATATATATATATATATATATATATATAAATAAGTAAAAACTTACTTGATTATATTGTAATTATTTTGCATCACATTTAAAGATATGCTCGCACATAATTTCAAGTGCAGCTTGTAATCTATGCATATATAATAAAACAATTGTCGTGCTGATTTACAGCCAGTCTAAAGCTATTCGTACCCAGTCAAGTAGACCTTTTAGCTTCCGATCAATGCTTTCTTCTGTCTTCTACATTCTTGGCAGAAAATTGTGATCTTATTGAAAGAGTTTTTGTGAGAGCTTGGCAGAGAATGGGATGCTCTGGGTAAATAATTGCTCAACTGTATCTGCTAAACATAACAATTAAAGTGGTTCAGCCAAGGCATTTATGGTGAAAACTGTTTTGTATGTAATAATATAGGCAGCACATGTTTGTGTTTGGGCAGTAATGTCCCAAGAGGATGAAACATTTTTGCAAAGCCCTAAATTAGATTTAGTTTGCTAAATTGTTCAGATCACTTTTTCCAGAGCCATTATTTTACATGGCCATTAAGATGTACTGTGTGGAATTAAGCGTTCCGGGATGTATTGTGTATTTGGCTTATGATGCAGAGCAAACTTGCTACAATCAATGTGTCTGACCGTGTCTTCAGATTTTGTTTTTTCTTGACTCTGGATCACAAGTGCATTGCTCTGGTGCTGGTCTAGTTTAACGACTGATCAGAACTGTAGTAACAGGGAAGCTATCTAGAACACAGCAATAAAGGAAGACTAGTATAGATCACCATGACGTCTGAAGTGACACAAATGTTTATTTTGGCTATGAAACCGTAAAATTATTTAAGAGAAATGTGCACTAATAAACCCCTTTGAGTGGGTTCTGCTAATATGCTTCTAAAGTATTGCTTCTAAAGCGTTGCGGAATATGTTGGAGCTATATAAATGCCAATCATAATGATAATAAAAAAGGAAATTTGCGTAGCAACACAGGTTTTCTTCCTGTGAATGCCATGTGTACCCTCAAATGTTTGTCTGATCTGACTAAGGACTTTTGTAAGGCTCTGTCTATTATGATACGGCTTTGGAAAGCTGATTTCACTTTGTTTGTCTGTCTGTCTTAGAACCACATCTCCCGCACTTGTCTCTTGAGCGAGGAGCCAAAACCTTCTTGCAGTATGAGATGCAGATTAAGCAAAGAAAAGATTTTATCCGTGCAATCAAGAAATCCAGTGACCCAGAGAAACAAGTAAGGAGACTGGTATAACACTCGTGGGGACAATGAAATGGGTGAATGCATTTAGTGTGATATTATAGAACAGTGGGGAAGTGACAGGATTAGAAGTTTATGTGACACGACAGAGAAATGGTCAAACGTCTCTATTGTAAGCTAATTTGAGCAGGGTCCTCAATGACCTCCTATTCCTTTTGTAATAGTTTGTCTCGTTTGTTGTTAAATCCCCCCTTTATATTTTAAAACGCTATAGAATATGTTGCCGCAATATAAATTCCAATAATAATAATGTTTAATCTCCATGTCTAGGTTAACTTTGTGCGAAGACGTTTCCACAAGGATCTCCACCTCACTCCAGTCCTGATGCTGAACTTCTGTCCTGACTTATCTGCCCTCAGTTCCTTGAGCTCTGACCTCCCTAATGTGACTCGGGAGGTCATATTCCTTTTGCATCATGTAGAAGAGCCCTCCCGCAATTTTCGGGTAAGAGCTGGCACCATACACTACTCAACATTAGTGATGTCCCGAACGGTTCGCTGGCAAATAGTTCCTGGCGAACATAGCGTGTTCGCATTCGCCACGGATGGTGAACATATGCGATGTTCGGGCTGCCCCCTATTCGTCGTCATTGAGTAAACTTTGACCCTGTCACAGTCAGCAGACACATTCCAGCCAATCAGCAGCAGACCCTCCCACCTCCTAGACAGCATACAATTTTGATTAATTCTGAAGCAGCATTCATTTTTTATTTTTTTTTTGGTTATACATTATCCCCCCATAGCCAGTAACCTGTGTTTATTATACATTAGCCCCCCATAGCCAGTAACCTGTGTTTATTATACATAATCCTTCCATAGCCAGTAACCTGTGTTTATTATACATTATCCCCCCCCATAGCTAGTAACCTGTGCTTGTTATACATTATCTCCCCCATAGCCAGTAACCTGTTTATTATACATTATCCCCCCATAGCCAGTAACCTGTGTTTATTATACATTATCCCTCCCATAGCCAGTAACCTGTGTTTATTATACCCCCCATAGCCAGTAACCTGTGTTTATTATACATTATCCTCCCATAGCCAGTAACCTGTGTTTATTATACATTATCCCCCCACAACCAGTAACCTGTGTTTATTATACATTATCCCCCCACAACCAGTAACCTGTGTTTATTATACATTATCCCTCCCATAGCCAGTAACCTGTGTTTATTATACATTATCCCCCCATAGCCAGTAACCTGTGTTTATTATACATTATCCTCCCATAGCCAGTAACCTGTGTTTATTATACATTATCCCCCCACAACCAGTAACCTGTGTTTATTATACATTATCCCCCCACAACCAGTAACCTGTGTTTATTATACATTATCCCTCCCATAGCCAGTAACCTGTGTTTATTATACATTATCCCCCCATAGCCAGTAACCTGTGTTTATTATACATTATCCTCCCATAGCCAGTAACCTGTGTTTATTATACATTATCCCCCCACAGCCAGTAACCTGTGTTTATTATACATTATCCCCCCACAGCCAGTAACCTGTGTTTATTATACATTATCCCTCCCATAGCCAGTAACCTGTGTTTATTATACATTATCCTGATAATGGGATAAAGTGGTATAGCGGATGGATGAGTAGTTTGGTTCGTTTTAGAGGTTTGTAGAGAAAGTATATAGTGATCATGATTTTTAGCGATATCCAATATTTTTAAGGTGGTCCCAGTGCCACCACTCATATCTGGTGTCACAATAGCTTGCATTTAAAAAAAACAAAAAACTTTTTTGACTGTAATATAATAGCAGTCAGTTTCCTTCACACGTGTGCATTTCAGGGCCTGCCAGGGCACAGTGTCACACCAGTGCAACTCATATCTGGTGTAACAGTAGTGTACATTTAAAAAAAAAAAAAAAAATACAGGGGGCTTGATGTCACCTTTGGGGACCCTTGGTGTTATACGTGGCTGGGTGGAGGAAGAGACCTTCAATGACATCAGTGAGGACAAGGAACGGGACATGGCTAGCTTGGTATCCAACCTTGTGCAAATGGGGAGTTTGCGGTTGTGCAAATGGACTGTTTGCGGTGCGTTAAACGGGGAGTTTGGTCTGTCACTGTGAAGCGGGCGTAACCCTTACACTACCTGATCGATACAACATCATACCTGATGTTTTAAAGCACGTTATTCCAAACAATTTAGGAATGGTAGGTGATTTATGCCCTTTATGGATTAAAACCAGACTCTGCATCAACTATGTAATTTTCCATCGGAGTTTTGCCATGGATCCCCCTCCGGCATGCCACATTCCAGGTGTTAATCCCCTTGAAACAACTTTTCCATCACGATTGTGGCCAGAAAGAGTCCCTGTGGGTTTTAAAATTCGCCTGCCTATTGAAGTCTATGGCGCTTCGCCAGGTTCGCCCGTTCGCAAACATTTGCGGAAGCTCGCGTTCGCCATTCGTGAACGGAAAATTTCATGTTCGCGACATCACTACTCAACATTTACACAACATGCGGTTTTGTTAACGCAACTTAAACTGTGAGAGATATGTTTAAATAAATGGAATATTGCCAACTTTAATTTTGACAATAATCAAACCCAGCGCCGGTGCAAGGATTTTTGCTACCCTAGGCAAACAAAAATTTGCTGCCCCCGCCGCCCCCCATTACATTAAAAAGACTGCAGAGACAGGCTATAAACACCAAAACATTAAGCCGCAGTGGTTCTGGTGACGATAGCGGCCCTTTAATATGAGGTAAATTAGAGACTAGTGTCACTAATAATATACTGGATTGCCTACTTACCACCAGATGAGGACAAGAGGATGATGATGGGCTCAGGTTGCAGTCTGGCTCCTCATTTCTGGTGTAGAAGAAGCTCTCTGGAGACTGTTTGTAACAGTGCTCACAACAATTAATGAACAGGAAGCAGCTCCATTTTTGGGGCCCCTTACACAGCTTAAGGTCTGACCGTGAGTATGCCTTCAAGGCCCGCCCATAAGTCCACCTACATGGCCCACCCATGAGTTCTCTCACAGGGAGTGAAGTGTATGTGTGTAGGGTGATATGTTATGTGTTATTGCAGAGGATGTAATGTGTGTGTTGTTATAGAATGTAGTGTATGGGGATACCAATTTGTGTAAGGGATGTAGTGTGTGTATAGGGGATGCAGTCTGTGTTTGTGTGTAAGGAATGTATTGTGTATTTCTGTGTGTGTGTGTGTGTGTGTGTGTGTGTGTAAGGAATGCAAGGTGTGTTTCTGTGTATGTAATTTAATGCAGTGTGTGTTGTGGGGATATTTATGGGATAATAATAGTAAACAGATGAGAATTACCCACTATTTTTAATTCTCAGATCCCAAAGAACGTATCGTTATAAGTGAAATGTATATCATATCAATTAGTCACAGATTTGTTATAAAAATAGATAATATTTATTTCTTAACAATTTTAATAATAATAATGAGTAACATGCATAATAATAATCAATGGAAATTCAGTATAACACAAGTATGCAATACAATATGATAATATAAAAACATCTCCTGGTTAATACAGTAGTTGTCAAGAAGATTTATGGCTGTCTTCACAGAGACAAAGAAAGTTTCACGGGGAGAAGAGAATTCCTCAGCGTGCAGCGTAAAGCAATAAAGCCATAAAAATTTTCAGCTGGCAGTTAGAAATAACCCTTTCAATGCTGGCTAGACCTCCTAAGTAATTCAGATCTACTCTTGTGTGATTTTAAATAAAATAACATTTAAACCAGTCATAGTCATTAGTCATTTCCTTGTATTCATCCAATGAGAAACCTACATGTACTATAAGCTGATATTTTAATTAATTTGTCTAACAGATATTTTATCTTATTTTAGAGCAAATCAATACAGCTGGATAAATGTCACAATATGCTAACGTGATATTAATCACACAAATACATTAATGGCTATATTAATCCCAGCTGCAGATGGGATGCTATAACCATATATATATTCTTTAATAATTAAGATTTCTAAATATGGAAATCTGAATGTGCTTTTATCCAGTCATATATCATGCTATTAATTTTAATTAATTTTAATTAATTAATGGAAGCCAGTATAATTACCAGTAAATAGATATTCTCACCAGATGTTCTCAGGTAGCTTCAGGAACTTGTTTGTCATGGGTCTCTTTCTCTGCATTGTCCGATTCTCCTCTCTCTTCCCTTGTCTTAACTTTTTAAAGGGAAAATTCCTTAGGTGATAACCAATAGCATCACTGTGGGCGTGGTTCCTTTCTAGGTAACCATTTTAGTATTTGGACTCAAGATGGCAGTCTTGTCCCATTAAACATACCTATCCAGGAAGGAGTTAACTTTTCCTGGTGGCTATTTTGACGTCATTTACGTTATCTATATGGTGGCTATAATTTTATATTTTCTGTCAGATCAAGAGGTTTTCTTCAGACTATGCGTCTCCATATTCTGTAGTAATTCCTAATATGACAGTTTGTAATACTACAAATGACCCCTAAATACAATGGGACTTTGTTAGGTATAGAAAGTAAAATACAATTATTTAATCTCCTCTGCCCCCTATGTCTGGGTTCAGAATTTATTCTATTCCATTAGCAATTAGACAGTCTGTCCATCCCCCGTTCTCAATGTCTTATCTATTTGGTTTGTTTATACTACACATTCCATTCAGCTCGGGCAAAGCGGTCAGTTTTACAGGAGGGATAGAAATCCTGTGTCTCTTTGTTAACTTGAAACAAAATGGAGTCTGGTATGTCCAGATTACTTCAGAATATACACTTTGTATTTCTATCATAGCACAAAATGTCTGCCGATATAAATACCCTGACAGTGTCTGTAAGGGGTGCATTGAGTGTGTGTAAGATGCATTTTGTTTCTGTAAGAGAAGCAGTGTGTGTATGTGTGTGTGCGTAAGGGATGCATTGTGTGTTTCGGTGTGTCTGTGTGTGAGTAGGGATGCATTGTATGTTGCTGTGTGTGTGTGTGTGTGTGTGTGTGTGTGTAGTGATGCATTGTGTATTTCTGTGTGTAATGATGCATTGTGTATGTGTGTAGTGTAAAAGAGAGGGTTTGTGGGGTAGGATAGGAGCTGAGCTCTTTTCTTTTTTCTTTAGTATTCTCCCCTCCTCCCCCTTAGTGCTCTCTCCTCCCCTCCTGACCCCTAGTGCTCTCCTTTGGCCCCCTGTAACTTAGTGATATTCCCTTCCCTCCAGTCCATTAGTGCTCTCCCCACCCGGCCTGTAACTTAGTGATCTCCCCTACCCCTTCATCCTACGAGCTCTCCCCTGCGTGGTCTCTCCCCTCGCTTCCCAGTCCCTCAGTGTTACTCTCCCTTCCCTGTCACTTGGTGTGTCCCCCCTTCGTGATTCTCTCACTCCCCCCCTCCCCCAACCTTAAGACCCTTACTGGTCCTTCTCCCCCAACCCCTTAGTGGCCCTCCCTCTCCCTCTCCCCCCCTCTTAGTGGTCCTCCCTCTCCCCCCCCTCTAGTGTTCCTCTCCAGTCCCCAACCCCCGTTAGTGGTCATCCCTCTCCCAAACCCCTTGGTGGTGGTCTTCTCAACCCCCCCCCCCCCCCCCCCTTAGTGGTCCTCACTGCCTGTTGTGTCTCCTACTTACTTATGAAGCGTGGCTGGGCGGCTCAGACCGCGGTACAGAAACTGATCCCAGGGGAACTATATATTTAAATATTCAATTCACTTCTGCCTAAATCATTCCTTGTCTACAGATTCCTTCTCTCAATCAGTTAAGCAAACTTGAACCACCAAACAGAACGTACAAGGATTTTTGTCTCTTCCAATATGTATGGAAATATAATACATCATTGAATAAACGTAGACTCATAATATTGTAAAGTGCTACGGAATCTGTTGGCGCTATATAAATAATAATAATAATAATAAAATTATAAGCAGTAAGAAAAAGTCATACAAGTATAAATATTTACTTACTCCATATATTTCTTATAATTATTCATTGTATTGCCTGTTATATTTAAATAATTTTTATGCAAATGTTATTGTTTAACCCCTTAAGGACCAAACTTCTGGAATAAAAGGGAATCATGACATGTCACACATGTCATGTGTCCTTAAGGGGTTAAAGTATACCACCTATTTTCGAATCATTTTATAAAGCGCTAAGCCAGTAATAAAATAACATCTGACTTTTTTGGAACACGTTTCTATATGCAATCTCTTACTTGGCTCTCCGTTTCTCCAACTGTTTTCCTTTTTAGTCTGTTTGTTTGCATATATTTCTTCGTTAAGGATTAAACATTTCTGATGGAAAGCTTCAGATATATTAACCATCATATATATAATTTCCATTCTTTAGTGGTTTATAGGAAGAGCCTTCAAAGTGAATAAAATATGGTGCCTGACTTTTAACACACACATCCTTAAAATAACTGGCAAAAAATAGACAAAAATGAAACCGTGT
Organism: Pelobates fuscus; assembly: GCF_036172605.1. Lineage (NCBI taxonomy): Eukaryota > Metazoa > Chordata > Amphibia > Anura > Pelobatidae > Pelobates > Pelobates fuscus. Next base: position 156,407,635 of record NC_086318.1, read on the forward strand.
ATTCATACAACCTATATTAATCATAAATCATAAGATCATAAAATATATACTTCAATTTTATATAGCTTGTCCTTTTTCAATTTTCAAAAACAACAAAAAACACCACCATAAAAAGTAGTTGGATATATTCATTATTTAAAAGGTTACTTCAAACATTCAGCATTTTAAAGTGGTTGAGGTGCAAGGAGCCTGTATGTGCATCATTTCAATATGAAGTACATGCAGAGATATTTAGGCTCTTTGCTTGAGGTCTAACTCTCTGGAAGCATCATTATCCAACTGAGAATGAGAGTTCCGGGTTGACTATTGGCGATTCTGTGCACATTCTGTGTGCATGATTCATTGGCTGGGAATACACAAGCTGATGGTCTATGCCAATGAATGGATGGCAGGATTGTCATTGCAGAATCCGAATGTGATTCAGCCAACATGTTAGGAGGCTTGGTGCACGGCAACAACTATGGAAGAAGCAAACTGTTAGAAAATAAACCAACATATAAATAGAATAAAAACATGTAATATATGAATATACCCTCATGCTTTCCCGAATCTTGATTGCACTGATTCTGGATTGAATAATATTGATGTGGATCATTCACTGATACTGTTAAAGAGATATAGAACATAAGAATGATGCTTGAAAAATACTGCAAGTCTTTCTGACACGAGTGTTGACCAATTGTCTATTTTCCTCCTTTTACTTTTTCACTTGAACGTGTTGCAGGATGCTATTCTGCTGGCAGTGAGGAGTTTACCTGCACGCACTTTACTGAATGTAGCAGGTGGCATGTTTGACAGCAAGACCTTGTTCCCCACCAGCAGGCAATGCAGCAACGTGAGTGAGGGGGGCTGCAAGGGATTCTGGGTACTCTGTACTACTGCCTGCAAAGAATACTGGGAGCTTGGTGAGAATTTGCAGTACCAATCACACGGCACTTTAGTCTACGCTCTTCTTTCCTTACTTTATCCTATTCTCCATTAACCTCTTGCACTTTTCTCCATATTAGATCTGCTTTGTCTATCTTATTTAATTAAAGTTAGGCTTATGTAAATTAAGTCTTGGAATTCACATTAGAGCTCTATGTATATTGCCCTGTTTAGCCTTGCTGTTGGAAGCAGCTTATTAAATGTGAAGAACATGACTGAGCGTTTCTTATTTAATAGGAGTCCCTGGACATGGCATGTGATTACATACAGAGGGGCAGTTTGTATGGCACCGCCAGTAATCTGTATTCCGTGTTAAGTCGGATCCTGGCACTCCCAGTGCATCGTGGATACCCACGACAACTCTTCCTTTTTATGGACCATACTGCCAGTTGTCCTGGCAAAATCATGGAGTTGCTAAGAAGGCATGTAAAGACCACGAGGTAAGAGTGTTCTGAACAGTTTTTCTATATGGGGATAGATACTGGATGCAGTGCCATCTTAGCAACATTATGGGCCCCGGGAAAAGCACTGCACTGGGGCTCTGCCTACACACAACTCACCGGAATAAATATTTTAATTATAGATACAATTAAGCTTATATTTAAGCTGCTGGTGAAAAAGTAATAACACAAAGTAAAAAAAAAAGTTGAAATAAAGTTAATAAAAAATAAATAAACATATATATATATCTTATATAACGTCATACTAAGTGTATTTTTTTATTAATATATATACATATATTAATATAAAAATACACTTAGAGTAAAATTACACACGTTACATCTATCTATGTATATCCCCTTAACGACCGTGGACGTACTAGGTACATCCGTCAAAAAACGGTCATAAGGACCGCAGACTTACCTAGTACGTCCGTGGCAAATAGGAGCCCTGGACTTACCTGGACCGGCTATCCGCACCAATAACAGTTGTGGGGGACTGCCAGAGAACCCAGCAGTCCCCCTGCAGCAGCTCCGGCCACCCCGGCTCTCCAGGGCCATGTTCACATCGCCGCAATAGGACTCTAGGAGCTGCCAGCAGGGGGACTGTCTGAGCTGTCAGGCAGTCACATCATATATATGCATTATATATGTATAATATATTATAACATTCTTTAATTATAATATATTATACATATATAGGAAATAAAAGTGTGTGTGTGTGTGTGTATATATATATATATATATATGTGTATGTATGTGTATATATATATATATATATATATATATATATATATATATATATATATATATATACACACATATTTTATAATTTGTTTTCTAGTAAATTACATGATATAATAACAATAATGGTATCTTTAGAAAGACCATTTAATGGAGAGAAAAACTGTATATAATATGTGTGGGTACAGTAAATGAGTAAGAGGAAAATTACAGCTAAACACAAACACTGCAAAAATGTAAAAAGAGCCCTGGTCCTTAAAGGACCACTCTAGGCACCCAGACCACTTCAGCTTAATGAAGTGGTCTGGGTGTCAGGTCCAGCTAGGGTTAACTAATTGTTTTATAAACATAGCAGTTTCAGAGAAACTGCTATGTTTATCAATTCGTTAAGCCTTCCCCCTAATCCTCTAGTGGCTGTCTCACTGACAGCCGCTAGAGGCGCTTGCGTGATTCTCACTGTGAAAATCACAGTGAGAGCACGCAAGCGTCCATAGGAAAGCATTATGAATGCTTTCCTATGTGACCGGCTGAATGCGCGCGCAGCTCTTGCCGCGCGTGCGCATTCAGCCGACGGGGAGGAACGGAGGCGGAGAGGAGGAGGAGAGCTCCCCGCCCAGCGCTGGAAAAAGGTAAGTTTTTACCCCTTTCCCCTTTCCAGAGCCGGGCGGGAGTGGGTCCCTGAGGGTGGGGGCACCCTCAGGGCACTCTAGTGCCAGGAAAACGAGAATGCTTTCCTGGCACTAGAGTGGTCCTTTAACGGTAAGAAAATTGAAAAAACGGTCTGGTCACTAAGGTGTTAAAAGAAGAAAAACTACCACAACAAGAGGACATAGTCTTAAATTAGAGGGGCAAAGGTTTAAAAATAGATGTGCCGAATGGTTCTTATCTGCCGTCACATTCTATGTTTCTGTATGTTTCCGTCCGCTGAATACATACAAACAGACTGCTGAATACATACAAACTGCCAAATACACACACATACTGCATGGAGGGGTGCAGTGTATGTACAGGTGCTGTGTGTGGGTGGGGTGCTCTGTGTGTGTGTCTGAGGGGTGTGCTGTGTGTGTGTGAGGAGTGCTACAGAGTTTGAGTGATGCAGGTAGCAAATGTGTGTTTTGAATTATTATTTTTTTTTAAATCAATACTGCTGTATATTAATAAAGTCTTCACCACCACTACCTTCATCTTACCTTTGGTGAAGCGGGGGGGGGGGGGGGGGGGGGACACAGCCAGCCCTGGTGGTCCAGTGGTGAGTTCTGTACAGCCTGCAGCTCATCTGGCTGCAGGCTGTCTCCTGTCCTCCTGCACGCAGAATGATGTATGAAGCATTGCCATGGTAACCTGCGGCAATGCTCCACACAGTCTGCTCGCGGGAGGCGCGATCTGCCTTACAGGTCCCTCCTAGTCCTCCCGCCCTCTCTCCTCTAATGAAGGGTATTTGGGACGATGAGGCCAACAGCAGGAGAGCAGGGCCGACTCTCCATGTGCCGGCAGGGCTCACGGTCTTCCTGGGCATGCTGGGCAGCGCAGTGGGGTGCCCATGCCTGTGGGCCCCCGGGTAACTACCCAGCGTGCCCATGCCAAAAGACGGCCCTGACTAGATGTACATGCTATATATGCAGTTGCCTATTGCCTGAGGCTGAAATGTATATGCTGCAGGACAATAGTAATATTATTACTATTAAACATCGTAAAACACTTGTTGTTTCCCATTATCTCTTTGGCCAGTACTGTTTTTTTTTGTCCATATATAATTATACTGATGAAATGGTTTTATATACCTCTTTGTCAATTGTAGGGTGTTTGGTATTGGTCTTGGCTCCACTGCAGATCACCAACTTCTTCAGAAAGCTGCCGGTGTAAGCAGAGGGACAGTAGAAATGATCAGTGAAGGGGAGAGACTTCAACCCAAAGTGAGCTTATTGTCCTATATCTATGCCTTCAATCTGTATTGAATATACTGTTGACAGCTTTGCTGGACATTGTAGTTTGATTCCACAAACTGATATGGTGTGTTGCTCCATCTAGCTAATTAAGTCCCTGAAAAAGGCACTGGAACCGGCCCTAAGTGACATCACGATAGATTGGTACATGCCAGACACCATGGAGGCACTGTTAACTCCCCATGATATTGCTTCACTCTACCCTGGGGATTCTCTTATTGGCTACTGTGCTCTGTATCATACAGCCAGCTTTCGTTGCTCAAGGATTATGGTGAGAATGTAAAAAAAAGAATAATAAATCATGGTTACCACTCTGCATTCGTTTTTTTGTAACCACTGCATTGTCGAACCATTTCTGTTTCAGGGCCAGAGGCCCAGGGGTGGCTCATTCAGCTCTGTATTCCAATCTCAGGATGATTCAAAGAGTACTGGGGTCACTGAAACAAGTTGCTCAAATCCCTCGACAGATGATGTAGGACGTGCACTTCAGGAAATATCTCAGGAGATCTCAATGGAATTCTCAGCATGTGCAGAGGACGCAGAGAGAAGTAAGAACAAGTTTGTATCCTTAGTTGAGTCATGAAATCTATGCAAATGTATTGAGTTTCCTCCAAAATACATGAATACAAGGTGAACTAAGAGATCACAGATATAGGACTAAATTTAACCCCCTAAGGGCCAAACTTCTGGAATATTAAAATTATTCTATAGGAGCTTGCTATGTGAGGTATGTTATTAATGTTCAGTAAGCAAAGATTCATCAGCACTCAAATGGCTTCAAAGAGTTGTCAGGAACCATTGATTCAGCAAAGTCTCTTTTATGATGTACTGCCTTAGTCATGCTATTAAACCATAAATGTGTACTATTCATGCACCCTCCTTTCCTTCATCGGAAAACATACTGTGGGTGTGATGACATCTACTTTGTTTAAAAATCTGCTCTTCTGTTTGTTCCTCAGGTGGTGAGGGAGTTCCATTAAGTGATATTAGAAAGCGAATTGTTCAGTCATCCTATGTGCAAGACCAATATATTCTCACTCACTGCTCTGTGAGTACTGATCCAACCCAGGCACAGGTGCCACCATCGGTTTGCAGTGATCCCACTCAAGCTCCCACCTATGGATCAACCAGCAGTGAGTCAGTTGGGTCCCGAGATGCTGCGTTTGAGGAGTGCACCACCCCTTGCCCTGCCTTTGACTCTCAGCAGGCACAGAAAAGTATATCACTAAGTGAAGGGGCACAAGGCCCAAAGAAGAACTCCACCTCTTCCTGTAAGGTGAGACGGCAGTCTTTCAATCTTCATTATAACAAGACATTGTGAACCTTCTCTTAAAAAAAAAAAATATAGAAGTACATGATGGTTTTATTGATCATTGATGCATACACTGGCTGCAATACTTCTATACTGACTAATTTTTTTTTCCTCAGCCCCCCCTAACACAGAGTTCAGAGGAGCTAGTCAGACGAAAAGCCCTGATTAAATCAACTATGTCTGGCCGGAGTTTCTCTTCCCCTCATGGAGAGTTGGACATGATGCGACTACGCAATGTCTTTGATAAGGTGTCTCAGAACCGAAATCCTGATATGGATGTGAGAAACTCTCATGGGGAGAGCCTTGCTGACTCATGTAAGGGACACCTTTGTGGAAGAATAACGTCTAGTTGTAAGCGTGCAGCACAAAAGGTTTATAAGGAACCTCGGTTCTAGATCTGAAGGAATTAAGATGTATGAAAAGGACATTTAAGTTACGTAGCCACTAAAACTCGTTAAAATCTACTGGGAAATCCTCCCTTAGTACAATCAGTCTATCACTGATGTCTAAGTTGGACAAAATACAATTATATTGGATTTAGTATTGGAAGTGCCACAGAGTAGGAGGTGGTTTTCTCGACGCCGAGAACAGATTTTCTTTTAATGAAACTGCAATGTTTATGTTGAGGCACTAAGACAGCCTCTTGTGAGGATCTTCAGCATCATTTTTTTATGAACATGATTTTGCATTGTATAAATTGGTTTAATGAATTTCCAAAAGTGTTACACATTTGGATTCTAGTTTTGTAAAGATGCAAATATTTACACTTTTGTTTTATGTTGAGAGCATTGGCTGTGTTTAATTCTGATTTATATCAAGTAGTTCAGTTTTGGATGGAATTGGACAGAAAAAAAACATTAGCTTTACATAAAATTATTTGCTATATCTGATCGGAAGGATTTGACTCCTTAAACTTATAAGAAAGGGGTGCTGTAACCACGAAATAAATTTCAAACGAAGATAAATATACGTCAAAATACTTGATAGGGAAGTGTAATGGATACTGATTTGCACATTGCTTGTGTATTTTTTTTATTTAACAAAGTCTCTCTCTCTCTTTGGGTACATTGCAGGTCAGATTCTCTCTCCTTCCAACCTGGATTGGGACATGTTGGTCGATGCGCAGTACCTTTTCTCGGCATCTCCTTGTGTAGAAGGAGGGACTGCAGGATCCAGGGCAAGCAGTGGTTCTGTGTGGCAATGCCGGGCTGTGATTCGTGGTTTTATAGGGGGTAGAAGCCTCTCTTGGGAGACTTCAGTTAGCCTGGAGTCCCTTCTTAACTGTACAACTGAAGAGACTACTGCCAACCTTGAGGAAGAGGTGGACTGTGACCTACATCACTTGGCTGCACGCTCTGTCATTGAGGACAATGAGGACATGGCTTGGAGAGAATGTGATATTGAACATGGTGAGATAGGATTTTATGGAGTTAACACGCACAAAATTAGATTTACTGCATTCTTGTATATGATCATTACAATAGGACATAAATAAAATTCTCTTCCAGGTTCCCCTCGTAGATTTCGCTTGAAAGCTGTTCAAACTAGTAAATCTTGCTCACAGATCTCCAGATTTACTTTCCACGTTCCTATTGACCCCAGTACTCAGGATAATCTACCAGCGCAAATAACCGTGTGCAAAGGTATGAGGGATGCTATGCTCTGCAATTTGGTTTTGTAGGGAAATCAGATTAAGTGTTACAATATTGACCTGACCACCATGGGTGAGGGAGAGTTTTTGTAAAAGCTGCAGTTCTCTTGTTTGCTGCCTGTGCAAGCCCCCTCCTCCATCTCCACCCAGACGTTCTGTGTCTGTCCAATCACAAACTTCCCGATGCAGCTGAGTTAGAAGTCTTTGCAAAGCAGGTGCCCTGGGAAATTGCCTGCTATGTTTATAGAAAAAAGGGTTAATCCTAGCTGGACCTGGCACCCAGACCACTCCATTAAGCTGAAGTGGCCTGGGTGCCTATAGTGGTCCTTTAAAGCATAGCCTATTCAGGGAATGGTTCCAGTTTGACTATTTTGACTTAAATTTGAATTCTCATTTTAGTAAATAACCATACAAATCTTTCTTTCTGTATGTATGTCACAGGTGGACGCAGTAAACGAGGCCTAAGGTCAAACTCAGGAAGTTTTGGTCAAGGGGACAGTAGGCGTTCAGAAATATTTGAAACTACAGGTAAATTATGACGTTCGGGCTCTTCATCCATTGGAGACCTCTTTCAACATAATGTAGAAATACTATATATATATATATATTTTTTTTTTTTATTTCTTATACAAATATTTACTGCAGACAATCACATGCTTAAGGAGAGTTTATAGTTCTTAGATTTCCTAGGTTTATCTAAATCACACTACAAACTCCCAGTCAATAGCTATAGCCTGTTCTAAAATGTTAATATTTGGGGCGGAGCCTGTCAACCGAGCGGACCAGATGTGCATTGCCTGTGCTCGTCTGCTGGGACCACCCAAAAAAAAAAAATGAATATTCTCTGGAGCTGCTACTCACCGCTATTGGCAACCATCTTGACAAGGGGGAACCGGTGTATCGTGGGATACCAAACTTGGGCCTCTCCAACGCTATAAAGCCCGCATCGAGGCTTGCGACCTACCTCAGCAGGGACTGTGGAGAGATGGCCGCTCTCCAAGCTCTTGACCGGGCAGAGTGCAGCACATACCGAGCTACCCCCCCCAACGGACCGGTGGGGGTCATCCTGGTCCCCCCCCTTGACATACCCCATGTATTTCTGCTGACTACGAGCTGCTGAAATTGCACAGCAACGTGTTGCAGGCTCTCTTAAGATGGTGGACACTCCAACGCTATACATGTCTAACTCAACACTGCCCATGACACCCATCCAAGACGCATTTGAGCGACTGCTTACTAATGTGGGCAAGCTCTTTGAAAGCTTCCTTGCCAAGCTGTCAGCAAGCACCAAAGTGTCGCCAGCTCAGAACCAGGAGAGAGAACATGGTCAAAGCCGAGAGGAGGTGAGCAGGCCCTCTCTAGGCATAACCCTTCCACAAGCAACAAACCCCTCTGCAGTTGCCACGCCTGGGCTGAAGGCCCCAGGGGATACAATCCACCTGCATCTACCACAGTGGCTGAGGACCCATCCCCACCAGGGAAAGACTCTGCCTCATGCCAGAGCCCCCCCCCCCCGAGTCTGTGGCCCCATGATGCCGACATTCACAGCCCAGGGCTTGAGGGAGGATGGGCACAGCCCTTGCCTTGCTGCCTACTACTCAGACCATCACAAACTCCCGGTCCAGGGTACAGGTTGACGGCGAACTTCCAGGCACATTGGCATGTTTTTCAGCCACGATCTGCGGAGACCTGTTCATAGAGAGAGATGTTTATGTGCTTCTTACTGCTGCTTTCACTACTTAATCTGTAATGCAGCTAACACCAGTGAGTTTAGTTTTGGGGGGCAACTCTTATACCATTTTTGCTATAGCACACTGACCCTATGTTGATAACTCTTTTTCTTTAATGGTATGCACAGCTACGTAATGTCTTCATTAAGCTTGCTTGACATAACCTTACACAAGAGCAAGTCACTCATTTCTTAAGCACAATAGCATCTCTTACTACAACCACTCATATAGTCAATTTGTGTAACTTGTACTTAAAATATTTTTGAGCTCTCACCACTGACATACCTATAATGCATATTACATTGTTGTGTACCTAACCTGAATCTAGTAACTAAAAAAATTGTGCCGTTAGCTTATGCTGTGACACGGTTTACTCTGTATTTTCTCATTAGCTTGAACCTGCTGTTGTGGCAACTCAAGCTTGTTTGTAACTCTAAGCACTGCACAAATAAAGATTGACAAAATTGTTATATTTGCTCTGCTGGCCACATCTGGTTACCCTATGACCTTATTTATTACTGGTATTTATAAAGTGTCAGATTCCGCAGTTCCGTTTATAACTTTTCATCCATACATACTGTTACAGGTGAAGCTCCTTCCTTCCCACATTCTTTGGCTTCAGACACAAACTTAGAAAGGCAGCAATGCAAAGAAGGTGAGTGTTGCATTGGGTCTGTGTTAATGTATCATCACATTCAGAATGGAGGAGGGGAAAGAAGATAAAACCAAGTGACACCTACAGAATTGTCAAGCATTCAAAGTATTTTTCAAATTTAAGGCCAAAGTAATCAAATTCAAAGCATAGCTGACTTGTAGAATTTTTCTAATTTGTCCTTAAATTTAAAATAATGACATATCGCTAGTTCTCACTTTGGCGAATAACCTTGCTAATATCCGTAACACACTAACTTTGTATTGCAGGTCAAATTCTTAATGTTTCTGGCTCACAAAAATCTTCAGATGCATCACTGAGCTCAAGGTAAGACATTTTCCATCTACATATTTTTATTGAATGGTGGTGATATGTTCTCAGACATAATTTTCTTCCAGGATCAGCCTTGGTAAAAGAAGGATCCGTAGCATATCTGGAAAATTACCCCCTCTGAAGCCACCATGTATTAGTGGAAACAAGGAGAGTTGCTCAGATCATGGTATCCAAGACTACCTCCCTTTGGTGAGAGCTGTATTCATTCATGCTATAGACTACTTTGTTGTACATATTATTCTTTGTTATGCCCCGAACCTTTATTTTCTCCTCAGATAAGTTTGCAATCCCCAGAAGGATATTTCACGCTAAACAATAGCTTTTCCAGTATGGTTCAGATATCTCTCCAGCGACTCCTTCGTGCCTCACCCTACAGCTCTCATCGTGGTAGCCTAAGTCCAGTGTCTGAGCCATTGCCCCAGGACCAATCAGAAGTTTTTAGAGGTGGAGCACAGACTTACAAAAGGGGTTCCCAACCCCAAGTTCCAGTTACCCAAGACTCCCTTTTCCTTCCTATACTTACAACATCATGTCCCGAAGCGCTGTGTCATCAGGCAGATAGTGGACGTGGGTCAGAGACTGACCCATGTGACACTTCCCCATGTCCTTCTGAAGCTGGCACTGAGCAGGATATGGATCTAGAAGGATGTTCTTGGGCCACGGCTGTTGCTCTTGCATGGCTAGAGCATCGCTGTGCTGGCTTTTTTACAGAATGGGAGCTATTGGCAGCACGGGCAGAGGGATGGCTTCGGGCACAAACTCTGACTGAAGGGCTACAGTTGCCTGTTCTTAAAGGAGCTGCTCGTCATCTCTTCTTGTTGCTTCGTCACTGGGATGAAAACCTCAACCTCAACATGCTTTGCTATAAGCCAGGTGATGTCTGAGAAAGATGTTTGTAATGGGAAATAAAGGCATTACCCTAAGTTTGTCCAAAGTGCCTCTGTGAGTGGTAATGGGGGGGGGGAGGGTTGGTGGGTCCTTCTTAGAAACCAGTATCTTGACACAAAACTAAGGTCTGTAAATAACCGTTGTCCACATTTATTAGATTAAAAAAAAAATATGAATTATTATAGTTGTCATACCTCCAGACTCAAAACACTGGAGTTCAGTTCATAGCACCAGACAGTGCTGTCCTGAGTATTGCCAGTAGAAGAGACAAGTAATTTTGCCCCATGCTGGATTGAACAGGTTAGTCTTTCTTCTTGCGTGTGACCCGTGCACTGTTTGCAGAGCTGGATGTAGATGTATCTTCGTCAGGTGGAGTACCATACCACAAGTTCAGCAGAATAGCTCCATGACATAAGTGAAGAGCACAGGAACTGAAGACCGTTGAGGGAAAAGTGTTCCAGGACAGCTCAATTAAGCCAAGGATTAAGATCCTGCAGAGAAAACAAGAGTCGGGTATTATTTGTGTATTCTGGTATTTTCTCCCTGCTTTCTAGACTGCACTCCCACCCCAAGAACTTGAAAAGCATACTTTGCTAGTCCAGGCAGGAAGGCGGTATTTGTGCCCCACAGGAGGTATGGCAGTGAGTGGAAGTACCAGACGTAGAACTGATAGTGAAGAGAACGGCTGAACATAACACCCAGGAAATTACTAGAGAACAGGACAAAGATGATCTCTGTGAGAGTTAAGGTATCTAGTGTTACAGCAAGGAAGAAAAGACTACACACAGAAAATATGTCTATGATAATACAGCAAATAATAATATTTGAATTATGGGCAGCTGCCACTGTTTTTGAAGCTATAAATGCTTTATTCAAACTTTGTAGTGGATGAATGGTCGCCACAACAAAAAAAAGTATATACATATTAATAGCATGACTATTCCACTACGCAAAAATCAATGGTCATTTGGATCACAAACTTTCATAGAGATATTCACTGAAGTCTGAATGGCCTCGTACTGAATGTGGCAAAACTCTCCAGTGCTGTACAGGGATTTTTGGAATGCAAAATCCAGACACTGCTCATACTATTTAACAAAGTCTAGATTTTGCAGAGCAGGCTGAGAAAAAAACCTGAATGTGGTCCAAATCTCAATATAACCCTCATATTACTACAAGGGAGAGATTTAAAACCCACCTTATACCCCCACCTACCTTGGTGTGAGGGGACATACCTACTAAACTGCGAGCAGTGTACAGCTGCTCACTGTAACTATAAACTAGCAACTGGTGAGCCATTTAAAAAAAAAATTAACAGCAGCTGTTCCAGCAAAACTATGTCCCCATGCTACGAACACTGATTGACGATATGGAGAGATGGGTGGATAAGCCGATCTCTTGGATTGGCAGGATCCATTCAGTGAAAATGAATGTTCTCCCTCGAATTTTGTTCCTGTTTCAGGCACTCCCGGTCCGAGTGACTAAAGCGGACTTGGGAGCGCTTCAACAGGCTGTGGGTAAATTCATTTGGCAGAATAGGAAGCATAGAATCTCGCATAATGTTCTTTATAGAGCGAAAACGAGGGGAGGCTTGGGGCTTCCTAACCTCTACTTTTATTATTTGGCAGCCCAACTAACCCAGATAGCTATGTGGCACTCCCCTGTGGGGGAAAGGCGATGGGTGGACTTGGAATCTACTCTTCTGGGCTCAGATATGCCGCAATAGACCATTGACACATGTTAAGTGCCCGGCTATCCATAACTCCCTAAAAATATGGGACGCTACCGCTTCAAAGTATGGTTTGTCCCCCCGCATGTCTCCATCGGCTCCTTATCTGAGGAATATGGTGTTCCTCCCTGGGATGGAGGCAAGGGACTTTACAGGCTTAGAAAGTACTGGGGTACAGAGATTATACCAACTGTATGAGGGCGGATCACTTATATCCTTCGAGGGATTGAAATCCAGAGCCCCTTTACGTCCGTCTGACTTTTTTCGATACCTCCAACTTAGGGACTTTGCCCAGACCCCAGGGGTGAAAACAGCTGCATTGACCCCACTCACGTTTTTTGAGCAGATGTGCATGAACAATTCCAAAAGGTCTGATTACGAATTTGTATGTGCATTTGAGCACGACTACGTCTGAGTGGGGGGATCTTATATTGCCCAATGGGAAAATACAAAAATCTTTCACTATGAGATACAGTGATAATACAATTTCACCAGTGTAATATAACACCAAGTGTTGTAAGTAAATGAAGAAACTTTCCTCTAAATTGTGGATTTTAACCCGAAGATCTCCTCAAATCTTCCTTATAAACATGAAACCAAAATATGGGTCAATCCAACTATAGGGAAATAAAAAATAACATAGTGCAACTCAAGAGACAAATGGATCACTCACACTTTAACTGTTAAAACAGGGCGTATCGATATTCCTTGTGGCTCTCTGGTGTTTCTTTGGTTCCCAATTTATTCAATCTCATATGTATAGAGAGAGGAAAACAGAAGCATCCAAAAATGAAAATCAGAAAGGCTTGTGCAAAGTACAAAAACATTTATTACTTACACATAGGTAAGGATCAGTCAGCATAAAATCAAGTATGCATGATTTACCTGCCATACTGCTACAAGGTCCCTGAGGAAGTCCCTGAAGTGGGAAGAAACGCGTTGGACACACTGGGGGCAGTTTTTACTTGATTTTATGCTGACTGATCCTTACCTATGTGTAAGTAATAAATGTTTTTGTACTTTGCACAAGCCTTTCTGATTTTCATTTTTGGATGCTTCTGTTTTCCTCTCTCTATACATATGAGATTGAATAAATTGGGAACCAAAGAAACACCAGAGAGCCACAAGGAATATCGATACGCCCTGTTTTAACAGTTAAAGTGTGAGTGATCCATTTGGCACATAACACTATTACATATTCCAAACAGAGTTGCACTATGTTATTTTTTATTTCCCTATAGTTGGATTGACCCATATTTTGGTTTCATTGCCCAATGGGAGGCGGACTTGAACGAGGAGCTAGAGGGCGTTGAATGCCAGGAGATTTGGGAGGCCACAGCGACCTCGTCGATGTGTGTCTCCATGCAGGAACAGGCTTATAAGACCATGTTCAGATGGTACTCCACACCGGTAAAGCTTTGCAGGATGAATAAAATATCCACAGATTTATGTTAGAGAGGCTGTGGCCAGAAGGGGACTTATCACATGTGGTGGGATTGCCCAGAGGCACAAAAATACTGGAAACAGATTGCGGACCTGCTGCGGGATATCTTTGACAGAGAGGTCCGCTTGGACCCCTGGGTCTTCCTACTGGCCAGGTCTATGGATGACTGGACTAGAACTGAACAGAAATTAATACTTAAGGTAAACTTAGCTGCTCGGAGGGCTTTAGCACAGGTCTGGCTGCAGAGGGGGGGATCTGGTTATACAAAAAATTAGAGATAATTTCTTGATGGACAAACTAACAGCACAGGTCAGGGGTACTTTGTCTAAATTCGAAAAGGTCTGGGGCCCATGGATAGATAGTGGAGTTGGCGACTAGGAGATGAGGGGGGGGGGGGGGGGGGAGTGTATTCCCCCGGCCCCCTGTGTCTCTTGATGGCCGGTCTACACCAATTTTTGATTCACCCACTCTGCGCTCCCGCGGAGAGACGATTGGAACTTGCAGTCTATCCTCGCGAGATAGTCCTCTGTATTACCGTCGCGCTGTTGCTATCCATTACGATACCCCTTTGTGCTTGGGCCGCGTAGTCCTACCATGGTCGTGGCGATTGACTCCCTGTTCCACTCCTTCCTGTTCCTCTCTTTCCCCTCTCCTCCCCCCCTTCTATCCCTCCTTTCTCCCTTTCTCTCCTCCCTCTTTCCTTCTCAGAAGTTTTGTATACTTCAATCATTCTTAACATTACTTTCTTCTCGGATCTGACCGGTACTTGCATCTCAATATCACCGAGTATGTGGGCATCGTTTCTCATATGTAGAGTTACAGGTGGTACTAGCGTGAAACTAGAGGCACTATGCTGAAGGCTCTGTGAGCGATATAAGCTTTCTCGAGCGATGCGATCCCACCTGTGCTTTATATATGGGCGCTGTATGAAAGGGTTCTACGCGCACTGGTTGGTCAGATCTTGGTTACTTCCATTTTTATCTTTTTCCTTTTCTCTAAAAACTTGGCGGGACACCTATGGAGGACGGGCTATGGCAGTCTGTACACAACAGCCTCATGCACTTGTAGAATGACTTTGTATGCTATGCTCATTTATCTCACTTGTGCACCCTTGGATGTATATTCAGTTCTTTGTGTCTAACTGCATTACAATGTTTGTATTCATATGGTGTTTTGCCTTGGAATAAATAAAGAATAAAAAAAAAAAAAAAAATTAACAGGAGGGGGACCTGTCTTTATTATATAAAACAATGGGGAGACATCTCTCTCTCTGCTGCTTTCCTATACTTAACAATGCTATCATTAAAGAAACACTATAGGGTCAGGAACACATGTATTGTGTTAAAACCACCGTCTGCTGCCACCAAATATAGTTGAATCTTACTTTTGTTAAAGTCTGCAGCTGCTGGCTCTGCCCCTGATCGGCCTGCTTGGCTGACATCATCAGGAATGTTGTTCTGAGCCAATCACAATGCTTTTCCATAGGACTGGCTGACTATCAAGGAGGCAGAGCAAGCAGAAGCCAAACATAGCCCAGCCAATATGCATCTCCTCAGAGATGTATTGAATCTCTATGAGGAAAGTTCAGTGTCTCAATGCAGAGGGTGGAGACACTGAGTACTGCCCCAGGAAGCACCCCTAGTATCCATCTGAGGAGTGGCCAGTGGAGTTAACACTAGGCTGTAAACACTGCTTTTTTTTTTAAAAGACCGTGTTTACTGCAAAAAGCCTGAAGGTAATGATTCTACACACCAGAACAAATACATTAAGCTGTAGTTGTTCTGGTGACTACAGTGTCCCTTTAATATAAAAACAAAAGCCTAGCTGCAACAATAAGATAAAAAAACAACAACAAAACATGCTGCAACAAAAATAAATCCAAGTGAGCCCCTGCAGTATGAGCTTCAAAGTGTAAAAAATCTTTATAAAGGTTTCCCATCGTTTGAAATCCTAACAGCTCTGATTAGTGGTCAGAATTTGACCATTCTCACAAACTGCTGTCACAATGTGGAGCACTAACAATTCAAACGATGAGGGACCAGGTTTGGCTGATAATTCTTTGTCACTTTCTAGGTATGCAAGAACTGGGATAAGCACCATGTAGACAATGGATGCCCAAATAGTAGATCCCCAGATGTTTTAGAATGACAAAGCATCATGGAAGCTGTAGTATATATATATATATTTTTTTTTTTAACAGCTGGGGATCTACCTTTTGAGCACCCCTAGTGTAGACCTTTGGAGACAGAATATTTAGTTTTTTGTATATTATACAGCATTCATTTTCTGCATAAACCTTCTAATGTCACCTTTATGCCAATAAAGTACTGTACTCAGGACCATATTCCAATTCAGTTGTTGTCAGATTTTTACCACACTGCAATAATTGTGCTTTTGTAACAGTTTTATAAAGCTCCGTGTGCAAATGTACTATTTATGTTAATCACACTATGCTAACCAAAAAAAAAGGCTGCAAATATGTTGTCACATTCAAACTTTAAGCAAAACACACCAAAACATTAGCTCCACTATCTTAAGGATACGGTTTGCTGAAAGTCTTTGTGATGCAGACTTCTTCTGTTTTGGATTCTTCAAAAGTGACAGGATACTATGTCCAGATCTGTGGAGAAAAGACAGAACGTAAACAAACTACAGTAACTCATCACATTCAGAAAGGACAAAATACTCTTTTGGGTGCTCACCTATGCCAGCGAAACAGGCAGAAAAGCACCAATGCAATCAGGTGAGCTGTGAGCAATGCCAAGTGAAAAGCACGGTGGTGGAACACATATTCTGGAAGGAATCTCCAGTTCACTGTCCACTCAAAGAGAAACTGTCTCCCAAAGTCAAAGGACCGATGCAAATACCCAATGGGATTCTCCAGCAGGAAAGGGAGAGCGAGGACCACCTGTTCCAACAGACATGCAGAGAACAGGAAACCTCAATATAGGCACAGTGTAGGTGGAATTCCACTATTCACATAGGGAAAATAAATACCCATTTTATATTTATATTTACACTTGATAGGTTACCTGTAGTAGACCACAAATGCAGAGCTTTGGAATAGTCAGCAGTAGCCCAAATCGGCATAAAAGCAGGTAGAGCAGGCCAGGGGCTAGCAGCAGTATGTTCATCTTTACAGAAACCGCTAGGCTATGACAGAGAAACACCACATAAAGATAAATACATAGAATATTAGAGAAAAATCACTTTAGAATACAAGAAATGTAAAAAGATTACTTGCACACATTTGGTAGAATCTTCCTGACAGTCAAATTCAGCCCTGCAATAAAATGCTGCTCATAGCAACATTTGATTGGAGGAGCATAGCGTTTGGCCGTGACTGTGTATCTTGTCCAGTACTGCTTTACTATTAAAAGTATTGGAGTGGATGAGAAAGGCATGCTGATGGAGTAGGCGGCTGCAGTGGAGGATTGTCAACACTGAAAACTAGGCAAGTTAAATTAGAAGTAGGTAGGCACACTCAATCAAAATTAAATAAGAGAATAACGACACAAGCTATTTAAAGTCCAGGTGCTCACTTAAATAAGGTCCTATTCCCAGAGGACCACATAAGAATACAACGGATATCCAATCAAGGAGCACACCAATAATGTGACATTTTTTTATTGTTGGATAGATACAAAAAAGATCAATATCTCACAATTAGTGATGTCCCGAACAGTTCGCCAGCGAACATAGCTTGTTCGCGGTGGGCGAACATATGCGATGTTCGGTCCGCCCCCTATTCGTCATGGAGGTGGGAGGGTCTGGGAGGGAGGGTCTGCTGCTGATTGGCTGGAATGTGTCTGCTGACTGTGGTACAGGGTCAAAGTTTACTCAATGATGACGAATAGGGAGCGGACCAACCATCGCATATGTTCGCCCGCCGCGTTCGCCATGAACAAGCTATGTTCACCGGCGAACTGTTCGGGACATCACTACTCACAATGCCTATCAGAACAAATCAAAGCACGACTCACATACTGATGATGTATAGAAAATAATAAGAAGTTATATGATAATATCCAAACAGGATATATAGCAAATTAATACTTAACTACCAATGCAATTATTAATTCATAGAGATCTAAAATCTTAACATTCCATCCCAGACAAATTATTATATAGAAAAACCAATGCATACCAGAATAAGTGAGAAGAGGGAACAAAAGTCAATCAGCAAGCCCCCAACGTTTCGGCAAAAGAGATGCCTTTACCAAGGAAATTATATTTAGTTAACTTTCATTTTTACTAGCAAAGGGGGTGGACATTGATAACTGTAATAGAAGGTCCCACCCGAAAAAAACTTATTTTCGAGACTAAAGGTTCACTTTAAAAGTTAGATGGATGTCTACAAATTCACTTAACAATTGAATCTTTCTTTGCATGATCCTTTTTGGATTGATTGGGAATCTGTAGAATGTGTGTGCTTCGTACATATCTTCCTAGTGTTAGTACGACATTGCAAAAACATAACTATAAGGGCATTGCCTGTGATTCTGCACATTAAATCTAAACAACAAGAAAAATGCTGGAAAGCAGTTTGAAGCTGTCACTTCCTTTGGAAATTACACCACTTATTTAAAAAAAAAACTAAAAATAACTTGTAACTTGACTTTATAACTTTTTTTTTTTTTAAACAGCTGTTTTCCTGGCACTATAGCTTCCCTTTTGTCACGTACCTGGGTCCTGCACCGATGTTCACCTTCTCTCCTCAATGAGCTGAAGTGGTTTAGGTGCCTATTGTGTCCCTTTAACAATCACAGATATGTGAATCTATTTTGAGTTATTTTTCTTTAGTTGCACTTGAAGTGTGAACATTATGATAAGCAAAACAGTGAAAATGCAGTGAAAATGCATTTTCCAATTTGTAACTTCCTATTTTATGTTGTGTTAGATTTACGTATAGGATATTAAAGGAAAGCCATATTTGCCCCCTAAAAAGCAATGTATAATATGTGTGGGTGCACTTAAACCGAAATCCTTGAAATACCGAGGAATATACACATAGCACAAACTCTTGGTTTTGCTCTGGTTCAGATGTTGTACAATTGCCTCTGTCCTTAAAGAATTAAGTTTAAGCGATATTAATTCTAGGAAGTGACAGTTTCTCACTAATGGTCCACTCCAAGCACCATAACCACTACAGTCTGGTGTCCCCTAGCACACAAGCAGTGTTATCTTTCAAACTGTTGTAGAACTACATGGAACCAACCAGCACCCACTTTCATATAAGCCGATTTTGGAAAAGCTCCAATGAGCTAAGGAGAGTAACGCAAGACCGCGATCCGCCTGTATCAGCTGTTCTGCATGATAAGACTAGATGGGTGCCTTGGGGAGCAAGGCAAGTTGGCAAACCATTCTAAAAGGGTTTGAAAAATTACACTGGGAGTGCACCAGTGGACTCCTTGCACCATAACCTCTACAGTAGGCTGAAGTGGTTATAAGTGAATTTTTTTAAGTATTCAGAGGTACATAAATAAAAATACCGTAAATATGTCTTGTGAAATAGTATAGTCGTCAAATGTATACAGAGATGTATTATGTCACCTGTAGAAGAAGCATCCCCAGTTCCACCAGTCCTGCAGGAATAAGTTGATAGAGATGAAGAGTATTACCATGGCAACAGGATCATTGAATAGCCGCAGCAGAAAGATGGAGTGCACTCGGTATGAGGCACAGCACATAAAGAAAAATACATATGGTGGTACCTAGAGTCAAAGCATGAAAATAAGTTTGAGTGACAAACATTCAAAGGGAAATGCACTTCTAAAAGTACTTGTTTTCCAATTTTATGTTATAATGTTACATATACATTCATCTGAACGAAGTGTATAAAAAAACAAATAAACACTAGTGCTAACGTAATGAAAACATGAAAGAAGCCCCAGGAGGTAGTCCTATGCTAATTGCTCCTTTGCAGTGTGCGTGATCTGTATTCAGAAAACATCTTGGTATTAAACTCTGAAAGTCTATCTTAAAACTCCACATGGTCCAAGAGAGTATTGCATAGAAATGTATGCAAACACACATCAACCACTCACTTTAACAAAGCTATATTTTATCCTGAAAGGCTTCCGAAGTGAAGTGTGGAATCATGCATTTCATTTGTTTGGGGCTGGGGGGAGAGAAGGAGGGAACTATGATATTGTGGCACAAAAGAAGTGGAGAAGAAAAAGGAGAGGATGAACAAGATATGGGGAAAAAAACTTGGGAATTATGTAAAAATGTACGAAAAAAATAGAGTGGGTAGATCCCCTTCATATTGTTCCATCACCTATATCTATTAATTGTGAAGTCAACTGCTATTCTACATTTATATAAACCTGTAGAATATAATATCACATTCACTCCAAAGCTGTGCATCAAGCCTGGGTCAAATGTTGTGCTGTTCTCTCCAGTGCTCTGATAAAGTTCTGATAAGAAACTGGATCTGGACAGACAGAATAGTACAAGTATTTTGAATCTTACTGCTCCTCACCTTCTTGGTTAATACATAAATACGAAATATAAGTATCAGCGTTATAATATACAGCACAGCGAATATGTATTGAGCCAGGCGGATGTTGCTCCCATGGTCTGTTAAGAAGTAAAAAGCACTAAAAATGTAAACAAATCCTGCAGGATACCTGAAAAACAAAAGAGTGTGATGGTGAGCCTGGAGACATAATACCCAACTATACCCATAACAGATCCACCCCTTGCACGAACATCGACAATTATGTGTCAATCATTTCCAGAGTCCGTTTAATATAATGAAACGGTTTATCTGCCACTTAAATGTTTTTTTCATCTCTTTATACCCAAGTTTGTCAAATTTCTTCACTCAAGGTATCCACTGTGTGATTTGCAGAATATCTCATATAGTACTAGCATGGCTGAGTATAAATAATGTTACCTAGTCATCAAAAGACAAAACCTTATTACAATCTTGCAGAAATATTGATATTGATATCACTTATTCACTTACTCTGAATTGCAGTGAGCGGAAATCGAAATTGCAAAATTCAGAACAATAAACAAGTTGTTACTATTGCTAAATGGCATATATTTTCAAATCAGCTTTAAGTGCCTACATTTTGCAATTCGCTTTTTAACTGGCTATAATTCATAGTTCAGTGAATAAATCTGATACAGGGTTACTCACTAAAGTGAGATATCAAAGTAAATTTCAGGTATATAGCTGACCTGGAAACATCCCATAAGTTAGCTATAATTCCAGTTCTACTACTTTGGCAACTGTTTCAAAATTAAGTTGTTATGGTGCCAGGAGGCCACTAGGTGCTCTCTTAACTTAAGGGGTTAAACCGCTCTCGAATTGTTTAACTCCAAATGCTGCATACAGCAGCATATGGCTTCTAAATATTTCAGGAAACGTGGTGTCTCGCCGGGCAAGGGCGCTGCCGATTGGCTTAAACCCTCCTTTCTATCTGTGTCAGCTGACAGCTCTAGTCAATCACCAGCAGTCCTGCCCAGCGGCACTGTTTCAGAAGCCGGATGCTGCTGGGGGCCACGGAGACCCAGAGCTAGAGGGGGGCATTTGGAGTTAATCCAATCGAGAATAGTTTAACCACTTAAGTTACTAGAGCACCCGGCTGCCTCCTGGCACCATAACACCTTAATTTAGAAGACTACGTCACCCAATGGTGAATTTCTCAACTTAGTGTATGGTGGTCGCAGGATGCAGGATAAGGTGAGGGGGCACCAGAGAGTACTATAGTGGTAGGAATAGAGCCTTGTATTCCTAACACTATAGAATCCCTTTAAATTTGAATTTCTCAAATTTCACAACGAACAAGATTTTGTCAAGGGATCTTTACGGCACATAGTTATTACTGTTCTGCCATCATAAAGCCGTGGCCTAGAACACAACTCATACACTTCCAGTCCTAATGTTATACTCACACCAGGGGCCCAGTGTCCCCCTGAAGCTTTGTATAGTCATAGGTCCCATTGATCACACCTTCTACTTCATCCATGTAAGCTTTCCAGTCAATTTCTGTATCTATTAGGGACGAACATGAAGAATAGGGTTAAATGTGAGCCCCAAAGAACCCCTTCTAGTACTATGTGTTGTACATGGGCACAAACTGTGCCCCTCCACTATTTGGAGTTCAAATCTCATAATTCCCAGCCAGTCAATTTTTTGTTCAAACTTATTGTGAGTGAAACGGATAGCTGCAAAACTAAATAACCCCCCCTCCCTCCCACTTATATATGTTTTTTTGTTTTTGTTTTTATGCTGAACATATTGTCCCTGCAGCCTCTCAGAGTAGCCCATACTCACAGGGCACTTTCTGTATGACCCAGTGGCTGACCCCCAGCTCTGCCAGGCACAGGCATGCCCCCAGCAGGGCGGTATACCGGGGGTCTGTCAGCAGCTGCTGCTTGTTCTGCCATCCATGCCGCAGGGCCTCGCTGATTGGAGAGCGGGGCACCGAGGGCCCACCACTGGGACCCCCTCTTCTGCGAAGCCCACCAGCTGGAGGCATCCTAGGGAGTAACGTGCAAGTCGGCCCGGCCGGAAACAGGAAACTAGGGGGGTGAACGGGACAGGTGCTCTACGGGTATAGTCGGTTAATACTGATATTCCGCCGGTAGATGGAGACATTGCCCGGTGTATGGAGATACTGACTGTATTGGTGTATAATACTCGGCAGGCACAGGACATGCCCACTGCTGCTGTGTAAGACATTGTATGAGCCCGCACACAGTCTGTGTATTGGTAGCAGGCAGTGAGCACACACTCTGTGTATCGGTAGCAGGCAGCGAGCACACACTGTGTATCGGTAGCAGGCAGTGAGCACACACACTGTGTATCGGTTGCAGGCAGTGAGCACACACTCTGTGTATCGGTAGCAGGCAGTGAGCACACACTCTGTGTATCGGTAGCAGGCAGTGAGCACACACTCTGTGTATCGGTAGCAGGCAGTGAGCACACACTCTGTGTATCGGTAGCAGGCAGTGAGCACACACACTGTGTATTGGTAGCAGGCAGTGAGCGCACACACACTGTATATTGGTAGCAGGCAGTGAGCACACACTCTGTATATTGGTAGCAGGCAGTGAGCACACACTCTGTATATTGGTAGCAGGCAGTGAGCACACACACTGTGTATTGGTAGCAGGCAGTGAGCACACACTCTGTGTATCGGTAGCAGGCAGTGAGCACACACACTGTGTATTGGTAGCAGGCAGTGAGCACACACACTGTGTATTGGTAGCAGGCAGTGAGCACACACTCTGTATATTGGTAGCAGGCAGTGAGCACACACTGTGTATTGGTAGCAGGCAGTGAGCACACACTGTGTATTGGTAGCAGGCAGTGAGCACACACAGGGAACTTTGTGACAAGGGGCGAATGTTGCTGAGCTCGTGTTTCCGGCCGGCCGGTTAAGGCTGTTGCACTGACTGGAAGTAGCACATGTTCACGATGTACCGGGAGCAAAACTATTGGGACTCTCGTTACAAGGAGGAGCACGATCAGACGGAGAAATATGACTGGTTTGGGAGTTACCGGGATTTCCGTGACCTTGTCAGACGGCACATTAAACCGGGGACACGTGGACTAGTACTGGGTATAAATACACATATTGACCTATTACACTACAATGTACTTTAGTACTGGGTATTAATAAACATTGATTTATTACACTACATTGTACATTAGTACTGGGTATTAATTCACATATTGACCTATTCACATTGCACATTAGTACTGGGTATTCACATATTTATCTGTTACACTACATTGTGCACTAGTACTGGGTATTAGTTCACATATTGACCTATTACCCTACAATGGTACACTAGTACTGGGTATTAATGAAAATTAAATGACTTATTACACTACATTGTACACTAGTCCTGGGTATTGGTTCACATATTGATTACAGTACATTGCACACTCTTACTGGATATTAATTTACTTATTACACTACATTGTACACTATTACTGGGTATTAATAAACATTGACTTATTACACTACATAGTACACTAGTACTGGATATTGGTTCACATATTGACTTATTACACTACATTGTACACTAGTACTGGGTATTCGGTGACATTGACTTATTACACTACATTGTACATTAATACTGGGTATTAATTCACATAGGGACTTAATAACGACACCTATGATAGATTTTACTATGTACTGCAATGACAATGTATTTCTCAGCAAACGTCCCATAACGATTGTGTACTGTAGCAGCATTGCTTTTCCCAGTGGAGATCCATTTGATTAGGAGACAATTTGTAAAGAGGCAGTCTAAGCACAAAACCCACTAATGCTCAGTTTGTAGTGTTTATACTATATTAGCACCTGCTCATGTTTTTTATTTATTTTTTATTTTGTTTCCTTGTCACAACGTTTGGGAGTGGTGAGTTAGAAACCAGGGCTTTCCCCTTGTATCCCTCTCTCGTCTGTTTTGCGTATCACTGCTGTCCAGGTTAGTTATGGGGAATTAGTATGGATTGTATCGACATTTTTTTCATCAAGTGCCAGAGAGCCCCACTGTTAGTGACAAATCTGAGAATTGGCAAAACCTGGTTAAAATGTTAATTTATTTTCAATAATAATGAAACATTGACAGTTTTCTTTGAAGTGAGAGTTTGAAGTAAAATGTTACTCATAGGTTGTTTCTGTTTGGTAGTTGTTGGGTGTTAGAGGATTTACCTGATGTTGGCTCTGGTTCTTCTGCGTTTAGTGTGTTGATTTGAATGGGTTGTTGTGTTTTCTTGACCATAAGGTCAGTTTTTAGGTTTGCTGTCCTCCATTTGTGGATGTGATGGTAGCTGCATTTTTCTGTGACTCGTTAGTTGTTTCAATGTAAGCTGTCTTTAGCGTATTGGATGGCGTGTGGCTTATTACCCTTCAGTGGGTTTTCAGAGCTTTTAATACAGACCCTATGCAGTATAGGTGATAGTGATGGTCCCTGATGGTCTCCACGTGTTACTTCAGTGATGGGAACAGGTTTTTCACCCATGTCCAATGCTTGTGTATGGTTGGTATGTTCTTCATTTAGTGTTAATGAACAAACATAAAGAGGAATCCACACTCTTATCTGGGTCAATGAACAAACAAAAAGAGGAGTCCGCACGCAATTTAGCTTGAAAAAGATCTATCTTGAGACCGAAACGTTGTGTGTTTTTCTAATAAAACTGCTGCATAAATTGTCCTGAGTGCCTGGACTACATTTATTCTTAATTTAGTGCTAGTCTTTTGACACATTTCCGAGTATAGTTTTTGAGGTAAATTAATCTGTACGGACACAAAAATGACAGTAGTCATCTGGATGTTCAATATTATTCCTTCCCTTGCAAGCAAATCTAAATATTACCCTCAATGGTCACATCCATAATAAGCAGTAATTCTGCAAGTGGGTCGGTTATATTATGACAGCTGTGTACTATCATTGGAAAAGCACTCTGACTTACATTAAATAATAACTGCCTGTATTTTTGTTGGACCTTTTTGCATCTAATAAAGTGTTTTTTAAATTAATAAACTACAACTTGCCTTGATTACTTTTTTTGTGTGTGTTACTTGATCTAGAACAATTCTTCTTTCCTGAAATACTGGAAGGTAAACAAACTAATTATTTACTGCACAAAATCCAAGATGAATGCCTCAACATTAAAAAAACTGTTTTACAATCTGTCTTGTTTTTCATGTTGTATTTTGATTTTCTATGAGAGAGGATGGAGTGGACGGAGATGATCAAGTATGATGATCTCAGTTGAGGTAGAGGGAGTTTTTAAAGGTGAAAATCTGCTTAATCTGGAGCAATTGAAGAACTCTGTTTGGGTTTCCCCCCCAGCACTATTGTTCTACTCCATTAAAAAAAATGAACTTTATAAGACATTCCTTTTTAAAATATTCCTCTTAATTTTTGTTGAGAACAGTGGGGCACGCAGATTGCCATGCCAATGAGGCTGTCTGTACCGTTGTTACAAGGAAGTGCCTACCTATGGGTTTCTACAGTTTACTTTAAACCCTGAGTCTACCATGCAAATGTTAGAAAAGACATCAAAAGAGCCCAGGCAAGCTGTTACTGTGTGTAAACCATGCCTGTGATTTTATGTGATGAGTGGTTTCAAACAGAATATTTTAGAGAGATGATATCTACGTGAATTAGTAATTAGTAGGAACATAATGGAGAAAAAGTCAAAACAAAACACAGTTTAGGGCAACATCCTTTAACCCCTTAAGGACCAAACTTTTGGAATAAAAGGGAATCATGACATGTTACACATGTCATGTGTCCTTAAGGGGTTAAAGTAACGATTAAATATATTTTACTAGTTTTCAGAAAAATAAATCCTCTCACACGTGTGTAAAATGTGCAACTCTGCTTTGCTGCAAATCTTGCTTTTTGTAGCAGAGCTGATCCACCACATTTTTGTAGAGACCTTAGTTCCTTGTTGGTGCTGGACAATGACCAATAATTGCCTCCTATAGAGAGATTTTGCAGACACAAGGAGCATAATATATCATAAACACTCATAACAGTTTAGTGAATGTACACCACATACATTTAAAAGCTGTAAAAATATGTTATATAGTAGGGAAAAAATAGTTGTAAAAACAATAAATAATTTGCAGATATTTTACAAATTGGATGGGGGGAAAATACAGCAACCGTATGGTATAATGGTTCCTTCTTCCTTTGGACATGTTTGCAGGCTTTGATGAATTATCCAGTCTTGTGAGATTTATCTTGCACAATGAGCTGCTAGCAGGCAAGAGACAAGGTTTTTGCAGCTGTTAACATATATCTGTGAACCCTTCATAACTCTAAATAGGGTAATAAGGACTCGCCTGCACCTTCTCCTCCAGCAGGTCCCAACTTGAAAATGCGAGCTATGCAAGTAAGATCTCAAAATGAAACTTTTTTTTTTTCAGTAGTCCAACTTTGAGACAGCCACTAGAGGCTGGATTAACCCATTTATAAGAGAAACTGCTATGTTTACAGCAGAAAGGGTTAATCCTAGGTGGACCTGGCACCCAGACCACTTCAGCTGGGGAAGGTGTGGCTAGGACTTCAGAAATAAAGTAATTTAACATATAAATGGTCATATACTAACGTGAGAATTCAAAGAGAATAACAAATGTAAGGCCACAGAAGCTAAACTGAAAGCATAGCTGACTTAGAGATGATTTCCAGTTTAGCTATTGTGACCTTAAATTAGAAATTCACTTTGAATTCATTGTGAATTCTCACTTTATTTAATAACCTTGTGAGACTACAGGGTCATGATCCGTGCACCAAAACCACTTTATTAAGCAAAGTGTTTTTTGTGCTTCGATTGTGCATTTAAGATAGATGAGCAGCTAAAACTAATCTAAAATTTTAAAAAGAAGGCAACATTGTTCCACTGTTCCATTGCTCCATTTGGAAAAAGTTTTCTCTTTGATGTCAGATCTCAGTAAGGATAGCTATAAAGTTTCTGACCTTTGATCCAAGCAAATCACAAAAAGTTTCTCTTAAATGTAAGGCCACTGTGGAATTGGAACCTGGTCCTCTGGCTGTTGCTAAAGATATAATGCCGTTGGATAATTGAGCAAAGCATCAATGTGCTTTAAGTATGGAACGCTTTTTGTTGGTAATTAATATGGGCTGGCTAGTAGATATCGGGGATAGTTGTTCTAATTGTTTTAATTGCACAGATTTTCTTTTCACCAACACCTTTTTAAGTAGAGCTGAAGAGCTGATTATAGTTGGGTTTTCTTTTCTTAATCTGTCCTGTAAATGCCAATAAGTGTAAGACTGCACTGAAATAGGGTAAATCAAGTATGCATATGCTGCCGAACTCACTCGCAGATTTAATAACAAAATGAATTTGAGATTATCCATCCAAACTGAATGAGTTTTCCATTCCCATGTGAGAAGTGTATTGAACAGAGAGAACAGAAACAACTCCTAACTATAATGGGAGACAACTTTTAAAGGACCACTATAGTGCCAGGAAAACATACTTGTTTTTTTTTTTTTTTCCTGCGCCGGGCTCCCTCGGCGCTGGGACTCTCCTCCTCCTTTCCCCGCTAGAGGCTGGATTAACCCATTTGTAAACATAGCAGTTTCTCAGCAGAAAGGGTTAATCCTAGGTGGACCTGGCACCCAGACCACTTCATTAAGCTGAAGTGGTCTGGGTGCCTATAGTGGTCCTTTAAAATAATACTCCAGAAACCATAACAGCTTTATCAAAATGAAGTTGTTATGGTACCTGAACTGTTCCTTTAATACTATACAACACTATCAGAGTTATTCACTACAGTGAAAATTCAAAGTGAATTTTACATTTTAGGCTAAGGCAATCGAACTGGAAGCACAGGTGACTTAATTGCTGATGTAGTCCTACACGTATAGTAATAAGGCAGTCTTGCAAAGCAAAAAAGAAATTGTTCTACAAATGGTGTCAACATAGGGCTACCTGTTTTCCACTCCAGGCAAATGATAACCTGTAACTTGGTGGGAAAAAATAAATAAAAAAACACAATGGAACTACAAAGTTGTGAAATTTAAAAAAGTATATATAACTTTTTAGCTTATTAGTGTCTGCGGTGCATTTTTACACAAAAAAGTGAAAATGACTATATTACAAGGTCTTCTCCATTTATTTGCATACATTCTGTTTTTTTGACCATCTTAAGAGTCAGAAAGGCAGAAAACTTTATTAGTTAAAGGTGCTCTCCAGTGCCAAGAAAACAAACCCGTGCAGTTTGTATCTGTGAATTACTCCAATGTCTAAGGACTGGGTGGTCTAAAACATGTAAGATTTTTTTTTTTGGCTTGTGTTTTCCCCTGTTTGTTTATGTACTTTGCGGAATAAACCATTCCTATTGGATTTGGAGCCGCTTGCTTTTCCTGGCATCATTTTTTTGTTTTTTCTTTGCATCACTTTGTAAGGATTTGGAGTTCCTTGATTGGTGTCCTCAGTCCCAGAGGGGATTTGTTTCTTTACCCCACTTTAATTTTTTTCCTTTGACCTTTAAAGGGATTTGTGCATTTGTACTTCACATCACAGTGTTATGAGCTCCCTGGTTTCCAAGTACTTTTTTCTGATTTCCAAAAAGAAAAACAGATACTGCTATTCTTGTTATGTATGTAATAGCAGTTACTGACAGTCTAACTAAAGGTGCGCCGAAAGTATTTGAGTTGGAATTGTTTGGTAAGACATGGACGAGTCTTGCGATGTACACACATTAAATAAGCTGCTTCTTTTGGCACAGACTGGTACGATCAGAGAAGTCAGCAACCTCTCCAAGTAATTACTGTAGAATTATCCACAAACAATGTAGATTTATATGGAACAAAACATTGCATAAAGCCTTATTTCACACTGGCAAATCTATAAGACTTTCTGAATGTGGAGGTGATGGATGTCATTCATTGCTGTGTCTGTGATTGCAGGTTGTGGCACTAGCTCTCTAAGTGTGGATCTGCACAGAGATGGAGTGGACCCAATCGTTAGTATTGATTACTCTCCTGTTTGCATCAAGGAGATGGAGGAGAAGCATGCTGGCATACCTGACATGACATGGCTGGTGATGGATGCACGACAGCTGGAGTTTCCTGATGCAAGTTTTGATTTTATCATTGAGAAGGGGACGCTGGATGCCATGATGGTGGGAGAGAGGGATCCTTGGAGAGTTACCCCAGAGACAGTCGCTGTCATAGATAAAGTGTTGAGTGAGGTGAGTGGAGTATCAAGGATACATATTTCAATTGTCATTTGACTATACACCTGGGTTCGTTGCAGTTTATGAGATACAGCTACTTACGGTGGGTGTCTTTTTTTATTTTTAAATTAAAAAAAAGTGTTTTTATTTTATAATGCATGAGTGAGCTTCATTCACTTCCGGATTTGGTGAGAACTCAAATGAGATTCTGCTCAGCCAATGACTGCAGAAAATTCAAATGTAACTATTTTTTTATTATTGTTTTTAACTTATTATTGTGTGTATTGTATGCACTTTCTATAGAACACATTATTAAAAAAAAATGCATCAAATCCTATCCAGACTGTCCCTTTAACAAAATTGGTTAGTTACTTTAGATACATAGATTGTATAACCCACCTGTTGCACATGTATTGTGTGCACCTATAGAGTATCATCACTCAAATGTAACTCATATGTAACATCTTACTGCATGCACAGAGCCTCATTACTGAGACTAGCAATAGCTAAATGTACCCTCACTGATACCTTACTGTATGGATCATTTTTGAAATTAATAAATGCCTGTGATATGTTATGCCACATATCTAATAATAATAAAAAAAAGTCTACTATTAAACTACTAAAAAATGTGCAGCCACCAAGCTTATTATTAGTGGGTTGTAGTTGTACGTATATTTTTATATTCCCATTCAAGTAAGATTGTAATAAGTACAAACAGCTTTAATATTTTGTGCTGTGAATGGAGCAGTGTTTGTAT
The DNA here is from genome assembly GCF_036172605.1 of Pelobates fuscus. Lineage (NCBI taxonomy): Eukaryota > Metazoa > Chordata > Amphibia > Anura > Pelobatidae > Pelobates > Pelobates fuscus. The sequence continues at coordinate 156,437,880 of NC_086318.1, forward strand.
AATTGTCCTTTCTGGCATTCCCAATCATGGGACTGGCCATTCCATGCTAGTATGCAGTTTAGAGGAGGAGTCCCCATGCCAAACCTCACATTTTATTCGTTATCACGCTAGTCCTCCAGCAAGAGTGTGACAGAATCATAAACAATCTTTTAGGTTAAAAGGGCCCTAATTTTCGCTTACACCTAACATATTACTCGATCAGACTGTGTGATGGAAGTTGCAGCATGTGTAGTTGTTCAGAAATATATATATGTTGCATTGGGATTTAAATTCCAGATATATGTACATGGTATGTTTATGTTGCATCCATCTCTGGAAAATGTCAAAAGCAGGAAATTAAATAAATTCCAGCTTTGTAGAGTTACCTGCAATCACCCCACCATCAGTTGTGAATGATAGCTGATGGCAAAATGTATCTTTTTATATAAGTAGATGTCTGTGGCATCTCCCTGTACATGTGGTAGAAGATCTTAGCAGGATCCTATGGTCCATCTGGATCTTCTATAAGCCCGTCGTTTAAACTTTAACCTATGAGCAAGACCAAAAAAATTACTGCTGAAGCTAACATGCCGGAGGAAGGCACTAATGGTGGAATAAATTGACGTTCCCATTCCATCCATTTTCTAATAGCAGGTTCCAGCAGACATATTATCTGAATGGGTCTTTACAAACCAGAAGACCACCAAGTCACACTTGTACAGTTTACATTGACCATGAGCCTATATTCATACTTTTGTTAGAATTTTGTCTTTTTTTTTTTTTTTGCTTTGAAACCTTTGGTCCATGTGATTATTTATCTTGTTTTTAATTTATTTTAAACTTTACTTAACGTTAACTCTTTCACTGAATACAACAAAATCCCAGCACTTGCATAAGTCTTCATGTTTTCTCCTCTAAGAGCTTTTCATTTGCATTACATTGTTGCACCACTCTATAGTGAACACATGGTGGCGTTTTGAGTCTATTTTGCCAGTCAACATGGTGCATTTTTATCTTAGCAATTTTTTCCCCAAGGACAAAGATATGTATTGTAGAAACTTACAGTAATAAACGCCCTGTAAAATGAAATCATTTGACATGTTGTGTCCTTGTGCTCTCCGTGGTTTCATTTTTATTTTTATTTTTTTTCTTCAACTAATGTTCTGACTTTTCTAAAATGTTTGTTACTTCATTAAGGATCAACATGTTTTATTTTGTTAATTGACTTTAAACATTTGTAAGTATTATTTTCTCGTGAAAGTGAACCTTAAAATCCTTACGGGGAAGCCATTTTCGCTTTATTAAAAGAACATTCCACTAATAAAACACAGGAGAAGGCGGCGCAGCCAGCCTCAGTGCACACTAGTCAAACCGGGCCTGGGAGTTTAGGGAACGAATTGCCAGACTAAGGGAACTGTGCTAACCAGCAATGCTAACATTATGAAGCTGTCCTCGAAAGTGCCCCTGGCATGCCTCGATGCCTGTCTTAACCTTACCTAAAATCCTGATGTACAGATGTATGTTATGAGATGATACCATTGGAACTGTACCGGTATTTACCCTACTTTGTACCCTCCCTCCCTCCCTTTCTGATTCTGTAACCAACCTACGACCAAAATCACAAATAAAGAATTTATATAAAAAAAAAAAAAAAAAAAAAAAAGAACATTCCAAGTATAGGAAGTATGAGAATGCATTTGACAAGGCTCCATCCCACTGTCTCGTTTTAAAGGGGAAATATATAGACAATACAGCTGTGTGTTTCTCCTCATGAACCCAGGGCAAACTTGTGGCTACTGATCATAGTGACCATACTTATCACATTGTCTCCAGATCATGAAATAATCAGGCATATTATGGTATTCAAGAAGCAAGTGCCTTTTATTAGAGTATCCAGGTTATTTACTAAACTGACATCTTAAAGTGAACTTTAAATGTAAGATCAGAGTAACTGAATTGGACGCATAGTTGTCTATTTTGGCCTTAAATTTTCTATCCACTTTAAATTCTTACTTTGGTGAATATCCCTGTTAGACTTTGTAAAATCCCATCATAAAGATTGGGAAAGTAGGTCTACAAAAGAAACAGCGGGGAAAGAAGAGAACAAGTTGTAAGGCTATAATCATTCATTTATCATCGATATCCCTTTAACATATTTCAATGAAGGAATTGCTTTAAATTAAGAAAATAAAATCAAAAACGACCACATTGGAAAATGAAATACATGTTTCACGTAGGCTGTGTGAGTTACAACAAGGGGAAGTGTGGAATAAACAGAAACAAATGTTTTTTAACCGTTAAATAGCAGATGGTTGAACTTTGACACTGCCGAGGCATGAGATATACACCAAAACTACTTTATTAAAGGAACACTTTAACATTGGGAATATAAACATTTATTCCTAACTCTATAGTATTCTAGTAACTAGTTAGACGACCACCCCTCCCTCAAATGAAATAAAAAACACATTTTGCTTACCTTTACTCCTTGGTTCACTAGTCTCAATATGGCTGCTCTGCTGTCTCAGCTGAGAACATTAATCCCGATGATCTCAGCCAATCCAATGCTTCACCATAGAGTAAGGGGTAGATCATCTGCCCATTGAGATGCCTTGAGTCAATGCTTCTCCATGGGGAGCATTCATCATCTCCATGCAGAGTGTGGAGATGCAAGTCTGAACCCAGGAAGTCCCTCCAGTGGCCATCCGAGTGACCGCTACTAAGGATGGCTTTAGGCAGCAGTGTAAACACTTGAATTTCTCAGAATGTGCAACATTTACACTACTCATAGTAAAAACCAAAGGAAACAAGTTACCTGCGCTCTTTCCACATCCCTATGTATTTTTTAAACAAATTAGGTTTTTAGTTACTTCCAATGGCCATGAGAGGGCATGCCCACCTGCCACGCCAAGGCAGACCTCTTTGTATTTGTATTCACTTTTGTATCACACAGCTAGGTTACAATGCTGCTGCCCATCCCATGTGCTCCCTATTAAGGGTTAAAGGGACTCTATAGTCACCATATAAAAGCAAGAAAGACAGGTCCCCCAGCCTTCCTTCTTGCTTTTATATGAACTTTCATTAATTAAAAAAAAAAAATCGGTGTTTTTATATTAAAAACTTACCTCCGTTCCAGCGCCGAGCTCCCCGCTAGGCCGCGCCCCCTTTTTCGTCAAAATGACGAAATCGCGGGGCCCAATGGGACGGCTTCGCGCTGGACCAATCGCGTTCTTCATAGAGCGGCATTGAATGCCGCCCTATGAAGAACCTGAGCGCTTTACCGCGCATGTGCGCGGAATGCGCGTTCGCGAGCTGAGCTGTCTGACTGACAGCTCAGCTCGCTTTCTAAAATTATCAATAAGGGGGGGGACCTACTGTCCCCCCCCGGCCCCCACCCCTGAGCGGCGGGTGGGGGCCCTAAAATTATCAATAAGGGGGGGGGACCTACTGTCCCCCCCCGGCCCCCACCCCTGAGCGGCGGGTGGGGGCCCTAAAATTATCAATAAGGGGGGGGACCTACTGTCCCCCCCCGGCCCCCACCCCTGTGCGGCGGGTGGGGGCCCTAAAATGATCAATGAGGGGGGGGACCTACTGCCCCCCCCGGCCCCCACCCCTGAGCGGCGGGTGGGGGCCCTAAAATTATCAATAAGGGGGGGGACCTACTGTCCCCCCCCGGCCCCCACCCCTGTGCGGCGGGTGGGGGCCCTAAAATTATCAATGAGGGGGGGACCTACTGTCCCCCCCCCGGCCCCCACCCCTGAGCGGCGGGTGGGGACCCTAAAATTATCAATGAGGGGGGGGACCTACTGTCCCCCCCCCGGCCCCCACCCCTGAGCGGCGGGTGGGGGCCCTAAAATGATCAATGAGGGGGGGGACCTACTGCCCCCCCCGGCCCCCACCCCTGAGCGGCGGGTGGGGGCCCTAAAATTATCAATAAGGGGGGGGACCTACTGTCCCCCCCCGGCCCCCACCCCTGTGCGGCGGGTGGGGGCCCTAAAATTATCAATGAGGGGGGGGACCTACTGTCCCCCCCCCGGCCCCCACCCCTGAGCGGTGGGTGGGGGCCCTAAAATTATCAATGAGGGGGGGGACCTACTGTCCCCCCCCCGGCCCCCACCCCTGAGCGGCGGGTGGGGGCCCTACAATTATCAATAAGGGGGGGACCTACTGTCCCCCCCGGCCCCCACCCCTGTGCGGCGGGTGGGGGCCCTAAAATTATCAATGAGGGGGGGGACCTACTGTCCCCCCCCCGGCCCCCACCCCTGAGCGGCGGGTGGGGGCCCTACAATTATCAATAAGGGGGGGACGTACTGTCCCCCCCGGCCCCCACCCCTGTGCGGCGGGTGGGGGCCCTAAAATTATCAATAAGGGGGGGACCTACTGTCCCCCCCCGGCCCCCACCCCTGTGCGGCGGGTGGGGGCCCTAAAATTATCAATAAGGGGGGGACCTATTGTCCCCCCCCGGCCCCCACCCCTGAGCGGTGGGTGGGGGCCCTAAAATGATCAATAAGGGGGGGACCTACTGTCCCCCCCGGCCCCCACCCCTGAGCGGTGGGTGGGGGCCCTAAATACAAAGGGGGGGGGGACCCTAGTTAACCCTCCCCCCCCCCCAAAAAAAAATATCTCCCTACCTACCCCCCTCACCCTAAAAATAATGAGGGGGGACCATTAACTAAAAACCTGTAAAAAAGAAAAAATGAGATAAAATCAACTTACCATTCGATGTTTTCTTTCTTCTAAAATCTTCTTTCTTCAGCCCCAAAAAAGGGCAAATAAAAATCCATAATAACCGACGCAATTAAAAAAAAAAAAAAAAAAAACGAGCGCAAAAAAAAATAATCCATCTTCACCCATGGAGGGCTCCGCGCAGACTGAGCTCCGCAGGGTGGGGAAGGCTTATAAAGCCTTGCCCCGCCCTGCAATTAGGCTAAGAACACTCTGATTGGTGGGTTTGAGCCAATCAGAGTGCTCTTTGTCATTTTACAAGCGTGGGAAAGTTTTTTGGAATTTTCCCACGCTTGTAAAATGACACAGAGCACTGTGATTGGATGGATTTCAAGCCATCCAATCACAGTGCTCTGTGTCATTTTACAAGCGTGGGAAAGTTCTTTGGAATTTTCCCACGCTTGTAAAATGACACAGAGCACTGTGATTGGATGGATTTCAAGCCATCCAATCACAGTGCTCTTTGTCATTTTACAAGCGTGGGAAAGTTCTTTGGAATTTCCCCACGCTTGTAAAATGACACAGAGCACTGTGATTGGATGGGTTTCAAGCCATCCAATCACAGTGCTCTGTGTCATTTTACAAGCGTGGGAAAATTCCAAAGAACTTTCCCACGCTTGTAAAATGACACAGAGCACTGTGATTGGATGGCTTGAAATCCATCCAATCACAGTGCTCTGTGTCATTTTACAAGCGTGGGAAAATTCCAAAGAACTTTCCCACGCTTGTAAAATGACACAGAGCACTGTGATTGGATGGCTTGAAATCCATCCAATCACAGTGCTCTGTGTCATTTTACAAGCGTGGGAAAATTCCAAAGAACTTTCCCACGCTTGTAAAATGACAAAGAGCACTCTGATTGGTTTAAACCCACCAATCAGAGTGTTCTTAGCCTAATTGCAGGGCGGGGCAAGGCTTTATAAGCCTTGCCCACCCTGCGGAGCTCAGTCTGCGCGGAGCCCTCCATGGGTGAAGATGGATTATTTTTTTTGCGCTCGGTTTTTTTTTTTTTTTTTTTTTAATTGCGTCGGTTATTATGGATTTTTATTTGGCCTTTTTTGGGCTGAAGAAAGAAGATTTTAGAAGAAAGAAAACATCGAATGGTAAGTTTTTTTTATCTCTTTTTATTTTTTTACAGGTTTTTAGTTAATGTTCCCCCCCTCATTATTTTTAGGGTGAGGGGGGTAGGTAGGGAGATAATTTTTTTTTTGTGGGGGGGGGGAGGGTTAACTAGGGTCCCCCCCCCCTTTGTATTTAGGGCCCCCACCCACCGCTCAGGGGTGGGGGCCGGGGGGGACAGTAGGTCCCCCCCTTATTGATAATTTTAGGGCCCCCACCCGCCGCACAGGGGTGGGGGCCGGGGGGGGACAGTAGGTCCCCCCCTTATTGATAATTTTAGGGCCCCCACCCGCCGCACAGGGGTGGGGGCCGGGGGGGGACAGTAGGTCCCCCCCTTATTGATAATTTTAGGGCCCCCACCCGCCGCACAGGGGTGGGGGCCGGGGGGGACAGTAGGCCCCCCCCCTTATCGATAATTTTAGGGCCCCCACCCACCGCTCAGGGGTGGGGGCCGGGGGGGACAATAGGTCCCCCCCTTATTGATAATTTTAATTTTAGGGCCCCCACCCGCCGCACAGGGGTGGGGGCCGGGGGGGGGGGGACAGTAGGTCCCCCTTATTGATAATTTTAGGGCCCCCACCCGCCGCACAGGGGTGGGGGCCGGGGGGGGACAGTAGGTCCCCCCCTTATTGGACCTACTGTCCCGGGGGGGGACAGTAGGTCCCCCCCTTATTGATAATTTTAGGGCCCCCACCCGCCGCACAGGGGTGGGGGCCGGGGGGGGGACAGTAGGTCCCCCCCCTTATTGATAATTTTAGGGCCCCCACCCGCCGCACAGCGGTGGGGGCCGGGGGGGGGGAAGGAGAGTAGGTCTCCCCCCCCCCCCCCCCCCCTTCAACCACTATTGTGGACAGTCAGCTCCCTGTGGGTTCGGGCTTCAGCTGTCAGCTGAAGCTGAAGCTGTCAGCTGAAGCCACGCCCGCAGCAGTGCTGACAGGCTATCAGCACACAAAGCGCGTTCACAGTGCTTTGTGTGCTGATAGCCCGTCTGATGCATTCACCCAGAATGCATCGGACGAGAGGCCTTTTTAGGGCCTCTGAACTCGGAAGTCCCTCTGGTGGCCGTCTGATTGACTGCAACAAGAGGTGTTCCAAGCTTCCAATGTAAACACTGCATTTTCTCAGAAAATACAGTGCTTACAAGAAAAAGGCTCCGGGTAGCTGTAGCACTCACCTGAACAACCTCATTAAGCTGAAGTTGTTCAGGTGACTATAGTGTCCCTTTAATAAGAATGGAAGGGGTGTATATAAAAAATACCACTTTGTCTCATTAGAGATATCTTTGCCAGAAGCTCAAGGAAGCAAGGCGAATGGTTAGAGTTAGGACCCACCTTGACGTGGCAGGTGGGCATACCCTCTCATGGCCATTGGAGGTAACTAAAAGCCTCCGTTTGTTTAAATATACATAGGGATGTGGAAAGAGCGCAGGTAACTTTTTTCCTTCGGTTTTTACTATGTGTATTTGGACTGATGTGTACTATGGTCGTTGCTGCCGCCCAGGAGTAAAGGGAGTTTGAGCGCAGGACTTGTTTCTTTGTATTTATTTACACTACTCAGCCTGCAGGGATAGGCTCAAGACACTACATTAAGCTGTAGTGGTACAGGTATTTATAGTGTCCATTTAAGCTAACATTCTTTTGGTGCTTAAAGTACCTCTTTAAATATTATCACAGGGAATCTTTTAATGGAAATAATAACACTTTTATTGGCAAAACAGTGGATTCAATTGTTAATGGATTAAGAAATAGTGCTAGCATTTCTGTTTTTGCTCTCATGGGGTGAGACATGGGTCTTAACCCTCCAACTTCCCCCTATTTTGTTTTCTCTCACGCTCATCCTTTCCTTTCCTCTTTCTTTACTCCCTACTGCTCCCTACTATCTTTTTCTATTTCTAATTTCCCCTCTCCCTTCAGTGACCTGTTTCATCTTCGTGTTGAGCAGAACGGTGCTAGTTCATCCCCAGTTGGATTTTATTAAGAAAAATGTTTGCCCTTTCCATTCTACCCCGGAGCTAGTTTGTGATGTCTCTTCATAATCTCTTTTGCTTTCCTTATTGCACTGCTGTAGAAATTGAAAACTCAATAAAGAATACATTACAAAAATGTGTCCGTGTCTTGAGAAGATACATATTTGAGGGGCATTTTTCTAAATCGTTGAGAGCATGCCACATTTTTGCAGACTATTGTTGTGATTATTCTCAGCCAGCCAATTTACATTCTGAGAAATTTGTTCATTGTCTGCAGTGCCAATATCCATCACTGACTTAGATGTAGACAGGGACAGGGCTCTGCGCCCCTTTTTTATCTAAAAACCAAAGTTTAGTAATGCAAATGTGATTTATTTATTTTTTACATTTAATTATACTTTGAATACATTTTAAAGTGTTGTTACAGGGTCAGATTTCTATGTTAATGTTTTGTCTCTTTCTTTTCTTTTCACTTCTTTTCTCCTTTTCCTTTGCTTTCTACATTGGCTAAAGGTCATATTATAACAGGGAAATCAGTAGAATAAGGTAATCTCAGCACCACATTGACATCACTGTCTTCTGTTGGGATTGACCAACTGGACAAATGAGGGAGAAGCATTAATTTAGCAAAATTAGAAAGACGCCATAAGGCCTCCTTGGATCCCTCCACCTTGTCAGAGATCAACAGAGTGAGAAAAGAAATCGCAGAGCAGACAGGCACTTTTAAAAATCAATAAAGCCATTTTTATTTTAAGACAAAAATGGTACCGTGCTGCCAATCGATTTAGCAAAATGTTAACAAGTAAGTTAAAGAATAAGAGAAGTGCTGATATAATAAAAAAAATTGTAGTTAAGGGAAAACAACTCCTAACCCAAGGCAGATCAGTCAGGCCTTTGGGGACTATTATCTTTATATAATCTAGAAGATCATGGATTTTCGAAGATTGAAATATCAAAATTTCTTAATAATCTTAAACTTCCTAAAATTTTGCCCTCCAAATTAGACTTTTTAAATAAACCTATATCGTTATTGGCCATAAAAAAAATTGCACTAAATCACTAAAAACTAACAAATCACCAGGGCCAGACGGGTACTCCGCCGGATTTTTTCCGAAATTTGAAAATTTACTTTCACCATTATTATTAAGAACATATCACCAATTTATGACGAGTAATATCATTCCATCTGAAATGTTACAAGCAACAATCACTCCAATACCTAAGGTTAATAAAGATCCCACCTCCATTTCAAACTATCGCCCAATACCTCTCATTAATCTGGATATTAAAATCGATTCTAAAATTTTGGTTGAAAGATTGAAAGAAGTTCTTCCTGATTTGATTCATTTAGACCAATGCGGGTTTATAAAAGGCAGGTGCACAAATGATAACACTAGAAAAGTGATAAATATTATATATCATATAAACCAACAAGAGGGGGTTCGACCATGATGGCTCTCGATGCTGAAAAAGCTTTTGACCGCGTAAATTGGCGCTTTTTAGATGAAATCTTGAATGTTTTCGGGATTGTGGGTGCATTCAGGAATAGTGTTATGGTTTTGTACACTTGCCCCACAGCTAGGTTTGCAGGATATATGCTGTTGTCAGAGTGGTTCAAAATTAGAAACGGAACGAGGCAGGGTTGTCCTCTCACTCCTCTCTTGTATGTCATGACGATGGAACTGTTAGCTAACCAGATTAGACAAGATAAAGAAATTAAGGGTATTACTAGTGAAACATTGGAATGTAAACTTTCCTTGTATGCGGACGATGTCCTTTTAACTCTAGCCAATCCGAAATTCTTTATCCCCCAAAGTCATCCATTTGATTGAAGATTATAGCAGTTTTTCAAATTTTCAAATAAACTTTAATAAAACTCAAATAATATGGAATAATGTATCTTTTGCGGATCTTGAGTACATTAAATCAAGATTTTAATTTGACTGGCACTCCAAATATATAGTCTATTTGGGGATTAAATATATATAGATTTAGAGCATATCCGAAAAGAAAATTATAATTTTAAACTTTGCGATCTTAGAAATACTTTAGCAAATTGGAAAGGGATGGAACTATCTTGGATAGAAAGAGCGGAAGTAGTAAAATCCTATTTGCTCCCTAAATTTTTATATTTGTTTAAAAACAAATCTCTCAAAATTAATAATTTAGTACTTAAGGAAATCCAACCGATTAATAAATTTATTTGGCAAGACAAGAAATTTAGAATTCCCTCCGATACTTTATATAAGGATTTTGAAATGGAGGGGCTATCATTTCTTAACATATTCTCCTTGTATAAAAAGAATATGTTTGCGCATGCTATCGCCCGAGACAATATGTCAACCTCCAGACCCATTTGGCTGGAGATCGAAAAACAAGATTTAGGAAAACGAGAACCTCTCTGTCTACTTTAGTCCAATATAGACCTTAAGGAGAACTTTTTCTATTCATAACCCGATAATTAGAGATATTTACACAACCTTTTATAATTTAAAGATTACAGAGCTGGGTTTACGAAATTCCCTCTTGCATAATATGCCATTAGAAACAATTGAACTAGATATAGGTGACATTAGTTTGTTAAGTTGGAGAGAAAAGAGCATCAAAACTCTAAAAGATCTAGCACCAGAGGGGTTCTTGTTACCTTTTGATTTGCTCCAGACGAGTTTTGATTTATCATCCAGAGAAGTTTTCTGTTATCTTAGATTGAAAAATGTCATTAAAACAAAATACCATTGTAACGAATAATCCTGTAATCGATTTTTTTGATACACACCATAAACATAAGATTACCTCTAGGGTTTCCAATTTTTTTCACCCTATTACACCCCCACAAGAAAAAATCTCTCCATGGATTAAATGGGAAAAGGAGATGAATGTTGAACTCCAATATGAAGAATGGTTGAAGGGTTTGATGATCGTTAGGAAGAATGTTCACAGTATGACTCTAATAGAAACTCAGTACAAAATAACTTTATGCTGGTACTTAGTCCCAGTTAGACTGCACAAAGTTTACTTCAATACATCACAAATGTGTTGGAGATGCGAAACAAACGTGGGTTCATTCTTGCATATCTGGTGGGGATGCCCTGAGTTAAAAAAAAAAAAACTATAAAGCCCTTACAGAATTTTCTTAAGTCTCTGCTGGGAATTTACTTTGTTCTAATTCCTCAGATCTTTCTTTTTAATATTTTGTTACCTGGAAATCATACTCAGAACTGTCTAATTGTTCACATAATATTAGCCGTTAAAATTTGGATTGCACGAAAATGGAAATCTAAGGGTGGTTTGGGTTGGACAGAAATATTGCAACAAATAGATTACCAACATAGAATGGAGGCCTCTTTTTATTTAGACCAGTCTCAATACGTCAAATATCTGAAGCTTTGGGTTCCCTGGAAATAATTCAAGGCAAACAATGCAAGCTTATTCTAGACGGAAAAATTGTCATCTCCTGCCCCCTCGATAAGGACCTTGGGTGAAAGCTGAATGTATGTAATTTTAATGTAGTATTGCTTTTCATACAAATTTAACTATTTGCTTGTACTTTAATTATAAAGAAATGTTAACTTGTAAAAAACAAAAGAAATAAGAGAAAAGGACCAAAAGAAAGAGAAATAAATAAATAATAATAAAAAATAATAAAGGGGTATACTACTTATATGTTTATTACATCCTATTGCCTTTTTCAAGTTGTTACTTATAGATGTTTAAAGCCTACTCGAAAAGTACTATATTGTTATGGTATATGTACTGTGTGCCTCCTTTGCTTGACTCAATAAAAAATAAACATATCAAAATAAAAAAAAATGTAATTTTTTATGTATAAAATCCACCTCTGCTCTATTATTTTTTTAACCTTTAATGAAAAGAGGATAGGCAAATCCCTATACATCTTGCCAGGTAGGAGAGTTATATACAATTTAAGTGTGCAGTTCTCTGCAAATTTGCAGCTGGACCACGTTCAGCAAAATCTGATACTTTGCAAATGCTATCTGAAATATAAGCCCGTGGTGACCTTCCAAACTGGAGCGTTCTTGTATAACGTGCATGAAAACAAACCTTGGACTACATGGGGAGCCTGTGTGTCTGTGTCAAGGTGTCATTTTAATTTTTTCTTTGAGCACAATTGCCATTTTTCAGTTTGCCCATACATCGCGTGTTCACTGAGCAGCTGATTTTATAGGTTGGTAATTAGGTCACATACATGCAAAAACACCACCTTTTGACACAAGTGGGGTTTTTATCTCTTTAATTAAAGGGACACTATAGTCACCGGAACAACTACAGCTTAATGTAGTTGTGCTGGTGAGTATAATAGTTTCTTTCAGGCTTTTTTCATGCAAACACTGCCTTTTCAGAGATGCTGAATTTTCCTCATAGAGATGCATTAATTAAATGCATCTCTATGAGGAGGTCCTTATTGGCCAAAATGGCATTTGGCCCCGCCCCGTGCCAATTTTAGATAGGGAAAGCATTGGATTGGCTAAAAATCAACCATTTTGATTGTCACAAAGGGGGCAGAGCTAGCGCTGGCAGACCCGCGCAGCGCTGGAAATAAGGTGAGTTTTGAACTTTTATAGGGGAATTAAGGGGGTGGGGGGGGCAAGTCACCTAAATGGTGGGTTAAGAACTATAGGGTCAGGAATACATGTTTGTGTTCCTGACCCTATAGTGATCCTTTAAGCTTACTGTCTCCTGCCTTCTCCTTTCTGCTGCCTTGTATATCTTTTCTAATTGTTCCCTCTGCACAGATACTTTATGTTATAGCAAGCAGGGCCGAATGCTAGATGACAATGGAAATATCAGACTTTTTATGGTACTTTCATCTTAGTACTATCTCAAGCTCCTTGTGTGCATGGTGATTAATGATTCATATCATCTTGGACATTCAAGGGTTCTTTGCTCACTAGAGAGCTTGTGTGGTCCTGTGAGTTTCCATGGAGACAGTGGTAGTGTTGTCTGTTCAAGATGTTGCCATGGAAACAGATGCCTTGAGGAATCCTTTAATTGGCTGAACAGAAATACCTCTTTTTACCCCTAAGTACTCCCTCTTTTTTCACGGCAGCATATAAGTCTTGCAGACAGGGTATAACAGCAAACCTATGTTCTTTAAAGCACCATCACATAATCTGGTACTTTTCTGCAGATATTCCTTTCATTGTATAGTGGTGTATCCTCCACTATAAGTTCAACATGCTGTCCACACAGGCACATAGGATATTTTAGTTATATGAATGCATGGCTCAGTTTTTTTTTTATATCATCTCTAATACTTACAATAGACAGTCGACACAATCTATTTTACTACAATCATTTCCACCATTCTTTGTTTTCACCTTGTTTATGTTACAATTCATCTGTAGGAGCCTAGATCCATTCACTCCTCGTTTTTTGTTTTGTTCATAAATCTTTACTTTTTCTTTACATCACCATTCCGAGTAAACTAGAAATATAATCAACCGGAGCACAATGAATACGTGAATGGCTTGGTAGCAGGTTTTGGAAATATTTAGGATTACAGGGACTCTCCAGTTCCCTAAAGCATTTAACCCCTTAAGGACCATACTTCTGGAATAAAAGGGATTCATGACATGTCACAAATGTCATGTGTCCCTAAGGGGTTAAACTTGACAAAGTGTTTAACTCCAAAGGGTTAACTCCATGCCCCCTGTGGCTCGTTTTAGAAAAGTGCAGATTTAAAAAGAAATCAGCAATTTTATAAATCCCTTTGGCCAGATAGGTAGCTAGGAGGGATTTCTGCCAGAAGTTCAAAGTGGAAGTGAGTGCTTCTCTATTAGATTGCAATGATGGCTGTGCATTTGTTATGTGTCAAAGTGCTTCTATATGAAAAGCATCTGATTGGACACAAATCACTAGTAATGCCGACTTTACAGGAGGCGGATCTGAGATGTAGGGAGGAGACTGTCCCAACACTGGAATAACGGTGAGTTTAGTAGTTTAAAATACCTAAATAGAGAGGCAGTAATATAAAAAGTAAAAAAAATAAATGATATGTATATTATTATTTTTTAATTAGAAAGTTTGTAACACAGCAACGATCCAAGCTATCAACAGAACATCAGTTTTCTTTTCACTTCCTACTTTTCTTCATTGTTTATGAATCTTTATTAAATATTCAAACTGCTGTCATGAACACTGCTTCTAACTTTTCTATAACCCTTTCTATTTTTTTTTATATTTTGCAGGTTAGTCGAGTACTTACCCCAACTGGATGCTTTATCTCAGTCACCTTCTCTCCCCCTCATTTCCGCACACGCCATTATGCACAACCAGAATATGACTGGTCTGTGTCCTGTGACACATATGGCAGAGACTTCCACTATTTTCTGTATACCATGCGCAAGGGGAAGGAACTTACTGTGCGTGACCAGGAGAGGGGGTTGAGTCTACATGCGCCATACATTGGTCCAGAGACACTACCAACACTTGCTGAGACTGATGATGAGGAATTCCTGTATAACATTCATATTTAACTGTGGAATGAGAGCTTATGAAGATTTTATTGAGAAAACTATTTTACTTGGATGAAGAGTTAACCAATATCAAAATCAATACTGAGATTGATTTTACTACTAATATACTGAGATATCCTTGTGATACTTTTTGACTACTTGTCAGATTCAGGCACATAAACAATCATTGTTGCTCTCTCTGAAGTTTATTTTTTTCTGTTTTGCTTTTATCTCCTTTTTTCTGTTACAACAATTCTTGACTTTAGCATCTTTGGTTCTTATGGGAATTATATTTTATACCATCATTATGGTATACACTAGTACTCATTTTAAACAAATGTATGTGACTATTATACTTATTATTAAGATTGCAAGTATACCAAAATCCAGATCCTTGACAAACTATAAAACGATAGTAATAACATCTCTCTTATTAATAACATTCTTCTCTTTATAAAGGACAACAGATCACTAATAAGCCTTGAGGAATACACCATGAACGTTGCTCCTTTGTTGCGTTAAATAAAGAGTATATTTGATAGAGAGGTGCTGTACTATGGTTTTATTATTTCACTCGGTGAAGTGTAAGCTTGCAATAACAAAGAAGTTAAGATTGTTATAGTTAAAATGGCAAATTGCCCATCTTGTATACCTCTCTTCCGTAACGATTCAATTTTTTTTTTTATAGATTTTCAATAACCTTACACATGTCACCGGCAACCTTACATGACTATTATTGGGGAGAGTTCCAAAGTAAGGTTAAAGTGATTTGAATTGTTCATGGTGCCAAGAGTCTGTATGTGCAGCGTTTCAAAGAAAAAACCAAAGTTTAACTCCTTTGTTACTGGAGGTGGTGTAGGTTCACCTTCTGCATCGTCATTAGCCAGCCCGGAACAATACTTCTAGGCTGGTCAGTGTCTGTTCTTTGCATATTCCAATGCACAGTATTGCATTCTTTGGCTGACAGCAGGCTGTAGTGGTTCTGATACTTGGAGCAACCTTTTAACATGAAATGCTTTCAGGGTTATTTACTTCGAAGAAAATTCAAAATTAACTTCATGTTTTAAGGCTAGAGTAGCAAAGCTAAAAGCATAGCTGATTTCTTTTCCACTTTAGCTATTTTGACCTACAATTTTAAATTCACTTTGAAATTCTGACTTTATTGAATAACCATTTGTGTGTTCTAACCTACAGTGTGAAATATTTGAATTAAGGTATTTAGACTGTGTACCACCTTATTCTCATTTGAGAAATGCATCTGCAATTACAGAGCCTGTGTAAAATAACACAACTTTTACAATGCTTTCAAAAGGGCAGAAAAATATGTATCTGATGTTGTCTACTGTAAAACTAACCTGGACTAATGTATTGACTACAATATTTCCTCGAGTCAGGGAAAAAAATGGTGAAATCCAAAAGTTCACTCTCAGTCAATTGAAATTGATAGATTACCCCCTAATGGATAACACACCTGCATTTTCAAACTGTTTTCCTGGCACTGCAGGTCCCCTCTCCCTTCCACCCCCAATCCCAGGTTGCTGAAGGGGTTTAAACCCCTTCAGTGGTTTACCAGAGTCCAGCGCCGATGTCCCGCGGCGCTGGTCCAGGGTCCGCCCACGCTCCTCCCCCACACGCGAATTAGACCTCCCCATAGGAAAGCATTCGAAAAAAAATGCTTTCAATTCTTCCCTATGGGGATTTTAGCGACGCTGGAGGTCCTCACATAGCGTCACACCAGCGACGCTGTAGCACAGAAAATCTGTGCTAGAAACCCGAAAGTGCCCTCCTGCAAGGTAAATATTGCAGTTTATGAAAACTGCAATATTTACAGTTGTAGGGTTAAGGGTAGTGAGAGTTGGCACCCAGACCACTCCAATGGGCAGAAGTGGTCTGGGTGCCTGGAGTGTCCCTTTAAACAAAATTGTATTAACTTCAGTTGTCTGAGAGTAAGTTGACATCATTGTGTTTATTGCAGGTGAATTCCTGGAACCTAAATTTTAAACCTATATGGGTATTGAAAGTATAAAATCAATGTTACTTGCTGCGTTAGAGTAATGGGTTCTTATTATTTATACATCTGTAAGTTAATGGGAGGATTCTTTAACATGCTGACCCCAGCTGTTAAACAGCTGTGTCCTGTCTGCCGAAGAGGCAAGGTAAATGTATGATCTGCTAGCCAGGTGCCAAACAATATTGTTGCTGCTGCTGACAGGAATGATTATGCTGGCTGGAAGGAGTAATTAACAAGTGCCATTTAATATAGTTTAATCTGCTAGTGCTTAGAAAATATAGCAACTATTTTTTTTATCACAATAAGGAATTTTAACAGATTTATCAAATTAACAGTGTATTTTTATCTGACAATTAAAATGAGACTATGTATGTTTTTGTATCTATAGTATCCTATTAAATATTTGCTAGTTGTAATGCAATATTATTTTAGTGTTCTGTCACAAACAAAATCTAATTGTAGCAAATTTAAAACTGAAAAGCAAAATTGATGCTGTAACAGCAAATTTAGAATAAAATATTAAAGGAACACTATATGGTCAGGAACACAAACATGTATTCCTGACCCTATAGTGTTAAAATCACCATCGAGCCTCCCTGCACCCTCCCCTCCCTTGCCTCCCTAAATATAGTAAAATCTTACTTTTACTCCAGTCTGCTGGTGCTGACTCTGCCCCTTTTCTGCCTGCTTGGTTGACATCATCAGAAGTGGTGATCTGAGCCAATGACAATGCTTGTTTTCCCATAGAAAAGCACTGGATTGGCTGAGACTGTCAAAGAGGCAGATCAGGAGAGGGCAGCACTAGCCAAACACAGCCCTGGCCAATCAGCATCTCTTTAAAGAGATGAATTGAATCAATGAATCTCTATGAGGAACGTTCAGTGTCTGCATGGAGAGGGCGAAGACACTGAATGGCAGCACTGCCCCAGGAAGCACCTCTAGTAATTATCTGTGGAGGGATCTTTGAAAAACCAGTGTCTGCTACAAAAAGCCTGAAAGGAATGATTCTATTTACCAAAACAAATACAATAAGCTGTAGTTGTTCTGGTGACTATAGTGTCCCTTTTAACAAAGCTATAATCACTGCTAGCAATTCAGTTTTAAAATATTACAATTTGATGTTTAGTGTATCGATTCTTTTATTATAATAATTTTCATTTCAAAGATGATGTTTCAGATATCAATAGGGTAAACAAACAATATAGCAATACTGACCAAATTGTGAATTGCTGGGAATTTTAGTCCAATATAGCTGAACTGCAAACATTCTCCAATTTAGCTCTTTTCCCAACTCTGCTGTTTGACCTGAAATTTGACATTTCCTGGTGAATTTCTGGCTTAGAAAATAAACACGAGAAAGGGCATTGTTCTGAGCTTCTTGTGTTTTTGTGTTTTTTTTTAATTCCTGTCTCTGAGGAGTTAATCCCTCCCCTAGACACACATACACCTCCTTTGATTAGTAATGCTTACTTTTGTTGAGATATCTTATTTAGTATGCACAGTTAACACTCAGCTGATGTTTTTGAATCCACAGAACAGTGAGCATACAGTTCTATTGCTTATTATAATTTTATAAGAAAATGTCATCTGAGGTATCGTAAGAGCCCTAAACTACCTCAAGTAACTTTGAAATAAACACATCTGATTTTAATGTAACAACACTTTTTTATTTAGCGTGCACCTCTGTATGTTGGAGAAAAAAAAAATGGTTATCGAAAATGCAAAAGATTTCAATTAAAGATTAATAAATGATTTCTATTCTGATTGGATGGCGTGATAATATTACACAGTGGGATAATATACATATGTATGTTATTGTCTCTCCGTGACTAGGATTGTACGTGTAGATCCAAGGAATAGGATCTTGAATTATTCAATTATCCTAATAAACTGCCCCATCAGAGACTCATACTTTACTCAAGTTACTCTTGTACATTCTTATTTAGTTCTCTCTTCCTTCACACTGCCTCCCTCTGTTCAATGTCCTTTCCATATCTCCCTTTATACACACATTTTACCAATTATATTTCCAACAGAACATCTTCATCTTTCAGAACCGTCTTTAGTAGCTCTTTCCCTGTGGTTATTAAATGCAGCGAGGATGCACTATGTTAAATATATTGCTCTGCAGACAGCAGCAGGCATTGCATAAAAAAGATAGTGATGCTATTTATATAATGCAGCTGAATTATTACATAATAATTCTTAAAGGAAAAGGGTGGGTGCAGTGAAGGGAATGTTCAGTAGATTGTCTTGGTGCAGTACATTCCTGTAAAGCTCTGACAGTTTGTACTGATGTTCTAATGACAGCTTGGTTTGAACTAAACAAGTAAATGGGTACGCAGCTCTGCCAGTCAAATATTTTAGTAAACTACTTTCCAGACTAGGAATTCAACGTGTTTCAAAGTGAATTTCATACTTTAGGCTAGAATAGTTGAACTTAAAAAAATGCTCCAGGTCAGTTCAACTATTTTGGCTAACATTTTAAATTCACTTTGAATTCCTGTCTCTTTAGTGAATAACACTTAAAGTCGTTTTTGTTGATATTTTTTGTAAATACATAAATGAGTTTTTATTTCTGTAAGAGCACTGTTTTTCAGAATGGGTTGGTTGGTAGGTAATTTGGAATCTGTATAACTGATATGCACAATTTTTTAAATCCACAGGAACCTTGGTTTAAAGGAAACCTATACACACAAAATCAATTATTGCACCTATTTTTGTTAATGTTAGAATTTATTTATTTCTCCTGCACTGTTAATAAATTGTTAGACCCTGTCTGAGCCTTCTGTGTGTGATTAAAGTTCAATTTACAGGCTGACTTGGGTGCTGGGCCTGGGACTCTTGCTCTGACATAGTCCCCCAGCATGTCGCCCGCTGAGCGTCAAGGTACTGTTTTAGTTCCCAGACAGATTTCTATTTTTTCTTTTTGTCTCTCTTCTCTTTACTATCAACTCACCACGCTTTATTCTTATTTTACTCTCTCAATGTGGGACACACCTTACCAGTCCATTTATGGGAGCTCCTTACTTTTATTAAGCTATGGTTCTATCCAATTGTAGACAGTGCATATTGTCTGAGATTTATAATATTTTTTTTTAATAAATGTTTATTTTTGTTGTGCTTCAGAGTAATAGTCTTGCTCTGTCCTCATAGCTGTAGCCAGTGGCGTACATACTGGGGTCGCAGGGGTCACAGCTGCGACCGGGCCCGGCCCACCAGGGGGCCCGGCCGCCCTACGACCCGGTATGTACGCCACTGTGGCCAGCCTCTTCTCCTGGGGGGCCCAGGAGCCGGCCACCTAAGGGCCCCCCCGAGGCTGGCCCTGGTGTCTCCAGCATCAGTACGTGGCGCGCGAGGGAGCTGAACAGGGAGAACTCAGGGGAGAGTGCTCCCTTGCGCGCCCGCCAGCCTGCCTGCCCGCCCGCCGGGTGACACCACTGGGCCCCAGGGAATCCCCTCAGCACTCCCAATGGTAGGGAGGCTGGGGGATTACATTTAAAAAAAAACGTGTGTGTTAGTGTTAGAGTGTGTGTGTGTTAGTGTGTGTGTGTTAGAGTGTGTCAGTGAGTGTGTTACTATGTGTGTCTGTTACTGAGTGTGTTAGTTTGTGTGCGTCTGTTAGTGAGTGTGTGTTTTGTGAGTGAGTGTGTGTCTGTCTCAGTGAGTGTGTATGTATGTCTGTCACTGAGTGTGTGTCTGTCAGTAAATGTGTGTGTCTATTAGCTAATGTGTATGCGTCTGTTCATGAGAGTGTGTGTGTGTGTCTTAAGCACTTACCGTGTTTCCCCGAAAATAGGACCTACCCCGAAAATAAGCCCTAGACGAATTTTCGGGGTGGGCTGCAATATAAGCCCTACCCCGAAAATAAGACCTAGGCATTTTACCTTTGCGGCCCGGCGGGACTTCCTTCTTCTATGAGGAGGGGGAGGAGCGTTGCGGGCCGCGGCATCACGCAGCGTGATGACGACGTGCGCAGCGTGATGACAACGTGCGCAGCGCCATCAGTCTGCCTTCACGGATCTTCAGCGGAAGGATCCATTCTGGGCGGTGAGGCACCCAGTGGTCTTTGAACTGTGAGTAGATACCGGTATTTTATGTCTGGGACTTAATTAATTAAAGGGGGGGGGGGTGAATTAATTAAAGGGAGGGTGAATTATTAAAGGGAGGGTGGATTAATTAAAGGGGGGGTGGATTAATTAGAGGGGTGTGGGGAATAATTAGAGGGGGGTGGATTAATTAGAGGGGGGTGTGGATTAATTAGAGGGGGTGTGGATTAGAGGGGGTGTGGATTAATTAGATGGGGTGTGTGGATTAATTAGATGGGGTGTGTGGATTAATTAGAGGAGTGTGTGGATTAATTAGAGGGTGTGGATTAATTAAAGGGGGTGGATTAATTAGAGGGGGTGGATTTATTAAAGAGTGGGGGTGGATTAATTAAAGGGGGGGTGGATTAATTAGAGGGGGTGGATTTATTAAAGGGGGGGTGGATTAATTAGAGGGGGTGGATTAATTAAAGGGGGGGTGGATTAATTAAAAGGGGGGTTCAATGTACATACCGGTACCGTAAATAAATAAGCCCTACCCTGAAAATAAGCCCTAGTGTGTTTTGTGTGACTAAAATTAATATAAGACCCGGTCTTATTTTCGGAGAAACACGGTACCTTTCTCCAGTGCCGGACTCCCTTGGCGCTGGGGATCTCTCCACCCCGATCCACCTCTCAGCTCCGAATGCGCATGCGTGGCAAGAGCCGCGTGTTGCGGCCCCAGCCCGCGCAGAGTAAGTGGGGCGAGGGGCGGCCCATGGATCAGTTTTCGCACCGGGGCCCTTGGGTTGTGTGTACGCCACTGGCTGTAGCAAGAGAATTAGTATACGTAGTTCAACAGTACAGGGCAGTCGATAATACAGCACATTTTTAATGTGATAATTTTTGATAACAACAAATGTGCCTAGTAGGACAATCTATGCTAAACAGTAGTGGAGTAACTGGCATATATAGGCGCCTGAAAGTTAGTACGAAATAAAATAAGTGCCTGTAGGAATACTGTAGGTTAGGTGTTAGTGGGAATACTAGTGTAGTATATATGTGTCGCCACATGCTTGGGATAATAGGTTGTAAGACCACTGGGTCTACACCACTGTGGATTATAATCGTATGCCATACTTGGTCACTGGTTCCCTAGGATGGTTATGAGGGTAGATGCCTATGTAGCAGATGTGTTTGTTGCCCTGTCATGGCCCTGGTAAGGCTGTTAGGTGATAAAGATCTACGGCTAGGTAAAGACATATCAACCATCAGATTGTGTCACGTCCTGTTCCGTTCTGGTCAGATGTCTGACCTTGGCTTCTGATATCCAGTACTCTTTTTACAATTCTTGTTTAGTTTTTCTTGTTTTTTCTGGTTATCTGTTCTATGTCTGGTTTTCGTTATGCTGGGTTTTCTGGGTTCATTCCTTTATTCCCTTCCTGGAATTCCCAGTCTCTTGGATTCCTTTAAATTAAAGTTTGGTTTTCGTTAACTCACCCATTCCTTTGCCATTAATCCTTTGTGTTTGTCTGTTCCTGCAAGCAGTGGTCTCATTTCCTTTGCAGGTAAGTACTGTGTGTGTTTTATTGTTGTTTATTTAGTCATGCATATCTAGGCAGTTAGGACCCACTATAATTGGAGTACTTTGGCGCAGTGGTGGGCTGCATACATCTTGGCCATTTATGTATGTCTAAATCTCCAATGTTTATTACATATATAGTACTTAGTTATGTCTCCTCTTGTTTTGCCTTGTATCTCTTGTCTCGTTTTATTTGTCTTGTATTTCCAGTTCATGTACAGTCCAGCCCTACCTGTCCTTGTCCTGTTTTTGTTTCCCTCATGTATTGCGTACGTGTTCTGGGTTCTGCTTTCTGTCCTGCTCCGGTTCTGGGTTCTTCTAGTCTTGTTCCGTTTTCTTGTTTGGTGCCTGTTCTAGTCTTACCTTGTTTCTAGTGCTGGATACATATCTGCTTATTATAAGCACCTGGCATCCGCTAAGCTGCATCAGGGCTCTGGTATGTGGGTGCACAAACGCTGGTGCTCAACATCAGGGGGAGTGTGGTTACCCTGCACCAGACCCTGATTGTCCACTTCCACGCTAAGCCTCCTATTTTCAACATCAGACACACTGGGGTCCCGGTCTTCAGACCGCCACCCGTGACAGATAGCATGTGTATCAGATCAAGCTGCGCAATCATAGAGCTACTGAATCTTAACATCATCTCCTAATATCCTAGCATAAGATATAAACTGTGACACATCATATTTGCACCGAAAGCAAGCAAATAAAATGGTGATCTGAATGAGCAAAAAGAAAATAAAAAACTTGGGGAGGCAAGTGAGTATTGGAGCAGTCAAGTAAGTGTCAAATTACGGGCTATCTGAGGGCTTTTGATATGCCGTCTCGAGTCAGCTGATGCCCTTGCTCGGTGGCAGATGAAGGAGGTTGAGAGGCAATACAAGAGAGTCTGAACAAGGCCACCACGAAGTCCTGCATCCAATGTCCACAAACTTGGGAGCTCACACTAGAGTAAGAGTTCTCCACTGTAGGGGGACGGCAGTAAATCCCGATGGTCTGTCGCTGCCTGCGACGATGGATTTTCGGCGTCTGTTGTCGATGCACTGGGATCGCATCCCTGTTGGTCTTCGGCCCGGGTAGGCCACATGTGGGTGCTTGACAGGCGTTGTTATACCTGCTCATGTGTGCCTAGTGTGGTCGTGTTAGTTTCCTGCACATGAGGTGGCAGCGTGTCTGCCATCTTAGGGTGGGCTGCCCCGTCCAGTGGAAAAGTGGTTACTTCAGCCAATATAACATTGTCCCCTGGAGGGTGGTGGTTGTAGTAGACCACAAGGTACTTCATGAGATACCATGGCATGGGTATATGTGACACAAACTTCGACATATGCCATAACATGTTTTTGAAGGGATGGGCAGCAAAGCTTCTCAAAATGAGTTCCATTGTTTTGTGGACCCCAAATGACCCATGGCTTTGGTATAATAGAAGTCTGAAGGGTGAGCCTTCTATCATTTGGTTGGATATAGAAACTGTCTTTTGGAGTTTTTAGAGAGGTGCTATTCTGAGCCCAATAAATTAAGCTCTTTTAGAAACTTTGAAATATCTAATTTCGAAATGGAACTTAAGAGGGTGCAGGCCAATGATGCCAAGGAGACCAGGTCAATGTCAAACAGTGACAGGGGACTCATGGAACCATAACCACTCCAGTAAGCTGTAGTGGTTATAGTACATACAGTATAATACCCCCTTAATACAAATGTTTATATTTTAAATTGATGTAAGGCAATGTTTATACAGTAGATGTGCTTTAACTGCTGAAAGTGCTTAATTATGGAGCAATCGCTGGCCAAAAAGGGTAGAATTACTGAGTACCTGCTCTTAAAAATAAATAAGTGTAACAGAGGCCACTTATGATACAGCAATATGGATCTTTAGAATACTTGCTTTAGATTTTTATTTTGTTTTCACCTTTGTTTTATTTATCTTTTCTAGAAACACCTTTTGCATCCCCTATACTATGGTTTATATATATTTGGACCAATGAAATATCATCAATACAAAGATCTCTCATTCATGTACAAAGTTAAAACTTAAATAAAAACATACTTATACCACTGAAATTATTCCAAAACTCCAGTTGACAGTGAATGCATCATACAGAAAAGTAGTCTAAAACCCCAGCAAGTAATGTATATTATGCAGAATACAATTGATATTACATGAGGCTATACACTAACAGAATTGTTCAGAGTTATTTAATAAAGTGAGAAATTATGCGAGTTCAAAGTGAAATTCAAAATGGAAACCACTCAGGGAGCAGAGTTGACTTCAGATATTTTGGCCCTAAATTTGGAAGTCGCTTTGAATTCCTGTCAATTCTCACTTTAGTAAATAACCTTGTCCGTGTGACATAATTCTAATTAGTTCTGAATGGCAAAAGTAGACAAAAATCTGATCTGGAGAAGTTCTCCAAATCAGCCATAGTGAAAGCATGGCTATTTTTGTTAGTAGTTTGAGACTTGGGACTCTGTATGTCAAAAGGAGACCACTAGGAGGCGTAGCTGAACCGATTTAGAATTCTCCATTTTACCATAGTCACCTTAAGCTAAGTGTTTTTTCACTCATATTGTCTACATGTTGGTAAAAGTCTTTATTTTTGTCAGCTTATATCCACATTAGTTGTGGACAAGTCAACAGGACTTTTGACATATGAACATACCATCTGTGTTTTGTACGTTTAGCTGGTGTATACACCAATGTCAATATCTGGGTCCAACATAGTTCTTTTATTTATTATCAGCACTGAGACAAATCTCTTTGTGTAATTACGCTCACACTGTTAATAAATAAGGTTCTGGGTTCCTTATCACTTTATGAAAGACAAACTGTCGCCTCACAGATTTATGAACAGGCAAATAAAACGTATAGTGTGTTTACCTATCTTCTTATATCCTGCTCTGTTAATTGAACTTTAATCAAACACAGGATGTTGCTGCAGGCTCTAGTGGGAATTGAACAGAGCAAGAGATAATACATATTTAAGATCTTTTTCAGGAACGCTGTCATCACAGCCAGGGGAGGTGTGGCTAGTGATACATAAACAAAGTGGTTTAACTTTTCAGTGTTCGAGAATTAAATAGTGGGGAGACTGTAGGAGCATTATCTATACTAAAGATTTTTTTTTAGACAGAACTGGGTAATCCCTAAATCCTGGACTGTTAGGGGGTACTTGAGGACTGGGTTGGGAACCCCTGATCTATACCATGGCTCAAAATAACCAGTAAAATTTGAGGAATATAAGGAAAGAAGAAACTAACTAACTAACAACAACAACAACAACAAAAACAGAATAGTACCATCTAATAACAGGGGAAGAGGCAAGAAAAAAAATCCATAGTCTAATCTGAGATCCTAATCAGGTATGAATACAAGGATGAATAGAGCACAGAGCTACATAACTGGAACCAACACCTAGCAGAAAGCCACCAGAGTGGAGCTATAATTGAGTAACATAAGGAGAACAAACCATAGAGGCCATAACTATAAAGAGAGAAAGGCTGGGGCAGGAATTAAAACAGGGACAATCAAAACCAGTAACAGAGAGCAGTGCTATGTACTAGTATTTGACTGAAGGTATGGAGAGATGTAGTTATGGAGAACATGGGTGTTGAGGGTGAGATAGCATCTTTGGGATGGACTGTTTTGTGTCTTTTAATGGAGGGAGAGCTAGGTACCGATATGATTGTGGTGAGACTAAACACAATAAAACTTTCCACAGTGCAAATACAAAACATTACTCTTATGTACCACCTGCATATCTCAAGTTAGGCTTTGAGAAGTCCTTCTTCATCGCAGAAACTTGAGAAGTCATGTTTCCTCAGATATCCCAGAGTTCCCGGCTTGACAAGCAAATGAGCACCGTCAGGCATCATGTTTCAGATTTCATACTGCAATTGTGCAGATAATCTTAGCGTTTTTTTTAAAACCAAAGCATGGACAATGATCCAAAAATATTTTATGGGCCTCATCAACATGGCTCTGCTTCTGGTCTCGAAGTTAAAGTCTCCCTGAGAGCATATAGCTATGTATTGAAAAGATTGTGATGAGACAAAACCCCCTCTCCAGCATACAAAGGAAAATCGAGCTGAGGAAGAACCTGGCCTCGGCACTGGAGGTAAGTTTTAGCTGTTTAATTTTGGGAAGGAGGAACCAGCATACCAAGGGTTATTTAACTACTGTTTTTTTGGTTGAAATTAATTAATAAAAATCCTTCTTTTCCTGAAATAAAAAAATAAAAAAATGAAAAATCACTATTGTTCTTATCTATAAACCAGCATCAAGAAAACCTCCTTTTGCAGCCTCATTTGCCCTCCCTGGAATCATCAACTTGGTGGCTTTTGTCCAATAAAAAGATTTTCATAGATAAGCATTGTACACATATGTACAATCCATGAATCCAGTGCTTCTCATAGAGAACCATTTGACATGCATCCAGGGTCTGTTGTCAACATACTTTCCACGCCAACATGGATTCTGTTATTGGATGTATTTTAGTCTAAAAACCCTGGAGGCTGTCTGATTGATAGCCACTAAAGGCATGATAGTTGCAATACGTAAACAAAGCTGCTTACCAAAAAGTTATTGTTTTCATTTGCAAGGCTGCAAGTACTGCACCTACACACCAAAATCACTGCATTAAGACTGGGCCTTTAACCCCTTAAGGACCAAACTTCTGGAATAAAAAGGAATTATGACATGTCACACATGTCATGTGTCCTTAAGGGGTTAATGCACTAAAATTTGGTTTCCCTGGATGTCCTTAAAACTAGCATTTAGCTGCCTCATTGTCTGGAAGCCTTTCTATAATTGAAGAAACCATGAATTTTGAGCTCTACCTGAACAAGAATGTCCTTCAATCAGTCAGTATTTGAAAGTGAAGTGTTTTTGTGAACCAAGAGCAAGCGAACATCATTATGGCTCAAATGTAACCTGTTCTCAATCTTCATTAGTTTAAAAAACAAACAAACATAAAAAGCCCAAGTAGTTAATACTAATAATTTCACTTCATATGCCCAGCATTTCTCCCTCTTACTAACAGCACACAGAGATCCTTTCTCTAATCTAAAAGTACTATTGCACAATATGTTCTAACAGGTTTCTGGGAGTTCCAACAAATGCTTATGTGAAGAGCTCAGCAGTGATATATAAAATAAATTGGAAGCAATGTCCTTAAAGAGAGGAGAGGTGCTGGGAAGTCAGTGTGAATGGCGAGATAATATATTGTCTTGGACTCAAAGTATCCATGACTTCTACTACCATATTACCTTAAGGCATGGCAATAATTACTGCCATCCCAGATAAATCTAAACATTACTCCTATTGAGGCTTCTCATCAATGTAAAGTGGGTTACGGGCAGGATTATTTACTGAAACCTGAATTTCAGCAAATGAAATCTAAATGGCAAAATGTAGGACTAAAGCTGAGTTGGAGAATATAATGCGTGTCCCCTTTTGTCCAGTATGTTTCTCCATTAATTCTGTATTATCAATATGTCCAATCCATGCTGAATAGGATCAGTCCCATAGCATTATTATGGCCAATGTCACATTTCACTATGCTGAGTGTGAGTCCGGAGGCATAGGAAGGGTTAGTCAAACACTGCAATTTAAAATTGGTCAAAAATTTTACCTGGAATTCATCTGACCATAAAATCTGATATTGTTGCTCAGCTACTTTTATCCTTTATGGCAAACCCCAGCCAGTAATTGAGTTGGAATGTTTTGAGTAGCAGTTTCATATCTTCAGTGTAAGAGATCGTTGCTCTCTTTTGTCGCTTTTCTTACAAGTCTTCTTATTTTTCATGCTGAATTTCGAGGTGTTAATAGGTGCTAATATATGTATTTAAAATACAATTCTATTAAGTTTTCTACATTGATCTCTAATTTGTGCATTTCCCATCAAATCTAAAGCCTCAGCATCAATTATTCCTTATAACATGGCGCAAATTCAATGGGTCACATCTGGAGGCCAGGTAAGTATTTCTGTAAAAAGACAGTTTCTTTCATCTGTGTAACTGGAAACTCCCTCAGCACAAGTGATAAAAATTATACGTGCAAGAGATGAATTTTTTTTTTAAATATAATAAATACATATTCCAACATGAAACCAATGTCACCTTAAAATAATTGAGTTTGTATATCTTGTTTATAAATTATCATACAGTACAAATTTTCAAAGGACAGTTTGAAATTCACCAATATGAAATAGACAGGAGATCTGAATACTACACACATACATGTCATAGCTTAAAGTAGTGCACTTCGTACCCGAGCGGTTCATGCCAATAGGAAACCTGTCACTGGATAAAAAAAACCATCCTAGACCCTCTATAGTACAATCCCCTTCTTGACCACATCCACACTTCATTAACCTGTCCACCTCAGTCTATATAAGGCATCCCAAACTTGTGTTATTTAATGAGAAGTTCCATGCTTTGTTGGCCATCTAGTCCATCCAAAGATATGCATAAGTTGTAGGACATCAACATCTTGGGGCACCAGAGATTGAGATCCCGTCTCTAAATAATGATCTCATTACTTCCTATTATTCCCACCACCACACCAAAGTACCCATTACCCCAATTTGAACCTATCTTTCCAGTTCTGATCCCTAATATTGAGTTTACTGCTCAGTTTTAATGTGGTTCTCTTTTGACTGTATAATTAACATACTCACCACTCAAACTGTGTTATTACTAAACTATATTAAAAAGCCCTGGGTAAAGCTACTATAGGAGAATGTTAAATAAATAAATAAATAAAACAGCTGTGTACGTGGAATTGTTCCTGTAGCTTTGCCAATTATCACAGATGGAGCCTACGATGCTCTCCTACAGAATGCATAATGTGAACATGTGGCCACTCACATGAATATAGCAAATACAGATGTTTTCCCTTTTTCGTATTTAGCTAAAGAGTTGGGATGTCACCAATTGGCTACACTCCGCTTATTATTATTTATTACTTTTCAAAATACACAAATAATCCACTGTGTCAATTTGTAAAACCTCTAGTAAGTACATTTTGTATAGTTCCTAGGAGAAAAGAAGCATTTACAGCCCTGCTGGTGATTATTAAGTTTATTTATTTAGTCACCAAATACAGTGGTAATGGTAATAATGTACAATGAGTCATTCTCAGAATGGCACAGCATCGCCTTATTAGAATCAGAAAATGAATATATTATTAGTACTGTTAATATTATTGTTGAATCTTAAGTCCATGCAGAGGATTTAAGAAGCTTTTCAAAAAAGAAAAGTACAAAATTAAAAACACAACTATTACGTCCCATAAAGAGGCGGTAAACAGCTGTTATCTCACATTTAGAGACCGCATGGATTCCTGACACCAGCGATGGTAAAATTGCAGTATATTTCCATGACACAAATATCGCATCTTGCTTAGAACATTTGTTCCTCACAGGTCACCAGCAATTCTAGATAGAGCATGGAGGAGCCACCACCAGGGCATGTGATACGTATGCATCTTAACTTCAAGTAAACCTTAATCCACCCCACCTTTTACCCTCCTCCCATGAGCGAATCCAAGGAGAAGGAATGCTATAAATATTTCTACATGTGAAAATGCTGGTGATATCTATGCAATCTGATTAGAAAAGACATAGACATTCTATAAAGAAATACAATGTTTATGTATGAACACCTGTGTTTGCATATGTATGTGTGTGTGTGTACATGGACATATACACACCCAGGCGTACACACAGATGGACACTCGTGCCCACATACATATATCATACAGCCAAGCACTGAAAAATGCATATAAAAAATATACAGTATTTTGTTGTATGTTTAAAAGTATAGAATGTGAAGCAAAGCAATGATGCAAGGGAACACAATAATAATGTGCAAATATCACATATCTATTGTACTGGAAACATTATAGAAAATTAGTCTGATATGTAGTGTATATAATATATGTACACAAATAATTTTTTGTGTGTGGTTTTTTTTTTATGTGCATAATCTTTGCAGCCTATTTCTACATATCTACTCAAAATAAAGCCAGCACATAACATATTTATATATCGTAGAGAAGCATCTACAGCAGTGCATATACACATATACTATACTGTGCCAGGCAATAGTATGGTGAAAGGCTTATGAGTTGTAATAAAGAGTAATGTGTCCCATGAAAAAAGCAGCTTATCACTGTGTATTGAATACCCAGTGCAGACAGCATGATATGGTGGCAAGTGTGTCATTAGCAACAATAAGATCTTGCATGTTAATAACAAGTGGTATAAGCATGTTCTAGAAACCCCTGGTGATGGCGCCTCCTTATGACTGCCATTCAGCCAGTTTACACTTATTCTGCACCAGGAAATGGCTGCATCTCTGATGTGATGTTGCACAGTCACCAGCATGTATCAGAATTTATATTAATAACAAAGATCTGTTTATAAAAAATACAAATGTAAAGGGTCCTCTTCAAAAGGAACGTGCAGGGAAAGGGGGACGGGGGTGGAATCCGGGACGAATTCGGAAGCTCATGCAAGAGATGGTGCAAATAAAGTCTTTATCTTGCTTGGGTTTGGACAGCAAAGGGATGGCCTGTGTCTGCTCTACTCCCTCCAGCTGCTCCGCTTCCGACCTGCTGGTATCTTGAATGTGAAGGACAAGATGAGACAGGTTGGGATGGGCCCAGTCTGTTATTGTTCTGAAGCTGAGGAGATGCTGGTATAGTAGGGTGGGTGGGCATAGGATTATTAAGAAAAATTCAAAGTGTGCGTGTGTCTAATTATTTTATATATATAATATATATATATATATATATAATATATATATATATATATAATATATATATAACGTGTGTGTATATTTTTAGTTAGAATAAAGGAGGGAAGATAGACCAATTGTCTACTTGTCTAAAGATTACTACTGACTAGACACAGAACATTGTCCAAATAAAGTGCATAACTAGCAACCTATAGCCCCCTGGGGTACATTAAGAGGCAGGAGGAGGAGGCAGCACCTGGCAAGGTTTGGAGTTGGTAGACACAAACTCCTTGGTGCTCAAGTCTACAAGCACCTTCTTGGCACACAGGTATATGCTGAGAAGATCAGCAACCACTACTTTCTGGGGTTGGCTTTAACATGGGCTGAAACATATCACTGCCCCACAGCCCAGAATGAAGAACAGTGACAAGGGATAAATGATGGTGCTGAAATGGACAACTCCACTTTGGAGGTCATTAACCGGGACTTAGTGGAGTGATGAACCGGATGGCACCGACAGGAGACCTGCAAAGGTTCTGGATCAAGGTGGAGGGTGGAGATTTGCCAGCAGCCTCAAAGCCTTTTCTTCTTCTCCATGTCCACAAACATGCACAGCCAAAAGTGCTTACAAATCGGGGAGGATAGTGAGCATTGGAGAGCAAACATATCCACCTTATACTCCGGAGGGAGACTTGTCCGACACCCCCTTCAGCACCTCGTCTATTCTGTCATCTTCAATAACCACTGAGAAGAGGGAGAGACATGATGTTGGGATCAGGAGACCAAATCAGTGACTACGTGTACAAGTTAATTGGGGGAAATTAGGAGTGAATTTGGCAAGTGAAATGGTGAGAATGAGGGGTGTGTAGAAGGAGCAAGTCTGGGGCAAAATTCTAAATGTGAAGGAATCAGCAGTAGCATTGGTTTCCATGGTGATCACTCCCCATTTAGAACCTTGATCAAGACTTAGATTTTATATATATATATATATATATGTATGAAGTAATAAATATAGAGAGATAATAGTGTGCATAATGCAATACACATTAAACAGACACAATATGTTTCCTAAAATGAACACACATTGCTTCACTTAGTTATTGAAATTATGCTGACGATTCATCACAGACACCAAGACCCTGGACAAACAGGATACAGAATGCGTAGTGATTTCTACACTCCATCTTCTAATAAACATACAATGTGTCTGTGTCTTGGTAGATCTGTATTTCTAATCCTGCTGCAAGATGCGCAGACACTGGCATGACACTGCACACTGCTACCCCTGCATTGAAATTCCATCACAGCCGATTCCAACACTGCACTGGCCAGATCTCCACATCAGCACCCTGGACAGCTCCAGCACGTTGCCATGCAGTGCGACCCCAGGACCAGGACCCTATACAACCCCAGCACCATGGACAGATCCAGTGCATGTGAATGCCTTATCCCGTGTGCAAATTATGTTTAGAGTAAGGAGCACACAGATAGGGACTGGGATAGTGCTCAGGATTACTTGGACCTATGAGTGTGTTGTGTTTTTCCCCTTAAAGTGCTACATGGCTACATGGCATGGCTGGTATATGTATACAAAAGCCACATGTATGTATACACTAGTGTGTGAATATATCCATCACAGTGTGCCTCTGTGTACTAATATAATGTTGGTGTTATGTATACAGTACGGTTCTGGTCAAAGTTGTAAAAGTGAAACAATCACCATGGAAACCAGTGGAATGTTCCTGCTGAGTGTTCCACGGTTAGAACTTTGACACTGAATTGTTCTGTATACATAATCACCATGTATATGCTTATCAGTAGAGATATTATCTGTAACGTGCATCTATTCCTATGACGAATGTATTATCCATCAGCAACTGTTAACATGGAGGGGGGAGTTAATAATAATAATAATAATAATAATAAGCACCATATGTAGATCCATGCTTGTCCATGTAATAATTTATATGGTGTACTTTCACAAAAGTACTAATGTATGTAGAGGTAAGAACCTAATTGATGAATGCATTGATACTTCTATGCACGTGTCTTTGTTTATATTAATGTTTATCTAGATACTCTGTGTTCTAAATATGGTACTTGCTCAACTACACACACATGTCCACGTATGTACATTGGTTTCAATAGCACCTAAAATTAATAAGTATATGTTATGCATATTTTACTAAATGCCTGTGCTTGTTTTATTCGGTGTGTTTATAGTCTCACCTAATCTTTTCATATAACTATTAATTTAAACACTTAGATGGGCATGTTTACGTGGGTAGACATTTATTAAAACATTAAATCATGTGGGGAAATTAAATATACGACTGCATTGGTGTGTCATGGTACATGTTCATTTAAATGTCCGGGAATCTGGTGTACTTGGTGTACTAGTGAGGCTGGCTTGGTCACCTATACTAAGGCAATTATATATCAGATATATTTATATATTTATAATTCTATAACTATATATATATATTTATTATTATTATTATTTTTTTTAATCTGAGCGATTAAATAAAAACCATATATATAAATTCATACAGAAAGAGAGATAATAAAATATGTATGTTTGTATATATTTATGTATATATATATATATATATATATATATATATATATATACACGTGTGTATGTGTGTGTTACCATTATATTGAGCTATAATTGCAGTCATGTTAGCACATGAATATCCCTACCACATGCCTGTGTATTTATATGGCTTGATTTCGGTGTTTGTCTGAAAACCACCGCATTTTGTTTTGAAAACCGAGCTAAGTGTATAGAGCATATCTGGTCTACTGTCACATCATTTTACCACCTGTAAACATGCACAGTTCCGTTTTGTGCTATTTTGGTGTTGTTTATATCTGTGTCGCCCGACTATATGTAGCTGTGGAGCTATACCTATGCAGCTAAAAATCTAACCATACACCACTTTGCACCCATCTCATAATACATTACTATTGGCTGTCTACCATTATAGTGAGCCCTCTACTCTCTGTTAATAAAACTGAGCTATCTATCGGGATACTAGAGTTTACCAATATACAGCTCTGAATGAAATGGATGAATCTGTTAACATTACCCACTGATATGACACAGACAATAGGTGGATTGCTACACCATAACAAAGGGCAGCCTGCAAGCTCACACCCCCAACATGGCAAAACGCTAGATGGGAATATATGGTTACACAAGAAGGCAATATATGGATGAATGTCAGATTTAAACTAAAGAGAAAGAATAGAAGGAAAGGTAGAGATTAGAGATAAGAAGATGGTGGGAAAACAGGTGGAGAAGATTGGCAGTGTGGTTATGAATGAAAGGGGGCTGCTCGGAGACCTGGAGATTTAAATGGCGAGGGAGCAAACAGGGATGCAGATATGGTAGGGGGAGAAGATTGGGAGGTGGAGAGAGACAGGTGCAGAATAGAGGGTGACAAGTGGGGTGAAAAGGGGTTATACATACACACACAGTATGGGAGAGGGTATGGAAGGTCCATAAGGAAAATGAGAACTGAAGATATTGGGGTGTTTAAGAATAGATGTACTGAAATGGGGATACAGAGCCCTGTAGGAGCATTGTGGGTGGGTGGGCATGCTGCACAGACCCCCTATATGAAAAATCCCCAGTCTCCTCACCTCTTTTAGCTCGCCCAATCTGCCCCAGTTTCGGAGGTCTTTTCTGCTGGTTCCCCCCAAAGAAGGAGCTGGTGTCCTGGAGGCGACAGCTGAACGATATTTGCCCCACCTCTGTGTCGGAGCCATAGTGGCCCATCTTATCCTCGCTGTAGGGCAGGATCTCAGACATGGCTAGCAGCACCAGGACTAGGAAATCCTTCAGGGTGGGCTGGGAGGTTCAGGGAATCCTGGGGCAGAGAGCAACAGAGCGTGGGCAATGGGTAATGGGGGACAGAGCAACAGTAGTTGGGCAGGCTGGGGTATGTGGGATTTTTGGGGGCAGCAGACGGTGGGCAGTGGGGGAGGGGGTTATGGGCTCGATATGTCCTGCGGTAGGTGATCACAATGTCCCGCTCTAAATTTCATGCACTGTGTGCACCCGGGGGTCCCGCGGTCCCTGGTGGGGGTCTTGAAGTGGTCAAAGAAGGGGGGTGGGGATCCAGTGGGGGAGCAGCAGTTCGGGGTATCCGGGCTTCCTGCTTCTTTGGAGGTGTCTGAGGAGAAACTGGAGAAATTCTACATCATAAAGAGAAGCGGTGGCCGAATGACGTCATGAGAGGAGGGGGTGCTGTGACGTCAGCAGGCGAGTGCGGAATAACAATGACACTGCAGCAAAACAAGGAATCAAGTTCACGGGAAGCAGCCCAGGCGAAGAGGAGCTGGCGGGCGGGGAGGAAGGGGACACCCAGTTACCGTGCCAGGGGAGTATCCTAAAGAGGAGAGGACACGCGTGGGGCAGGGGGAGCTCCCTGGGAGGAGAGGCGACCCACAGAGAGGGTCCTGCAGTGTGGGAGCTAGGGATGGAGAGAGGGGGAGGGATAGCAAGACTATATTTCACGATATCACATACTAGAGGTAGTAGGGGGAACATATTTGGCTATTCTGCTATTTTGGCGAATGTTTCCTAAGATGCTCAGCCATATAGCTAGCTGAGTGTTATTGGACACTGGTATTCAACACTATGAGTGCCAAATGTTTACTAGTAACCATCACTTTGATGTTCTGAGGTTCTTACTATGCTTGATCAGAGCTCATTTATAATCGAATACACAAAATTATGCACATAAAATATGTAAAGAAATGTGTGGCCAATTTTTAGAAAGAAGAATTCTGGGGCAATGTTCTAAAAGTGGAGCAACCAGCAGGGGCATTCCATTGGTTTCCATGGCAACTGCTTCAATATTACAGCGTAGGTACCACAATACACATAGCCCTTATATAGGCCTTCATGTAAAATTTCTAATTAAACATTAATATATTTCAAAAGTTATCTTCACTCTATATACACAGACTACAGGAATGTCTGCACTCATACTTTGCTGTGTGAGACATGGTACACTAATAGCCAATTGTAGATTATGCTAGTTTTAGTGTACCTATAATCTTAATTTTATTAATGACAGGAGGCTTCATATTTGCTTAAGTCTCTCTTTACTAGAACTCCACAGCAGCACAGAAAAACAACCAATCAGAAAAAAGTTAGGTACTATAAAACTCCCCTACCCATGCATCATTTCCTCTTTCAAGCTGCGACAAAAAACAGAATAAAAGGCAGAGAACATCATGGGGAAGAAGCGAAGTCCTAGATACAACGAATACAAGGATGTCCACCATCCGAGAAGAGCTGTCAAACCAGATAACGTTGATGGACTGTAAACTGAAACGAAAGAAAAAAGCAGAATCGAACAGGTTGATTATCCAAAGAAATGTACTCTGAATAAACATGTAGGTACCCAATATAGCAACCAAATTCATCTTAACATGTAGATATCCCAACCCTACTATGAAAAACAGAGATAAGAAACAAGTGACAGGTAGCAGAGACAACAAGCAGAGTTGCATACGTACCTGATTAATCTAAACTATAAAATTAAACAAGGGAGGGATAAGAATGGGTGGGAAATACTCGCCTCCTGTCATTAATAAAATTAAGATTATAGGTACACTAAAGCTAGCATAATCTACAATTTTATAACATGACAGGAGGCTTCGTATTTGCTGTTTCAACGCTCAGATCACCAATCCAACGCTGTTTGTGTCGCTGGTACCTATTCCAGGAGATAGCAGAGTAATCCTAATTGTACTTACCAACTGCGATAAACGACAGTAGACGGATCAATGAAGATGTCAGCCGACGAAGCATCTCAAACACGGAAAAAACACCATCCGCTGATAGATCCATTGAACTTGGTGTTGCGACCTGCTTCCTAGCGGTCGGGACATGAGCTTGCAAGCTGACCTATCAGCTATTTTCTTGTAGTTGTAAAATATCGAAGGACGTTTGCGGACGTAGGGCCGCGAGAAGAAACTGCCATCATGTCTCAACTCTTGATCTGTAGGGTGGTTCCTCCGATCGTGTCAGGGTCATCTGGCGACGCGGCCTTGCAGGTAGATCCCCAATCACAAGGAATGCGTCTAAGTCCACCACCAAATCGCAATATAACCGAGTAGGATCTTTCGTTCTCTCCTGGCTTATCTGGTGAGATGTCTCATCCAAGAATAAATCTGTAATGCAGGCGAGAGTGTGGTCAAACTAGCCGTATCCTAAGTGATTCCGATATTCCAAATGGACTGTGTAATCCTCGGACTCTGTAGAGAAAAGATTCCAAAAGGACGTCCATTCATGGTTCAGAACTGAACTCGTGTGGAGGAACAGTGGTCGACTATTTTCTGGAGTAGTGAATCCCAGAAATATTCAAAGGGATGGAAAGTGCAAACTGGAGTGCAGATTTCCATCCAGATATGTCCTCGTCTAAGAGTGAAAGGTGTCTGTGTAGGAGTCGGGGTACCCCAGGTACCCTCACAAAATCTCGTAGGTCTCCTCGACGGTAGTTGAAAAGTAGGTTAGCGCGAATCAAAAAACAAAATGGCTCCCGCGAGGGGTAAATAGCTAATAGATGGAGGACCCACCATCTCCGAACCCTGTTCACCAAGTATGCATTCCGAGGAGATGGGACAGTCCTGTCCCCTTATCCCAAGATCGTAATGACCGGGGAACTCAAGACAACCGGGATGTCCGGTCTTACCATGTGAACCATGCGTACGGTTACCTTCAGACTGGATAACAGGCCTTCCTTAATCTAGGTACCTGAGCAAGGCAGTGTCCGTTTGCTCCATGAAGGTTTCCGTAACTCCTGTCATCTTGATATGGGAGAAACTGTCCGCGTGGTTGGTCCGCAATAGTCTGGATATCCAAAACAGAAAGCAGTTCTCCGATTTATATGGTGCAGAATATACCAAAACCTGCACTCTCGTAATACCTGAGGACCATCCGTTAGGTACACACACTCCTGGAGATGGTACGGCTAAGTGGTCCGGACCCAGTAGAGCCATTACAGGAGATAGAATAGAGGGATCCAGTCTAAAATGTATACCTTGCATGACTAGGCAGTCCTCTATAACGAAATCAGTAGCACGGACGTCAGATCTAATTGAATGCAGGAGGGACGCCCCTCTATGTAGTCATCGATGTCTTGCACAGGTACAAGCCTGTGTGATGAGCAAATGGCCGGCACTGTAGAGTGTCGAGTGTATGAGAGAGCCGCGCTCTCTACCAATGTGATCGATTAACGTGATAGCGACCGGCTGATAGCCTGAGCGGGCCGCGCCCGTTAATAACCAAACAGTAGAGTCTACATCCGTGACCGGTTCTCTCTATGAGAATGTGTCCTCCAAACATGTCCTCTGTATCCAGCTCAGTATCCGGCCGAAGTTGAGGGAAGGCTGCACCCTCTAATAACAAATCAGTGTCCGGTCCTGTATCTGAGAGGGGTTCGCTCTCTGTTCCTGAAAATAAAGTATTCTCGGATCGAGATGATGGAGGGCCGCACCCTCCTGTGGTCCAAACTAGAGTCCCTAGAGACTCAGGGTGACCAATTGCAGGGTACACCAAATACTAATATCAGCATAAGGCTGATGGCAATCTACGGAAAAAAACACAATGAAAAAAACTACCAACTGACCGCCCGGATCCCGTGCACGCGCGCGGGCTCCAGGATGACCGTTGGTAGCCTGAGGAAAGCTGGAGACGTTCTCCACAATCCACGAGCACCCGGGAGGTCAGAGGAGGTCAAGTCAGGCCTCTCGACGACCCGAGCAAAAGGAAAAGGAAGTCACAAACACGAAAAATAACGTAGATAAGAGAAAAATACGTAAATTCTATTTCAGATAGAAGGCAAATAGCAGGCCGGAAGGTAAGACAGGTAAGCCCCACTGAACAGAGCCAGAAGCTAACCTAACGCAGGAAATAACTACCGATACCTCTAAGTATACCGGGAAGCAGATACGGAGGTAGATGTTAAAGACAAGGAAAACACTGCGTTCTCCTGTAGGTGTCTGAGCACCGATCCTTGCCTGTGCGAAGTTCTTGGAGATGTATGACCGGGGTCCTCATAAGAAACCCTGCCCTTCAGGCATGAGTTTTAGGGCCTTCACCCTACCCACCATATTCAGATGGCCGTACACTGGTGTCCTCTTGGATAGTATGGCAATGGTGCTTGTCTGGACACCTGCCTATTTCCATGTCACTGGTGGGCACTGGCATTTCCTCAGTGATATTCCCCCAGGCCTGCGGCCTAAAAGGGGGTTCGGCACCAATAGAGCAGGCCCGTCAGAAGGGCACAGGCCCAGCAGGCCAAACAAATGGACACAGGATAGTTGGCCAAGCAAATAGGCACGGACATAGCAGGCCATTCAGATAGGCACCGACATAGTAGGCCAAACAATGGGGCACCGACATAGCAGGCCGTTTAAATGGGCACAGACATAGCAGGCCGTCTTAATAGGCACAGGCATAGCAGGCCGTTTAAATGGGCACAGACATAGCAGGCCGTTTAAATGGGCACAGACATAGCAGGCCGTTCTTATGGGCACAGACATAGCAGGCCATTCTTATGGGCACAGACATAGCAGGCCGTTCTTATGGGCACAGACATAGCAGGCCGTTCTAATGGGCAAAGACATAGCAGGCCGTTCATATGGGCACAGACATAGCAGGCCAATCAATGGGGTACAGACATAGCAGGCCAATCCTGGGTTGTATATTATATCATATGAGTATCTGTTATTTATATAGCGCCACCCAATTCCGCAGCGCTTTACCATGGTCTTGGATGAGTAATGGGGACCTCTGAGCTTGGGTAGAGTTCCCCAAAAATTTGTAGATCCTCAGAGCACCCTGACATAGGGCCCCCAGACATCATCCCTTTTAGACAGCGTAATGCCGTGTGAATAACTTGAACCGGGACTGGCAGTCCCTGAATGCCCAGCAGGCAAAAAGCGGTATCCCAGCTGTATTGGTATAAGCGGAAGTTGTTTCAGCGATTACCATGTCCACGAAAGTAAGATACATTGAGCGATACTCTCCTTAAACTGTGAATTGGAATGCACATGCTCACACAGATCTGTTTGATGTTTCCATCATTAATATAGATACCATCATCATATCTGAAAATATTGTATAGTATCAGTGCAGACTGGTCCCCCATACCAGTTTGAGCCAGATCCAGGTCTGTTAGCTTTATATATATATACCATGGACAGCGAATACCTACCAGGGCACTCTCCTCTGAGACCCCCTAGCTGGATCCGAAAACATATATACTGTGAAGCACATGAATCCCAGTTCATAATACCTGTAACTCACACAGCAATCCGTGATCTACACTGTCAGCGTGATATACACACACACACACACACATATCTACACATATATACAAATACATACACCCACACATACATACACCTGGATATAGAAAACTCATGGTAAAATTGTCACTATAATGTCCCTTGTAGAAGGTGCCAGCTCATAGCTGTATTCAGTCACCTAATGAAAAAAACTGACATGCAGCAGTTAAAAAACTGAGCTGGTGGAGGCAGACCTCCAACGAGTAATGCACCGACGGGGGAGGGGCCGCGATCGGTCGCACTCTCTCCTGGTCGGACTCTCCCCCGCCCGGTCGGACACACGCGGTCCGCGGGCAGAGGCGGCCGCGGCCACGTGGGGAAGAAGATCCGGCCGCTGGGTACTCGTGTGCGCACGCGAGTACCCCCGTGACCGGAAAGCCACATGGGACCGCCGGAGATGAACTCCGCGGTCCCGGAGCTCGTGGGTCGAAGGAGGCAGGAGTAGTCAGCCTCCTGAAGCCCCCGAGCGGCACGCACACCGTCAGGCAAAGGCGGAATGCGCTTAACCGAGAAAAACAGGCATACACAAGAAATGGGAAACGGACAGGGGGTGGGCACAAGTCTAAGGAAAAGACAGCAAGGACCCCAAAGCCCCCACAAATATACACAAATAAAGGAAAATACAGTGAAAGCCTGAAGTTACAGGCACTAAGAAAAATCCCACAAAGATATATAACACAGCATATTGGAATAAAATCCCACAAGGGCATAAACAGTATAGAATACATAATAATAAAATCTAACAAGGGTAAAATAAATAACTGAATATAAGATTAAATCCCACAAGGGCAATCTATAATATAGAAAATAAAATTCTGAAAATAAGAATAAACCCCAAAGCCACCCACGAATATTAGCAGGAGGCAGTGGTACTCTGACCTGTACTGTCTGCGGAGCAGCAAAGAAAGAGGAAATGATGCATGGGGAGGGGAGTTTTATAGTACCTAACTTTTTTCTGATTGGTTGTTTTTCTGTGCTGCTGTGGAGTTCCAGTAAAGAGAGACTTAAGCAAATATGAAGCCTCCTGTCATGTTATAAAATGTATTTAGATAATAGGATGTGACTATTATAGATTATGGTTATTGGGTAATATTTATTATGCTGGATTTTGGAGTAAAGGCAGTAATTAGTAAGATAATACCTCTAAAGGTGAACCATTTATTATTATTATTATTATTATTATTATTAATAATGTTGCCCGAAAATATGTTACAGCACCGTACAGTCATACAATGTTGAAGTACAGGAAGACTAATTGACAAATTAAAATGTTGACAGATTCAAGAGTGATTATGTAAGGTAAAAAAAGGGTTAATAGCTCTGTAGTTGACTGAAAAAATGTGGGATATACCTAAACTCACATTGTTTCAAACACAACTACACATCAATATATCACCTCACTTTATACTAGCAATGTTGATAAAGATGTATCTCCCTTTTAATATTACTATGTGATTCCAAGCACAATTGTGTACTGAACAATGTTCTAACCAATGTTAGATAGTGCTGAGAATTAATTGGGGAATTTCACATTTTACCATTATGATTTAAATAAAAAAAATCACAGTGATTGAAATGTTTTATTGAATGGAGCCCTCCCAAAAATGTCACCTTCATTAATCTGGAAATAACAAGTATATATGTATAATATAAAAATTAATCAGAATTGTTGTCCACATGTTGCTAAATTCACATGCCATTTAACTAGCTACAAATAGGATTTTAAATGTTTTTGTTTTTCCCAGCATTAGCCTTGGGCACATCTGTGAAGACCAATTGTGCAGTATCTAGGAGGTTTTTAGTTTTACCATGAATGATTTATGCCATCTGCATAACTTTCTAGCTCCTTTACAGTTCCTTGGTCTTGTAGCGGCTTCTCTGAATAATGCTCTCCTTATCTGGTTGTATAGTTTTGGTAGAAAGCATCTTTCAGCATAGCCACTCTTGTATTAGATATTTAAATTGTTTTAAATAATTTAATGGTACCATGAGGCATGTTCCAACTGTGAGGTAATTTTTCTAATTACGGAATACTTATTAGGTCTTCTCCACAACTTCATCCTGGACCCTTTTTTGATATTACCATGGTCCTCATGATGCTGTTTATTTAGCACAACCAGAACGCAAGATTTGTAAGTACAATGGTAAAAAGCACCAATAAAATCCAGTTTAATTCCAGATGGGACAAAATAGAAACATGGGAGTGAATACTTATGCAGTACACTGTTTATGTTACATGAAACACTTAGCCTATAGTTATAAACTAACTGTTCTGCATATGAAGAGTCAGCATTCATCTTTACATTTGGCTTGATACAAAGCTACAAAATAGCTGAAGCTTTGTACATCTGATTTAAGAAGCTTGGATATTGTGCTTTCATGCCAAAATAATAACCGACCAAGCTCTGTGTCAGGTCCCTCTTTAAGAATGGGCTCTGCATGCTTAACAGTTATTTGCAGTTGTTATGCTTGGCTTGATGGATGACATAACTGTGTGAAAATCAATTACCAGAGATATGTAAGATGTGAAACAAAGATGGACAACATGAATTAGTCCAGCAACAGCTGGCGAGCCACAGGCTAGCTAGTGCTCGCATAATGACAGCAGCCAATAGTTAAATATGTTACTTTATAGTTAAACCTGAGCTTCGTCTTGATGTCTGTTCATCATATATTGTGTGCCATGGGTGCCTTTGTTTTAGTTCTCATCTGCTCCAGTAGTAAAGTATTCATTCTGTGTCCTCGGGTGTATTCCAGTTTTCTCTTACCCTAGTTTTGATCCTTTCCACCTCTACCCAATACCTTTACTATACCATCAATTAACAATTTTTACTTACTTTTTACTTTTAAAATGTTCGTGTTCCTCAAAACAGCAACATAATCCTCACCTTTTCATTCTTTGTAAATATGTTGTCAACTGTTTTCACCTAGCCAGTTTCTCCTATTCTGTATTAACAGCATATTTAAGTAAAAACAAAGTATAGGGATCCCAAGAACTTTCAGTATTGGCTTAAGAGCGCATGATTGGTCTCCCTCATTTGGAGGGTACAATAAATGCTAGGAGCAAGTTGTCACGAAGCCCTGGCCTCCACTGTGATAACATGGTATTTAATAAACTTTTTTGCAAATATTACTAGTAATAATAATAATTTAAACATTTCAATACATTATCCAACATAGTCAAGTAACACCTTTGTGTTCTGTCCAAAGTCAGGCTTTCCCTGTCTGCTAGAGGGTACCACTCACTTTTTGTCATGCAGAATGGACAGTTAGTGTCTTGATAATGTCCACCATTTTAATTGATGTATCTTTTTTATTAGAAATTTAAAAAAAAAAATGGGACAAGTACACCAAGAAGAGATCATACAGTGGCAAAATGTCACCCAGAATCAATATAATTTTCAACACATTAGCCAAATTTAAGCATTTCATAAGATGGAAACCCCTTCCTATATTCTACAAGAACAGTGTACAAAATTGAGTAATAAAACAAAATACAGGTATAAATAAGGCAGTGTTTTTGTTAAGGAACTACATAAGCATTGTGATAAAGTGAAGGCAGAGAGGCCTTCTAACCCCAGGGGAAGTACGTGTAGTTTTTGTGTTGCACAACACAAAGCTTTGTTTAGTTATGGGCCCCTGGGGTGGAGCATTTGGAGAGAAGGGTGGGCCAATGCTCCACTCCACAGTTTAGTGGTTTTCTTGGGAGACAAAGATCCAGGCCGGGGTTTTTTGGACTGTCTCCAACCCACTGCTCAGCTGCAGATAATCAGCTGTAGCAGTGGGAATAAACCACTCCCTGCTAGGCAGGTACAGGGGGATTGCTGGCTTCCTCTAAGGAAGCAGGGAGGAGAGAGGCTGTTCTCTCCAGTGAGAGTCAAGGAGATCAGGCACTGGGAGTGCTGGCTTGGAGCACTGGGAGTGCTGAAAGGGAAGCAGTCAAGGCTGGCTTGGAGCACTGGGAGTGCAGAAAGTGAAGCAGTCAAGGCTGGCTTGGAGCACTGGAGTGCTGAGAGTGGTCAAAGACTCTAGGTTGGTGAAACCAATATTGTTTTGTTTAGTGTAACCCCTGAGAGATAGGGAACCTGATATTAGTTAGTGCTCAGACGAGCTAGGTTTTTGTTTAAAGGGATTTATGTTTTCATTTACTGCTGTTTCCTGTGTGGATTTACAATAAAGTTGCCTGAATTACATGAAAATAAAAGGACTGTGCATGTTTTTGCCCTAGAGGACCGTGCTATCTACAGACAAAGATCACAATATGGTGGAGAATGCAGGCAACCACGTAAGCCTGAGGGTAGGAGTCAGTTAAAGCTCAACATGGAGGATGTTATCAAGGCTCTGATCCAGTCCACCTCTGTGCAACAGGAGACTAACAGGAGAGCTGCAGAAAACAGTGCAGCCCTGCAGCAACTGGTGCTGGCCCAGGCAGAGGGTGCTAAAATCCTGGCCAAAACACAAATGGAGTGCACTGAGTCCTTGGTGAAACACCTTGTTGTGACACAAGCGGAGATGTTTAAAGTAGCCCGTGAGGAGCAGCAAAAAGTCACCCAGGGGCTACAACAGGAAATTCAAGCTATCTCTGGAAAATTGAATGGAGACCCTGATGGAGGATACCAGGGTCAGCCAAAGGCGATTCGGGCGAGCCACTATCTTCAGAAAATGACCACATCCGATGATGTTGAGGCGTACCTTCTGGCATTTGAGCGCACTGCTGAGAGAGAGGGTGAAAAGGCAGCTGGATCATCCAAGGACCAAAAAGCAAAAGAAGGAAAGTTACTAAAGAGTCCAGCAAAGCTAAAGGAAAAAGTGGAATTGTCAAGAGGCAATGATGGTGACACTGATGACATGCACCAAAGTAAGAGAG
This sequence comes from Pelobates fuscus, assembly GCF_036172605.1. Lineage (NCBI taxonomy): Eukaryota > Metazoa > Chordata > Amphibia > Anura > Pelobatidae > Pelobates > Pelobates fuscus. Next base: position 156,482,738 of record NC_086318.1, read on the forward strand.
AGCAGAAGAATCAGAAGGGAGAACAAGACAAACTGATAACTGAAGTTGACAAGTGTTTATATGAGAATCAAAACATTGCAGCTTCACGTGAAAGCCTCAAACTTGCTCTGAGTGACATCACAACAGATGAAGTCTTAGAAAAAGAGTTGGAAACAAAAACATTTTCAAGCTCAGAAACTGAATCTTGCATGTTTCAAGAGAAAGCTGAAAAGACTAAAGCATGCAGAAACATCCTAAAGAAAACTGCAAAGATGAGAAAAAGATGTATGCAAGGCCGAGTGTTGGTGGTAAGAAAAAAACACCCAGAAGGCGTAAGTAAAGCTAGTGTATACAGCCAGGGAAAGAAACATGAAGCAGAAGCCGCTGATGTACACCCAAGTGAACAAGTTAAAACCATGAAAAGCAGACTGACTTGGAGAGTCAGAGAAGACAACAGCAAAGGAGCTGAGCTTAATAGAGAGAAGCAAGGCACCCCAGTTGAGTATAACAATGCGGTGCACTGTTTAGTAGCCGAGGCTACCCAAGAATGTCGACCAGCTGTTGAACAGTTGGGCAGAGAAGTAGTGGCAAAACAAAGTCACAATAAGAAAGGCAATGTAGCCGCTTCTGATCTAAGCCAAGAGAGAGCGACTGTTACAGAACCATGCTGTGATGAAAAAATGGGCACTTCCGCAGCTAAGCCAAACCAAGGCGAAAATTATATAGTAGATGACATTGGCGTAGCAGGACAAAATAATTCAGAGACACCTGGTATTGCTACAAAGACTTTAAATGATTGTCCGGGAGCCGTAGAACTGGATCTGCTGGCAAAGGCTACTGCTACAAGGCCTGGGCGCACTGACTACCTGGAACAGCTGCCAGATTCTGGGAACACAGCCATGGAATTAAAGGCGGAGCTCGGAATGCCTGACTGGCTGTTTGATACCGGGGCTGTCATGACCCAGCGAGAGGCCATGACTGTGTCTCTGCACACCCCCGAGGGAGCAGGGACACCGCCAGGCAGCCCAGAGGAAAGCTTTGCTGACATTGAGAGGTGGCCACTCAAGGCCGAGCAAGCAGAGGATACCCCTGGGAAGGAAACCAGGCAAAGGAAAGATGAGCTAAGCTGGGAGTCTGGGCCTCCGGCAGAAGAACAGCGCTCCATACCAGGCCAGGCCGAGCATGATGGGATGGAGCTGAGATCCAAGGCTGCATTCATGCAGGAGGAAGTTGCTCTAGACAGCCTCCATGGCCAACCCTCTGAGGATATAAAGAGGAGACCTGCAGCATTAACTGTAGAACGCAAGGAAGGTTCCCAGGGATTCACAGAACAGATGGGGGATATTGTGAAGCCCTTCATGGAGGGACCTGTTCCAGTGGAGGATGAGCTGGTGACAGAAACCGGTCTTGAAGACGTTGAGACCCTGGAAAATTCAGCTCATGAAGGAGAAACAAGGGTTAGGCCAAAGAAAACCGCCAAGAAGCGAGTAAGCCGGCGTAGCATCTTTGAGATCTATGAACCCAGTGAACTGGAGAGTAGCCACCTTACTGACCAAGACAATGAGATCCGGACTACCGACCTGCCAGAGAGGTTTCAGCTCCGTTCCATACCTGTTAAACCGGCTGAAGATGATGAGCTTGAAGAAGAAGCTGACTGGATATATAGAAATGCTTTTGCAACACCAACAATATCTCTACAGGAAAGCACGGACTACCTGGAACATGGACAAGTTGGAGCCACCTTCAGCAGGAAGGGTCCAAGCACTATACAGAAGATCAGAGAGGCCCTAAATTTCATGAGGAATCAGCATTTTGGGGTCCCCTTTATTGCATTCTACAGAAAAGAATATGTGGAACCAGAACTTAAAATTAATGACTTGTGGCTTGTGTGGCAGTGGGATGAAAAGTGGACCCAGCTGAAGATTCGAAAGCAGAGTCTTATCCGCCTTTTCCAGAAGATGCAGGCTTACCAATATGACCAAATATCTGCAGACCCTGACAAGCCTTTAGCTGATATAAAAAGGCTAATTACACGCCAAGCCTTTGTAAAGTTTGCGCTTGAAAGTTACTCCGACGTTGAGAGATTATCAAATCAGAAGCTGCGGATGTGGAAGCAGATGATGATGATTGAGAGGAACTTGGCTGCTAAGGAGCCACACTGTATTGATCTTCAGCCTAGATCCGCTAACAACCATATTAGCGGGGAAACTGGAAAGAAAGGACAAAACCTGATATTGAGCATGGGACAATATAAATATGATGGTAGAGTGTACCCAAAAGTCCCATTATGGCTACGAGACCAGACTGAGAAAAAGCTCAGATGCTTCAACTGCCACCTGCAAGGACATATTACATATAACAGTCCTAAGAGTGAAGAGACAATACAATGTGACATAGTATTAAGGGCTCTGCATAGGATTTTATTGACCTGCTTATAGATGTGTATGGTGACTGGTGGTGGTGTTACAGCACAGTTAAAAGTGGTGATGGTGGAAGGGAATTGTGCACAAGCACTAATTGATTCAGGGAGCAGGGGTTCTTTGAAAAGTGTTCTGCTTCAGCCAGAGAAATGTGATATAAGACAAATGTTTAATATTGTGTACACATGGTGACACCCACACATACCCCAAGGCAGAGGTAGAGTTTGTCACTGAGGTTGTAAATGTTAAATGCCCTGTAGTACATGCAGCTCAAACGCAAGAGCGTATAAGTAAGGCCAGGTATCTGAGTACCTTGGACCTGGTCATAAGGTATTGGCAGGTTCACCTGACAGAGAAAGCAAAGGGAAGGACAGCGTTTTCTACTCCCAAGGGGTTATGGCAACATAAAGTACTGCCATTTAGGTTGCATAGTGCACTAGCCCCCTTTCCGCATATAAATAGGATACTTTGGCCCCACAGAGAGAATGCAGCTGCCTACCTTGGTGGTGTGGCGATTCACAGGGTGGACTTGGAAGCACACCTGATGAAGGTCCAGTTAGTTGTGCATAATGTAAGGGCTGCCGGTGTGACCGCTAACAAGTGTTATCTAGGATTTGAGGAAGCTAACTATTTGGGTTATCCACTTGGGTGGAGGTTCCTTAAACTACAAGGGAGCAAGGTAGCAGCCATCAACAATAGGCCACTTCCTGTAACTGAGGAGCAAGTCAGGGCTGGTACAGCCCTAGGTGACGTGAATGTTCACGGTTTGTGTTCTAAGGCCGCTCGACCCAATGGGTCTGAGCTGGGGGGGAGGATATGTGATAAAGTGAAGGCAGAGAGACCTTCTAACCCCAGGGGAAGTACATGTAGTTTTTGTGTTGCACAACACAAAGCTTTGTTTAGTTATGGGCCCCTGGGGTGGAGCATTTGGAGAGAAGGGTGGGCCAATGCTCCACTCCACAGTTTAGTGGTTTTCTTGGGAGACAAAGATCCAGGCCAGGGTTTTTTGGACTGTCTCCAACCCACTGCTCAGCTGCAGATAATCAGCAGTGGGAATAAACCACTCCCTGCTAGGCAGGTACAGGGGGATTGCTGGCTTCCTCTCAGGAAGCAGGGAGGAGAGAGGCTGTTCTCTCCAGTGAGAGTCAAGGAGACCAGGCACTGGGAGTGCTGGCTTGGAGCACTGGGAGTGCTGTCTTGGAGCACTGGGAGTGCTGAAAGGGAAGCAGTCAAGGCTGGCTTGGAGCACTGGGAGTGCAGAAAGTGAAGCAGTCAAGGCTGGCTTGGAGCACTGGAGTGCTGAGAGTGGACAAAGACTCTAGGTTGGTGAAACCAATATTGTTTTGTTTAGTGTAACCCCTGAGAGATAGGGAACCTGATATTAGTTAGTGCTCAGACGAGCTAGGTTTTTGTTTAAAGGGATTTATGTTTTCATTTACTGCTGTTTCCTGTGTGGATTTACAATAAAGTTGCCTGAATTACATGAAAATAAAAGGACTGTGCATGTTTTTGCCCTAGAGGACCGTGCTATCTACAGACAAAGATCGAAGCATGTAATCCTTTATGCCTCACTGAATAAAGTTCAAGTTTCATTGAAGAAGGTTTTCCACTCCTCCTGTTTTTCCCAGGGCTGGACAACAAAGCAACTGAGCATCCAGACGATTTTGGCCAACAGCGATTCTATAAAGAGTCCTAGTTTTTCCTGAGGCTTCAATTCCAGCCTCAGAGGTGCACCTGAGGTTCTGGTGCTGGATGTGCACAATTCTTTACAGATGGCAGGTGGGTCCACTGTGTTCACATAATGTTTCTTCCCTACCCATAGCAGGTCAGATCAGTCCCATTCAGGCTGCACCGCCTCCACCCTTAAGAGCCAATCGCGAGCAGACCATCCTCTTCAACAAGGAGGCTCGGTCACAGTGGCTAAAGGTCTCTATTGAGCCAGCCACATCCCGAGGGAGTTACCTCTGCAATATCTTTCTGGTGAAGAAGTTTGATCTGGACTTCATAGCAAGGGATAAGACTAGGATATAACATATTACCAGACCTTAGAATGGCCAGACTAAACGTCAGACAGAGATAAAGAACTAGCCAGAGTCAGGTACACAGCAACCAGTCAGATGGGCAAACAGGACAGGACAGGGTTAAAGATAAACTCAGATTCAGGAACAAAGCCAAGATCAATACCAGAATAAACACAATAGATCAAGGAACGCACAAAGGGTACTGAAACAGAAACCATGATAGGACAATGTGGATAGGGCTAGGGAAGTTTAAATATCCTTTAACTAACATTTGATTGGCAATCATCCGGGCTCGCAGGCCCACATTGTTGATGGACACGCAGGTCCCTTGTAGTATTCAGTCTGTGGAAATGTATTAGGGATGTAACAATGAGACTAGCAGTTCTCTTTAAGCATAATAGTTTTAGAAGACAAAAATATAGTCAGTTCGCACATTGGGGGAGTGCCATAATCTATGCGAGCATAGTGGTCTGCAGGCCCAGACTATTAATGGTTCACTGGTACTTATCCACCTCAGTTAGCCATCGTGAGGGCTTATCTCCCCTAGGTTATGTCTCGCACTCAGCTATAGTAGCATTTCAGCCCTTAGGCCTCACTATTCCCAGCTCTGTGAGTGCGTTAAGTTTCACGGCTGCCCATTAATTTTTTGCTTACTGCCTGGAGGCCAGGACTCTCTCCCTCCCATTGATGCTAATATTAATTTCCGCTTTCATCTACTCTGTTGCGAGTGAAGGGTTTCTACCTCTATCGTTTGCATTGGCTAAGTTAATTGTGGTATCGTATGTCCTTGTGGCGGAGCCTGTGTTTTGCCTAGTCACCTTATCATCTCCTTTATGTTGTCGTTACTTTTAGTATCGAAAGTTGTGTATTAGACTTCCGTAGTTGTAGTGTACGTGGTGTGAATTGTGTGAAATTAGAGAGGTGTGTGCTTGTGTGAGGGTTAGTTGTATCTGCGGTATGTGTGTCAGGTCCCCAACCATTCTCCCTGTTTCCGGATTGTAAAATGATGCGTGTCTCTCAATGCATGAGGGACGGGAATCGTCTCGGGTCGCAATAATGCAGGGTGTGTTTCATCCATTCAGGAATGGTGAGCTACCTATCATGTGGTCTGCCCATTCAACCCCGTTCCCCGGTCCCCCTGGCCCAGGCATCCGACAGCAGAGAAGGTGAGGATGGGAAGAGGGTGCAGAGCAGTGTAGGAAGGTATAGTAAGGGGGTATGAAGTATGACCTGTGTTAAGTGGGGCACGTACCCGCCGTTGCCCCTTCTGTGGGCCTGGCAGCGTCCCCATCCTGCCTGTATCGGGTTATGTATAAGAACCAGGGTAGCTACATCTCTGCGTGTCTGGATCCTCGTCCTGTCAGGGAGGCGTGTAGTTCTTCCGCTTCTTGAATGTCCTCCACTATGCGGATCCATTCTTTTTTAGTAGGTACTGTACTTGTTTTCCAGTGTACTGGTATGGTAGCATTGGCCGCGTTTAACAGATGGTGTAGTATTGATTTTTTGTATATCGGGATTGGTTGCGTCGAGATGTGAGACCAATTTTGCATTCCAGTCCAGTATGTCCCCAGGATAATTGTCACTGTTTCCTTGATCATCTCCCAGTACGGGGCTATGTCCCTACATTCCCACCAGATGTGTAGTAGTGTGCCTCTTTCAGCCTGGCATCTCCAGCATATCGGGGGAACAGATGGGAAGATCCAATGCAGCAGTGTTGGTGTTCTATACCAGAAGGAGAGAACTTATAATTCTACCCTGGTAATATGAGCTCATGGAGCTCTTATGTTGCCATAATAAAGCAGTATCCTATTGCGGGGTTGTGAGTGTCCTCCCTAATTGATCCTCCCATTGTTATCGGAAAGTGTTTGCAATTGTCATGCTGCCTATTACTAGGTTTTGATAGAGTACAGAGATTGCGTGTTCTAATGGAGCACCTCGGTCGCAAAGGTCTTCAAATCATGTAAGGTCTCTGTGCAGGCGTTCTTTGTGAGGCATCATATCGTAATAATGTTTCAGTTGTATGTATCTGAGTAGAGTGAGGGGAGTCTGCGGTTCACCCTCCATCATTGAAGCCAGGTCCCGTAATCTTCCGTCCCCTAGGGCCTTACGTATAGGGATGTATTTCCCAGTGCTCGAGATGGGCCTCCTCCGATGGCCTAGTTTTGTGTAAGCAGAATCATTGGACTGAGCATGGGTGAAACATGATTCTGATCTCTCAGTGACCGCCAGCTATGTAGCGTCTGTAGGACCATCCCCTCAGTATGATATTGAGCCAGAGTCCCCATATCTCCCCCCCGGATCTTCGCATCCAGCGTTGGACCGTAGGAATCCTCACTTGTACCTTTAGCTTTGGGGTATCCGAATTTAAATTTCCAAGGCCTAAATAATCTCATTTTTGGGATATATAATTTATCCTTAATGTTCTCAAGAACTAGCCTGTCAATGATTTTTTTTGTCGTTACGGCCATTGGTGTATCCTGGTTTTGTGCTGCCCTAGGCGGCTTTTTTTGCCGCCCCCTGGAAAATGCCGCACAAGGCAAATAAATGCCTTGTTTACCTCGCGGCTAAAACGTCCCTGGTTACGGCAATTTTTTTGTGAAATTTACCTTGCTTTTGTGCCTAGTTTCCTTCCTTTGGGTGTCTAATGTTCACATTCTGGATGTTGACAATGTCTCTTTGCTATTTCTAGAAGGACCAGGGTTAATTCGGCTTCTTTTATCCGTTTTTTCGGGATGAGCCTCTTTTGTGTGTGGTTATGTGTCTTTCTCAATATTTGTCAGTGTCATTGCATTCCGCGAGTGGTATAAAAAAGATAAAAGAATGAGACATCCCTCAAACCCTTTAAAACAAGACAAATAAAAACAATAGTAAAAAAGGCTGCACCACAGTCAATAATATAGGATAAAAGTATGCAAAGTCCGATAAAAAGAAAGTCCAACTTGTGTGTCCTTATGAACGGTCTTTAGTGCAATGGTGATGTCTTCTAATACTGTAGTTGTTCCACTCTATATAGAAGATAAAAGAGAGGGACAACCAATAGTGCAATATGTAATATTCAAATTTGGACGTGCAAGAAATAATGGTAGAAAACTCACATTTGCCAGAGCTTATATCCAGCTCTAGAGTAAAGCGCATACAGCGGTATAATCCCCGCTTATGGGATATAAATTGGGTCCCTCTCCATCACTGGTGTCCAATTCTCGGGAAAAAAGAGACAGCCGATAGTGCTCACTGTATAACAGTGGCAATAAAATTAATAAAAAATGTACTTACAAATGGAGAGCAGACCGACTGCTCTGTGATGTCAGCTTGGGTGGATTGATCCCCACCTAGGATTTCTTTAAGTACAGGAAACTTCCAAGGGTTTTTTTCAAGGTTTTTAAAACCAATCAAAATAAAAAATAAATAAAATAATAAAAAGCCTGGGTAAAAAAAAGTTATGTGTCTATAAAAAAAGATAATTGGCACAAACAAATGACCAAAATACTTTAATATATATAAAAATACACAATATTTAAATATCCATAACGCGTTTCGTCAACAGACTTTATCAAATGGAATAACATGCAATACCTGGCTAGTAAGTGTTATATAGGAGAACAACTAATTGAAATATTGGCGCCCAAAATTGGTCCATCCAATCAGTATAAAGAACAGATTTGTAAAATTAAAATTCATAAATAACTAGATAAAAGGATAGTTTATAGTACCATGGCATATTTCTAATGTATATAAATCAAAAATGAGGGTGGGAAAGTGTAATTATAAGCGTTTTAAAATGGTCACGTGACTTTCGTCACTTCCGCGTTTCGGAAGTTTAGCCGCAATGGCGCATGGGAAATGTAGTTTTAATGGCCGTGAATGGCGGCCGTGCAAATAGTATGAGAAGAAGAACATATAACATTAATGGGACCATAGTGTGGAATATAAATACATAGAAGATGGCCTTTTTAAGAGAAGCAGTTAAAATACATAAAATAATGTAATATTAACAGTAAAAAACAAAACAAAACAAAAAACAGTAAAAAAGAAAGTAGAAGGAAAAGAAAAACTGGATGGCAAATAGTATATAAGTAAATAGTATAACTGGCAATAAAAATAAATAAATAAACATAGGTGAATAATGTCATTAAATAAAAGGACAATAAAAAACATAAAAATGAATATAAAACATGGTGATTTAAAGGTACAGGCATAATTTCTCATTGTTATAAAAAAAAAATGTGTAAATCAAAGTCTGCATTAAGACCATGGGGTATAAGGGTCTGAAGTTTATACACCCATTCCATCTCTGTTTTTCCAAGTAACTTTTTTATATCTCCTCCACGCCAAGAGGTAGAACATTTTTCTATACCAGTGCATTTTAGTAGGTGTGGGTTTTTTGCAATAAAAAGCCTTTTTTACTATTGTTTTCATTGCATTCCGCGTCTGTAAGGCAACTTCTCATTTCCCTCTCTCTGTCGGGAAGCTTCAGCCACTCTCGTAAGGTGGATCCAGAGACATATTTCCCTGGCAGGTATCTCTCCTTCCTTTGGGGTACATGATGCTGCTGCTTCCAGCCCTTTTTCAGCGTAGACTTCTTTAGTAGACATTTTACATTTGGTTGGCTGTGTTAATTTGTTTTGTTTTGATAATTTTTTAGTATATTATATATACTAGTATACTATTTACACTGTATTTCTGCTGCTTTGGTATCAGTATTATCATCATATAATACATGGTTCTTGCCCGCACATTTGCAGCCTTCATTAATGGTCTGGATTTTTGCATGAGCTCTCCATTTTCTTTTTGTGGGACTATTATGTTCTGTCTTTGAGCCTCAAAGAAAGAGGAGTTGGTTTAATGGGGGTGTGGCAATATGATCATTCTGTTTTTTGTTTTTGGTTATTTTTTACATTACATCACTTTGCTGTTATTGGAAGATGGGAAAAGAAAGTAATGCAAAATATTCACCTCCTGTCATTATTAAAATTCGGATTTTCAGAAACTACGACTGTGACAGACTATCTATACCCAAAGTGGACAGCTTTAGAAGGCACTTCAAGAATGGTTCATGCCAATAGGTAATAAATGATTGTGGGTGATCACAAACAGTGGGGAAACACCTGGGAAGATACTCAAAAGGTCCCTAAATGTCCTCCAAAGTTAATAATGAGCCATATAATTGGGTGAAATTGTGAGCAAAGTGTAGATATGGAACAAGTCTGCTTACTCAGGGGAAGAGCTGCACTAGAACAAAACCCTGTTCCAAACAATGCCACAATTTGCAATGGTCAACTCTTGTCCATTCAATAAATAAAAAAAATAAAATGGCTAAATAATCATGAAATATGTTCGGCAATCCCAACCCGCCCCGTCCCCCACATCCTTAGTAGAGATAAGGTATGGTAAGGTTTTGGGTGCTAGAAGCCCATACAAAGGAAGTATATGCACGCTTTAGTCTTGACAAAAAAAATTGTCCAAAAAATTGTCCAAGCAGGCGCGACCACACTGTGGTGCCAATCGGGCACTGTAATAGTGTGACCATACCGATCAAGCACCATGACAGTACCCCCCACACAAAGACCACCCACCGGGCGGGCAGGACCAGGCTTATCAGCGTCCAGCAGGAACCCATGAGCGTTCCTCAGGACCATAACCCTTTCAATCCACCAAAATACTGCAAAGAGCCACGTAAGAACCTAGAGTCCAAAACATAACGGACTTCATATTCCTCCTGTCCCACAACCACCAAGGGAGAGGAGGCGCGGAAGGAGTAGTGTATCTATTGCAGATAAGTGGTTTTAATAAAGAAACATGAAAAGTACGGGGTATTCGAAAGTTGGCAGGGAGGTCAAGCACATAAGACACCGGATTGATCCTATGTGAAACACGGAAAGGACCAATGTATCTAGGAGCGACATTCATAGAGGATACCCTAAGTCTAATGTGTCTAGTGGACAGCCAAACCCTACTTGATAAGAAGGTGCAGCACTACGTCTCTTATCAGCATGCTGCTTACAACAGGACTCAGCGCCGACTAAGGAAGAATGAACCAGATCCCATGTTTTCCTCATAGAGGTTAGATGCTCATCCAGAGTGGGAATATCGGTATCAGAGAACACAGAAGGTAATATAGTAGGGTGGAGACCATATACAACAGAAAAAGGACTAAGTTTGGAAGAGTCATGTGTAGCGTTGTTCCGGGCGATGTTCGGTCCGCCCCCTATTCGTCATCATTGAGTAAACTTTGACCCTGTACCTCAAAGTCAGCAGACACATTCCAGCCAATCAGCAGCAGACCCTCCCTCCCAGACCCTCCCACCTCCATGACGAATAGGGGGCGGACCGAACATCGCACGTGTTCGCGGCTGCGAACACGCTATGTTCGCCGGCGAACGGTTCCTGGCGAACTGTTCGGGACATCACTATCTATCATTAAAATGAAGTAGTCTACATGCTATCAGTTTTTAGGATATTGTCTACACTACAGTCCCTATCCCTCTCTACACTACTACCTCTAAACCACCCTATACTACCGCCCCCGCCCTGCTCTACAGTATCCATCTGTTCCCCTCTATATTACAGCCCCTAGCCCTCTCTACACTACAGTGTCTAATCAACCCTATGCTGTAGCCCCTACCCCCTTCTACACTTCATACCTAACCCTTCCTACACTACAACTCCTATTCACCATACAACACAGCTTCTATTACACATATATCCATATACACTACAGTCCCTATCAATCACACTACAGCGCCCATCACCATCTGCAAAATAGCCCCTATTTTCCTCTACACAACAAGAATTAATTTGGGGTGCCCTATCGCAAAGATGGAAAGAAAGGTAGCTCTCCATCTTTTGTGCAACTTCCACCATGTTTTTCCAGCTTGGGATCTTCCATTTGCCCATCCTTGCAGTGTTTTTATATTTTTGTATGGAGTATCTGTGTGAATGTAGGGGGTGTATTTGTGTGTAGTGTTGTGTTGTGTGTTTTTAATGTACTGTTGCCATTTGAAAGCAGTGGCTTACTTGTGTGTAGTGTTCCAGCTGAAGTGGTAGAGGTAACCAGACACACATACAGACACACTGGCACACATACGGACACACAGATTCACAGACATGCTGACACACATAGAGACACATGGATAGATACACACATAGACACACATACCAACACACAGACATACATACAGACATGTATGCAAACTTTACACATTTTAACCACCCTCCTGTTTCCTACCTTTTGGGTGCAAGAGGGTGGCTTCCCTGGTGTCCTGTCGGCTGGCTGGAGTTGTAGTGTTTGTGAGTGTGTGACAGGATAGGGTCTGACTCCCAATAGCCTCAAACACAGTCCTTCCAAACACAGTCTTCTCCATGTACCCTACATTACAAACACTACACCCCACAAGCAGCCTCCCCTACATCTCAATTCCACAAGCAGTGTTTCCCAAAACATATGCAGCATCCATACAAACATGCAACACCACAAGCAGCATCCCTACAAATTTGCAATATCACTTGCAGCCTTCTCTCACACAATAAAAACAATTAGTGTCCCTCCACACACAAGTCCTCACAGACATGCATCACTACAAGCATTATCCCTAGCTCACACAATAGTATAAGCCGCTTACAGACAAACACGTAGCCTACCACCAAATATGCGACAACACAAAATGCAGGCACAATACACTCCCCTAGACCTGTCTCTCTTGTTCTCAGGTGTCCAATTTATGGGGACACCAAAGAAAAGAAGCTAGACAAGAACAAGTGTAAATCTAGGTGTAAAAACTAAAAAGGGGGAAAGCCCTACAATCGACCCTGTAAATTTCAAAAATCCCATAAAACCTGAACATTAACATGTGTATTTTATTGCAGTAAAAGCTAACAGTATTATTCCATTAGTAGTTAAAATGTCATGCAGAACTTGGAAAATCATTTTTTGTTTAATTTCTCTCATATATAAATGTTTGATGTGAAATGAAAGCCCAGTTTCTCCTGAACAAAATTATCTGTAATAATTGTGGGTGCAGTTGATATGAAAGAGGTAAATTCTAGGTTTTGTTATGGTTCAGAACGTGGAAAATTGCCTCTTTCCCTAAAGGGACATTATAGTCACCAGAACAACTACAGTATATTGTAGTTGTTTTGGTGAGTATAGCCTGTTCCTGCAGGCTTTTTAATATAAACACCGCATTTTCAGAGGAAATTGAGGCATATTCCATAGAGTTGTATTGAATCAGTGCATCTTTATAAGGAGATGCTGGTTGGCGCAATGCAACGTTTTGCCGCACAATAGCCTCTCAATGCTTTTCTATGGGAAAGCATTGGATTGGCTGAAATAATTAAATCTAATTATGTCAGCCAAGGAGGTAGATCAAAAGTGGGGCTAGATGCAAGGAGCCTCATGAAGGGCTGGAAAAGGTGAGTAATTCACTTTTCTAACCCAAGGTAAGGGAAGGTGGTTTTAGAACTATTATTTAAGGAATACACATCAGGAATTCCTGATATTATATTGCCCCTTTAAGGGGTTAATATAGAAGGTTGTCTTGTTGTTGGATTGAAACCCATGTCCTTCCAGGTATCGAGTATTACAATTATTTAAAATTAATAGCGTATTACAATTATTTAAAATTGATTCTATAATATTAGAGTAGATCTGTTCTGTCTGATCAAGACATTACTTGTTTTTTTAAAAAAAAAGGCTTCTGACACACTTTTTAATGCTATTATCGAATACTTTGCAAGAAGATTATTCTGGATTGGAAAAAATGAATACTCTCTGGAGGTAAAATCTGCTTCCCGTGAATGAAATAACGGTGCTCTTCTGCATGCATCCTTAAGCACAATAGTTAATGAAGGATTTTTAAATCTAAAGGGCTTCTGAAATTAAGTTTGCTCCTAGCCCAAATTCTATCAAAGCATCTAGAAGAAAGTCTCTTTTGACACCACTGGATACTTTGTCCAAGTTATCCATCCACACTTTGAAAGCTCTAGATACAGGCATTAAGCCCACTGCTGGACAAAACCTCTACCTATAGCTAAGTTTCACCTTGCAGTGTAGAACAAAAATCTTGGCAACAAAGGAGTAGAAACAATAAATTAAGTCACTAACAGTCATTATTGATTTTGTCGGTTACATTGTAATTAATCAAAGGCAACAGAGTTAGATTACAGTTAGAATGTGTTTGATATAAATTTTTTTAATTAATCTTCTTTATCTCTTCTTCTAAATAATTATAGTTTTTGCTTTATAAGCAAAGGACTTCCTCCTAAGTCTACAGTGCTTCTCTTTTCTCTCCATAAATACTGCTGTACATAGTGTTCCGGCAATCTCGGGGGTTAAAGTTCAGCTATCAAACACAGACAATTGAACTGCAACTCCCTCAGCAGCACCAGGAGTTTGTGGCGAGCTCACTGCAGAAGCACCATCAAATGCCGAATTTCAGATGTGTGTTTATGTTGTTTGTTTATTATTTCTTGCATTTATGATTTTTTTTTTTTTTTTACAAATAATTTTTTTACAAATGTGTTTTTTTTTTTTTTTTAAATCAGCTTTCAGTATAGTACAAATGGCACAAAATATAGAGACATGTAGATGAGATTGTAAACTACAAATTAGTCATGTTTGTCACATGTGATGTATCCGTAGGGAAAAGGAAAAAAGGAAGAAAATATTACATTAAAATATAATCTTAAATAAACTGAAGCATAAGACAACATTTTTCATATAGAAAAAGCAAATGGTTCAGCACTTCTTATAATTGATAAATTCCCTTTATGAGACGCACTGGACTGTTTGCTTTTTCTGTTGTAAAGCTTTGCCGCTTGTCAGACTGGACTGGAAGCCCATGGGACACTGTCTTGGAAGACTTGTGGTGAATTCTGGCCTGTGTTGTATATCTACTAAACACTATTAATAGAAATGATTACACACGTTGAAGATGTAAAAGGAACATTAAATCATTAGGAATACAAAACTCTATTCCTAACGCTATAGTGTCCTAAAGTCTGATTACTTATAGCCCCACCCTCTCCATTTGTAGTAAAAAGCTAAAAAAAAAAATTTTTCTTCTTACCTACTAATTCCAATCCAATGCTCCTCTTGGAGGACCACTGGGGACTGATGACAATGCAACAACCACTTTCCGTGCTTTCCTATGAGCTGCATTTGACCACATGACCAAGTTTCAGTTTCACATGGACAGCCACTAGAATGTTTAACGTTGCCGTTTTTAAAAACTTGGAATGTTTTACATTGCAGGACTAAAATTACAGGACCACTAAACTCAGGCCACTTGTTTGAGATGATGTGGTATGGGTGACTTCAGTGGTTCTTTAAAGATAGAATTAACATAAAATAGCACTGAGTGGATCCCAAGTGTATACAGATAAGGACCATGCAGGTTTTGTTTAACCCTAGGAATAGCTTTTGGTATGAATTTATCATTTTAAATGTATTATTTAACTATGCAATCCATTAGAAAAAGGATGAGTTAGCAACAACCTGGAGTTTATTGGTTAGTGTTAATAAACACATTTCATATGAAAAAAAGGCACCAATATGAAACCTGGAATAAGAAAGCAGTAATGGTGAATAGAGGTGCTCAGTGCATTCATAATTAGTACATCCACTGTCTGGTTATATTTAAACGTGTTTGATTTGCTACCTGGCATTTTCACATTTTTGTGACTTTAATTAGTTAATTAATCTTTCGAAGTTTATGTTGGTTACAGAAACATACTATTTACCAACAGATTAAAAAAAACAAAAAAACAAAACACTGATCCTTTTAATTTTTATATACTTTGTAAAACAAATTGTGTCTTCAAACATCATTAACTTACTTTATTCCAATTTCTATTGTATTGTTATTATTATAACTTCATTAAGTAATTTAACATTAAGGACAAGCAATGGATTCTGCAACCTATATAAAACTGGTGTCATAGTAGTTATAGAGAAGTAGCATTCACTTTCTGCAAATAACATGTGTGAATCAGAGACATA
Source organism: Pelobates fuscus (assembly GCF_036172605.1). Lineage (NCBI taxonomy): Eukaryota > Metazoa > Chordata > Amphibia > Anura > Pelobatidae > Pelobates > Pelobates fuscus. The sequence goes on from NC_086318.1 coordinate 156,498,154, forward strand.
AACACCAGTTTGCAGAGATCGGGAATCTTCCCAGAATCATGCCAGTTGCATCTTGGCATTACAGAGTTCTGTGTGGGCTTGGATTGAAACTACATCCAATAAGTAAACTAGCACGAAAGCAGAAAAACAAATATCTTATTTCAGGTATCTGACAAGATATAGGTCATCTTGCTTGAAAATTGTGTGTAGACTCTATTCCTATCATCTGATGTTCCACATGTATAGCTCTATTCACCCATTTTACAGCACATGTTCCATTACTCTAGTACCGACGAGCTCGAACCTACCTAACCAAGGCAAACCTTACCATTGCTCCTGAACTTGAACTTCCCCCACTAAGCAAGCCAACCTACCCCCAATTATCCTTATCCATCCCCCGCCACAGCACAGAGCTTGACCACCTCAAGCTACCCACTATAAAGAGCCTGTCTCAATCCTTCCTGAAAACCCAAGTTCAAGAAGTCCATGCCCACATCAGAAAGATGTCCTCCATCATACCACAAATAGCCGGGAAGCATAGCTTCCAATTCTCTGTGCCTAATCACAACACCCCCTAATCTCTTAATGTAAACCACCAATGATTGATTGATCTAAATACAACATATAGCAATCGCCGCAGGGACTCTAGCAAAACGCCAGTGCATATGCGGCACCATTTTAGACAAATAATAATTACACGGAAGCTAAATCTCTCACCCTTTCCACGTCCCTCTTCATGGAACGGATCAATTCCCTTTGGGGTACAAGCCCCAAGTCATCATTACCCCCGGCATGGATTAAAATACAATCCGGAACTATGCCCTGCCCTATTTTCCTAAACAATTCAGAGCAGATGTCACTCCAATAAAAACCAAACTAATGTACTTTAAGTAAATGATGAGGAAAGTCCAGCTGCATGCCCTTGGGTTGAACCGCGGCTTTCTGTTCCGCCCAGTAGAAGAAGGAATGGCCTACTATCCAGGCAACCCGCCCTAGAATAGAAGAGAAACATATAGAACAGCACATGATAAGCACTTTTTACTTTCCCCCCTCACCCCCTGACTTAAACCAACCAATCAATCTTCTTCTCCCAGGAGCACCCCCAGCTGGTTTGGGACCTCCCGCAGCCGTATTTCGGTTAGTTTTTGCGACCGCCATAAATTGCGGCATCGCGTGATCCTGGCCGCACACCTCACTTTGTGGCGGACCTCCGAGGCATGTTTGTCGTCCCCGAACACCACGAGGCTGCAACCGGTTGTCTCCACTCTCATGGAAACGAGTGTCAGTAGGGGAGGGCTTCTCCGCCAGAACGGTACCCGATACTCGCCTGGGCTCAGTCTTTTACGGTGGCCTGGTCTGCAGGGCTGTCTGTTGCGCCTGGGTTCCAGGGGCTCCTGCTGCTTCCATCGATGCTCCTAAGCGCTCCACACACCACGATCCGCTACAGCCGCACGGACACTGGCAAGGAAGGCCTCTACCTCTTGGACTGCATCCATGGAATCCATCTGCAAAACAAAAGAGAAAACTCCACACCAACATGTTGCAGCAACAACAGGTAAGTGGGAATTAATTTAAAAGGGGGCTCTCCCTAAAATGGCCTCTATTTATGTGGCTATAGGCCACCCCTTCCCAAATTCCACAATCCACTCCCCTTATCCATATGCCTGCCTCCTAGCTAAGTCAAGGCCCACTCCACTTAGCTGTTCCCTGGACTTCATGACAGTTGGTATGAGGTGTTTGTGCTGATATGCTGTGTTTGGATGTTCCAAGTGTGGTGCTGTGCATTATGGCCAATAGTGATGTCGCGAACATAAAATGTTCCGTTCGCGAATGGCGAACGCGAACTTCCACAAATGTTCGCGAACGGGCGAACCGGGCGAACCACCATAGACTTCAATAGGCAGGCGAATTTTAAAACCCACAGGGACTCTTTCTGGCCACAATAGTGATGGAAAAGTTGTTTCAAGGGGACTAACACCTGGACTGTGGCATGCCGGAGGGGGATCCATGGCAAAATTACACAGTTGAGTCTGGTTTTAATCCATAAAGGGCATAAGTCACCTAACATTCCTAAATTGTTTGGAATAACGTGCTTTAAAACATCAGGTATGATGTTGTATCGATCAGGTAGTGTAAGGGTTACGCCCGCTTCACAGTGACAGACCAAACTCCCTGTTTTACGCACCGCAAACAACCGCAAACAGTCCATTTGCACAACCGCAAACTCCCCATTTGCACAAGGTTTGATACCAAGCTAACCATGTCCCGTTCCTTGTCCTCACTGATGTCATTGAAGGTCTCTTCCTCCACCCAGCCACATACAACACCAAGGGTCCCCAAAAGGTGACAACAAGCCCCCTGTATTTTTTTTTTTTAAATGTACACTACTGTTACACCAGATATGAGTTGCACTGGTGTGACACTGTGCCCTGGCAGGCCCTGAAACGCACACGTGTGAAGGAAACTGACTGCTATTATTTCACAGTCAAATTTCTAGTTTTTTTTTTAATGTACACTACTGTTACACCAGATATGAGTTGCACTGGTGTGACACTGTGCCCTGGCAGGCCCTGAAACGCACACGTGTGAAGGAAACTGACTGCTATTATATTACAGTCAAAAAAGTTTTGTTTTTTTTTAAATGCAAGCTATTGTGACACCAGATATGAGTGGTGGCACTGGGCAAGTGGGCACAGTATTCGCTTTGAGCCTGACACACACGCTGGCAGGCAGGCAACTGCAATTAGATCACACAGGGGGAAAAAAAAAGCAGACTGATGTTCTAGCCCTAAAAAGGGCTTTTTGGGGTGCTGTCCTTATAGCAGGGATCAGATGAGTCCTTCAGGACTGTAGTGGACACTGAATACACTAGCCTAGCTATCGATTTCCCTATTAAATCAGCAGCAGCTGTCCCTCCTCTCACTAAGAATGCAGCTTCCGGGGGGCGGGGCCTAGCTGTCATGGAGGAAAGACACACTTTGTGTGAGCTCCCTCAATATCTCACTTTAAGCAGCTATCAACAAGCGAATTTCCCCCCAGAAGGGGATGACCCAGCAATGTTGCTCCTACCTGACCGACCCGACATGCTTAATAGCGGTCAGCAACTCGACAGAGTCTTACTTATCTCCGCGTGGCAAGTGTGGCCTGGTGCTCACCGGGCGGGAGAGGCGGCCAATCTCCCGATCCTGGGATGCCCAGGAGCAGCTACTTCCCGGCAGGAGCTCCGTTACCCCCCCCCCCCCCTTGGACCGGTGGGGGTTATCCCGGTCCACCCCTGAGAGGCTGTCTGGAGCTAATGGACGCACAGAGCACAGCCGCCCAGGCTGACATTCTCATCTGCGACTCTGCCAATATGGCGGCAGCCGCGTGTCCTCCTGGTACCAGCAAAGCATGGCAGGATATTGAGTTTAAGCTGGACAGACTCTTTAATCATTTTTGGAAGCAAATAACAAGCAGGAAGCCCCAACAAGCTCCACCACAGCCCCAACAAGATCCACCACAGCTAAGTGAAGCAGTCCCCATTAAAATCCACCAACGCAAAAGGCGTCAAAGACGGGACCGGAGGCACAAACAGAAATGCAGAGCCTGCCCCACGTCAAGCACTCGCCTCCACCTTAAGCCACCACAAGCACCACCGGGACAGATCCGACCACCCGACAAAACAAGCTTCCACCACCTCAAGCCGCGAACCCGGCACTCAGCCAGAGACTTGCCTTTGTTGTTCCAGGTATCAGGGACTCCCAGGGTCTGCACCTGGCGCCCAGAAAGGATCGGATGAGCACAAGCAGTAAACAGCAGCCTGCCAAGCATGTCCCACTATAGCCGATCCTCCACACCATGCCTTTGATCACATGAACTGCTCTCTGCACATTAACTAATCGTAAAGTAGCAAGCGTTTAAACATGTAATTATTTCACCTCCTAAAGAGTTTATTGTCATAGTTCCTTACATGCCTTTACCTTAACCGTTCATGTATTATGTTATTCACTAGTCTCATCTCATGGGGCGACTCACACTTGATTTATAACTAGTGGTGGAGCTGCTGATATAAATACACAGATGATGTGCAAGCTACACCCTAAACATGACAGCCATCTTTCACAACAATGTACTGCTATATACTCATACCCTCAGTGCAACTAGCCATGATATACGCACTTTCAGCCTAGCATGCTCAAATAAAAAAAAATAATAATAAATAAATAAATAAATAAAAAAGAATGCAGCTTCAGAATTAATCTAAATTGTATGCTGTCTAGGAGGTGGGAGGGTCTGGGAGGGAGGGTCTGCTGCTGATTGGCTGGAATGTGTCTGCTGACTGTGAGGTACAGGGTCAAAGTTTACTCAATTATGATGAATAGGGGGAGGACCGAACATCGCATATGTTCGCCATCCGTGGCGAACGCGAACAAGCTATGTTCACCAGGAACTATTCGCCAGTGAACCGTTCGGGACATCACTAATGGCCAAACATCCCCACGTTGGTCTCGTCTATCCAAAGGACATTGTTCCTGAAGTATTGTGGTCTGTTCAGATGCGACATTGCAAACCTAAGCCATGCTGTCTTGTTCTTTTTAGAGATAAGTGGATTTCCCCTGGCAACCCCTTCCAAACAAACCATACTTGTTCAGTCTTTTTCTAATTGTACTGTCATATACCTTAACATTTAATATGACAACTGAAGCCGATAGAGTTTTATTTTTTTTTTTATGTATCATTAAAGTTCAAGTTACCTATGAACGTGTTTACAAGTCTGGATACATTTTATTACATAATCATACCATAAAAATATAAATACATATTATTTTACTGTGTTGTTCACTTGTTTATGTATTGTGTGAGTATCTAATAAAGTTTATTCAAACTTATGACTCATAGGTACCTTGGACTTCTAAGACATTTTATAATTCTCTCTCCCATTAAAAAAAAAATACTTGTAATTCCAATGGTGTCCTCTTTTTTCTTTACACTGTGTTAACAGGCAACATTTGTATTACAATTGAAACTACTAGAAATAATAATATCATTAATAGGAATTAACATGGTTTAACCCCTTAACACCGCAGCCAAATGTACAAGTTGTGAACAGAAAAAAATTTAAACAAACCACAGGATTTTACTATATGTCTGTTCAACAATAATTTACCTCTTTCATACTAAGTGCACCCACACTTATTATATATCATTTTGTTCAGGAGAAACAGAGCTTTCATTTCATATCAAACATTCACATATGGAACTCCATTTTATATGAATAAAATCTAAAAAACTTGAAAAATTAAAGAAATCTTGTTATTTTTCAATTTCAGCATGGCAATTTAACTGTTAATGTCAGAATACTGTTCGGTTTTCCTGCAATAAAACATAATATTTGTATTCAGAAATGTCTCACGATTAAAACAGTACCCCCCATGTATAGGTTTTTTTGGGGTTTTGGAACGTTATAGGGTCAAATATACGGCTTGTCCATTATTTTATTTTCTACATAGAAATTTGACAGATTGGTTTGAGTGGCCTAGGTTGCCTTTGAGACCGTATGGCAGCCCAGAAATGAAAATTACCCCCATCATGGCATACCATTTGAAAAAGTAGACATCCCAGGGTATTCAAAATGGGGTATGCCCTTTTGTAGTAGCCACTTGGGCACAAACCCTAGCCAAAGTTAGCGTTATTTTTTTTTTTTTAAATTTTTCACATAAAATCTGTACTTTCACTGATAATATTATTGTTAGTATATAGTTTACTGCCCTGAAACACCCCTAGTTCTGTTCAGTGATGCCTCACGAGCGCCATGGTACCCCCCATGTATAGGTTTTACGGGTTTTTTTAAAGTTACAGGGTCGTATATGAGGCTTATCCATATATGCTTTTTCACATTCAAATTTGTCAGATTAGTCTGCTGTGACAAGGCCGCCTTTGAGACCGTATGGCGGCCACAAAATGAAATTTACCCCCATCATGGCATACCATTTGAAAAAGTAGACATCCCAGGGTATTCAAAATGGGGTATGCCCAGTCTTTTGTAGTAGCCACTTGGGCACAAACCCTAGCCAAAGTTAGCGTTTGTTTGTTTTTTTTGCATTTTTTACATAAAATCTGTACTTTCACTGATAATATTATTGTTAGTATATAGTTTACTGCCCTGAAACACCCCTAGTTCTGTTCAGTGATGTCTCACGAGCGCCATGGTACCCCCCATGTATAGGTTTTATGGGGTTTTTGAAAGTTACAGGGTCATATATGAGGCTTATCCATATATGCTTTTTCACATTCAAATTTGTCAGATTAGTCTGCTGTGACAAGGCCGCCTTTGAGACCGTATGGCGGCCACAAAATGAAATTTACCCCCATCATGGCATACCATTTGAAAAAGTAGACATCCCAGGGTATTCAAAATGGGGTATGCCCAGTCTTTTGTAGTAGCCACTTGGGCACAAACCCTAGCCAAAGTTAGCGTTTGTTTTTTTTTTTGCATTTTTTACATAAAATCTGTACTTTCACTGATAATATTATTGTTAGTATATAGTTTACTGCCCTGAAACACCCCTAGTTCTGTTCAGTGATGTCTCACGAGCGCCATGGTACCCCCCATGTATAGGTTTTATGGGGTTTTTGAAAGTTACAGGGTCGTATATGAGGCTTATCCATATATGCTTTTTCACATTCAAATTTGTCAGATTAGTCTGCTGTGACAAGGCCGCCTTTGAGACCGTATGGCGGCCACAAAATGAAATTTACCCCCATCATGGCATACCATTTGAAAAAGTAGACATCCCAGGGTATTCAAAATGGGGTATGCCCAGTCTTTTGTAGTAGCCACTTGGGCACAAACCCTAGCCAAAGTTAGCGTTTGTTTTTTTGTGTGCATTTTTTACATAAAATCTGTACTTTCACTGATAATATTATTGTTAGTATATAGTTTACTGCCCTGAAACACCCCTAGTTCTGTTCAGTGATGTCTCACGAGCGCCATGGTACCCCCCATGTATAGGTTTTATGGGGTTTTTGAAAGTTACAGGGTCATATATGAGGCTTATCCATATATGCTTTTTCACATTCAAATTTGTCAGATTAGTCTGCTGTGACAAGGCCGCCTTTGAGACCGTATGGCGGCCACAAAATGAAATTTACCCCCATCATGGCATACCATTTGAAAAAGTAGACATCCCATGGTATTCAAAATGGGGTATGCCCAGTCTTTTGTAGTAGCCACTTGGGCACAAACCCTAGCCAAAGTTAGCGTTTGTTTGTTTTTTTTGCATTTTTTACATAAAATCTGTACTTTCACTGATAATATTATTGTTAGTATATAGTTTACTGCCCTGAAACACTCCTAGTTCTGTTCAGTGATGTCTCACGAGCGCCATGGTACCCCCCATGTATAGGTTTTATGGGGTTTTGGAAAGTTACACGGTCAAATATCCGCCTGTCCATTTTTGGTTTTCAACATTGAAAATTGTCAAAGCGATTTTCTGGGCCTATCTTGCCTTTGAGAGAGCATGGCAGCCTGGGTAATAACATTTCCACTATTATGGCATACCATTTTCAAAAGTAGGCAACCCAGAGTATTTCAAATGGTGCATTTTAAGATGTTTGGTCTAACCACTTTATCAGAAATGAAGGGCCCACCTAGCGGTAATAGATTTATTTGTGCTTTTTTCCACACATGAACTCACTTTTCACAGGACATTTCCTATTCCTGGTATGAGTTCTTGGAACAAAGCATCACTATTTTTTTTAACATTGTCTCCTGAATATAACAGTACCCCCATGTACCAGATTTTTTGTTTTTTGGGGAAGTAACAGGGACAAATATATTAGATGTCCATTTCAAAGTTTCAATTTTGGCAAAGTGATTTTCTGGGCCTATATCGCAGTTGAGAGAGCATGGCAGCCTGGGTAATAACATTTCCACTATTATGGCATACCATTTTCAAAAGTAGGCAACCCAGAGTATTTCAAATGGTGCATTTTAAGATGTTTGGTCTAACCACTTTATCAGAAATGAAGGGCCCATCTAGCGGTAATAGATTTATTTGTGCTTTTTTCCACACATGAACTCACTTTTCACAGGACATTTCCTATTCCTGGTATGAGTTATTGCAACAAAGCCTCACTATTTTTTTTAAACATTGTCTCCTGAATATAACAGTACCCCCATGTACCAGATTTTCTGTTTTTTGGGGGGTAGTCACGGGGACAAAATATTAGATTTCAAAGTTGGAAATTTGTCAAAGTGATATTCTGGGCCTATGTGGCTATTCAGAGAGCATGGCAGCCTGGGTAATAACATTTCCACCGTTATGGCATACCATTTTCAAAAGTAGGCAACCCAGAGTACCACAAAATGCAGACCTTGAGATGTTTGGTCTAGCCATTTTAAGAGAAATGCTGGGCCCATGTAGCGATATCTACTTTTAGTTTTATCTTTTTAATCACATAAATTGGATTTTCACTAGAAATGTCATAATCCTGGTATTAGTGCACTAAAACCTCAGTATTTTGATTGATCACTGTCTTCTGAATATAACGGTACCCCCACGTATCATTATTTCAGATTTTTCCAATAAGTACAAGGCAAAATATATTAGATGCCCTTTTAGCTTGTAAGTTTGGCAAAGTGATTTTCTGGGCCTATGTGGCTATTCAGAGAGCATGGCAGCCTGGGTAATAACATTTCCACCGTTATGGCATACCATTTTCAAAAGTAGGCAACCCAGAGTACCACAAAATGCAGACCTTGAGATGTTTGGTCTAGCCATTTTAACAGAAATGCTGGGCCCATGTAGCGAAATCTACTTTTAAGTTTTATCTTTTTAATCACATAAATTGGATTTTCACTAGAAATGTCATAATCCTGGTATTAGTTAGTGCACTAAAACCTCAGTATTTTGATTGAACACTGTCTTCTGAATATAACGGTACCCCCACGTATCATTATTTCAGATTTTTCCAATAAGTACAAGGCAAAATATATTAGATGCCTTTTTAGCTTGTAAGTTTGGCAAAGTGATTTTCTGGGCCTATGTGGCTATTCAGAGAGCATGGCAGCCTGGGTAATAACATTTCCACCGTTATGGCATACCATTTTCAAAAGTAGGCAACCCAGAGTGCCACAAAATGCAGACCTTGAGATGTTTGGTCTAGCCATTTTAACAGAAATGCTGGGCCCATGTAGCGATATCTACTTTTAGTTTTGTCTTTTTAATCACATAAATTGGATTTTCACTAGAAATGTCATAATCCTGGTATTAGTTAGTGCACTAAACCCTCAGTATTTTGATTGAACACGGTCTTCTGAATAGAACACAAGTAAAATGTTTCAAGGTTTTTATTATACCACAGGAATAGAACAGTACCCCCACATACACTTTGATCTGAAGGCAGAGAGAGGCAGATAAATCTTTGACTCTGTAGCATTAACCCTGTGATTAGTTTTTTGCTTTTTTTTTGTGAAGGCACATTTCAAATACTACAATTGTAGTAATTTGAGTTGTTTGGTGTAGCCACTTTAGAATGGCTAGCGTAAACAGGGACAGGCCAAGGTCAGGGGAATCCAGAAGTAAGAGTAGTCGGTAAAGCAAGCCAATGGGTCGGTACAGGCAGCTAACAAAGCGTAGTCAGGACAAGCCGAGGTCAGTAATCCAGGGAAATCAAGCAAACAAACTGCCAAAGTCCCATACAGAGTGATTTAGAAGTTCAGCTCTGTATGGTAGACTTTGAAACAGTCTGCTATGCAGAGGCCGGGTTGAGATGGGCAGGTTGGGCAATAATAACTAGAGTCCTTTCGGACTCCTTTCGTGTAGCAAACACGGCACCTTTTTTGGGTATTTATTTTACGGGCGGTGGCAGGAATTCGGGAAGGGAAGTGTCTGCCACAAAGTCTTTGGAGATCTACTGATCCCAAAGTGGGATTGGGGGGCTGGGTAAATAATAAATGAGACAAAAGGCTAAGAGTGAAGTCTAGGAAAGGGCAGGGCTTACCTATGACCTCTTTTTTATAGAGCACATAGGCATTGAAAATTGCAATCTGGGTCACGTAGATTGCAATTTTCTTGTACCAGGTCCTACTTTTCCGGTTCACTAGATAGGGCTGTATGCATTGGTCAGCCAAGTCTACTCCCCCCATAAACTTGCTGTAGTCTACAATGCACTTCGGCTTTTCCAAACGCTCAGTGCTACCTCTCACAGACACTGGCACTGTACTTTCGTCATGCATTGTAGACAGCATGTATACATCCTTCCTATCTGTGAAACGAAGGGCAAGCAACTCATCCTGGCGGAGGGCTGAAGAGGAACCTCTACTACTTCTGCCTCTTGCCAGGGTTTGGGGGAAACCCCTGTGATTCTTCCTCACTGTGCCACAGGCTAGGGTTTCAAAGTAATATAAATTTTTAAATAACGGTACACTGGTATAATAATTGTCAACCCATAGCCTATATCCCTTATTCAACAAGGGAAGGATTAGATCCCAAACAATCTTGCCACTTGTACCCACAGAATCAGGGCATCCTGGTGGGTCAAGATGGCTATCCTTCCCCTGGTAAATGCGAAACGCCCATGTGTAACCAGTACAGGATTCGCATAATTTATAAAAATTTAACGCCATATCGGGACTGCTTCGATGGAATATATTGCTTAAATAGCAGTCGACCTTTGAATTTCATAAGGGACTCGTCAATTGAAATATCTTTCTCGGGGATATAATTTTCAGAAAATCTGTCTGACAGGAGTTGGATAAAGGGCCGAATTTTATAGAGCCTGTCAAACAGTGGGTCATTTCTAGGGGGACACAGTGAGTTGTCATTAAAATGAAGGAATCGCAGCAGTCGCAGATAGCGATCCCTCTGCATAACCTCAGGGAAAAGAGGTGTAGCCAGGATGCGTTGCTTGCTCCAGTAGGACCTGATACTGGGCTTTTTAACAATACCCATCATTAGGGTTAAAGCCCAAAACCGCTTCATCTCTGCGACATCCGTGGGTCTCCACATATTCCTGCGATTATGATGGGACCCCGGATGTGCAGAGAGATACTGCATAGCAAACAAATTTGTTTGCTGAGCCATGAGCTCAAATACATCATCAGACATAAAGAGCTCAAAAAAACGAATTGGCTCGCAGTCGTCCACTGTTACAGTGATGCCAGGTGTAACAGTGAACGGCGGTATTTCTGGTGCCATCATGTTTGAAGGCACCCAGTCTCCCTCTGGCATTGGGCATTCTGAGCGTCCTCTTGTGAGTGGTGGTGGGGCACCATCACTTGAGGTCTCACTCAGAGGCTCAATGTCAGAGGCAGTGATAGTGTCACTGTCTTGCAGAGTGTCACTATCACTGCCTGCCAGAATGGCATACGCCTCCTCGGCTGAGTAGCGACGTGCCATTCTAGGGGGAAAAATTAATTAAGTGAAAGGGGCTAACTAAGGGGCTAATTAATTAACTACCTGCCTAACACGCACTACCCACCCTCAAAAATAAAATAAATGTACTGATCACAGTATAGGCAGCTGCGATCAGTACTGAAAGGGTTATTTTTAAGTTTTGAAAAAAATAACCCTAAAAAAAAAAAGTCAGTCTGATCAGAGAGCCCTCTGATCACAGTGATCACTGATATAGTACCATACAGCAGATATACTGTACAGTACAGTGATCACGGCAGCGGGGGAAAGGGTAATGGAGATTTGGGTTGCTGCAACTGACACAAAGGGTCAAAAAAAATTAGAAATAATTTTTTTGACCCAAAAAAGTTTTTAAAACTGAAAGGGTTATTTTTTGATCTGTAAAAATAACCCTAAAAAAGGTCAGTCTGATCAGAGAGCCCTCTGATCACAGTGATCACTGATACAGTACTGTACAGCAGATATACTGTACAGTATAGTGATCACGGCAGCGGGGAAAGGGTAATGGAGATTTGGGTTGCTGCGACTGACACAAAGGGTAAAAAAAAATGAGAAATTATTTTTTTTGACCCCAAAAAATTTAATAAATATAGTAACAAGGGTACTAGATGCCCTAATCAGGTTGATCACAGTAATATGCTGTGATCAGCACTGAAAGGGTTAAATAAAATAAAAAAATTCAAACTTTTAGAAAGTAAAACTTTTTCTTCTTTTTACAGGAGCTGTAAAACAACGATGTCTCTGCCTCTCTCTCTCAGATCGAAGTGAGGTGAGGAGAGGGGCAGAGACAATGTGTCAGCCAGTGACCTGAGGTCATTGGCTGACACATGCCAACAGTGATCACAGTGACTGGCTGTCACTGTGATCACCTCCTGCAGATTGGGTAATTGACCACAGGGGGGGAGTGCCTGGGTGGTACAAGCACTCCCCCCTACCAATCTGCAGGGGGATCATGGCGCCTGTTACATGTATCAGCCATTAGGCTGACACATGTAACACTGATCGCAGTGAGAGGCTGTCACTGCGATCAGAGTGCTTTGAGATCGCAGTGACAGCCTGTCACTGCGATCAGACTTAGCAGATCGCGGTCACTGACCCCAGGGGGACTGCCTGGGGGGCCAGGTAAGTCCCCCGACCGCGATCTGCACAAGGGGAGAGCTGCCGCCACGTGTGTCAGCCGATTTGAAATCGGCTGACACACGCTGAATACTGATCGCAGTGACAGCCTGTCACTGCGATCAGAGACTGCAGATCGCGGTCACCGGCCACAGGGGGGGTTGCCCGGGGGGCCAGGCATCCCCCCCGACCGCGATCTGCAGCGGGAGAATACCGCCGGCCACGTGGGCGGCAATAAAAGCGAGGACGTACTATTACGCCCGCCGGCGTTTAGAGCCGGTTTCTGCGTGGCGTAATAGTACGTCCTCCGGACTTAAAGGGTTAACGAGGAATAGATCAAGCCAAACTAAAATACTGTTTTACATATCAGGACAAAATAACAATCATCTGTTCCTTGACAGGTCTCAAGTTAAATTAGTTAGTACAACCTCAGATGAACAATAACACATAACATATTACATTGTGTCATGATTTAATTAACACAAATTAAGCCAAAATGGAGAAGCCATGTGTGAAAAACTAAGTACACCCTTACTGCTTCCATAGGAATTAAGAGGCTAAGTTGTAGTGTGCTGATAATCAAATACCCTTTATTAATTAATCATAAGCAAGTGTAACCACCTCTATAAAAGCCAATGTTTTAGCAGTTTGCTGGTTTACTGATCTGGAGCATTCAGGTGTGTGTTATACAATGCCAAGGAAATAACAACTCAAAAAACACGGTGTAATAAAAAAAATAGATAAAACGGGCAGCAACACACATATACAAGCGACTAGATCTGAGTGTAGGCTCACGAAATAAAATGCATGTGCGCACCTAAATAAACAGAAAAAATAAACAAAAATGTTTATACCAATATAAATGTATTTATTATTAGATGATTAATAAAAAAGATAGCCAGATAACTCTACAATTAGTAAAATTGATATAATATGTGGTATATAGTAGAATATAGCTATCTAGAAATATAAAAAATCATACAGTAATATAGACATGAAAAAATTAATAGCATAAAAATGAAACAGCTCAATAGAAGTACCTAGCCTCGGTGGGGGCCCCCACCGAGGTGTAAACCGGAGGAATATTCGGGAGCAGGACGAGATCCGACGTGTAGGGAGAATAATGCTGAACCGCGGTCGGAATCTTCTAAAAAGACCGCGGTAAGTAAAGAAGGCACTCCAGCAGGGAACGTGTTGCACCACGGTCGGTGCCTTCAAAAAAGACCGCGGTGTACGAAGACCAGCCGGCAGCAGAACACGCTTCAAGTGAATACTCACGGAAATTCCTGCACCCGACCTCTTCCTGCAACGGCTGATCAGGGTGTCGAGTTTAACAGCTGTGGCTCATCGACGCGTTTCGTCCCGCCCACGGGACTTTCTCAAGATGCAGGAACAGCCACAGTTCAAACTTTATATACACCCACCAATTAACCATTAAATGCAAAGTTAATGGACAAAAAATGAATAAAGATGAATAGAAATAGCAACTAAAATAATAAAAATACAATGCCAAGGAGGAAAGACATCAGAGAAGCAATTGTTTCTGCCCATCAAACTGGGAAGGGCTATAATACCATTTACAAACAATTTAAAGTCCATCATTCTACAGTGAGAAAGATAAGTCAAAATACAGTTGCCAATAGACAAGGTCCAATGTCTGAGAGTGCAATGCTCAGAGATATTGCAAAAAAAAAGAAAAAACAACAACCCAAGAGTTATATCCCAGACTCTAAAGGCCTCAGTTAACATGTTAAATGTTAAAGTTCATGACAGTACAATTAGAAAAAGACTGAACAAGTATGGTTTGTTTATAGGGTTTGCCAGGGGAAATCCACTTATCTCCAAAAGGAACATGGCAGCATGGCTAAGGTTTGCATCGTTGCATCTGAACAAACCACAAGACTTTGGGAACAATGTCCTTTGGACCGACAAGAACAAAGTGTAAATGTTTAGCCATAATGCACAGCGCCACGCTTGGCAACATCCAAATACAGCATATCGGCACAAACACCTCAAACCATCTGTCAAACATGGTGGTGGAGGGGTGACAATTTGAACTTGATTTGCAGCCACGTGACCTTGCAGTCATTAAGTCGACCACAAACTCCACTGTATAAAAAATATTCTTGAGTCAAACCTGAGGCCATGTGTCCACCAGCTAAAGCTTGGCCAAAATTTGGTCATGCAACAGGACAATTATCCCAAGCACACCAGCAAATCTACAAAAGAATGGCTGAAAAATTATTGAATCAAGGTGTTGCAATGGCCCAGTCAAAGTCCAGATCTCAATCCGATTGGAATGCTGGGCGAGACCTTAAGAGAGCTGTGCATAAACAAATACCAGCACACCATGATGAACTGAAACAACGTTGTAAAGAAGAGTGGGCCAAAATCCTTCCACAACAATGTTAGAGACTTTAAAAGTCATATAGAAAACACTTACCTTAAGGTATTGCCAAAAAAGCTGGTTCTACAAGTTATTGGATGATAACGTTGTGTACTTAGTTTTTCACACATTGCTTTTCTACTTTGGCATTATATTTGTTATTACAAACATCATGACACCATGTCATGTGTTGTTGTTCATCTGAGGTTGTATTGACCTAATTTTAAGACCTGCTAAGGAACAGATTATTGTTAATATGTCCTGATATGCAAGACCACAGACTTCTCAGAAGGTGTACTTTCTTTTAACCATGACTTTACATGGACTTTGCTAAAGTACTTGATATGGTTCAGAACTGCATAGACAGAAAGAAATTGGTTTTAGAAATATGTATTTGTTCTTGGATGGAAGATAGAGAGCAGGGATGGAACAAAGACAAACATTGCAGCATTAACTAATATCTCTGTTTTGCTTATGTCTACCCACAGCAACAATAGTTTACCAAAGACGGGGCTCGCCCAACTCTTCACACTAATCCAACACAAGTGAAAACACTTTCCAGGAGGAATTACTTTTTCATTACTTTTTCCCAAGTGCCATACTTTGCATTGTGCCAAGACACCCAACTGCCATCTTCGTCACTCAGCAGAGGAAAGGTCTTCCACACCACAACAAGCTGCCTGCACAGACTGCTCAAGGAATCTGGAGGACATATTCTAATTTTTATAACCTGTTGGGACACTGTGGGACAACTTATACATCTAGACCATAGATGTCAAACTCGCGGCCCACAACTAATATGTGAGTGTAAGCTCTCCCTGCTCAGCTTCCCCCAGTGATGCCGGGAGCCGGAATATGACTTCACTCCGGCTCCCGACATCACTTTGCGGTGCGCGAGGGAGCTGAGCCTTGAGAGCTCAAAATCAATGCTCCCTCACTGCCTGTCTGCCCCCCTGCCTGCCTGAATGTAAACCTGCCCAGCAGCCCCACTAGGCACCAGGCTGTCCGTGTGTGTGTATTGTTGTCTCTGTGTGTGTATTGCTGTCTGTATGTGTATGGCTGTCTGTGTATGTATGGCTGTCTTTGTGTGTATATATGGCTGTGTGTGTGTGTGTGTGTGTGTGTATGGCTGTGTGTGTGTGTATGGCTGTCTGTGTATGTATGGCTGTCTTTGTGTGTATATATGGCTGTGTGTGTGTGTGTGTATGGCTGTCTCTGTGTGTGTATGGCTGTCTGTGTGCATGGCTGTCTGTGTGTGTGAGTGTGTGTATGGCTGTGTGTGTGTGTATGGCTGTGTGTGGATGTCTGTGTGTATTTCTGTCTGTGTGTGGGAATGGTTGTCTGTGTGTGTATGGCTGTCTTTGTGTGTGCATATGGCTGTCTGTGTGTATGGCTGTCTGTGTTTGTGTGTGTGTATGGCTGTCTTTGTGTGTATGGCTGTCTGTGTGTGTGTATTGATGTATGTGTGTGTGTATTGATGTATGTGTGTGTGCATGGCTGTCTGTGTGTATGGCTGTCTGTGTGTGTATGTGTGTGTGTATGGCTGTCTCTGTGTGTGTCTCTCTGTCAGTGTGTGTGTGTGTGTGTGTGTCTGTCTGTCAGTGAGTCTGTGTGCGTCTGTGAGGGAGCCCGTGTGTCTGAGTGATTGTGTGTCTGTGAATGAGTGTGTGTGTCTGTGAGGGAGCCTGTTTGTCACTTAGTGTGTCTGTCAGTGAATGTGTGTGTCTGTGAGTGTATGTGTGTGTTGGAGTGATTATGTGTGTATGTCAGTGTGTGTGTGTATGTCCGTCTGTCAGTGAGTGTGTCTCAGTGAGTGTGAGAACAGGGGTTTAGTAGACAGTGGGACAAGGATTTAGTAGACATGGGGGGACTAAGATTTAGTAGGCGAGGGAGGGACTGGGATTTAGTAGATGAGGGGGGGACTGGGATTTAGTAGGCGAGGGGGGGAGTGGGATTTAGTAGGCGAGGGGGGGAGTGGGATTTAGTAGGCGAGGGGGGGACTTGGGTTTATTAGGGGGGGTCGCTGTTTTATTTTTAATACTGTACTTTTCAAAATAAACCTAAGTTTCTATGAAAATTTACATTTTAGTTTTTTTGCAGCCCACATAAACTTAAACCTTGTTTAGTTGGCACTTGCTAGCCTTTGAGTTTGACATGCTTGATCTAGACCCTAAGCTGTAGATTGTCTTGCCAGGAACCCAAGCCTAATTATACCTCCTTTCTTTGCTAGTTACAACAACATTAAGGACTAGCAGGGCTGGCACTACCACATTGGCAGCACAGGTGGTCATCTGTCTCTCTCTGTATCCTCTCTCTCTGTATCCTCCTCCTTTACCCGTTCTGTCAAGGAGCTGCTTTTAGTGAATGGAAGGGGTGGGGACCGTGCGGAATAAACAGCAAGCAACTTCCTGTCAGACTGAGTAGAAGTCCGTACAGTCACTCTACAATAGGAGTAAGAGAAACAAAGAGGGGAAGAGGGAAGGAGTGCAAGAGACACTGAGGGGAAGGGGGTGAGAGACACATTGTGTGGAAGTAAAATACAAGGGTGAGTAAGAGACACAAGGGGGATAAGATATACAAAAACTGGAGTTAGAGACACAAGAAGGGATAAAATACACTAAAGAGGGGTACAATATTCAAAAGTGCAGGCTAAGAGACACAATATCGTATACGAGACAAATCAGACCACAAAAGAGGGGAAAAAAAACTTGAAAGCATGAATATAACAAAAAGGGGATAGAATGCGCAAAAGGGGGAACTAGGCCAGAAATAGTGGGTACGATATGTTGTTACACCAAATGTAGTAAAAATAGTTTTACTATATCAGACAGCCACTACAGACACTTCCTGGTGTTTAGGCGACTTTTTGTTGCCTAACTGACACTGGACATCTTCACGCTTTGCATGAGGACATCCAGCGTCAAGAAAAATCTCATAGGAAGGCATCAATGCTTTCCTATTGGGAGGGCTTAATGTGTTTGCGGCGTTAGCTGCGCATAAGCATTAGTGCCCCCTTGTTTGGTGATGTCGGAGGAGATGGACCGCAGACCCAGCACCGAGGGACAGCGGCGCAACGATTGAGTATTTACACTAAGGGTATTTTAAGCCTTGTTATGCTGGGAGGGGGAGGGGGGCGCGAGGGCGCTATAGTACTAGGAATACAGCTTTGTATTCCTTGCACTATAGTACCCCTTTATGGCTGTGGCTATTCTTCAAAAACACAAAGCACACTGACAATAGGCACCCTAAAACATGAAATGCATGGTTTTATTATTTTGCCCATCTCATTTTAAATAATAGACACAGATATTTAGTACCACTCAGGAATAAGCCTGTCATAAACAGTTATTTGAATGCCCTTAACGTCTGTGTAGGCCAGACAAGTCATCTGATTGTATCTCCCCAGCTCCTCTCCCAGCATATCATTATTAGGACTGGGACTGAATTAAGGAAAGTAGCTGCAAATAGATTTTGCCCAGTAATACGTATATGTCTTTACAAAATCTCGGACAGACTGGGACATGTATCAGTGCTTTTCTATGTTTTAAAGTGCCCTAAACCTAGCCCTACTACATAATGCAGTATTATTATAGGGTTCTGGAGTCATTCATAAACTACCCGACCTTCACTATGTAGGTATATATGTGTTTCCCTGTGTATATAAATATATATATTGCCGTTAATCTGTACATGTTTTTTTATTCATTATCTCCTTGTATTGCCATTATTGCATATTTTATTGGATGTGCCTGTCATTTATGAATGCAATATAATTTCTCAGAGGCGTGCAATTTACTCCAGACTTAAAAGCGTCAGAATTTTCTTCAATGAGTCTTGCACAATAGAGGGCATGACAAAGCTACGCCTGCCCGTGTCACTGTGTCTGAGATATTTACTATACCTGCATGTATGTCACTGTGTCTGCCTGCTTGGGATTCGAGTGCGTCACAACATGTCTCCCGCATTGTGTGATTTGCAGTTGTACACAGAAGCACGTGACTCACATCAACACTACCTTTCTTGGAGAGCAGTCTTTGCTAATTATGTGATCACAGAACTGCAGCTCTTGTCCTCCCTCCCCATATTGTATCTCTTTTTCCTCCTTTCCCATAAAGTATCTCCCTCTGTCTTCCCTTTTGTTTTCTTTTCCTTCACCCCCCTCCCCCCACCCCCTCTTCCAACCCCCTCCTTTGAGGCATGAGCACACTGCAGAGGCTGCTTGTAATGCAGAGGGCACTTGGATGTATCTATTGAAACAGAGTAGCCCAATATCTTTCAATCTACCTATCTATCCATCTCCTGCATAATCATTCTATATCTATTATATATTCAGTGTATCTGTGAGCCAGTCCATGGGAACTATAAATCCACCTCATTGACACACTCCAATGTGATGAGCGGTGCTGGATTACTTCACTGGGAGATGTATTTTTGGTGCAGACAATGCAGGAATTCACAGCCTGGGGGGCAAAGTTAATAATTCAATGGTGGGTAATACAGATGAAGAAAGCACAGAAAAATAAAGCCATGATTTAAAAAAAAGAGAAAGAAAAAAAATATGCAGGGCAGGGGCAGAGAAGAGAAAGGGTGGAGGAGCGTGGGTGTAGTGAGAAGTGAAAAGAGTTGAGGGGAGAGGAGTGAGGATGAGATGAGAGAAGGTGAGACATCTGGAGGAGGATTTTTCAAAATAGAACGGTAGCTAGGAATAAAAAACGGGTCTAGATTTCTGTAAGGTGCATAGAGGGAAAATAAATGGAATTAATTATATAGTAATTATGATAGCTCTATTTGTTGATCTCTGAATTCCATAAATAAGGATATTGTGTGTATATATATATATATATATAAAAGGAGATCATCAACCCAGATATTGAACGTCAAGTTTAAAACGTGCCTGTTATCTGAAAGTAGCATGATACCACTTTGTAATTTTTGGAATCAGATTTATTTGTTTATGCATTTTGTAATAACTTGACTCCTTAACACCTTTGAAATTTCCATCTTTTGAAGGAAAGGTCCTCCTTTCTGAATGAGATTCCATTGTCCCCAGAGCTGCCTGCCATCAGAAATCTCAGAGCCCCTTAAAGAAACATTGGCCAGGCCCCCTCACCTAGATACACACTCCTTCCCACACCTATATACTACACACATAAACTTTCATACACACACTCTTTCAAAATACACACATACATATTGCCAGACACAAACATACAATGGCATGCACACATACACGGTGACATACTGGAAAACTCTACAGTGGCCATCACAGTCACCTGACTTGAACCCTGTAGAAAATCTCTGATGTGATTTGAAGAAGGTGGTAGCTACACACCAACACAAGAATATTACTGAACTAGAGGTCATTGCTCACGAGCAATGGGCTAAGATTAATCAGGAACGCTGCCAGAAGCTGGTGTCTGCCTATACAGGGAGTGCAGAATTATTAGGCAAGTTGTATTTTTGAGGATTAATTTTATAATTGAACAACAACCATGTTCTCAATGAACCCAAAAAACTCATTAATATCAAAGCTGAATATTTTTGGAAGTAGTTTTTAGTTTGTTTTTAGTTATAGCTATTTTAGGGGGATATCTGTGTGTGCAGGTGACTATTACTGTGCATAATTATTAGGCAACTTAACAAAAAACAAATATATACCCATTTCAATTATTTATTTTTACCAGTGAAACCAATATAACATCTCAACATTCACAAATATACATTTCTGACATTCAAAAACATAACAAAAACAAATCAGTGACCAATATAGCCACCTTTCTTTGCAAGGACACTCAAAAGCCTGCCATCCATGGATTCTGTCAGTGTTTTGATCTGTTCACCATCAACATTGCGTGCAGCAGCAACCACAGCCTCCCAGACACTGTTCAGAGAGGTGTACTGTTTTCCCTCCTTGTAAATCTCACATTTGATGATGGACCACCGGTTCTCAATGGGGTTCAGATCAGGTGAACAAGAAGGCCATGTCATTAGATTTTCTTCTTTTATACCCTTTCTTGCCAGCCACGCTGTGGAGTACTTGGACGCGTGTGATGGAGCATTGTCCTGCATGAAAATCATGTTTTTCTTGAAGGATGCAGACTTCTTCCTGTACCACTGCTTGAAGAAGGTGTCTTCCAGAAACTGGCAGTAGGACTGGGAGTTGAGCTTGACTCCATCCTCAACCCGAAAAGGCCCCACAAGCTCATCTTTGATGATACCAGCCCAAACCAGTACTCCACCTCCACCTTGCTGGCGTCGGACTGGAGCTCTCTGCCCTTTACCAATCCAGCCACGGGCCCATCCATCTGGCCCATCAAGACTCACTCTCATTTCATCAGTCCATAAAACCTTAGAAAAATCAGTCTTGAGATATTTCTTGGCCCAGTCTTGACGTTTCAGCTTGTGTGTCTTGTTCAGTGGTGGTCGTCTTTCAGCCTCTCTTACCTTGGCCATGTCTCTGAGTATTGCACACCTTGTGCTTTTGGGCACTCCAGTGATGTTGCAGCTCTGAAATATGGCCAAACTGGTGGCAAGTGGCATCTTGGCAGCTGCACGCTTGACTTTTCTCAGTTCATGGGCAGTTATTTTGCGCCTTGGTTTCTCCACACGCTTCTTGCGACCCTGTTGACTATTTTGAATGAAACGCTTGATTGTTCGATGATCACGCTTCAGAAGCTTTGCAATTTTAAGAGTGCTGCATCCCTCTGCAAGATATCTCACTATTTTTGACTTTTCTGAGCCTGTCAAGTCCTTCTTTTGACCCATTTTGCCAAAGGAAAGGAAGTTGCCTAATAATTATGCACACCTGATATAGGGTGTTGATGTCATTAGACCACACCCCTTCTCATTACAGAGATGCACATCACCTAATATGCTTAATTGGTAGTAGGCTTTTGAGCCTATACAGCTTGGAGTAAAACAACATGCATAAAGAGGATGATGTGGTCAAAATACTCATTTGCCTAATAATTCTGCACTCCCTGTACATCTTTTTTTCAGCAGATCATACCAGCAAGACTTGCCATGAACGGGTTGAATAACGTTGAGACTGGAGAAGTCAATATAAGTTGCATTTTCAGCATTCATTATGTTAAACTATTTCAATTGCTTTTGTTTGATTTGTTCATTGTAAACAGATGAAAGTCTGTACATTTTGACAATAAACCTGATTTTTAATATGGGTTAAATAATTTTGATTGCAACTGTATATACATACTGTCAAGCAAACACACAACCATATATACAAACTCACACACAATTAGATACACACACCGTCAGATAGACACACAGGCAGACATACACACTCACAATGGATACACACATCCACTATTCAACAGACAAACATCCAGACATACACACACAACCACTGTCAAATAGACACAAAGCCATACACACACACACACACATACAAAAGATGCACATACACTGTCAAACTGACATACAGGCAGAGACGAACACACAGTCAGACAGTTACAGATGTAGATCTCCAACCTCTTCCCTCAACAGTTACCAGCAATTAGTATCCACTGCTCCTACCGTTTGCTCCATCGAGGCAGTCCTACCTCACATGCCATGTGTTCCAGCTTCCTTACATCTTGCGAACAGGTTGCGGTGATATAAGACACCCATACAACTTGCCGTTACTCAAATAACCATGAGTTATTTTTAGGGTAGTCATAGTATAATCCACTGCTTTTGGTTGTCTAAAACTTATCGAGGACTGTTATTTTTTGGGGTTGGGCACTGTGTTACTATATTTTTTTTTTGCTAGCTATGAGTTACTTATGATTTATTTATTTACTCAGGTTTTTATGCCCATTATTTTCTCCATAGCTGATATTAAAATTACTCACTACTTTGGTTTACTTCACCAGCCCTACATTCATTCTCTCCAAAGAGTCATAAAAATCAGAATTCAAAGTGAATTTCAAATTCAAGGTCAAAATAGCCGATCCAGAAATATTATTTCAGTCTTTGGCCTAAATCTGAAATTTCCTTTGAATTATTTAATTCACTTAGAATTCTCCCTTTAGTGCATAACCCTGACAGTCTCCTAAACAGGACTTTGGCAAACTGTCTACTGTGATATCACCTAAGAAAATTACTGAATGTATCCTGCTCCACAGCAATAAAACATACTAGTATTTTTCAGTATGTAGGGCTGTACAGTTTTTGACAGAGCTCCACGGCAATTAAATTTAGCAATAATCTGCATTGGCAATCACTGCCTACCTTGTCATACCAAATCAACCCCATACATCCAAAGGTGCTCAAGGGTGGCAGAACGTTATTGGACGAAGTCTCGTAGTACGGCTGATTTTCTGCACTACAAATTTATGTTGCATTCTTATACCTTCACCCTGTCTTTAACCAAGCAAACATATTTCAATTCCTTTACCTCCACCTTTTTGAATGATTCAAAATGCCTCCTTCTTGAATGACTCGAAATTACTCGAAATGCCTCTTTTAAAATTTGAATTCATTGAGGCACCCTACATTGGCTCTCCCATTTACTATTCTTACTGCTGTCAATTTTACATCCTACTTCACAGGAAAAAATATTGACAAAATCCAAAAAGAAATTGCCTCAGTAGCTTCTCTCCACTACTGCCAGCCTCCTTCTCTACACTTAGTATATATTTATTTCTGTTTCTGAAGAGGACGTTTCTTTGCCTCACCTTTCCTTCGGTCCTACCACGTGCCCCTTGATCCCATATCCTCGCACCTTACTCAGGCTCTCTCATCTGCGACCAGGGCCGGACTGGGGGAAAAATTCGGCCCGGGCATTTTTTATTCACAGCGGCCCACTGAAAAGGGGGCGGGGCCAGATAGGGTGTGTTTTGTCATCCCCAATGACAAGCACGCCCCATCTCAAAGTGAGCATGTTGGTTCAATGCTCTTCCAGGGCATGAGAAAAGGGCCCTGTATTTGTTCTGCACAGCGCAAGCAAATTTAATAACATGCTTGCGTTGTGTTTTCCTGAAACTTGTCTCAGGGGTTTCCATAATTGGGATACTCACGGTATCCCATTTATGGAGACACTATGTGTTTGCTTAAATGGAATCTAGTGTGTGCATAGGGTATCCAGAGTGTGTATGTCAGAAATGTAGTGTGTGTGTGTAGGTGGTGCAGCGTCTGTGTATAGGGGACCTAGTGTGTGTGAAGGAGTGCGTATAGGAGTGGTGCAGCGTGTTTGGGGGTTGCTGTGTGTGTGAGGGATGTAGTGTGCATTTGTGAGGAGTATAGTGCGTGTGTGTGAGGGTGCAGTATGTGTGTGTGTGAGGGTGCAGTATGTGTGTGTGAGGGCGCAGTATGTGTGTGTGAGGGCGCAGTATGTGTGTGTGAGTGAGGGCGCTGTGTGTGTGTGTGAGGGTGCTGTGTGAAGGTGATGTGTGTGTGTTAGGGTGCTGTGTGAAGGTGATGTGTGTGTGTTAGGGTGCTGTGTTAGGGTGCTGGGTGAGTATGTTAGGGTGCTGGGCGAGTATGTTAGGGTGCTGGGCGAGTATGTTAGGGTGCTGGGCGAGGATGTTAGGGTGCTGGGCGAGGATGTTAGGGTGCTGGGTGAGGGTGATGTGTGTGTTTGCAAGGATTGTGTATTGGGGGAGGCAGGTAAATGCCAATAGTGAGTTTTTTTTT
Organism: Pelobates fuscus; assembly: GCF_036172605.1. Classification (NCBI taxonomy): domain Eukaryota; kingdom Metazoa; phylum Chordata; class Amphibia; order Anura; family Pelobatidae; genus Pelobates; species Pelobates fuscus. The sequence goes on from NC_086318.1 coordinate 156,522,667, forward strand.
TATTAATTTTTTTTATTTATTTTTTATTTCTTACCTGTAGCCTGGAAGGGGGGGGGGGCGCTGACATCCATCCCTGGTGGTCCTCGTGGTAAGTGAACTCTAGCCTGTGGGGCTAGAGTTCACTCTCGCGAGACCGGGCCGGTTGCCATGGCAACGGCCCGGATCTCGCAAGAGAAACCCGGCGGAGCTGCAGGTTAGAGCTCCGCCGGGTCCTCTCTCCAGGCAGGCTGTCTCCCTCCCTCTCTCCCCGCCGGCGGCCGCGTTTGACAGCATGTGGGCCGGTGAGGGAGATCTTTGATCTCCCCACCGGCCCTTCATGCAACACAGCGGGGCCGGCGCTTGGATAGCGCCGGCCCTGCATAGACCGGCTGGATCTCCCCGGCCTCGGCCCGTGGCCATCGCGGCCCACCGGGCATTTGCCCGGTTTGCCCGATGGCCAGTCCGGGCCTGTCTGCGACTGTCCAATTCTTGACTAAAATCTTCAATCTCTCTCTTTCCTGTGTTATATTCCCCTTGTCCTTCTAACATGCATTGGTCATGCCCATACTAAAAAAGCATCTTGACACGGTTGTTGTGCCTGGGTCTTTATTTTCTATTTCTCCATTTCCTTTTGCCTCCAATCTCCTTAAAAGGCTTGTTTATACTTGACTCACAGATAGGGCCAGTGCAAGGAGTTTTGGGTACACAGGCGAAGATGAGTTTGCTCCCCCCCAAAAGCATCCTAACCTGTGTGCCTCTTAACCAGCCTTTTGTTTCTTATCCCCCTTTTTTAAATCTTACCCCCTTTAGGATATCTTATCCCCTCTTTTTCACCATTGTGCCTCTCTTACAACCTCCCTTTGTGTGTCTTACTCCCCCCAGCCCCTTTGTGTGTCATTCTCTCCCAGCCCCTTTGTCTTTTACTTTTACCAGCTCCGTTGTGTATTTCTTTTTCACCACCAGCCCGTCTATCTCCCCCAGCCCCTCTGTTTCCTCTTCTCCAGCCCCTCTGTATCTCTTACACCCTCAGCCCCTTTGTATCTCCACCCCCAGGCCCTTCTGTGTGCCGCTTTCATCCCCAGCCCCTCTGAACTTTCTCACCCCCAGGCCCATCTGTGTGTCTTTCTCGCCCCTCATGTCACTCTGTGTGTCTTTCTCCCCACTCAGGTTCCCCTTTGTGCCACTCTCCCCTCCATGTCCCTTAATGTTCCTCTCTCCTACGCTACATGTCTATTAGTGGACCTCTCCTCTCATCTTCCTGTCCATTAGTGTTCCTCTCCCCTTCCTTCCTAGTCCCTTAGTGTTCCTCTCCCCTCCCCTCCCTTCCCTGCCCCTTAGTGTTCCTCCCCCCCTCTTACTTGTCTTAGTGCCCTCGCATACCCCTTAATGTTCCTCTCCCTTCTCTTTTAGTGGTTCCCCCTACCCCAGTGTTCCCTTCCCTCCCCTATACCTTAGTGCCCCCCTTAATGTTCCTCTCTCTCTCCTCCCCTAGTGTTCCTCTTCCCTCCCTATTTTCTAGTGTTCTTTCCCACCTCCTCCCCTGTCCCATAGTATCCTTTCCTCTACCCCTCCCCTGTCCCATAGTGTTCTTTCCTCCCCCGTCCCATAGTGTCCCCCCCCCCTCCCCTGTCCTATAGAGTTCCTTCCCCCCATCCCTGGTGTGTCTCCTATCTTTATGGTAGCGTGGCCAAGCAGAGCAAACCGCGGTACAGGAGTTTCAGGTTCCTGTACCCGGCCGTACTGACAGGAAGGCCGCTTATGCCGCTTTATGGACGCGCTGGCCCTGCTAACAGATCTGAATTCCAATTCCTTACGTGACCCGCTATAGTGTGGCTTCCACTCCCAACATCCCACAGAGGCTGCCCTGACCAAGGTCACTAATAACACAATTATTTGCTACTTATTCTTCTTGATGTTTCTACATTGTTGACCACTTGCTTCTTCTCTTCACCCTTCACAAATCTGGCCTGTGTTCCCTCTGTCCAAACATCCCCTCCCATTCTACAGGTACATACAGATCATCTGAACTGATTCCCTTTGTGTCATTGTCCCTCATCACGTTAAACTGTAAGCTTGTTTGGGTAGGGCCCTCTTCACCTACTGTTCCTGTATGTCAAACGTCTTTTGTTAGAATGAAATGTTTGTCTTGTTTATCTATTGTATAGCGCTGTGGAATATGTTGGTGCTATATACATAATTGTAATATCATATAACAAAGCTTCAAATCAATAATATTCACTGACTGCAGTACACAGTGTGAAGGCTTTTACTACAATCCTCCTCTGTAACAATACTCCCAATAATGTGCATAGCTATCAAACTACCATTAATGTGTAGTATGTAAATACAAATCTTACAGTAACTGATAGTATGCGTGTATCAAAGGGCTCTACAATGGTAAGATTCACAGTAATGTGAGGGGTGTGAATATATTAACAAAAATATGTGGATCATGAAATAGAGCTCACAGTAAAGTGCAGTGTATACGATGGAATCACTAACGCAAATACTTAATAGCTACAAATAGGTCAGAAAATTATTGTTAATGATCAACCCATATGTCACTTATTCCTCCTAAAATAAGTGCCCCCTTTGGCCGTTTGGTTTATTAGGAGGTATGCTTTCTTTCTTACTTTGCACAAAGAACAAAAAGTACAGTATATTCTTAAATACATAGATTGTCATTTTCAACTATTTATTTAATTGCCTGATGAAATCATGTTTCCAAATAGACAGTACACAAACTAAAATAATAACCCTAAATTAAATGACACTGTCAGTTTGGTACAGTTCCCACTGGTTATTTTTGTTGAGTAATAAGTATGTAGTGAAGGCTTGTACAATATTTGTGCTTTAATGGTATATACTTTCTGACACAGAAAAATGTGTCAGAAGATTTGGCAGTTTATTAAGGTGTGTTGGCAGGCAGGCTGGCATGAGCTGCTGTTTAATGACAACACATAGTGAGACAATCAGTGAAACAAGCGAATTGTGGGGTAACTGACACTAAGTGGAAAGAAGTAACTCGCAGGACATGTGTGCTGGTGTGAAATGCAAACTGACACACAAGAGCAATAGGTATTGTGACAGTGAAACTGTAATACAGGGTAGTGTTGCACTGCATGGTAAAAGGAATTGATTCTCAAATCAACAGTCTTTCTGTGTGGGGGTGGCAGTGTGAAACTGTGTGGAGTAGCAGTGTAACACTGTTTGGGGGAAGGGTGTGCAGGATGAATCTCTGCCTCCTGTTTCCATGACAATCTCCATCTCACTCTCAGATCAGTCCCTGATTGCCATGGAAACAGAGAAACTTTCCCAGCTCTGTTCTGACTGCATGCATTTGGAAAGTATGTGGCAAAAGCTAATAGTGGAGCTCTAGGATTTACATGCTAGCATTGGATACCATGATTTACATGCTAGCATTGAATGTGGCATACCATGATTTACATGCTAGCACTGGTAATAACATACCATGATTTAAATGCTAGCATTGGATGTGACATACCATGATCTACATGCTAGCATTGGATGCATCATACCATGACTTAAATGCTAGCTTTGGATGTGGCATACCATGACTTAAATGCTAGCTTTGGATGTGGCATACCACGATTAACATGCTAGCTTTAGATGTGGCATTGCATGATTTACATGCTAGTATGGGATGTGACATACCATGATTTACATGCTAGCTTTTGGATGTGGCATCCCATGATTTACATGCTAGAATTGGCTGTGACATACCATGATTTACATGCTAGCATTGGATGTGGCGTACCATGACTTACATGCTAGCATTGGGTGTGGCATACCATGACTTACATGCTAGCATTGGGTGTGGCATACCATGACTTACATGCTAGCATTGGGTGTGGCATACCATGACTTACATGCTAGCATTGGGTGTGGCATACCATGACTTACATGCTAGCATTGGGTGTGGCATACCATGACTTACATGCTAGCATTGGGTGTGGCATACCATGACTTACATGCTAGCATTGGGTGTGGCATACCATGACTTACATGCTAGCATTGGGTGTGGCATACCATGACTTACATGCTAGCATTGGGTGTGGCATACCATGACTTACATGCTAGCATTGGATGTGGCATACCATGATTTACATGCTAGCATTGGATACCATGATTTACATGCTAGCATTGGATCTGACATACCATGATTTACATGCTAGCATTGAATGTGGCATACCATGATTCACATGCTAGCATTGGATGTAACATACCATGATGTACATGCTAGCATTGGATACCATGATTTACATGCTAGCATTGGATCTGACATACCATGATTTCCATGCTAGCATTGGATACCATGATTCACATGCTAGCATTGAATGTGGCATACCACGATTTACATGCTAGCATTGAATGTGGCATACCATGATTTACATGCTAGCACTGGTAATGACATACCATGTTCTACATGCTAGCATTGGATGTAACATACCATGATTTGCATGCTAGCATTGGATACCATGATTTACATACTAGCATTGAATGTGGCATACCATGATTTACATGCTAGCATTGAATGTGGCATACCATGATTTACATGCTAGCATTGAATGTGGCATACCATGATTTACATGCTAGCATTGAATGTGGCATACCATGATTTACATGCTAGCATTGGATGTGACATACCAGGATTTACATGCTAGCATTGGATACCATGATTTACATGCTAGCATTGAATGTGGCATACCATGATTTACATGCTAGCATTGGATGTGACATACCAGGATTTACATGCTAGCATTGGATACCATGATTTACATACTAGCATTGGATACCATGAATTACATGCTAGCATTGAATGTGGCATACCATGATTTACATGCTAGCACTGGTATGTGGGGATATTTATGGGATAATAATAGCAAACAGTTGAGACTTGCCCACTATTTCAATTCTCAGATCCCAAAGATTGTTATCGTGTAAGTGAAATGTATTCCATATAAATAAAATCACAATTTGTTATAAAAATAGATACAATTTATTGTGACAATTTAAATAATAATAAGTAACGTGCGTGACAATAATCAATGAATGTTTAGTATAACATGGTATGCAATACAATATGGTAATGTAAAAACATCTTCCAATGGCTAACACAGTCTTAATTGTCAAGACAAGATTTATGACTGTCTTTCACAGAGACAAAGAAAAAGTTTCACACAGCTTGCAGCGTAAAGCCATAAAACTAGCTAACAGAATAACCCTTTCAATGCTGGCTAGACCTCCTAGGTAATTAAGACCTATTCTCATGTGATTTTAAATAAAATAACATTTATACCAGCTCATTAGTCATTTCCAGGAACCATCCAATAAGAGTAATCTACCATGTTCTATAAGCAGAATCTTAACTTGCCTAAACAGATATTTTATCTTATTTTAGAACAAATCAATACACCTGGATAAATACCACGATATGCTAACATGTGATATGTCACATTAATACATATTATTCCTTTCTATCTGCAGAATATAATGGTTATAACCATGTACTTCTTAGTTAACTAAGATTTCTAAATATCGAAATCTGATCGTGATTTATCCAGTCATATATCATGCTATTAGAATGTTTATTTCTCGCTCACACTCTTTTCTTTCTTAGCCTGCTTCCGACTGCCTTGCCCTTTGCTTTCTCTGCATACCTCTCTCTTCCCTTTGTCTTAACTTTTAAAGGAAAAATTCACTAGGTGATAGACCAATAGGGACACTGGGGGTGTGGTTACTTTCCTTTCAACAATTTAAGTATTTGGTCTATAGAGGGCAGTCTCGTCCCACTAAACATACCTATCCAGGAAAGAGTTAACTTTTCCTGGTGGCTATTTTGCCATCATTTACCTTCTTTATAGTTGTCTATAACTTAAGTTTTCTGTCAGTTCAAGAGTCTGTGTCTGGCAAATTCTGCTATAATTTCTAATATGACAGTTATAACTAAATATGACCCCTAAACTTACAATGGGACGTTATACAATATCGAAAGTAAAATTAAATTATTTAATCTTCTCTGTCACAAATGTCTGGGTTTAGAATTGATTATATTCCATTAGCATTTAGCTAACAGTCTGTCCATCCCCCGTTCTCTTATCAACAGGTTTGTATATACTAAGAATTCCTTTAGCTCTGGCAAAGTGGTTAGTTTTACAGAAGGGATAGAAATCTCGTGTCTTTTGTTAACTTGAAAATAACAAAATGGAGTCTGCTCTGTTCAGAGTGACTGACAATGTACATATTAATTTCTATCATAGCACAAAATGTCTGCCGATATAAATACCCTGACATAACCCCCCTTTAGTGCATTTCATAGCCAAAATTAATTTAGCTTATGAATAAGCACTACGGAAGTTACCAGACATATTGTGCAATCACATCGTAGGCCCGTGCGTGGAATGAACATGTTTGTATATTTTTGTACCTGTAAGAGTTTTGAATTTTACACTTAGTACAATCAACCATAATGTCATTATTATCATTGTACACACAATAACAATTTTAACATGGATGAACCAGTCAACACGAGCAATAAGGTCAGTATCTAGCTCAGAGTATTTAAAGGAGTCCACAGAAATGTTATCTTTCCTGATTGACATTTGGATAGTGTGGTTGGGCTTATGGTCCAGCAAGAACTTTAGATTAGGATCTAGAGGTATATCTAGATTCTGGAAGGGATCCACCATCTCAATAGCACTTTCGATGACGTCAGTGTACACTGGGTATAGCGTAACATCACCGATGGTGATACGAGAGTCGTGGGGTACCTTGATCAGTGATACAGGTGCTGGTAAGGTAATTACTTTATTAGTCACCTGGTCCCTGCGAAAAACACTCATGTTTTTAAGACACGTGCTTACCAATTCTTACGGAATGCTCATCTACAGGTGCGATTGCGTCATTCACCTGCAGGATAGTCATGTCAGGTGACTGACTATTCCTAAAATGTACCTCTATCGAGTCAGGTCTTTCTTCTATTACATGGCAGTTACGATCAGATTGTACATGTGATTTCTCCTAGGTTATAGGAACCTTAGCTTGCGACCATGCAATTCCATTCACACAGTCAATAATTGTGTTAAGTCTTCTGAGTATGTCTATGCCCAGAGTATGTCTATGCCCAGAGTATGTCTATGCCCAGAGTAGATCTACCACTATCACCGGGTGTCTAAAGGTTTTGTTACCCATTTTAAACTTTAACCAGGTATTGCCAATAACATGAAGGGCATTTCCTCCTACACTCAATAGAGCATTGGGGAAATCTCTTAGCTTCGGCTTATCCGCTGCTAAGTCCATTATCTGCTGGAAGTAGGTATTGGATAAGATAGTGGCTTGTGAACCAGTATCTATTAACCCTTTGAAAGGCTGGGGTAGCGAATCCTGTATTTCTACAGACATGTAGTACCTTCCTTCATGTTCTTCTAATTCACATAAGAATTTAGAATGTGTCAACATATTACTTGTTTTCCATACATTACCAGTCACAGCAGTAGTTTCTACCTGTACTGAGGAATGTTCAGTCTTACCCACAGGCCCATCCTTTGTAGGAATATCTTGAACTGTCAAGCGGGAACTAGTGGTCGGCATCTCATCAGATAACCCTTTCAGGGCTGGATCCTGGAAACTAGTGGTTGCTGGGGCTATTTTAGCCTTTGGCTGAAATGAAAAAGCAAAGGAACACGTTGCGCCTCCTTCACCCGGAAGTAAACAGACGGGATAGGCAATAGGTTTCCTAACACAACTATCGTTTATTTGACTGTTAGTACCTGTAAAGGAAACAGGGTTAGGTATTACATCTATTGACCACCCAGCCTGTTTAGTCACTGTAGCTATATTTGCTGCGGCACTTGTTGCTGCTGCAGTTGCACAGGTGGCTCTGCAATTGAAGCTGTCCCTAAAAAAGGATTGATAGCAAAGACTTGGTGTCAGGCTTACCTTGCTGGGAGTCCAATATGCAGAGATATGCTCACCCTTGCAATTAGACACAGGCCAAGGTGGTCAAGGTAGAACTCACCTGGCCTGTGAATCTGTGCACGGGGGCTGTGCAGGTGAATGCTTGAAGTCGCAGTACAGAAAAGGAAATCCAGGAGAATAGTCGTAGGTAAGCCAATGGTCAGAGGATGCCAGAAATCAGGAGATACGAGTAGCAAGCCGAGGTCAAGGGATGCCAGAGGTCAGGGTACAAACGAGTAGCAATCCAAGGTCAGGACAATACTGGAACGTGGAATAACAATACTCTAACCAGAGTCATTGAACTGACACTGCCCTTAGGGAGGGGCAGTGTCTTATACCTTGTTAATTAGGTATTAGATTCAGCTGGAGAGTTACTGACAGGTCTGAGCCAGGTGAAGTCCAGCCCCCTAGTGCTGCAGGCAATTCAGGTATAAACGAGAGTTATCCAAAGTCCTGAAATGGCTCAGAGGTAAGAGAGCAGGTTCAGAACCACAGAGTACAAAGGTTCAAATCCCTCTTCGGGCAGTAAAGGGGCGACCCAGTCTGGCAGTCTGGAGGTCACGGTGTGAATCCTGACAGTACCCTCCCCTTTAAGAACGCACTCCGGGCGTGAACAGATTCTTTTTGGGAACTGTATTCCTCGTCTTCGGACTCCGTATCACTGAAGAAGTCCTTGTAATCAAAGTCTCCAGAGCGGAGTCCCTCAGTCGGGGACTTTGGGGTACCAATGGAGAGGGGTCTGGGCTATTCATAGGTTTGGTGCAGGCGCAAAAAACCTTGGTCCCAGGAGTCATTTTATCTGAACTTTTTTCCTTAGGTGAGTTTTCTGGAAGTGGTGAATTCTTGTGGTCACTGATTATGTGGTCTTGAGAGACACTGGCATCAGTAACCATCGTAGTCTGGGTACTCTTCTGCGTCACGGAACGTGGAAACATCCAACAGTACCCTGGACATTTGTCTGGCTGTGTTGCCGGAATAACAGGGTGCAGCTGAATAGTACCTACTTGAAGAGGCTTAGGTCGAGTTGGGCGAATAGGGCAGTGGGAGATAAAGTGCCCTCCTTCTCCACAATTGAAACAGAGACAACAAGCCCTCCTTCGGTCTCTTTCTCTAGATGGCAGTCTTGTTCTAGAGCGGACGAAGCCTATCTCCATGGGTTCCTCCATGTCCACTGGAGATTCACAGCTAGCTTGAGGAAAAACAGGGTCACAAGGCAGTTCCTCCATGTCCATTGGAGTTTCACAGCTAGCTTGAGGGAAAACAGGGTTACAAGGCGGTTCACTGAAGGTGGTTTTGCGCTGTGACATCATGGGGACTTGGTAGGAGTCCTTTTCTTTAGGTAACCGCGATCTGCGGTTAGACGGAGCAGGTTTGGGAGTAGCCTTCCTGGAGGTAAGGCTCTGAGAGTCCATAGCGGTCATGAATGACTCCCAGCTGTCCAAGACAGTGCTTTTCTCCTGTAGCTTCCGGTATGCCCACTCCTTGATCCGTCCGAAAAGTAAGTTGATGGCCGAACGGACTTTGACAAAGTCACTGTTGTAAGTTTTAGGCTTAAGAGCAAAAAGAAGTTCACAATCCAGTCTGAATGCTGTGTAGGAGGAACGGGAACCATCAAATCGGTTAGGCATCACAACAAACGGCTCTGGATAAGCAGGTTCTGGAACTGGGCGTACTGTGCCTTTAAGAGATAAAACTTCTTGCTGCAACTCCGAAACAGTCTGGGTCAGGCTGGACACTTGCTGCACAAGAGGGGTTAGCATCTTCCGTATCTCTAGGGTGAGCATCGTCCTTATCTCTGTGGACTCCATAATGGTCAGTTCAATCTGTCAGGCTTACCTTGCTGGGAGTCCAATATGCAGAGATATGCTCACCCTTGCAATTAGACACAGGCCAAGGTGGTCAAGGTAGAACTCACCTGGCCTGTGAATCTGTGCACGGGGGCTGTGCAGGTGAATGCTTGAAGTCGCAGTACAGAAAAGGAAATCCAGGAGAATAGTCGTATGTAAGCCAATGGTCAGAGGATGCCAGAAATTAGGAGATACGAGTAGCAAGCCGAGGTCAAGGGATGCCAGAGGTCAGGGTACAAACGAGTAGCAATCCAAGGTCAGGACAATACTGGAACGTGGAATAACAATACTCTAACCAGAGTCATTGAACTGACACTGCCCTTAGGGAGGGGCAGTGTCTTATACCTTGTTAATTAGGTATTAGATTCAGCTGGAGAGTTACTGACAGGTCTGAGCCAGGTGAAGTCCAGCCCCCTAGTGCTGCAGGCAATTCAGGTATAAACGAGAGTTATCCAAAGTCCTGAAATGGCTCAGAGGTAAGAGAGCAGGTTCAGAACCACAGAGTACAAAGGTTCAAATCCCTCTTTGGGCAGTAAAGGGGTGACCCTGTCTGGCAGTCTGGAGGTCACGGTGTGAATCCTGACACTTGGTTAATCTTTGTTATTTTCTCCATTAATTTGCCCATCTGGTCTGTCAATTGACCAACCTGACAACGCAAATTATTTCCCCTAATGCCGTTTTGTCTTTGCCCATTAGAATTTGGCTGGGATGGCTGAGACTGTCGGGAGTTATTGGAAGCAGATTGGTTGTTTCTGTTTCCATATCTCCTATTTCCCTGAGGATTCCTTCTCCATTGGGAATTGCCTTGGTTCTTATTAACCCAGGGGCGTTTATTCCCATTGGCATTGGATTTTTCAGAGTTATTAGAGGAATTTGCAGAATTGCATCTGGCGTTTTCCTGTTTCTGAGGTTTTGCTGTTTTCAAAACCTCAGAATAGGTCCTCTTTTTCTGTTGGGTTTCTAAACCTAACTGAATTTTAGTCTCTGACACCATTTTATCACCAGTTTTCTTAACCTTTGGCTGATTTTCGTCATGTGCATGGTGTATAGTATACAATTTCATGCACTGACTGTCTAGCCATTCTAATGGTAACTTACAATCGTAATCTCTTGCAAGATTCATTTGTAGTATGTTTACCGGCATGGCATGAAAATACAGATCTTTGAAGTCTGTACTTTCATACCTGGGTTTTCTTTGGGCCACGGAGTATGCAGTTTTAAGAATTATTAAAAATTCTCTGGGGCTTTGATCTGGACGGCACTTTAAGTTATAAAGCGCCTTCTTAGCAGAAGCAATGGTTTTATACTTACCATATTCCATGATTATTTCTTATTTCATCTTGGACCAGGACATTAACTGTATAGCTTGAAGACTTTCTAGATAAACACGGCACATTGAATCAAAGGTCCACGTGATGAACCATTTCTTATGAATGTCATCATACATGCCCAATTAATTCATTGCTCTATCATAATATTCCAGATGTTCAGATATGTTTCCTGAGCCTCTAGAAAATTGTGGGACAGTCTCTCTAAGGAATTTAATAACCTTTTCATAAATAGGCATCATTGATTTACGACCTCTTTTACTTTCCCTGTGTCTGGGTAAACGTCTATGCGATCTGTCTGCTGAAGAGGAATTAGATCCGTACAACAGTGCAGATGGCATATCAGTCACATGGCCTTCAGAGTGGACAGTGCAATCACTTTCACTCCCATCACTCTGAGCTTCTCGTTCACTGTCACAATTCTGATCAGCATCAGAATCCTGCCAGTGTACAGAACCATGTCTGTTTTCATTCCTATCACCTTGAACTAGACTCTCCCTCTCAAGTTTGGCCAAGACAGTCTTTTCAAACTGTTTTGCCCAAGATTGCCAAGAATCTACAGGTGTTTTCTCTGAATTATTCACATCTTTACTTTGAGACTGTTTTATGAAAACCTGGTCTGGTGTGGTAAAATCATAACAAGGAGGGGATTTACAGATAGTCTTTTCTTGCCTTTTTGAGCAACTTTTTGGCACAGAATGATGGCTGCTAACCTCACTGTTTGATTTCTGACTCTCCTTTTCATACTCGTCCAATTGCGTTTTAAGCTGATTTATTTCCTGTGCATATTTATCCGTCAAAGCTTTCATTTCTTTTTCATGATCAGCCTGACGAGTTTTATGCTTGTGGTGTATCACCAATGTCACCACAATGCTCAGCAAGTAAATCTTGGTATTTCCCATCCTGAATGCCCAGATGGTCACTGTACGTGTCCAATTTGGCATTCAGTGACTTGTTTTCATCTAACGCCTTAAGAAGTGCTTTCATAAAGAAAGGCCAAGAGTGTATTATGAACGCCGTTTACCTTTCTATGTTCTTTTGTCCTCCTCTGTGTGGGCTGTAACACGGACTCCAACCCTTTAGCAACCAACAAGAGAGTATCCAGGGAGATTATTCTATACTCAGGACGTGCAAGTATCAAACCTTTACGATTGTTATCTTAGACCGGCCACAAAAGCAGCGGATAACATCTGTGTGTGTGTTTTATTATAAACACTAAAGCCTAGGTCAGAAAATGTTTGGGTCAGACGTGAGTGATACTTTTCTATGGACTCAATCTTGTCCTAGACAATATCATTTATGCAAGTGGCCTGGTCAGCCAGTTTATCTTGGGCCCAGGCACGAAGTTGTTCACAAAAGGTAATTCCGGACTGAAAGTCCAAATCTGTAGTGAGAGGAGCATCATTGAAACTCCTTGCCATAATTGGCCAATATGCATCACCAGCTTTAATTTCACATAGGCTGTATAGATCCCGCCAGGCAGCGGAATATGTCTTGCGTATCTGAGCCACCCTTCGGAAGAATGGCATGGGCTGTTTTTCAGGGTCCGGGAGGGAAGTAACCAGAGTGGAAGCCTGTGAAGGGTTAAATGTAACGTACATCGGTGGGGCGCCTTCGGCGGCCTGGGGCAACGGGAGATGCTCTCATTGGATATGACCTACCATGATTTACATTCTAGCATTGGATGTGGCATAGCATGATTTATATGCTAGCATTAGATGTTGCATACCATAATTTACAAGCTAGCTTTAGTTGTGGCATAGTGATTTACATGCTAGCACTGGAAATGACATATCATAATTTACATGCTGGCATTGGATGTGGCATACCATGATTTAAATTCTCTCATTAGATGTGACATACCATGATTTACATGCTCTTATTGGATGTGACATACCATGATTTACATGCTCTCATTGGATGTGGAATAGCATGATTTACATGCTAGAATTGGCTGTGACATACCATGATTTACATGCTAGCATTGGATGTGACATACCATGATTTACATGCTAGCATTTTTGTTCAGGGCAACATTGAATATGATATGATGAATTAAGATTGTTGTTAGCAAACCTGTGATAGGAAATACAGTAATTTTACTTACCGTAAATTCCTTTTTTCTTAGTATAGTGGCAGTACTGAACAAGTGGGAGGAACTTCTGTTATGGACAAGAAGCTTCCCCTCAAATTTGAATATATAGGATAGACCCCGCCTGCTGCCCATATAACTCCTGTACCTCAAAGGAAACACCAGTTATAAAAAGAACCATACGGAGACTGTATACTGTGAAATTAATTTAAACCATACAAAAAGAGGAGGGAACGGCAGTACTGCCACTATAAGAAAAAAGGAATTTACGGTTAGTAAAATTAAGGCTTTTCCTCTTGTATAGTGGCAGTATTGAACAAATGGGATATAGCAAGATCCCTGTAACAAACAAAGGGTGGGAAATTAGAAGGCCACTGCCTGGAGCACCTTCCGCCCAACAGCCGCTTCAGAGGATGAGAATATGTCCAGCCTATAATGCTTAAAAAAGGTGTGGAATGAAGACCAAGTAGCCGCCTTAAAGATGCCTTCTGGCGAAGCTGCAGATCTTTCAGCCCAGGAAGTTGCCATTGCTCTTGTGGAATGGGCTATTTCATAAGCCAGTTTTTTGTCTTCCATTAGCCACCTGGCAATAGTAGGTCTGGAGGCTTTTCTACCTTTACCAGAGCCTTGAAAAGTGACAAAGAGATTATCAGAGTTCCTAAAGCCTTGTGATCTCTGAAGATAGATTTCCAACGCTCTTCTTATATCTAGGAGATGCCACTTTCTTTCAAGCTCCAAAGATTGAGATTGGCAGAAGGAAGGCAGAATTATAGGTTGGCTCATAGATTTCTTTGAAATAAGCTTAGGTAAAAAGGAAGGTCTGGGATGCAAAATTACTTTGTCTTGATGGAAGATGGTAAACTCAGAAGCTGCAGAAAGAGCCTGTAGTCCTCCTATCCTCTTTTGCGGAGGTGATGGCTACCATGAAGATAGTCTTGATTGTAAGGAGCTTTAGGGAAATATCCTGTAAGGGTTCATAAGGAGGTTCACAAAGAGTCTGAAGGACTAAAGACAAGTCCCAGGTAGGAAAAGGCAAAAGCTTAGGAGGACGTTTCAGTAGGATTGATTTAAAATATCTGCAGATAAGAATGTTAGAGGCAATGTTTAGACACAAAACTATGTTGTTATATAGGAGTTCTACAGCAAAAATAATTAACCCATTTGCTGAGTCTGACCATTTTGAGGTAAAAAATGGTACTAGACAGGGTTGCCCTTTGGCTCCCCTGTTATATATCCTTACAATTGAACCTTTGGCCACTCTAATCAGATAGAATACCAATGTAAAGGGGGTCAAGTCTCTCAACGGGGAAATCAAGGTTTCCCTTTTTGCAGATGACGTCCTCCTTATCTTGACGGATCCGATAGTCTCAATTCCGTCAGTACTGGATGTTATATCTATTTATAGTAGTTTCTCCAACTATAATGTTAATATGAATAAAACACAAATCTTAGCCTCTTTTCTATCTGAGGCTCAGAAAGATCTTCTGACTGCACGTTTCCAACTTTTATGGGCAAAAGATACTATTGGCTACTTAGGGATCAAAATATCCTTTGATATAGAGAGGATGATACAAACAAACTATGATAATCTATTAAAAGATTTGCAACAACAGGCAGATAAATGGAGGAAGATTGAGTCCTCATGGATAGGAAGATTATACATGATCAAGGCATTTTTTATATTTCCTATTTTTATTTTTATTTCTATTATTTTTTATCACTCGTATCCTGAGCCAAAGAAATCCTAGGTGGGGATTATTCCACCAGCACTGTATTAATAGAGCAGTATTTCCTGCTCTATACTTGTAAGTATATTTTATTTATTGTATTTCTACATACTTTTCCTACTGAGAGCACTATTGTTGTTTCCCATACATTTCGGAGTACCAAGGTTGGACTGACGGACGATTCCTCCAGTTTATCCTGGTAGCGGGGTTCATACCGCTGCAACGCCCAAAAGTCTAGAGCTGGTCCAAAGCTCCTGCAAATGTGAGTGTATTATCCTATTTTTTACTCTTCATCTTATCCTTGGAGCCGCAATACTTCACCATTGGCAGTTTGTCGTGTTTCCTATTTTGTCTCCACATATACGGATTATCCTACTACCCGGACGGATCAACTCCTGAGGACTGTATAGATATCCCACCAAGTTATATCAGTGAGACTTTTTATATTTATTTTTATTTTTATTTTTACACTGTATTTTTTATCATCTACAAAGACTCTTTTATATACATTTTTCTACACTTGTTTCTAGAGACTTACGCTTACCGTTACCATCGGATTGTGACCATTTGGTCTGGTTTATACTGTATTAATACTCTCTAGCGCAGCCCTTCCCCCCCTCTTTTTATTTCCATTTTTGTTACCTAAATTTATATATTATCTCAGGGCGATTCCTTATAGATTGGGGAAAAGTACTCTTAACCATTTTCAAATCCTGATTTCCAAATGTATTTGGGCAAATAAACCACCTAGGATAGCGTTTGATACTATTCGAAGAAGCTACCAGAAGGGAGGAATAGCATTTCCAGATGTTGATAAAATTCATGAAGCATGTATGGCGACTCAACTTTTACAGTGGTTAGATAAGGACCAGGGAAATAAATCATGGCTTACTCTAGAACAGGAGGATAGCCCCAGACACAAATTGTCTGTTCTTTTTTGGATGGGTATGTTAAATTTAGGTGAATTGGATACCAAACATATTTCGAATAGAATTTTGGGGGATATGATTAATACCTCAAACATCCCTAAATAAAAAAATGAAGTTGGAAGACAAATTATTATATAGAGTTTCATTAGTGGTCCTACAACATGCAATGGACAATATAAATGTTCAATCTTGGATACACCTAGGCATATTGAAGATCTCTGATTTATGGGATTGATTTAAACCTATCCCATTTACACAAATGCAAGAAAAATCTAATCTTTCCCTTAGAGATCTTTTTCAATATTTAAGGATTACAATTTTTTTACTATCTCGGACTATACTAAAAGATCACAATGTTAATCCTCTTATTGTATTATATAAAAAGAAAGGGGGGGGGATTTCTAGATTTATTAAATTGATGGAATCAATGGAACAAGATTTTCATGTTACCTCCTTTACCAAATGGGAACGAGATATTGGGGAATCCTTTTCACTTTTGGAATGGACTAAAGCTACACTCCTAGTGAAGCTTTGTATACACAGCGTCTCTCTCTATGAAACACATCTAAAGATAATATATAGATGGTATATGGTACCGGCTAGACTCTACAAAATATCATCTGTATATTCTAGAAACTGTTGGAGGTGTGGAACTGAGGAGGGCACTATTTACCATATATGGTGGGAGTGTCAGGGTCTTAACAACATAAAAACCCAAATGCTTGGTCTCGTTAACTCTATTTTCAAGGAGATAAAAGAAATTAGCCCCCAACTTTTCCTCTTCAATATTGGTTTTCCTTCACAAGATAAATATCAAAAATACCTTTTGACCCACATATTTTTTGCCATTAAAATATGAATAGCTAGGGCTTGGAAATCCTCAATCCGATTAATATGGCATAATATTATGGAGCAAATAGAATATCAGCATAGGATGTAATCAAACCCCTTCTTTGGTACTAGAGATATGGTTAAACTATGATTACCCTGGACAAATAGACAGTATACATGACAATAAAGACTGTGATCTCTTCTGAAGCCCCATGTCGAGTCTCAGAAATTGAATCTATTTTTATTATAATTTTTTTTTCTGTGTGTTTTTTTTTTTTTTCTCTCTTTTCCTGATTATGTCTATCAATGTAACAGCTATACTCTAGGAATCCTTAGCATTAACTATTTCGATAGCGGCTAGCATTAGATGATTGTAGCGTGGTTGAAGGACACACCACGTGTAGGATGGTTTTTACTGAGTGTTGTACTCTATGTGGAAACTCTCGGTGTTTTACGCTATACAATGCCTATATTAGAATATATTGCCAGTACGCTTTTGCTTAAGTAGTTATATTGATGTGTATTTCTTTTTTTTTTTCTCTTCGGTATATATTATTTATTTATTTAATTAATTAATTTATTTATTTATTTTCCTTCTGATATAAATTGGAAAAATGTGTATGTTCTAACTTGTGTTTAATGGTTTCAACATGTTGGAGAATTGCCTTTGGGGTATCTCACACATGAATGTTACAAATTTCCACATAATAAAACAATAAATATATATATATAAAAAAGAATGTTAGAGGCTATATCACGCACAAGGAAGTGACTCAATACTGAAATTTGGATCTTGAGTTTCGAAACGCCTAGACCAACTAAAAAAACATCCTGCAAAAAAGACAAAATATCAGGGATAGATGGATTGTCAGGATTGAAACCTTTCTGAGCACACCAGTTCCTGAACATCCAAATCCTGAGATATATCTTAGAAGAAGATAAACGGACTGATGCCAGAAGAATGTCACTCAAACTGTCTGAAAGCCCTCGCTCACGGAGGATCATCCTTGCAGCAGCCATGCCGTCAGCTGGAACATTTCCAGGGTCTCTACCAGAAGATTCACATGCTCTGTGAAGTTGTCTGAAATTGGGAGAGTCCAGCGTGAAATGGTCATATGTTCTATTTCGGAGAACCAGCTTCTGTTTGGCCAGATGGGAACAATGGCTAGAACTCTTGCTTTTTCCCATTTGATTTTTTGAATAATCCTTGGAATCAAGGCTATTGGAGGGAAAATGTATCCCATGTTGAAGTTCCAGAGACAGGCCATCTAGGAAGTCTGGGAAATCCTGTGCCTGGATAGAAGCAAAGGTTGGAACTTTCCTGTTTTTCCTTGTGGCCATAAGGTCGAATTCTGGTATGCCGAATCGGATTACCAATTCCGAGAACATCTGGGGTTTTAGGAACCAGTCCGCTTGAGACCAATGTTGTCTGCTGAGGTAGTTTGTGATGACGTTCAGACACCCTTTGCTGAGAGTGAGTTTATCATAGACTGGGCCCAAGACCTGATAAGGTAGCACAGATCCTGAAGGGATTTTACTTTTGTGCCCCCTTGACAGTTTAAGTAAGCACTGTGATGGCATTGTCTGACTGAATCCTTACGTCCTGATTGGCGATAACCGGACTTTCAGAGCATTCATTACTGCCTTCATTTCTCTGAAGTTGGAGGATGCTTTTGCTTCTTTCAAAGTCCATTCCTCTTAAATGAACCACAAACCCAGATGGAAGCCCCAACCAGTTTGGGAGGCATCTGTTCGAATGAAAGGCCTCTGGAAAGGGTGTTTGTCTTTCCACCAATTTCGTTGTTTTCTTACTTTTTTTGATAGGCAAAAAACGGAATCCAAATCTTCCTTTTGTCTTGACCATTGGGCAAGAATGTTCTATTGTAAATGTCTTATTTCCGCTTTTGCCCAACCAACTGCTGGGATTGCGGAGGTGAGAAGCACTCATGGCTTGTCTGATGGAGCATACATTCTTTTGTAGTTTTGAAACGGCCCTGCCAATTCTTCTTTGCCTTGACCTGGATAGAAAAAGGGAGAGAGACCTTGAATCCACCAGAAGCACCAGGAAGTCTAATCTTGTTAAAGGAATAATCTGAGATTTTTGTAAGTTTAAAAGCCAACCGTAATCTTCCAAACCCTTTCTGGTGATCTTGAGGTGTAACATGAGGGGATGTTCTGATTCTGCTTTTAAGAACCAATCGTCTAGGTAAGGAAGTATTGTCACACCCAGGGGTCAAGTCCTGGGGAAAAAAGTGTGGGAACTCTCCCCCACCAAAAAAAAACCCACTCGTATGCATATATAAACGCGTGCACACACATACACATGCACTCAGACACTCACAGACGCACACACATACTCAGACACTCACACAGTGGTGTATTTTAATTTTGTGCTGCCCTAGGCATGACTATACCGGAGCACCCCCCAATCTAAATTTACCACCCCTTCCTGTCAAGGGCGCACCGCTTCCTGATTAAGAACCCACCCCTTCCTCTTTAGACTCCACCTTTTCCTGCTCCTTTTAAAGAAATACTATAGTGCCAGGAAAACAAAGCTGTTTTCCTGGCACTATAATTCCCTGTAGTGCCCCCCCTCCCTCATTCGACACTGATGGGGTTAAAATCCTATGGGTATTTAGCAGATGCTGGATGTCCTCATGCACAGGGGTGAGGACGTCCAGCATCAGTTAGGCGACTTTTGGTCACCTAACCACCCGAAGGTCCCTCTAGTGTCTGATAGACAGCCACTAGAGGTGGAGTTACCCCTCAAGGTAATTATTGCAGTTTCTGAGAAACCGCAATAATTACACTTGCAGGTTTAACCCCTTAAGGACACATGACGTGTGTGACACGTCATGATTCCTTTTTATTCCAGAAGTTTGGTCCTTAAGGGGTTAAGGGGACTGGGACACTGCACCCAGACCACTTCAATGAGCTGAAATTGTCTGGGTGCCTATAGTGTCCCTCTAAGCACACTCTCTGACAGACACCCACACTGGCAGATACACACTGACAGTAACACACACACTACGTGACAAACACACAGACGTCACTGATTTGACACACACACACATTCACTGACACACACTCATTCATTGACAGAGAGACACACACAAACACACTGACAGACACACACTAATAGCCACACGCACTAAATGACAAACAGACTCTCACTGATTTGACAGACACTTACAAACATACACTAACAGAAGCACATACACGCAAACATGTGCATACACTAACAGAAGCACATACACTCATACGCACACACATGCATACACTAACAGAAGCACATACACGCAAACATGCATACACTAACAGAAGCACATACACTCATACGCACACACACATGCATACACTAACAGAAGCACATACACGCAAACATGCATACACTAACAGAAGCACATACACTCACACACACGTACATATGATAACAGACGTAAATACACTCATACACACACATACATACACCAACAGACATGAACTAACATACACACACATAGACTAACAGACATACACACACACAAACAGACATACACACACACACGCACACACTAACAGACATACACACATACACTAACAGACATACACACACACACTAACAGACATACACACACACATACATACACATACACTAACAGACATACACACACACACACACATACACTAACAGACATACACACACATACATACACATACACTAACAGACACACACATACACTAACAGACATACACATACACTAACAGACATACACTAACAGACATACACATACACTAACAGACATACACACACACATACATACACATACACTAACAGACATACATACAGACATACATACACATACACTAACAGACATACATACACATACACACACACAGACATACATACACATACACTAACAGACATACACACAGACATACATACACATACACTAACAGACATACATATATGCAAATTATTCAAATAAACATTGCCCACCCACCCAGCCTCCCTACCTTTCAGGAAAGCTGGCATGGATGGGTCCCTGGGGTCCAGTGGGGCTGCAGTGAGGCTGGCATGGGGGGGCCACCTGATTGCCCCCCTCCTCCCCCCCGGCGGGCGGCTCTCTCCCTGTCACACGCGGCGAGGGAGCTGTGTCCTCTCTGCTCCCTCTCGCCGCGCGCCGTTTTCGGATGCAGGGAGCCGGAATATGACGTCATATTCCGGCTCCCGGCATCAGCAGACAACCCACGCGGCGAGAGGGAGCAGAGAGGACACAGCTCCCTCGCCGCGTGTGACAGGGAGAGAGAGCCGCCCGCCGGGGGTGAGGAGGGGGGGCAATCAGGTGGCCCCCCCATGACAGGGGGAACAGAGGGCATTTGGGGGCGGCATTTTTTGCCGCCCCCTGAGTGCCTGCAGGGGGAACGGCGTTCCTGCTGTGAAAAAAGTGCAGGAACGCCGTTCCCACGCGTTCCTGCAGGACTCGAGCCCTGGTCACACCTCTTAAGTGTAAGGTTGCCGCTATAGGAGCCAGGATCTTTGTAAAGATGCGAGGGGCTGATGAAAGGCCAAACGGAAGGGCTTTGAACTGAAATTGAAGAATCTTTCTTCTTCCTGTTAAGATAGAAAACCTTAGAAACTTCCGAGAAAATACAGACACTGGAACATGGAAGTAGACATCCTTTAAATCCAACTTTGCCATGAATTTTCCCTTCTGTAGGATGTGAGTCACTGATAAAATATTTTCCATACGGAACCTTATTTTATTTTATTTATTTATTATTGCTATTTATAAAGCGCACACAGATTCCGCAGCGCTGTACAATTAGTTGAGAAACGTACAATATACACATACAAATACAAGGGGTAAGAGAGCCCTGCCCGTAAGCTGATATCTAGCCATTGGAGCTCTTTTATACAAAGTGCTTGGCTAGATGGCCCGTGAGCTTACAATCTAAAGGAAACCATGGGGATTTGAGACAAGAGGTAGCAGGGGAAGTTTGGAGGTGATGGCTGAAAGAGTTAACAGAGAGAAGCTATTGGTAAGATGTTAGGGGAATGAAGAGGTAATTGGGTGAGAATCTCAAACAGCTGGAGGAGCATGCTATATCTTTAAGGGGAGCCTGGGTGGGCGGGAGGAGGGGAGGGTGGGTGGGAAGTGGGGAGAAAAAAATGCAGTCTTCACTGAGCTGATTGTGAAGTGAGGCCTGAGGAATAGGGATGGAACAGTCATATGAAGGTATTTACGACTGGGGAGGGGAAAAGGAGAGTGTGGGGGGGGGGCAGAGTAGGCATGTGTTATAAACTATTGGAAAGTTTAGCAACCAAATTCTATCACCCAAAATATTAATAACTGTCTACATGAAATATTGTTCAGAATCATTAAATGACAGTGGTACACACTGCATGCACATAACATTACAGTGGCAAACTACAGGTATAAATTGTAACAACTCTATAGTAACACATGAGAATATTGTAGCAATCCAGTAATACGGGGGTGGGGTATCTTCCAAGCTTCAGTCAGTACCTGAGAGTGATGGGTGTTTCTGCAGGATGGTAAATGCAGTCTTCACTGAGCTGATTGTGAAGTGAGGCCTGAGGAATAGGGATGGAACAGTCATATGAAGGTATTTACGACTGGGGAGGGGAAAAGGAGAGTGTGGGGGGGGTGTGGGGGGGGGGGGGGCAGAGTAGGCATGTGTTATAAACTATTGGAAAGTTTAGCAACCAAATTCTATCACCCAAAATATTAATAACTGTCTACATACTACTTAATAACTGTCTAACCTTTGATAATGGATACATGCGTTGACATCCTTGAGGTCTAGTATAGGACAGAAGGATTTGTCTGGTTTCTGAACTAAAACCAGGCGAGAATAAACCCCCTGAAATTCCTGGTATCTGGGTACTTTTTCTATAACGTCCTTGTGTAAAAGGAGTAGGGTTTCTGATAGGAGTGCCTCTGATTTCTTTTGTGAAGGGTACTTTGAAAGCAGAAAAGATGGTTTTGGCATCGTAGAAAAGCGGACTTGGTATACTTCTGAAATAGTCTTTAGAATCCAATAATTTGAAGTCAAATCTTTCCACATTTGAGAAAAGAACCGAAGACGACCTCCCACTCTTTTGCCGTCAATACTTTTTATTTTTGTCCTGCTTATTGAGATCTCTGAATCTGGTGTTACTGTTCTGTTTGTGAAATTTCCAAAATCTTCCCTGGTAGCGAAAGGAACGTTGTCCTCTAAACTGATATCTTTTATAGTTCTGAGGTCCTGAATATCTGGAATCCTGAGGCAATGCCATTGGATTTTCAGACATCTGTCTTATTATATCTTCCAGAGGGGTGCCAAATAACTTGTTCCTCTTGAAAGGTAGCTCACATAAAGCAGATTTAGAAGCTGAATCCGCGGTCCAATTTCTGAGCCATAAGGCTCTTCTGGCCACCGAGGACAAACCCATTATCCTGGCAGAAAATCATAGCATCTCATCAGAGGCATCTGAAAGAAACACATTAGAAAGTTTCAGAAGAAACAACAGCTGAGCCGGGTCTTTATCTGATTTCCCCATAAGTTTTAGCAACTCCCCAATTAGCCCAATCATTCGTAGTCAAATTAACTTAGATCACTTTTCTTCTCTGCTTCTTCTGGATAAAAATTGCCCAAGGTTTTATGCAAGATGAGGCCCCAGTTAGAACTTTGGGTTCTCCACAGTGCAGGCCTCCCAGTCATTCCAATTTTGGTAGGACAGCAATGATATTCGAGTCCTGCCATACTGTCCTGACTTAGTACCCTGGTGTCCCAATAATTACAAATGATTGACACGTAATGTAGGGGGCAAATGTTAAAACTTATTATTAAGACAATCTATACATTTGGTAGAAATTATTCTGGCAAATGTACAGGTGATTTTTATTGTTGTGTTTACCATGAAACACTTTAGGGTTTTAATGGGTTTGCAAGTATAAACTGATGTAAATCACGTTGATATAGGTCAAGGTAATTATGTGTATGTCTCTGCAAAATATTCTTAAAGAAAAAAAAAATTCTTAATCAAAAAAACACTTCCTTTAGTTAGAACAGAATCAGATTTTCTCTAATTAGAATCATGGCCTCTTGTTTATTTCCTTAATGCACAGTTTCAGAGATCCTTATATTGACCTTGGATGTACTCGTACACAAACGTTGAATCAACAATTAGGCAATCATTTCCTAGAATAAACAACTGCATTAGTACTATGTATCCCAAATATTTTATTTTGTCCATTGTTTAGTGTGTAGTTTGTTCAATTTGCATTAACTTTTTTATGTATAAAAATAATAGCTACCACACTTTTAACTTCATATTATGTTTAATTCGGGATTTTACTTGTATTCATCTACCTTTTAAACAAAATACATATTTGGTTTTAAAAATATTGTTTTATTTGCTAAACAGATATTTGTAGTGATTTGTAATGAAAACTGAATTTCAAAATTTAGGTACAATAGCCGATTTAGAAAAAAATATTTGATCATTTTGTCACAGATTGGTTATTTTAGCTGATTTAGTTTTCAATTCAGTACAATTTCAGTTTTTCATGAATGGGTCTCTTTGTTATTGTTTTCCAAGAATCAAGTTGTGAACGTAATAACATGGAAAATATACTTTAGGCTGGGAAGAAAAGTATATGTTGATTCAGTTTGGATAAAAGATAACCAAATTGGATAGGAATGACAATTCAGGGAGGAATGTGGGGGGATGAGAATATAATCCTTTTATGATAGGCTAGAATGATCTGGTGCTAATGATTCAACGTTAAGAAGTCCTTACCAGCTTGCTTTCATCCATTGCAGAGTTCCAGAATTTTCCAAATAGTGTTCTGACGATATAGTTAATCTGTTACTTGAAAAGTTCTCCTGTTTGGCTGACCGAGCATAAAACGAGACGTTATCCTAGACCAATTGCTAGCAAATGTATAATTAGAAGAGAAGGTAAAATTTAACACACTGAAATTTTACTGCACTTCATCCATGTGGAAGCCATCAAATTGTAATCTCTTTCTTACATTCACGAGGATGTTACTTTAATGAAGTCTCTATAAAGGGAGATAGCAATCCTCCGCTGTGTACTCTCACAAGCAGTAAAATAGAAAATTAACATTACTTCATCAGATCTGCTATAACCTAAATTCAATGTCCTGGGGGAATTCATTGGGAGCATAGCATGAGCAATCCAATGCATGCACTTGCACAAAACCTTGGCTCCCCCAACTGGGTTCATGTACTGAATCCTGGATACCAAGGTGGAGGTATGTTCAGAATACATGGACTTATTCTCCACTTTAACCATCCATATGTTGTTGTTGTTTTTTTTAGAATTCTGTCATTGCCTGACTGAACCATAAAAAGGAACTGTTACTACAATTAAAATTACATTAAACAAAACATTGAAAATTACTTTTAACTTGTGTTAACCTTTTTCATGTGATGCTCAATTTTCTTTTAAATGTATATTAAAGATTTAGTAAGTGATATCACAATTCAATTCAGTTGAGCTACAGCCAAGGCACACATTGCACTGGAAGAGGCAAAAGAAACATTGCTTCTATTTTTCTCCTCTCGCTATGCAAGTGGTCATGTGCAAAGGACAGGGTTTATAACGATAAGTTACAAGGAGCCAAGATAAAGGCACTTAGAGCTAAACAGAGCAGTGTGGATTTTAACATTTAATTGTATTTTTCAGACCTTGTAAAACAGCGGTGTTGCTAGGTTCCACAAACACCTGGAGCTTGAGCCCAGGTCCCTACCCTAACAGAGAGATGTGTCTCGAGATATCCCAAACCTTTCTATGTTATGTCCCCTTCTCTCTTCTCATGAACAGTGTGCTGCTAGGTATCAAAGACCTCAATGAAAGTGTAGCTAGGTATTCAATGTGATCCAAACAGACTACCTAACTATTAGAGGGTAGTGCAGCAAAGTTCTGCTCCCCAGCTCCCACTCCTGGTAGCTACTTGGGGTGCACCACCACTCCACTTAAGGAGTCTGACAAAGTACTATCCTACTGATCTTTACTTTTATAACAGGCATCTGGGGCTTCAATCCTCAAATGACCCCAGCCCCCAGTATTGAAAATCCTAGGAAGTGACAGGATGCAAAAAGTATTTAGAGATTTCCAATTTTGCCTCACAAGTCAGATGCTTACAATAACATCGAAGTTAGTTGAACTTATGATGTTGTAATAAGTAATATTGATTACTTGTGACCATTAACTATTTTCCAGAAGTATTGAAGTGCAAGAACTGGATACCAGGGTTGTATTGTATTGTCAGGGATTTTGACAAACAAAAATTGGGGCAAAAATTTAATTACTTTCCACAATGTAGACCCCTATTTCCATTGGGAATGAATGAAGGTGGCAGTTACAAAATACTAATTTAGGGAGTTATCTGATAAACAGCTGAAAGATCAACATTAAGAAAAGCCTTTTTCTTAATTTGTGATATTTCAGCTGTTTAATAGATAACTCCAGATAACTCCGTAAATTGCAATTCTTATCAAAATGAATGGATCCAATGCAATTTGATTCATTACAGATCCATTCGTTTTTATTTAGTTTTCATGTTGCAGTGGTTTAAAAATGTGGACATTCCCGGATCGCCCAAATGTCTGAGAACAGTTGTCCTGTCATTTTAATCCAGTACATGTATACCAAGCATATCAAACTCAAAGGCTAGCACAAGCAAAATAAACCAGATTTAAGATTTTGTTTGGGACGCAATTTTTTTTTCATAGGAACGTAGGTTTATTTTGAAAAGTACAGTATGAAAAAAAACCTGCATCCCCCTCTACACTAATTCCCAGTCCCCTCACCCCCTCACCCCCCCCCCCCCTCCACTAAACCCCAGCACCCCCCTCTACTAAACCCCGGCCCTTGTTTAGAAAAAAAAAAACCCAATATTAGCCAACAAGCAGACTCCACTCACATTGCTGCTGCCAGTATGAGACTTCGGAGTCCAGCCTCTGGTATACCCCCCAATGGTGCCGCCCACACCATGTGCAAAGCGGATCCTCCCGCTACTCCTTGAAACACTGTGAAGGGGAAGCGCGTTGATGTCACGTCGGAATGTGACGTGGCGTTTCGTGTCTCTGTGCACCTCCATGTCCCCCACTTTCCAGCCACAGCCATTGCAACAATGACCAACACACACTCACTGACCAACACACACTCACTGACAGACACACACACACTGACAGACACACACTCACTTACTAACAGACACACTCACTGACAGACACACACACTGACAGACACACACTCACTCACACACTGACAGACACACACACACTGGCACGCACACAGACACTGACAGACACACACACACACTGATAGACACACTCAAATTTAATTTATTGCTCCCCTACCTTTGGGAGCTGGTGTGGGGATCTTCTCTTGGGGGGTCTCTATTCCTGTTCCTCACTGCTTCCTCGCTCGCAGTTTAATGATGCCGGGTGCAGGAATGACGTCATATTCTAGCACCCGGCATCACTACAGAAGGCGCGCGCGGGGGAGCAGTGAGGAGCAGGAAGACTCCCTCACTGCCGCCTGTGACATCTCCCCTGGCCGGGTACATTTTAGCAGAGTAGGCATCTGCAATTTGGGAGGAGAGCAGGTGCCTACTCTGCCTTAGTAAGCATGGGCCGCAAATATATTCATCGTAGGCAACATGCGGCCTGCAGTCCGCGAGTTTGACATGCTTGATGTACATCGATCAGCCACAACACCAAAACCACTGACAGGTGAAGTGAATGGCATTATTTATATTGTTACAATGGCACCTGTCAAAGGTGGGATATATTAGTCAGTCCGTTTTTGAATTTCATGTGTTAGAAGCAAGATAAATGGGCAAGTGAAAAGATCTGAGTGGCAGATCCAAAATCCAAATAGTGAAAGCTAGACGACAGAGGTCAGAACAGCATTAAAACGGCAAGTCTTGTGGAATGTTCCCATTATGTAGTAGTTAGTACCTACCAAAAGTGGTGCGAGGAAAGACAAGCGGGGAATCAATGTCAGAGTCATGGACCCCCAATGCTCATTAATGCATGTGTGGAGCACAGGTTTGTCTGTCTGGTCCGATGACACAGAAGATGAACTGTAGCTCAAATTGCTGAAAAACGTAATGCTGACCCTGATAGAAGGTTTTAGAATACACAGTACATCGCAATTTGCTGCGCATGGGGAGGTTTAGCCACAAACTGGTCAGAGGGGCACTAGAGTGTTAGGAATACAAGTTTGTATTCCTAACACTATAGGTTCCTTTAAAGATTGTATCCCTGTAGTTGTCTAGTTGTATTCCCGACAATACACACTTTAGCTAATAATCTGGTTAGTCTGAGCTGTTAATTTTAGTTCTGAGGGTATTCACCATTACAGATTACCAGTAGAACCTTTTTAAAACCTAATGCAAAGAGTATGAGTACATCTAATTTCCTAATATGTATGGGCACCAAATCGTTGAACATAAGGAAGCGTGCTCAGCATTACTATGTCTTTGTAAAAATGTATATGTGACTTTCCCTCTTCCTTAGAATTTTTGCTGAAGCTAATTCAGCCAAGTGTCAGAGTAACACAAGATACTTTCTCTAGAAGTGATTCCATTTTGCTATAGAACATATACAGTATCTTTTTTTTTTTTTTTAGAAATTTGCAACTGCAGTTAAAAAATTTAATTGAATATCTTGAGCATAGAATGTAATAATAGTAATATATGACTAATACGCGGGGTTAGCATTTCTTCAACAGATATATAAAATGTGTTTAATAATAATTAGCTGCATTCTATTTCTGAAAAGAAATAACCACCCTACAACTACATGACATTGTTTTCTTTATCATTAGTAACATTGAATCTTTTTGTTCTCAATCTAAATTTTTATTGAGGTACACGCATGACACAAAAAAATGAGATTAGAGTACAATATTTGACATAAGACAGAACCTATGATCATACTGCTAAATCATACCTTATTTTATAATAGAGTGGCAGTCGAATGAGACAGATAGAACAGAGTACGTTATAGATACAACACCAAGTATGATAAGGCACCGGTAGTGATATATATATCTACTCATAATAAAAATTAAAAAAAAGTAAACAAAAATAAACTAGGAAAAATATGTAAATAATAGTACCCCTAAAGAGAACATATTAAAGTGGACAGCAGAAAATGCCTGGTTTGAAGGAAAAAGAGAAGTACACTATAGTGGCTCATAGGCATGAACCTGCACCAGTAGAACAGGGCAATAAAGACTGACTATCAGTGGTATGCTGACAAATAACAATAGACACTAAACTGAGTACATAGTAATCATTGATAAAACTGAGAAAAATATATGTCATGGATATGGCTACAGCTTTTCTTATGTTATGTAATACCACTGGGTGCAGGAATGGGAAGGCCAGCTTATTTAAGATAAGAGCATTTTGTCCCCACCAAAGAATAGGCCACTAATGCATTCAATAGTTGGAACGGTGTGCCAGCATAAATGAATAAATAAAATATGAAAGTAAAAGAGCTTTCAAACCAGCTTATACAAGCCCTCCCCAGTCTCAGCCATGTTGAGTCCAGGTAAAACTGCCCCATCCCCAGGCTCCTATGCAAGCTGTCGCATTTTACCCACGGATCTAGACACTCCTGGTGCCTCTATCAATAGCCACGGATGAGTCCTCCACACACTTGAAGATTTAACAAAGAATTCTTCCTGGATGTGAGCACTGTGGAGGGGGTCCCCCCTAGAGGCCAGCAGCCCAGGTGAATAACAGCATGGAGTGGGCAGGTGGAAACCTGATGTGTAGCCAACCGGCCGAGTGTTCATGTCGAACAATGAGTGGCTGACTATTGTACCAAAGGGGAAACTTCAGTGTCTCTATGCACACTGTGCAGCACTGACCCAGGAAGCACCTCTAGTGGCTGTCTGAGGGGTGGTCACTAGAGGTGTTCCAATTTAAACACTGCCTTTTCTCTGAAAACCCAGTCGTTACGGCAAAAAAGCCTGCAGGGACTGACAATACTCACCTAAACTGTAGTTGTTCTGGTGAGTATAGTGTCCTTTTAAAGCAACTCCAAATCACGTTAGGCAAAACAGGTGCATCTTGTCATTTTATTACTGTTTCAGTCACAGTTTTATTTGTCCTTTGTGTATTTGTTAATTTAAAAATTGGATTATGTTGCAAATATATTGTATTTTTATGTATATTCACAATTAGTTTACTCACAAGTATTTTGCAGTAGACTTACAAAAAAAGAAATCCAAAGAAGAACAAAAATAATCCAGGTCCTTCATACCAATTGGTGGGAACTAAGAATGATATACCTAGGGCTTCCAGTTTGGCCTTTGCTGCATTGTGATTAGCTGCACACCTGTCAATCCTTGCATTTGTCATGTATTGCAGCCAATGGGAACACAATTCATTTGGTAAGTCCCTACAGTGATTCCTTTCCTTTAAATATATATATATATATATATTTTTTTAGGCAAAACAAGAGCGTAACAAGTGGCAGAAGATTTAAAGATAATTAATAGATTGCAATAAGTAATATCTCTGGAGGGAAAGATACTATAATATACTGTGTATCACAATTCATGTCAACACAAGGAACTCCACAGTGATTCTGTAATAATTTCTGTTTCTTCTGTGTCTTTTTCCAGTTGATTGATATATATGTAATTTGTATATATGGTCTTGGGTCAAAGGGTCGCCACATTAATACTGTCTATATTAATGAAAAGTACTAATAAGCAATCTGACTTACAGTTTCTTAACCCCTTAAGGACAGAGCTTCGGAAGCTTGTCTTTCACTTTGTGACAACGGCATTTTTTGCATTTTTTGCTGTTTGCGTTCAACTGCAATTTGCATTTGACTAATTTATTGCACCGACGCATATTATATACCGTTTTTTAAAGGACAGAAAGGGCTTTCATTTGATGTAACATATATTTACATAAATGCTTATTTATTATTAAAAAAATACAGAAAAATGCAAAAAAATGAAAACTTTTGTGTGTTTTTTACAGTTTTTGCAATAATAATGTGTGCACAATTAGTGCAGGTTAAGGAAACTAATTAAAAATAAATTAATTTAGTTGTTCTGATTTACAGAATATATAATGTGTCTGGGATTTTCAGTTTTTTTTGGTAGTTACAGGTCACAAAGCACAAGGAGTAAAATAAACTTTTAATATGGAGCGATTTTAGAATTTGGTATGTTTGTCTTGTAAGCTTTATAGCCATAAAAGAAAACAAAATTGCCACACAAAAGTATATATTTATATAAAGTAGACACCACAGGCTATTTACCTAAGGTTGTTTTGACACTTTCTACGTAGCCATTTTACCGCCAACCTCTGCTAAATATTGGAGTAAAATTGTGTTTTTGGGGGGTTTTCGCACACAAACTTATAACAAAGAACTTCTCATGTGTATTTTGTAAAGTTGGTGTGTGCTATTCCTGTACAAAGTTTTATTATGTGTTCAGTTACTTCTGCTGAGTACAACGGTACCCCCATTGTATGTCTTTGGCACTATTTCGTGAAGCTACAGTGCCATATAGGAGACCTGTCCTTTTCAGTATTCACAGTAGAATTTTGAGAGACGGATTTAATGAGCCTATGCTTCCATTTGGGGTATTATAACAGTTTGACTGTTCAAAAAAACCCCACAAAGGCCTACCATTTGTAAAAGTAGACACCCCAGGGTATGTCATAAGGTGCATATTGTGCCTTAACATGCCCCCATTTTTTTACCATTACATGCCAAAGTATGTGGTAAAAAATAATTTTGTGCATTTTTTACATACGGATTGCATTTTTTTTTTTTTTAAATTCTTTATTTTTAACGTGCATGAAAAATACAACAAGTGGGCTCGTCATGCCCCAACAGCTTTGACAAGCATGCAAACAAACATTTGACAGTTGGTAGGCATGTAGAATATTTTGCACAATTTTTTATAGATTAGTAGTTAAGTAAACTATACTGCATAAGTATGCACTGCGTGGCAGGTTAAGTTTAATTGTTGCTGAGTACTAGAAAATATGATTGTATACGTGCTAATGTAATCAGTAGACCTATGTAAGCATAACATTTGTCTGAGTGTACTGATTGTTAATATAACCAGGGAGTATATTAGTATACAGGCTAGTAATGTTTGTCCACAGAGGGGTCATAAGCATTAAAGTAGATTTGTAAAATAGGAGAGAGGAAGCAGCGTAACATTGCAATAAGGCACATCTAACTATACATAATAAGACTGGCATCCTGTAGCTGCTGAAAAGTGACAGGAGCTGCTCCCACTGAGTGCAGCTCAGACCTTGAGAGAGAGTCCCTTTGGCAGTTCATGCTTGTCCAACCCTCGGTCTGCAGAGTGTGTGGGCCCTCTGCCGCCATTTTAACGGTGCCTCTGTGTGGCTGCATGGCTGTTGAGAGGCCTTGAGAGGCCTTGCATTGTTCGGCCCGCTTGATGTCTGCCTGAATCTGCCGCTCCCATCACGCTGATGTCTTCCCCACAGGGATCGGTCGTCAACTCACCGTTGGGTTCAGTGTGTGGTCGCTCGTTTCGGTGAGCGGCTTGATTGCTCTTCTCTGGAGCCCCATCGTGCAGGAGCTGGTGGAGCCGGACTCAGCGCGGCCGCCATCTTAAGGGGTAAGCCTCCGGTGCGCTCCTTTGCCCATCCTTCACTCCTCTCGGGTCCCTTGTAGTGGGGACCGGGATGACCCCCCCGGTCCAAGGGGGGGGGGGGGGGGAAACGGGGCCGGCAGGCGTCTCAGGATGTCGGCTTGCGGTGTCCGGGAAGGGAGACAGGGCAGCGGCCGTCTACCCCGCCTCCTCCCCGAGTAGGCCGCGGCCCCCAAAGCCTCTTACCCCCTTCAGGGGTCCTGAAGCTCCCGATCTCGGGGTCCGCCACCCCGTCCACAGCCGTGGCCAGGCCTCCTGGGCTCTTTGCGAGTGTCAGGGCTTTGTTAGTTGCCTGAGAGGCCAGATTGCTCCGGAGCCTCTCCTGCATGCGACCGGTCAGCATGGCGGACCGGCCCCGCCCCCCACGGATTGCATTTTTGCTGGGCATTTTGTATATTTCATATGTGCCACTAAGTTCAAACCCCCCAAATTATGCTCAGCTAAGTCTTCTGAGTAAAAGGACACCCCCATTGTATGTCTATGGCACTATTTCGTGAAGCTACAGTGCCATATAGGAGACCAAGCCATATCAGTTTTTACCGAACTTTGAATTTTGACGCCGGGCCTAAGTGCAATTTCCAAGCATCTTCGCAGGTTTTAAATTCAAACTACCCCACAAAGGCCTACCATTTCTTAAAGTAGACACCCCAAGGTATTTCAAAAGGCATATTTTGAACCTTAGCGTGGGATCATTTTTCCGCTAGCGTGTACCAGGTGTAGTGGTAATAAGCGTTTTTTTCTGCCTTTTTGACACACAAAGTGAGTTTGCACAGTATATTTTGCAAACCATATGTGTACTACCACTGTATAATACTTCATATGTTGCTCAGCTATGTCTGCTGAGTACAAAAATACCCCCGTATGTACCTTTGCCAGGTATATGTGGACATCGGAGGGGCACATTTGGGACACAGCCATTCCATTTTTTTTTCCAACTTTCAATTTTTACGCTCTGCCCATGTCCCATTTTAGAGTATTTTACCAGGCTATATAATCCAAATACCCCATAAAGCCATACCATTTCTTAAAGAAGACATCCCAGGGTATTTCAAAAGGCATATTTTGAACCTTAGCGTGGGATCATTTTTCCGCTAGCTTGTACCAGGTGTAGTGGTAATAAGCGTTTTTTCTGCCTTTTTGACACACAAAGTGAGTTTGCACAGTATATTTTGCAAACCTTATGTGTACTACCACTGTATAATACTTCATATGTTGCTCAGCTATGTCTGCTGAGTACAAAAATACCCCCGTATGTACCTTTGCCAGGTATATGTGGACATCGGAGGGGCACATTTGGGACACAGCCATTCAATTTTTTTTCAAACTTTAAATTTTTACGCTGTGCCCATGTCCCATTTTAGAGTATTTTACCAGGCTATATAAACCAAATACCCCATAAAGCCATACCATTTCTTAAAGAAGACATCCCAGGGTATTTTAAAAGGCATATTTTGAACCTTAGCGTGGGATCATTTTTCCGCTAGCTTGTACCAGGTGTAGTGGTAATGAGCGTTATTAAATGTATTTTTTTACTTTTTAAAACTTTTTTTACTTTTTAAAACTATTTTTTAAACTTTTGTTTTGCTTATTAATTTTTTTAAAGTTTCCTAAACTTTTGTAAAACTTTTTTTTACAGATTTAATATTTTTCTAAGCTTTTTTTTTACGTTAACACCTAACTAGCAGTAAGCAGCACTAACAGTAAATTCCCCATTTTCCCATAACTCCCACCCACCCCAGCTAGCAAAATATTTAATTATACAATATTTAAATTAGTTAATTAAATAAATTTAACCCCTGAGGGTTAAAAAATAAATAAAAGTTAATCGTCAGGGGTTAAAAAAAAATTAGATCACAGTATAATACTGTGATCTGTATTTTGATCACTGTAGGCAGTGATCGACTGGCAGGGAAGGGGTTAATTTTTATTTGGACTGGGTAAAGGGTTTATTTTTTTACATTTTTTA
Source organism: Pelobates fuscus (assembly GCF_036172605.1). NCBI lineage: Eukaryota > Metazoa > Chordata > Amphibia > Anura > Pelobatidae > Pelobates > Pelobates fuscus. The sequence continues at coordinate 156,557,034 of NC_086318.1, forward strand.
CTTAAACGTTATTAAAACTTTTTTTAACTTAATTTTTTAACTTTTTAAAGCTTATTTTTAAACTTTTTTTAACGTTAACCCCTAGTTAGCCTAATACTAAATCCCCCAATTCCCCACTAACTTCCACCCTCCCCAGCTAGCTAAATTTATAACTTTAATTTTTTTTAATTAATTAATAAAATAAATGTAACCCCTGAGGGTTAAAAAAAATAATAATTAACTCTCAGGGGTTAAAAAAAAAAATCAGATCATAGTAAAATGTAATCCCTGCCAATTGATCACTGTAGTCAGTGATCAATTGGCAGGGAAGGGGTTAATTTTATATTAAAATGGGTAAAGGGGGGGTAAAGGGGGGTGGGATTTTAATTTAACTTTATTGTTTTGTCACCAGGGGGCAGGATCACTGAAGATCCGGCTCCCTGCACTTCACACAGAACCAGGAAGTGCAGGGAGGCGGAGGTGAGTATAGAGAGCACATGTGCCCGCTCTGGCATGCTGTCAGAGCGGGCACATGTACTCTGACAGCCCGATCCGGTGCTCCCGGTCTGCCTCTAATGCAGAGGCAGACCGGAGCACCATTAACCCCACGATCGCCGCGATTGCGGCGATCTGGGGTTAATTTTAACGGGTGACGGACGAAGTCCGTCACTCGTCGTTAAGGCAATCCCCTGAGTGACGGACCTCGTCCGTCACTCGTCGTTAAGGGGTTAAAGGTTTAGTCTTAGTTACTGATACATAATAAAACAACAAAGGGTGTTCCATGATCATGGATGTTCAACAGCAGATGGTAATTGCTGGACTCCAGAAGGGAGAGTTACATCGTTACATAGCTGTACAAGAGCCGAGAGAGACCTCGTGTTCCTTTGTTCAGTTACTATATAGATGTGGCCATACTGACGTCAGAGTATACAGGGCCGGCCTTAGGCATTTAGACGCCCTGTGCGAAAAATATTCACAGCGCCCCCCCCCCCCCCCCCAGTCATCCATGTATGCTGTAATGTTTGTGTTGTCTGTGTATGTGATAGTAGGTGTGATATGTATGCTATGTGTGATATTTGTAATGGGTGTATTAACAGTGTGTGATATGCGTGTATTGGTTGTATGTGACACACACACACACACACAGAGTCAGACGGCCATACACACACACAGGAAGACATCCACACACACAGGCAGACAGTCATACACACACACACACACAGTCACACACACACACAGACATACACAAAGACACACACACGCAGACAGTCAAACACACAGACACACAGAGGCAGACAGTCATACACACACACACAGACAGTAATACACACAGGCATACAGTCATACACACAGACACACAGAGGCAGACAGTCATACACACACACACACAGACAGTAATACACACAGGCAGACAGTCATACACACAGACACACAGAGGCAGACAGTCATACACACACACACACAGACAGTAATACACACAGACACACAGAGGCAGACAGTCATACACACACACACACACAGACAGTAATACACACAGGCAGACAGTCATACACACACACACACACAAAGGCAGACAGTCACACACACACACACACACACACACAGACATACACAAAGACACACACAGGCAGACAGTCAAACACACAGAGGCAGACAGTCATACACACACACACAGACAGTAATACACACAGGCAGACAGTCATACACACAGACACACAGAGGCAGACAGTCATACACACACACACACACAGACAGTAATACACACAGGCAGACAGTCATACACACAGACACACAGAGGCAGACAGTCATACACACACACACACACACACACAGACAGTAATACACACAGGCAGACAGTCATACACACACATAGAAAGTAATACACACAGGCAGAGAGTCACACTCACCTGACAATCACTCATTGTGGAGGCAGTGCAGCTCCTGGTGACTGGTGGGGAAGCAGGGACTCCTTCCTGCTTCCCCTGCAGCAGATTTCCGGCGCTTTTAGCTCCGCCCCCGCCGCACGGTAAGCTCCGCCCCCGCCGGAAATGTAAAAAAAAAAATTTTTTTTTTTTTTTTAAATTCCGGCCGGCTGTGCGGCCGCACGGCGCCCCCTGCTCCATGGCGCCCTGTGCGGCCGCACAGCTCGCACACCCCTAAGGCCGGCCCTGAGAGTATAACTTTACCCATATAAAGACAAGACCCCAATCCACATTCCAGAGTTCTCAGACATAGAAAGTCCTGTGACTTATTGATACCATCTGTTACTTATGTCAATCCAGACATCCATACTTAATCAATAGAAACATAGAATATGCAATATTCTAAAAATTCCTATGAGCATATTATTACATTGAGACTATTAGGTATTCTAAGTAATGATTTAATTTCTTTATAGAGCATATGTTTTGGGGTTTGTTGCTGTGGTTTGTTGTTTTTTGTTTGTTTGTTTTGTTGGTGTTTTGTTTTTGCCCAATGACTGCAAAATTGGGAAAACCACTCAGTTCCTAATATTAATTAGGGGAAAGGTAAATAGGGTCAATTAGGTTTAACATTTTTAATTAAGGAGTAATTTTTAAGAGGTTGTCACCATATCAACTCTAAGGAGTTTTAGGCCCTTGTAGATCCTTGGGCATCCTTAGGTACCTTATTACAGCAATGGGGAGATACATCAGGGTGTTGAAGTTCAGTGCCACCTGATGCACAACTTACAATTTCCACTTACAGAAATATATTTGAAGGAATAACATGTTGATCTAGTGCAATCATCCAGTAATAAAGCTACCAAATGCTAGCTACACTTTCAACTCACTCTCAGTCCAGGCTCACTTAGTCTACACTAACCCAGTTTAGCGAGCATCTAACACTGCATATGCATGCATTATCTGGCAACCTGAAACAAAACACTTTTGTTACAGTATAAAATGTCTTCCTTAGAAACACATACCTAGAAAATAAAGTGCTGTTGGCTATCCCCATCATGCCCATATATGTGAATTGCCAGGACTTCAAGTACATTTTAGGTGTTGACGAAAAAGTTTCTGCCAGGTTTAATTGGTCATATTAAAGTATTTACTCCATTATAATGCTAGTGCTGTTTGCTCCAATATTATTTTAGAGACATATAAAAAGTGACATGCATTACTGTGAATATCCTTGCAACGTGACTTAGTTGAAAAAAAACACACTAAAGGCACTTTGTCAAATTACTGAATTAACTGAAAGTTCCACAGTATGAGTACAGACAGTCCTATGTGTCTGGGTGAAAGCATATAATGATGTTCGGCTTTCCATTTTTCAGAATATGTATCTGCAGCTTACTTGTGCTCACTCCAGTGCACAGCCTGTTTATATGTGTGAACTGTATCCAGCTCCCTGAATCCCATGTCTGAGTCATTCCTCGCTCTCCCCGGGCTGCCTTTATGATGTCTTGTCTTGCTACAGACCATAATTCTGCAGAATACACAGTGTTTACTGTAAAGATATATCTAAACACAAACAATTAGTCATTTATAAAGAAATAGAAGCTTGTTTATTCCAGTAAACCAATTTGTCACTTATTTGGTCTGTTTACTTTATGTTACTTGTTTGATAGGATTAAATGGTTACTCCAGACTCATATATATATTATTGGTATATTTCTTTTTCTAATTCAAAATATTGGTCCTTTCAGGGTAATTAAATTATACAGTAAAGTATTCTCACATGCAGACACAGACAATCTTACTGCTGAACACACAAATTTAGTGCAGACAAACTCTGATACACACACACACGCTCACTACAGACAAGCTCACTGATGCGCACACTCTCTCTCTACAGACAAGCCCAATATTTTGAATATCTCTCTCTACAGACAAGACCAATATTTTGAATTAGAAAAAGAAATATACCAATAATATATATATATATATATATATATATATATATATATATATATGCTACACACACACACATATCTATATATATATATATATATATATATATTATTGGTATATTTATTTTTCTAATTCAAAATATTGGTCCTTTCAGGGTAATTAAATTATACAGTAAAGTATTCTCACATGCAGACACAGACAATCTTACTGCTGAACATACAAATTTAGTGCAGACAAACTCTGATACACACACACACGCTCACTACAGACAAGCTCACTGATGCGCACACTCTCTCTCTACAGACAAGCCCATTGACACACACATGCTCCCTACAGAAGAGCTCACTAACACACAGATTCACTACAGACAAGCTCACTGACACACACATGCTCACTACAGACAAGCTCACTGACACACATATGGTCACTACAGACAAGCTCATGATAACACACATGCTTACGACAAACAATCTCAATGACACACACAGACAAGGTTACTGGTACACACACAAATTTAGTACAGATAAACTCTGATACACACACACGCTCACTACAGACAAGGTCACTGATGCGCTCACACTCTCCCTACAGACAAGCCCATTGGCACACACATGCTCCCTACTGAAGAGCTCACTAACACAAATATTCACTACAGACAAGCTCACTGACACACATATGGTCACTACAGACAAGCTCACGATAACACACATGCTTACTACAGACAAGCTCACTGCACACACATGCTCACCACAGACAGGCTCAGACACACCCATGCTCCCTACAGACAAGCTCACTAACACACTTACAAGCTCACTCACTAGCAGGCACACACACAAACACAAACTCACTAGCGCATACACACATAAGCTCCCTCACTAGCAGATGCACACACACACAGAAGCTCGCTCACTTACTCACTAGCAGATGCACACACACAAAGACATCCACACACACAGAGGCAGACAGTCACAAACACAGAGGCAGGCATCCACACACACAGAGGCAGACATCCACACACACAGAGGCAGACAGCCACACACACAGAGACAGGAAGACAGCCACACACAGAAAGCCACACACAGACAGTCAAACACACACACACACACACAAAGGCAGACAGTCACACACATACACACAGGCAGACAGTCACACACACTGACCTGCTTCTTACCTCCACATCCCTTGGAGCTCCTGGAGACTGGTTGTTGGGGAAGCAGGGACTCCTTCCCAGCCCCTGACCCATTGCTAAGCTCCGCCCCTGTCGCAATATTTAATTACAATTTAAAAAAAAAAAATTAAAATCCCGGCCGACCCTGTGCGAGCTGTGTCGGCCCCCTGCTCCCATGGGGCCCTGTGCGGCCGCACAGCTTGCACATGGCCGGCCGGGATTACAGGAGCCTGATCACTGATGAATAGGGCTGTCAGTCCAGCCCCAGGTGCCGCAGCCCACCGGGAAATTTCCCGGTATCCCGGTGGGCCAGTCCGGCCCTGGCCTTGGCACTGGAAAAGGTAAATAAATCCTTGATTTTCTTATTTTTTTTTTATAGCAAATGGAGGGAGGACCAATATAGAACTAGAGAAGGGTACACTAAAGCTAACACTTTACTGGTGGATTTTCTATTTTGCTTTTATTTTATGCTTGTCTCATCTTTAATAATTTTTTTGAACTTTCAAACGGGTATTATGAAGAATGCACAAATGAACATCGGATTTTAAAAAAAAAAAAGTACATGCTATTTTCTTTTCTTCCATAACTCTGTCCAAATCTATGCTTCCTGTCTATTCCTATATTTTTTTTTTTATTAACTTCTCCTCTACTGCTCAAAGGCGTGAAATTAAAAAATATAAGCATAAAGTACAATCTATAACAAACTTTTAGTTAACAATTGTGTTATGCAAAATAAAAAAATATGGAGTCTATATGGAGTTATTTATAAACAGGGAGCTGTGGAAAACTGTGGTCCCAGTTGGGGCCGTTAAATGTGGCCTGGAGCAAGTATCTCAACTTAAGGCCAACCAACCCAACACATTGTTGTGGGCAGTCTTCAGTCCACAAGGTCGATACTTCAGGATGACCCCCGGGCGGTTTTCAGAGGGGGAGCTGCAAGTGAAACAGGTAGATGGGGAGAGTGATGCCCATAGGAGCCCCTTTCACCTCTCTGCCAATGTCCACTGCTGTGTGTATGTGTGAAGGGTGCAGCATGTGTGTGTGTGTGTGTATGAGGGGTGCAGTGAGTGTGTAAGAGGGGTGCTGTGTGTGTGACTGTGTTCTTATCTGCCGTCACATTCTTTGTTTCTAATTTTCTTTTTCTGTTAACTCACTGAGGGTTATTTAATATATTATATATATGTGTGTGTAATGGTGCTGTGTGTGTGTGAGGGTGCTGCGTTTGTGTGTGAGGGTTCTGTGTATGAGGGTGCTGTGTGGGTGCTGTGTGTGTCTCAGGGTGCTGTGTGTGACTATGTTTGGGATTGTGTGTGTTTGGGGGGGGGTTGATTTAAATATATCAAATATGTATTTAATAAAAATGAAAAAAAAACTTTATATCCCCCCCTCACTTCTTACCTTATGCCTGCGACGGGGGACCGAACTGCCATCCCTGGTGGTACTAGTGGTGAGAGATCACTCTCGCGAGATCTGAGCGTTGCTATGGTAACCACGGAAACGCTCCGTCATCGCTAGACGAACCCGGCGGAGCTGCAGGTAAGAGCACCACCGGGTCCTCTCTTCCTCCCTCCCCCGCCGGTTGCCGCTTTTCACAGCCTGTGGGCCGGTGAGGGAGATCTTTTTTTTTTTAAATTCTTTATTTTTGTAGTGCTTAGAGTAACAAACATGCCTATATCGCCACGACAGCAGATACAAGCCGCTGAGATATCACAAAATAAACAATATCATGGCATTAAATGACAGCAGTTTTTTGAAATTAATATAGGAATAGTAAATGAACAGTGCATGCGTGATACATAAACAGTTAATGGCATAGTTTAGTTATATGCACTCTATTTGAGTCAAGTTTTGTTATCTTCATGTGTGGCTAAGATCTAAACAAATAACAGGTGAGAGACAATGCACTAAACTAGAAATAACGAGTGGTAGGCTGTAGCATACATTACAGCAGCCAGTAGGTTAATTATAAGCTTTTATGTCCTTGTGTGGTATATTCGGAGCTGTGTAGGTAGTCCAGGTGAACCTGATTAGCCTATGCCCATGCGTGATAGTGTAAGTGTTATGCATTGTAGATGATGTGTGGCTGGGTCTGTCTAGCCCCCTCTTTCGTTATAGGCAGGTTGCATATACAGTTTAGTTGATCGGGTGGCTAGTTGATAGACTAGGTTGAATGTTTTAAAGTTGGTTACCTGCGGACTAGGCAAACATCATATCCGAGGGAGGGAAAACATCAAGGAGAAGAGACAAGGACAGAACGTAGTAAAACATACATTGCATAGCTACTCTGGACCTGTGTGTCACGAGAGCTAAGTCAGGCTAGTGCATTCACATAAAACAGGCATGGCGATTATAACAGAATTATGAGTGTTTGGGACTAGCAGTTAAGTGTGGGAGCGGTTAGGCTCTTCCATCGAGTGTGGCATAAGTACATGTAAGTATTTAGCAGAGTTCACATGGTGTGAGTGTGCTCCGGCTTCTGTAGGCCGCGTTTGCCGTCCCGGTTTTCCAGCTCCTACCAGCTCAAAAAGGGTCTCGGTGTGCCCAGAGGTGCACCCCAGACTTGGGTGATGCACCCTGGTGGTTCCTTGGGCTATTCAGCCCTCGATTATGCAGGTTTTCCTGCCCGGGAAGTGCCATACTTCTGACATTTCTGCTGTTTATCTATGTATTAGCCCTTGTTGAATTTCAACGCCATCCTGTCTTGTTATGCACAGCACTACAAAAATAAAGAATGACAAAAATAAAAAGAGAATGTACAATTAACAAAGGTTTTATAAAAAAAACTAGGTGCACAGGTTGGAAATTAAATAAAAGAAAATGTTGATGGGGAGGGAGAGGAGGTTAGTAGTCTTATATGTAACAAAACTAAAAAGATTTAAATGTGGAGAAAACCACAGCATGAATTTGAGGCCAAAACAAATGCACTTGACTCGTGTTGCTTTAAAGAAAAAAGCCAAACACCATATCCACTACCACACTACCATTTTCTGTCAGTTTGACCTCTTACTTGGGATCCTCCAAGCTACCTCTCATTTCCTTCCTGTCTTAGAGCCAGAAGCTGAGCTGAGTCAGCAGTGCAGAGATAATCTCACTGGCTTAGACCCATCAGCCAATGAGCTGGCCATGCACTGCAGGTCTTAGCTCAGGAGAACTAATGGAAACTCCAAGCAAGAGAGTGGCACCCAGCAAACCCCAGGTAAAACGTTACACCATTAGAAAACTGTTTTACTAGACATTGGGAGACAATATGGCACTCCTTGTACCATAACCATTACAGTGCACTGGAGTATTTTTTTTAATATAAGTATCTAATGTGGGTATAGTGTGACACAAATACTATCAATGTATTAAGTGATAATCTGTCAGATAACACAATTACAAATGTTATTAACAAAAAATATTGAAATTTTTTGATGTGGGGTTATTGTCAGCTGGAGACTATTTGGCCATATTTAGTATGAACCCCAATGCCTGGAAACAGGAAAACTATCTCAACAACTTCACATTAAAAGTCAAATAACAACATTTAAATGTCAAATAAATGCTAAGCCATTCTAAAAAGGTTATTTAAAGGAACACTATAGGGCCAGGAACACAAGCATGTATTCCTGAACCTATAGCGTTAAAGCCACCATCTAGCCCCCCTTTGGCCCCCACTAAATATAGAAACATCCTACTTTTATTCAAGTCTACTGCTGGCTTTGCCCCAGATTTGCTTGCTTGGCTGACATCATCAGAATTGCTGTTCTGAGCCAATCACAATGCTTTCAGATAGGAAAGCATTGGATTGGCTGAGGCTGAGCCAGCACAAGCCAAACACATCACTGACCAATCAGCATCTCCTCATAGAGATGCATTAAACCACTGCATTACTATGAGGACAGTTCAGTGTCTGCATGCAAAGGGTGGAGACACTGAATGTCAGTGCTGCACAGTGTGCAGGACTGCCCAAGGAAGCACCTCTATTAGCCATCTGATAAGTGGCCAGTGGAATTATCCCTAGGCTGTAATGTAAACACTGAGTTTTCTCTGAAAACACTGTGTTTACTGCAGAAAGCCTAAAGAGAATGGTTATACTCACCAGAATAAATACAATAAGCTGTAGTTGTTCTGCTGACTATAGTGTCTTTTTAACCCTGAAACAAAATGATTCGACCAATAAATGTCTTGGTTGCAAAAAAAAAAAAAAAAAGTTACCATGAATAATCAGCAAGACCAGAAGATTAACCTTATGTAAAAATACGAAACAAAAACTGCTCTCCCTCTCTACACCATGTCACTGAGAAGTAGATCAATTTAAAATGGATTGCACTTTTCATCACACAAAAGTTGAGCATGTATTTTTAGCACACACACACAAAAAATACACAAAATTTAGGTCACAAATTGTTCCTCACACTTTTCTTGTATTTCTTAAAAAAAACTAATGGATTCCTCCTAAAAGTCTCAGATGCCCTCTTATGCAATTTTGTGAACAAAATGTTTTCCCATCAGTTCACATCTGCTGGCTGTAACCGTCACCCACACGATGATTAATATGAGCCCACAGCAATATCCACACTGGTGAAGCTGCTATGTAATGTCCAAGCTGCATTCTAACCGAATGTAAAAAAAAACAAAATAGAGAAAATTTATGACAAACTTACCGTAATTTTCTTTTCCTGGCTATTTCTCATGTCAGCATCACTTATGGGTAGCTCCTCCCTTAGCAGTCACAGGACAGGAATTCATTAGATTAAATAATTAGACTGATAGGTATAAAGAGTCAATCCTCCCCTTATACCTCAGTCCAATTATAAAGCTGAAAAATAAAAGAATGGGCGGGAACCCTGATGCTGCGATGAGAAATAGCCAGGAAAAGAAAATTACGGTAAGTTTGTCATAAATTTTCTCTATTCCTGGCTACTCATGGCAGCATCACTTATGGGTAATACCCAAGCTCACAAAATTATAGGGTGGGAAAACTTAAATCGAGAAAAGACACTAAACAGACTCTATGCTGCAAAGAAATTTAATATCAACGGGACAAAGAAACCATAGATAGAACACTCTTCCCAAAGGAAGTGGAAGGAGTATCCACATCCAACTTGTAGTGTTTGATGAACGTCATTGGGTAAGACCAGGTGGCTGCCCTGCAAATATCATCGTATGGAACCTCTGCCCAACTAGCCCATGAAGTTGACAATGCTCTGGTAGAATGAGTTTTTATCTTCATTGGCGGAGATCGATCTTTAGAGATAAATGCTTTCCTGATCACTAGCGAAATCCAACGTTTTAATGTAGATAAAGAGGCCGCCTCACCTCTCCTGGCTCCTGAAGGTAAAACAAAGAGTTGGTCTGTTTTTCTGTAAGACTCAGAACGCTTAAGGTACATAGACAGGCAGTTCATGACATCCAAACGTTGCCACCTAACCTCCTCTTGCAAAGAAGGATTGGGGTAGAATGATGGAAGAACCACTTCTTGAAAGAGATGAAACTGAGAGATCACTTTAGGAAGAAACTCAGATTTCGGCTTCAGGCACACCCTATCATGATAGAATTGTAGACAAGAAGATAAGGTAGAAAATGCTTTAATCTCTGAAATTCTTCTTGCGGAAGTAATTGCCACCAAAAACAAAGTTTTATACGTTATGAGGGTAGCATCCAAACTCTCAAGAGGAACGAACAGATCCTCAGTCAGGTAATCGAGCACCAGAGGAAGGTCCCAAGGAGGGGTAGTAGATCTGGAAGGAGGTCTCAACCTGAAAGCTGCCTTGAAGAACCTGGAGATCAAAGGATCTGAAGTCCATGAGATGTTGCATAAAGCTGAAAGGGCCGAAGACTGAACCCTAAGAGTGCTGAGGCTAAGGCCCTTCTCCAGACCCTCTTGCAGGAACTCCAAGATTTCAGTATTGTGAGGATACAGGAAGTCAACGTGTTTGGCCGAAGCCCATTCCCGGAACACATCCCAGATCCTATGGTAGCATGAGGAAGTAGAAGCTTTCCTTGATTGCAAGAGGGTATTGACCACCGCTTCTGAGAGACCTAGTTGTTGAAGTCTTTCTTTTTCAAGACCCAAGAGGCGTTCTGGATGAGGATGGAATATTGGGCCCTGCATTAGCAGATCCTCCATAACAGGAAGAGGCCAAGGTTGTTCCTGGCTCATCATAGACAATAGGGGGAACCACGGCCTCCGAGGCCAAATTGGAATTATGGCAATAACCTTCTTTCCTTCCGACCAAACCTTCTGCAGGAACCTGGGTATCATGGGTAGGGGAGGGAACGCATACCCCAGATCGAATGACCAAGGAAGAGAGAGAGCGTCCTGGCCCATTGCCTGACCGTCCGGTTGGAGAGAGAAGTAATTCTCCACCTGATGATTCTGGTAGGACACCATCAGGTCGATCTGGGGCATGCCCCACCGATGGGCAATCCATGCAAAGACTGCCGGGTGAAGTTTCCATTCTCCCGGAAGAATTTCCATTCTGCTGAGGAAGTCCGCAGTCATGTTCTCCGAACCTGGAAGATAGATCGCCTTCAGACCCTGTAAATTGGACATGGCGATTGTCATCAAGAGAGCCAGTTCCTTCAAGAGCAATCTGCTTCTTGTGCCCCCTTGGTTGTTCACATATGAAGCAACCGCTCGGTTGTCTGTTTTGATCAGTACCCAAGAATTTAAGATCCGTGGTAGGAACACTAAGATGGCCTTGGTCACAGCTCTCAGTTTTCTTAGATTTGAGTGTAGCTGACTCTCTTCTCAGGTCCACTTTCCTTGAGTCCATGTGGAATTGAAGTGTGCACCCCATCCAAAAGAACTGGCATCTGTTGTAATAACCATCCAAGGAGGTTCTTCCAACGGGAAGCCTGTTGACAAATTCTTTCTGTTCTTCCACCAGTTCAACCCTTTCCTCACGGGCAGGGGTAGAGAGATGCTTTGCTCCCAATCTGTTCCCACTCTGTCGAACTGGAGAAGGAAGCAATTCTGGACTGGACGAAACTTCCACTGGGCCCATTTCACCAACCCTATAGTTGATGTTAAAGAACCCAGGTGACTCATGACTTCTCTTGCAGAGGCAGCCTCGAGACCTTGTAGCTTCCCTACTTTGTCTCTGGTTTTTGTGACCCTTTCCAGAGACAGGAACACATGGGCAGATACGGTGTTTATCACTGCTCCGAGGTATATGATCATCTGAGAAGGAATCAGGGAGCTTTTCTCTATGTTCAGAAGCCAACCGTGGTCTTGAAGAATATTCATTGCCACCAACGTGTGATGAGCTACCATCCTTTGAGATGGACCTAAGATAAGGATGTCATCCAAGTAATGGAAGATCTCGATACCTTTCTCCCTTATGAAGGCTATCACTTTCGAGAACGTTCTCGGCGCCAAGCTGAGGCCAAACGGTAGTCCCCGGAACTAAAAGTGCCTTCCTAGCGCCCAGAACCTGAGAAACTGCATATGATCTTGATTTATAGGGATTTGGTAGTAGGTGTCCCTCAAGTCTATGGAGGTCATCCAGTCTCCTCTTTTGACGCTCTTTAAGATGGTCTGTAAAGATTCCATTTTGCATGTTCTTACATCGAGCATGGAGTTTACACCCTTCAAGTTCAAGATGAGACGCCACTTTCCCTGGGGTTTTGGGGCCAAGAACACTGTGGAGTAAACCCCAAGGAACCTTTCCTATCTTGGAACTTCTTCCACCACTTTTTGTTCCAGAAGAGTAGAAATGCAGGTTCTCATGGCCCTTCGTTTGATGCCTGCCAACACCTTTTTTTGAAGAAAGCGGATTTTGGGCGAGAGGAAAATTCTATCCTGTAACCTTCCTTTATGATGGAAGTGACCCACACGTCTGAAATATTTTTGGCCCACACGGGGTAGAAGAACTTCAGTCTTCCTCCCACAGTCCCCGAACGGGCCTGAAGACCTTCAGAAGTTCTTCCCAGAGGTTCTAGCTCCTCTTCCTCTGGAAGCCTTATTGGAAGAAGAGTGTGAGAAGGATTTCCATGAAGAGTTTCTGGAATACTCCCTTCCCGGTTTATAGCTTCTGCTGTCCCGAAAGGACCGATCCTTGAAGCGCTTATTCTTCCAGGAGGAGGGAAAGCTCTTTCTGCTTACTTGAGGCAAAAATGCTTTTTTCCCATCTGCTGCTTTTTGAATAGCATCCTCCAGAATCTTGCCAAATAGAAGATCCCCCTGGAATGGAAGGCCACACAAGGACGCCTTAGAGGCATAGTCCGCTCCCCATGAATGAAGCCATAATGCCCTTCTAGAAGCCCCAGACAGGGCCATACTCTTGGCAATCATGCAAGTGATGTCTAGGGAGGCTTCTGAACAGAATTCTGTGGCAAGGCTAAAGTCCTTGAGGCTCTCCAAAAGATGTTCCCTGCGGACACCCAGGTCAATGTCCTCCTCCAAATTAGCGAGCCCTGGAGAGAGTGGTCAGAGCCACTGCCGGATGAAGGGCGGAGCCCAGGGCCCAGTAGGCTTTAATCAAATCTCCATCCATACGCTTTTACATAGGCTCTCTAAGATACGCCATGGAGTCAATAGGAAGCGTAGTTTTCTTTGCCATATGAATCACCGCAGCGTCAATCTTAGGTACCGAATTCCACAGGCAGCAGTCCACAGCAGAGAAAGGATAAATCCTCGTGAATTTATTTTTCAAGGTGGATTTCCTTTCTGGCTTATTCCATTCTTGAAGGATCATCTCCCTGATCGAGGAATGCACCGGGAAGGTAGGTCTATTAGGTTTTAGGTCTTCAAAGAACCTGTCAGCCTCTCTCACTACAGACTTTTCTTCCGTGAGACTAAGAGTGTCTCTGAGAAGGGTAATAAGCCTATCAATAGACTTCGAGTCGAGAGACCTGGAGGTATATTCAACTTCCTCCTCACCATCATCTGAGACCTCCCACACATCAGGGTCTTCTCCAGAGCTGGAAGACTGAGGTTCCGCTCTGCGCCTCTTACTTGGGCCACTAGACATCGTGGTAGATTTAAAGCCCTCAGCAATAGCTTGGGAAATCCAGCGTTTAAGGTCATCCTGTGGGGGCGTGGTCTGACCGTCGATGGAGATAGATGCGTCTTACTAGAGCTCCGCTAGCCTAGCGCCCAAAAGCCACAAAAAGCGACCATTTTACACAAAAATCCCCCTCCTGGGGGAAAGAAAGCCCCCAAGAAACAATTGAGACGGGCCACGGAGTCTGGGGGCTCCGTTCTTGACCTCCTAACGTCCCAAAAGCCGTGCAGGGCCGGGACCCAAGATGGCGACGGAGCCTCTCCACAGGGATCGCCTCGTGCGGCATCCGGGGCATCCCCTGCAGACCAGGACATTGTACTGGCTAAACTTGCTGAAGTTCGGACATACCTGGCGGGGGAGATTGCAAGATCGACCGCTGTCCTCCAGGCCGATATCGGAGCTCTGGGCGAGCGCACGACGCGCCTAGTGGATCGCATGGAGGATACCTCTCGGGCCTATAATGTCCTGATCGATAGAATGAACCACGTTACCAGACATATGGTTGACTCTGAACTGGCCCTGGAGGACATGGAGAACCGCTCAAGGAGGAACAACCTCCGAATAAGAGGCTTACTGGAGGAGAGAGGCGAAGATCTGCAGGGGCGCCTGCTAGATATTTTCAAGCCACTTCTGCCTACGATTCCAGAGGACCAATGGTTCCTTGAACGGGCGCACAGGGCAATAAGGAAGCAGAGACCTGAGACTAGCACCCCGAGGGACATAGTCGTACGGTTCCTTTACTTCACTACGAAGGAGGCAGTCATTAAAAGGAGCCGAGACGGCCCAATTCGATTTCGGAACACAGTATTGTCCCTCTATCAAGATCTGTTGCCCTCCACTCTACAAAGAAGGAGAGACTGGCGGCCTATTACTGGGGCCCAGGTATGCCTGGGGTTACCCTTTCAAATTGAACGTCTTCCACGGGGACCGGGTACACACCCTCATGCCTGGAGGTGATCCTCTTCGCTTTCTCCAGGGTCTGGACGTTCAACCACCACTGGATCTCCTGGCTCTAAACCCTTACCCGGAGGAACTATCGCAGCTGAGCCTCGACTGGCAGGTGGCGGGCACTGCAAACCGCCGATCACACCCCCGGGAGCTGTAAGTCATTGCCGCCTCTCATGCGGCAGAGAACCCAAAAGGGAAGTGGGTAAGAGAAGTTCCAGTTTTTTTAACCTTTGGGTGGGGGAGTCAGGGGTGGGGGATCCGTTTGGTGGACTGGGCACCCCGGTCCTGTCTCCATTTTTTGTTGCCTTCAGCTTCCTCCAGCCTGGGTCGCCCTTATCCCCATAGCCAGGTCACCGCACGGGACGT
Organism: Pelobates fuscus; assembly: GCF_036172605.1. Classification (NCBI taxonomy): domain Eukaryota; kingdom Metazoa; phylum Chordata; class Amphibia; order Anura; family Pelobatidae; genus Pelobates; species Pelobates fuscus. Next base: position 156,572,366 of record NC_086318.1, read on the forward strand.
ATGAAGGGCCCTGACAATTATGTTTCATTCTGCTTATGGCCCTGTTTGCTGATTGTTTTTCTTTTTTTTTTTTTTTGCTTTCTATTTACCGGCATTACCAGGTCACCACACGGGACTTTTGGTGGGCCCAGATGACTTTTCTGCATTCTTAAACGCCCTCTTTGCCGCCTATTTTATTTTGTATTTGCCGGCTGGCCTCCTCCCCCCTCTCCCCCCCCCCCGCCAGTGAGCACCGGTTCCCCTACACCACCATGAGGGTCATGCCCACATCATTTGGGGGGGGGGAGGCGCGCGGGATGGGAGCACCGAGGAGGTCGACACCCCATGCAGGGGCACCATGGCTATGGTTGACGTTACTACTAAAACACTCTTACAAGCTAGAGGACTGGGAGTTATGCAGCGAATATATGCATGTTAAGATTTTCCTTTGAAATGCTTTTTAAATGCTCCCTCTTTGTACATGTGTCTGACAAGTGTAAAGTTGAATCGTCCTCAAATGTCATCCACAAGAGATATACTATTTATATTAAGGGAGGGGGATAATTAACTGGGAAGTGAACCGGGGGCTGGAGACATGGAGTTGCGTTATATCCCTTGTGCCCCCCCCCATTGTCCCCTCACAGAGGAGATACGTGCCAAGGCTGCGGGATCAGGGGGGAGGGCCCCCGAAACGCACATATAGTCCCCAGTTGACTGAGCTTGAAAAGCAGGTGTGTACGTGGCAGGGCCCGGATGTGGCACGAGTAAAAGTTAGTGATGGTGATCACACCTCCTTGGGCCCCTGCGATTCCATACGTGGACTGCTGGGCCCACTGAGGAATGTGGGCTTGAGTACCATCTACCTCTTCACACGGCCAAGCCTGTTTGAGACAAAGCATTAGGAGCATGGGATGCCCGATAAGTAACTGCTATGTATGGGGGATACCCTCTCTTCGTTTTCCCCGGGGATACCCACGGCCATGTAGAGGGGATTCTTTTTTGACATGAGAGGGGGCCCGGACCCTTTTTGTTTAGTAACCCAACGGGGCGGGATGAAGGAACTACCTCACTGCCCCACGCCCAGTATGCACGGATCATTTAATAAGCTCTGGTCAGATTTGCGGTATCTTGGGCATGGTACACATGAGACATGTTAACAACACGGGAGATTATGCTGTACTGTATATATTTTTTAGTCTGTTATGGTAAATTGTTTTATACATGTTCGTTCAGGGGGGGGGACAGGGGGGGGGGTGGTACGGCGGCCTCGGCTGGGAGAGGGGCGGCCGCGGTGCAGGGGGGCTCTCCCTCTGTATCCGGGACTGAACCGTGATAACTCCCATTTTGTAACTGAATATTACGGAAGAAGCCCTGGCTGAGAGAACTGGTTGGCTCTCAAATCTCATTTTAAAACATATAACATATGGTCTTTATTACAATCGATAGGGCGCATAGGAGGCGGAGCCAGTGCACCACTGTTCCTTCCGACGTTGATCGTGGCTGGGAGGTGGGCTCATGCTCCCCACATTATTCTGGCAGGCGGTAAGTCCAGAATTCTATGGCGATGGACTCTGTCCGGATGCCACTGTTCTTCTAGCTTTACTTTTCTTCTTTCCCACTTTTCTCTTTCTACTCTTTCCTCCCCTCTTACGCCTTCTCTCCTCCTCACTCTGAGGGGACGGGGGGGATGGGATGGGGGTCCCACCGAGACTACAGGCATGCGGGGGATGAGACGCCGGACGCAACTACCATTGACGCGCGTAACCACTACCTTTCACTATGGAGATCAAGATAGTATCTCTGAATGCTAAAGGGCTCAATGCCCCTAAGAAGCGCCGTCTCATGTTTAAAGAATTGAAAAGAATGAAGGTGGACATAGCTTTCATACAGGAGACCCATTTACCCAAACAGGCACGTTTCAAATTGAGAGACCAAACGTACATTGGAACATATGAGGTTAGGGCTCACCGCAAATGTAATGGGGTGGCCGTTCTGATCAGGCGCAGTTGCCCCTTTCAGGTGACGTCACATGAAGTCGACCCAGAAGGCCGCTATGTGATGGTCTCTGACACCTTTCACTCCCATACCGTACACCTTTTGAACATATATGCTCCGAACAGACCTGATGCCGAGTTCTGGACAGTACTACGGGAAAAGATATCGGGTTTACCGCATGGTATGGTATACATGGGGGTGATTTCAACGCCACCCCATGTCCGGCCGCGGACAGGAGCTCACGAGACGGAGGACCACGTTCACAGGGCCGGGGCAGTCAGGACCGCCTTCTCAAACAATTCATAGATGATACGGGTTTGGTCGATGTATGGAGAGCCCACCACCCGGATAATAAGGGTTACTCTTTCTACTCCGCTCCTCATGGAACTTACTCCCGGATAGATTTCTTTCTGACCAACGGTACTGGTATGGCACGCATCGTAAAATCAATGATAGGTGATATCTCGTGGTCTGACCATGCAGATGTCTCCATAGTCCTAGGAAACCTATGCATAGCCTCGCCCTGGACGTGGAAGTTGAACGCGTCCCTCCTCCGGGACCCTCAGATCGCGGAGCAGATACGTAGGGAGATAACGGAATATTTTGTAACAAATGTTACCCCAGAGGTGAGCCCCGGCACGGTATGGGCGGCGCATAAGGCGGTAATAAGAGGAACCCTAATTAAACTGGACACAAGGAAGAAAAAGCTGAAACACCAACAATTGGAAACCTTATTGAGCCAACTGCGAACACTGGAACAAAAACACCAATCTACACCTGGGGGAGATACTTTCAAAAAGCTCAGTTCAGTGAGAAGGTCTATTCGAACACTATTGCTAGACGACACAGCTAAGTCCATGACCTGGACCAGACGCACGTACTTTGAAAACGCGAACAAAATGGAAACATTCTTGGCCAGAACACTACGACCCAGGAACAACAGGCGCATATCACGGCAATCAAACACCCGGACGGTACGACCAAGTCCAAACCCTGTGAGATCGCCAGGGTCTTCGAGGACTTTAACAAGCGACTTTACAATGACACACCAGAAAATGAGGCGAACGAGTTAATTGAAGAACAGAACATCCTCGCTTACCTCAATAGACTGGAGATGACAGGTCTAAATGGGGAGGCTGCATCTAGCCTGGCCGCAGACATCACTGAGGAAGAAGTGGACAAGGCCATCTCCGACTTGAAAGGCAACAAGGCGCCGGGTCCTGATGGCTTCGATGGCTCCTACTACAAATCCTTTCGAGAGGAGCTGACCCCGCACTTAGTACGCCTCTTTGCGGACTTACGGAAGGGAGGACACCTAAATCCGGATATGACCTTGGCCACCATAGTCTTGTTGCCCAAACCGAACAAGGACCCCCTATACCCGGAAAATTTTAGACCCATATCACTGGTCAACCACGATCTGAAAATACTGGCTAGGGTGCAAGCAGACAGGTTGAATCTGCTCCTGAACTCACTTATTCATCCAGACCAGGTCGGCTTCATACAGGGCAGGCAGTTGTTTGAGAACACCAGGAGGAACATCGACTTAATATGGAAACAAACTACTGTCGCTGCCCCAACGTTAGTGGTGTCTATCGACGCAGAAAAGGCTTTCGACAGGGTTCGGTGGCATTTCCTGTTTACGGTCATGAAACACCTGGGATTCCCTGGCGAATACATTGCAATGACGAGGGCGATGTACCACAATTTGAGGGCCCAAATACAGATTGCGGGGGCCCCACTGTCTCCTTTCAGACTTTTCAATGGGACTAGACAGGGGTGCCCGTTGTCCCCCCTACTTTTTACCTTAGCATTGGAACCTCTTCTACAGGCTATACGCCGCCACCCGGGGATCTGCGGTGTAAAATTGGGCAATGAAGAATTTACCATTTCGGCTTACGCGGATGATATCCTCTTGACATTAACGAACCCGGAAGAATCCATAACTGCCTTACGGAACGTGATCACAGAGTATGGGACATTCTCAGGCTACAAAGCCAATATGCAGAAATCAAGCGCTTTACCGATAGGTATGACAGAGGAGGAGACGAGAAGGATACGGGAGACCCACAAGATCCGGATAGAATCAGATACCCTGACCTACTTGGGGATCCATCTGACGGCGGACACGAGACGTCTTTACGCGGCCAATTACGCCCCCATGATATGATCTTTGATCAGCGACCTGGAAAATTGGACGGACAAACCTATATCCTGGATAGGTAGGATAAACGCGGTAAAAATGAACATCCTCCCGCGTATACTGTTCTTGTTTCAAGCTTTACCAATCCATATAGCTAGATCTCAACTAGTCCCGTTGCAAACATCAATAGGAGACTTCATTTGGCACAACAAGAGGCATAGAATCTCCAGGCAGGTGCTTTACCGGCGCAAAGATAGAGGTGGTTTAGGACTCCCAAACTTGTACTTCTACTACCTGTCTGCCCAACTGACACAGGTGGCAATGTGGCACTCCCCACCCACTGAGAGGAGGTGGGTAGACATCGAGTCCATGATGATAGGCTCAGACGTCCCTCAATTCACCATGTGGGCTTCAAAAGAAAGCAGACCTATACTAAGAGCGACGTGCCCAGCCGTACTTAACTCCATCCAAATTTGGGACCGCAACAGAACCAAATACGGACTCGCCTCATCACCATCCCCTCTCACCCCTATTCTGCGAAACCGCGACTTCCCCCCTGGAATGGCACTCAGAGAATTTCAGCGAATCAAAAGAACCGGATTACCACGGATCCACCAGTTATACCCAAATGGAAGTATAATCCAATTCACAGATCTCCAACAAAGCGCCCACTTGACCCCGGCCGATTTCTTCCGATACCTTCAAATCCGAGATTTCGCCAGACGACCGCACATCAAAGACGCAGCTCTGAAACAGTTGACCTTTTATGAGTCTATGTGTTTGCGCGGAGTGACTCCCAAGGGATCAATAACGCTCTTATATGCCCACCTAAGCGAGAAGACCAAGGACTGGGGAAATTTACCATACACGGATAAATGGGAATCGGACCTGGGAGAGGTGCTGGAGGGAATCGAATGGCAGGAGATATGGGAAGCGAACACCAAAGCTTCCACTTGTACCACATTTCAAGAACAGTCATGGAAAACCATGCTTCGTTGGTGTACTACGCCCATACAACTATACCATATGCACAAACTAGATACGGATAATTGCTGGAGGGGATGTGGTGCGCGCGGCACTTATCTACACATGTGGTGGGAATGCCCGAAAGTTCAGGTTTTCTGGACATCGGTCAAACACATACTGACACGGATCTTCGGCAGACCCTTACCTCTGGATCCTTGGATATATCTGCTTAATCGATCAGTAGAGGGATGGACCAAAAGAGAACAGATGCTAATACACAAGGTGACCCTGTGTGCTCGCAGAACAATTGCTACCGCATGGCTGTCGCCGGAGGGCCCTGATATACAAGTAGTCGTGCCCAAAATCAGGGATTGCAGAATAATGGATGACTTGACAGCAAGGGTGAAAGGCTCCGTGGAGAGGTTCCTGAAGCTATGGGAACCTTGGGACAACAGTGCCCTAGGTCCGGATTGAGACGGAAGAAGATAGGCCTATGGCCTATGACCAGGTGTGTCCGAGATGGCAGCAGAGCATGGATCACCATCGGTGGGCCCTCTCCTCCCTCCTCCTTCCCCCCTCCACCACTTATCTCTTCTTCTTTGCTAACGATAGCATCACCCTTGTATCTTTCTATTCATCTCTTCTTTTATTCCTCCGGGGGAGTTCGCCCCCACCCCTCTCTCTGTCCTTTCTCTCTTCTTCTTTACCCTTTTCCTTTCCTAAATCTCCTCTCTCTAGCCTGATTAAAGGGATTGAAGGAGCAGCGGAGCCTATTGGCTACCCCGCTAAGAGTTTCATTGAATGATGGCAAACCTAATGTTAGGCTTACAAAGTTTAAAAGTTTTCAAAATTTCCTTGATAGGGGGCGACCCATGGGAGGCCCGGGACCGGGTTAGAAAGGGGAATACAGATATATCTGACTCTGAATCCGTTTGATTCTCCCATGAATGTATACACCAAATTGACTCCATGAATGTATACACCAATAGACTCCACAGATAATGTACACTTGCGCTACCAGACGAATGTAAACAGAGATTAAAAACACATAACCCTCGATGGGAGGCAGGTCGTGTGGAAGTTATTAAGTGGATTGAAATATCTTTTAATGTCAGTCACTGTATGCATAAGAATGTTTATACTGTTCTTTAATAACCCGGCTTCTGCACAAGCCTCATGTTCTATCATTCTTCCCTTACCTATCGAGTGCAAAAATAAAGAATTAAAAAAAAAAAAAAAAAAAAGGTCATCCTGTGGGGAACCGCCACTGGGGGCATCTGCCGCTTCCAATAAGCATTCCCTGCAAAGGTTCCTTCCATGGGGAGCAGGTGATGAACAATTAATGCATTTATTGGACTTTTCCCTTGATTTCTTTGCTGGGGAATCCAGATGCTTGCTGGGGCTGAAATAAAGCCATATATGACATATATTACAGGCTTAGTTTGGCACTCTTTTAACAACCCCCCATAGAAAAAAATTAATGGCTCACCTATGTTTTCTAGAGAGGGATCTTGCAGAGGCAGAGGGAGAATCCATACTACAAAGGAGAATCAAAAGAAATTCAACACACAATTCCCAATAAAAAATCCAGAGGCAGACTGACAAGCAAAAAAGAAAAAAAAAATAGAAAAGAACTGGTAATCCTACCTTATAATGACAGAAAAAACCTCCAGGCAGCCAAGAAAAACAGCAAAGGATGAACTTCAGAGAAAACCACGACCGAGATCGCCTGAACAGCTGATGCAGCGCACAGGCAGAATGTCAGAAACGCGCATGAGCAGAGCGCTGGAACGCACGCCATGTGTTCCAAATGCTCGCGGTTAATGCAAATTACTTCCGGGTTCGCCGGATCCGGTCGCGACCACCAGCCTGTCTGCTGGAGCGCATACTGCGTTCCAGCCCACGATGCCCGAACCCCCAGGAAACCACAGGCAGTCGGGGAAGTGCCTCCACGGCTGCAGAAGGCACCATGACAATAAGAAATCCCAGGAGACCCCTCAGGGAACCAGATAGCTTCAGACCATCAGCAAACACTACAGGTAGGATCACCCCACAGGAGGACCCCCTTAGTATGGATTCAAAGAACTGCCATCAAGGTATGGGGGGGATTTTGGACCCCAATTATTAGGGGCAAGCTGATAACAAGGGGAATTTTTAAGGATAACCAACACCATAAATAAACAGGAACAGTGTCTCCCTCAGAACACCTGGCAATTATCCCACGCTGCAGTTCAGTACTTTCACTGAACCTGACCCAGTTAGTCCCGCTCATGCAGGCTGTTTACTGGGTCCTTCAAATGAAGAGAGGCTGAACTTCACTTGGAACGAACCCACGACAAACGCAGGAAGGCGGCCATAAAATAAAATGTAAAAAGTCCTGTAGAACTTGCTAAGGACAGGAAAAAAGACTGAGGTGTAAGGGGAGGAGGGACTCTTTATACCTATCAGTCTAATTAATTAATCTAATTAATTCCTGTCCTGTGACTGCTAAGGGAGGAGCTACCCATAAATGATGCTGCCATGATTAGCCAGGAAAGTAAGCTTTTACTGAAAGTCTCAACATTATTAACAGCAGTAATAATCATGTCTTTGTCATATAATTGTCATATAATTAGGCCACACGTGAACGCTGAACTAAACATCCCATGAACTGCAGCTGAGCAGGGTTGGAAGTGACAATGAACAGTGATTCCATGGAAAGAGACGAATATTCACTATTGGCTAAGAAGTCTTGATACCTCCAGGGTCATGGAGAAGCTGAACATTTGCAATAAACAAGTAAATAAATTTGCATCATCTCCATAGTCCTAAACTAGCATACTTGATTGATCAGGACCAGAGACTTTCCTGTTCTACACCCTGATCTTATAGGTAACCCCCTTCAATTTTAGGTGAGCCTTACGAATTCACATGATTATTAAAAGTAGCAAATTTTCTACATTTTGTACATACATGATACTGCCCGCCTGCCTAACCCGTGTAAAAGAAAATATATTATTTTCTGGTCTAGATTGTAAGCTATGATTTCATATTTACACTATTTTGTGTAGTATTTGTAGTACTGGAGGGTAGAGCAAAGGCGTGTGCATGGGGTGTGCCGGCTGTGCCTGGGCACACCCTAATCCCCGCGGCACGCCTATGGATTGAGACCGTCAGGGGCTATCTCAGGATCTCCCCTGTCGGCTCATGCAGAGCCGGCGCTATCCGAGCGCCGGCTCTGCTCTAAGCTTCCATGGGCCGGTGGGGAGATCAAATATCTACCTCACCAGCCCACAGCAGCATGGAGGGAGGCAGGAGAGGACCTGGGGAGCTCTAGCCAGCAGCTCTGCCGTGTTCCTCTCGCGAGATCTGAGCGTTGCCACAGCAATGCTTAGATCTCGCGAGAGTGAACTCTAGTCCCGCAGGCTAGAGTTCACTCTCCACTGGACCACCAGGGATGGCACATGGCAGCCAGGATTCCTATCCCTATATGAGGAGAGAAGGGAGGGGGGATTTTTACTAATCTGCCCCCACCTCCACCCCCACAACCCGTCCAAACATAGAGCACACACACACAAATAGCACCCTCACACACACAGCACACAAACAGCACCCTCACAAACACACACACACACACACACACACACAGCACCCTCACACACACAGCATACTAACAGCACCCTCACAAACACACGAAACACACACACAGCACACAAACAGCACCCTCACACACACAGCACCCTCACACATACACATCACACAAACAGCACCCTCACACACACACAGCACCCTCACAAGACCCTAACAAACACACTGACGCAAATCACGTTACCATCCAAAAGGTGCGAACATGCTCAAAAAGGGGGAATGTCTGACCAAAGAATTGGAAGGCCTGCCTGGCATGAATGCATGTCAGGCTGCCTGCCAATTATGCAAGCTGGCCAACTAAGGGCATACTATGCAGACAGCACCCTGAGCTTGGCATAACTGCATCTAATGAAGTGCTCGCTCCATGCTTTCTATGGACTTTCCCCTAGCACTTGCTGGTCCACTTGTCTCCTTACCTTCTTAAAAGCAGGTAGAAGCTCCTGGTATATAGTCTGGGACAGAGAAAAGCTGTATGTAGTGAGTGTAGAAGAAAGGGAACATGCCACAGAGTTAGAGAGAACAAAATCTGCATTGTCTTAACTAATTTCATTGTCAGTCAGTCCACACAAGTTGTGTTCCCATACATCCCTCTTAAGTTTCCATACTTGAGCAAGAGTATGTGAAAAGTAGTTATGGTTGCCACCTTTCTTGGAAAAACATACCAGCCTTACTAATTTGCATAATTAATTGTGTATGGGTGACATCACATGATGTAAATCACAAGGAGTGACAAGAGAAAATCACCAAAAACTACTTACAGTTTGATTCTGCTGTATAGCTGGATTGCTCCCAGTGTCTCCCTGCCCCCCAGTGTCTCAAGTCTCCCACTGTCTCAGTGTCCCTATGTATCAGTTTCCCCATGTCTCCCAGTGTCCCCATGTCGCCCAGTGACTCAGTGTCCCCAGGTCTCACAGTGTCCCTATGTATCACAGTGTCTCAGTGTCCCATGTCTCGCAGTGTCCCCATGTCCCAGTGTCGTGTCCCCAGATGTCACAGTGTCCCTATGTATCAGTGTCTCAATGCCCCATGTCTCCAAGTGTCCTCTTGTTTCTCCATGTCACCCAGTGTCCCCATGTCTTCCAGTGTCCCCCGGTATTCCCATGTCTCTCAGTGTCCCCTAGTGTCTGTGTCCCCATGTCTCCCAGGGTACCCATGTCACTAGAACCCAGGCATGGGGACACTGAGATAGGGGACATTGGGAGACCTGGGGACACAGAGAGAAATGGGGACAATGGGCACTCGGAGACATGGGGACACAGGGAGACATGGGGACACAGACACTTGGGGCACTGAGACACCAGGGACACTGGGAGACTAGGGGACACTGGCTGGGCAACATGGGGACATTGAGACGCTTGGGGCACAGGGAGACATGGGGAACCTGAGACAGTTGATGACACTGGCTGGGACACATGGGGCCACTGGAAAAATATGGAACACTTGAAGACATGGGCACATTGAGACACCAGTGACATAGACACTATGGAATTTGGCTGGGAGACATAGGGACACTAGGAGACATGGGGACTGTGTCCCTAGTGTCTCAGTGTCCCCATGTCTCTCTGTGTCCCCAAGTGTCTGTGTCATAATGTCTCACATTGGACACTGGCTGGGAGACATGGGGACACTGTGTCCCTAGTGTCTCAATGTCCCCATATATCCCAGTGTCCCCAAGTGTCTGTGTCATAATGTCTCCTAATGTCCCTTAGTGTTTCAGTGTCCCCATATCTCCCAGTGTCTCCATGTCGCCTTGCAGCCTTTCCCCCTATCCTTCACTTCCCTGAGCTGTAGGCTGGGAGTTGCTGTCTGGACTCTCTGTCGCTGCTCCCCTGCGGATCAGTGAGTAGAGAGATGCAGGTATATGCTGTAACTTCCTATCCCTGCCTCTATCCACACACAGCAACCCCTACTGGCCAGTGCTGGTATTGCATCGTAATCTCTGTTTATACTGAGAAAAATACCAGCATTTGTATTGCCAATATGACTGCAATATCGGCACCGGCCAGGCAGCCTCAAATACTAGCTGTGCCAGAAAAATACCAGCCAGGTGGAAACCCTAAGAGTAGAGTGTAAAACAAATTGTTTTTAAAAAATTATTATAATTTTTTGTTTTCAATGGGCCTGGAGCTGCAGCTCCTTTAGCCCCTATGTTAATCTGGTCCTGCTGAAGGGGAAATGCAGACTTTTGATAGGCATGCTAGTCTTGCAATAGTCATATGAAAAGCTGTACCCCTTTCTTTACTCAGAGTACTCTAATTGGACTGGGCAGAAATCACAGCAACCGTACCTGCTACAATCTGTTTTCCAACATAGTGAATGGTACCTACTGGAACATTTATCCACATGCTGGGTCAATGGATATTATTACAAGACTATTAACCCCTTAGTGACGGATGACGGACCCGGTCCGTCATGCTGGGGTATCACTTAACGACGGCAGTGATCAAAATACAGATCACGGGGGCGTGGCTTGGCGCAGACAGCGAATGGCCGCCTAATCCCAACACTCCGCGTCCTGCTGCCCCAATCTGCTACCATCCGCACGAACCAACGCAACATGGGTCGCACAAAACGGACCCAGATGACCCCCTCGACACCACGGATGCAGGGAGAAGCCCCTTCCTCGTCCATCCGCGCCTACCTCCGCACTCCAGAGATCCTCGCCTCGCAACACGAGGTATCCAAAATGGCGCCGTCCTCCCCCAGCTCCTCGATCTCCGAGGACAGCCAGCAGCCGACTGACATCAGGGACAGCAGCCCGCCGGACTGGTATGCCTGTTTGCCTCCCTGCCGAAAAAGGAAGACCTGCAAAAGATTCTGGCGGAGGTAAGATCTACACTCCGCTCCTCCCTGTCAGCACTAGGCGGGGAGGGTAGAGGCCCTGGAAACTGCAGGCCCACCAGCCCCAAGCAACTCACAGCACTCCCATGACACACAGTCACGGCAAATCACTGACCTGCGGCTCCATGTTGAAGACCTGGATAACAGGAGCCGCAGGCACAACATTAGGGTGAGGGGGCTGCAGGAAGCACAGGGACCCGAAGACCTAAGGGACACACTAATCCCCATCTTCAACTATATCCTGAACAGGCCCCCTGAGGCACGGCTGCATATAGACCGAGCACACCGTGCCCTCCGCCCCAAACCACCACCATCAGCACCCCCGAGAGACGTCATATGCCACATCCAAGACTTCCAATTGAAAGAAGCAATCATGAGGGCGGCTAGGGCGGAGAGGACCTGGAGGATTGGAAGGCACAGGGTGGAGCTCTATAATGATCTCTCCCATATCACCCTACAAGCAAGACGGCCCTCCGGCCAGTCACCACTGCGCTACAAGACCAACAAATCCGTTACCGCTGGCAGTTCCCATTCGCCTTAGTAGCACGCAAAGGCACGATGGAAGCCACCATACGGACGCCAGAGAATGTTCCAATCTTCCTAGAAGCACTTGGGCTCCCACCCATCCAGATAAGGGATTGGTCGAACTGCCCCCTTAACGACAGACTCACGGGCAGGCCGGTAACGCACACATTATCTCCTGACGAACAAGACGCAGGCACGGCCCCACCGCACCAAGCTGCACCCGAGGAGTAAAAGCTGCCTGAAGCTGGAGACTACACCAGAACCTCTTCCACAACTAAAGACCGAGGGGAAGGATGCACGGACTTATGGACAGGACGCGACCTACCCCACCCCCGCCTCGTGATTTTGGACTTGTACCCATACCACAGGAAAGACCAGACCAGAAGAACATCTACCCTTGGAACCAGAAGAAATACATGGACAGAAAATACTAATTTTTTTTATTTATTTATTTTTTTACATTTTTCAAGGGTTTTTTTTTTTTTTTATCTTTTTCTTTTTTTTTCTTTTTCTCATGTTTATGTACCTATGCAAATGTACTTTAATTAATTTATTCATTCTCTCCCAGTGTACGAGCTGGGCCCACCCTGCTCACTATTTCATATTGCCCCTCGCTGAAATTTGAATACCCGGACGACAACCCCTGAAGGCCGGTAACACCATGCCTAGACCGCACTTGGGACAAGCAATGGGGAGGGTGGGATTCAGGAGATCTGACTCACACGACCGGGGGGGAGGGAAGGGAGGGAGGACTGAAATACGAAGTTGCACGTAGGGATTACGGACACCAGAACACCTGCCCGACACGTTGGGGAGAGACTAGTGAACCCCAAGACTTGCAATGTGCATCTACCCCTGGCTGCGGCCCCATCTGACAACCCTCTGACCATTGGACAGAGACCCACCACGACTGACTACTACCGCAGGAAACCACCCTGACTGGAGCCGGCAACAGATGACCCCAGAAGACAGGCACCACACAGTATTCACCAGGAGGACCGCGGGGGGACGGGATGGCTGGTGCCACCGTCCAGACCTTCCTCCCTGGCCTCTGATCCGACTGAGGGTTGGCGGGGGACAGGGGGAAATTTAAAATTATATTTTTCCATTAAAGGACGGAGTCCACGCCCCGCCCTCCTGCATGGCCCGGCTTCCCCGGACTCCCCTGGCCGCGGACACGATGGCGCGGCCGGGCGAGCCCTGGTGACCCCGCTGGGCCCTGTGTTCCCCCCTGCACCCCTATTATGGCCTAGACCGGGTGTCGCACTCCAGACAGAACCCGACGGACACATATACTGACACCCGTTTGACAACTGGACTGGGAACTGGGACGGGAGGGTCTCATACCACAGACGGCTTCAGAAGACGGTAACTGATTGTTTACTATAGTTCACTCACTGGTCATACTGGGACGTTATCTAATGTTGAAGTGTTATACTTGTTATACCTTGATGTTTTACCCATGGAGGAGGACCCCATGCAGTGCTGATCCAGACCCACTACCACGGTAGCCCCAACGGTCAGAGGCACGCCACCCACGCTCCACCGGGTTTACTGCCATACAACAGGACCGGGACGCCGGGTTACGCTCCCTGGCGGACACCGCTCCTGAGGCAAATTACCCCTCTCTCACGCCACCACTCAGGAACGGCGGACAAGACACAGGTACCAACACACCACATACTAGATAAAAGGCAGCAGGCCTGCAGTATCTACCCTACCTACTCCCCCACCACACACCTACACCCTTGTGGGTGAGACCCCACACCGGCGGGCCGGGTGCGATCCCCCTCGTGCCCCCGACTGGAAGCCAGCAGCAGCGCCGGTCGGGCGTGCCCGTGGGACTTCCCCCGGCTACGTCACCCCCCCTCCACACTACCTTTTCTCTGTCTGCCCCCTCTCCCTCCCCTCCCTCCCTCCTCCTCATTCCCTGCTCCCTGGGCGGACCGCCTCCCCCCCCGCCCCCGAGATGCCCGGGACTACACACCGCTCAGGAATCGAGCCACGGCCAGCACCCACCCTCTCGCTCTATTCGATCAATGCGAAAGGACTCAATTCCCCACAGAAACTGGCGAGAGCCCTACGGTAGCTGAGAGCACTACGTATCTCTATCGCCTTTTTCCAGGAAACGCACTTCAAGACGCGCAACCATCCACAATTCTCCTCTAAATACTACCCACTGGAGTCAAAAACCAAAGGAACATCAATCCTCTTTTCCTCCGACACCCCTTTCAGGAAGGAAGCGGAGATAGAAGACCCAGAGGGAAGATACCTCTTCCTGAAGGGCACCATACACCACACCCGCTTCACACTGGCGAACGTGTACCTACCCAACAAAGGCCAGAAACCCTTCCTCAACAAAATCCTAGCAGCCCTAGAACCCTTCAGTGAAGGCACCCTGATACTTGGGGGAGACCTCAATGCCCTCTTGGACCCGAGACTGGACACCTCTACGGGCACCTCAAACCTCCCGGAACACGTGCTCCGAGGCATGAGGGAGACTTTGCACGAATTTCAACTATCCGACTGCTGGCGGGTTCTACACCACGCTGACAAAGACTACTCATACTACTCCCCGGCCCACAAATCCTACTCCCGAATAGATTACTTACCGCCACCTCGATGACCTGCACTCGGCCATGATCGCGCCAATGACTTGGTCGGACCATGCTCCGAACATTATCACGCTCACGTAACCCATGCCCTTCCACAAACAACGGGTATGGAGAATCAATGAATCGCTATTGGAGGACCCACTGCTCAAAGCAGAAATAGAAGATCAACTAGAACATTTCTTCCTCACGAACACGCCAAGAGACTCCACACCGGAGACCGTCTGGGAAGCGCATAAATGCGCAATACGAGGCACCTTAATTCGCCAGGGAGCGCAGCGCAAGAAACTGCGCGCCAAAGCTATCATGGACCTCATCCAGACGGTCGCGAACTGGAAAAAAGACACAAAACCACACTGGACGAGCAGGCATATACAGATCTGGTCGGGGCCCGAGCTGCCTTAAACTCGCACCTATCCCACAAGATAGCATTCCAACTACGCAAGGCACAAAATAATTATTACGAATATGGCAACAAAAGCAGCAAAATGCTAGCCAGAGCCCTCAGGAAGAACAGACAAAAAAGCTTCATAAACAAAATTGTCCACAATGGCACGACTCATGCCACGCCAAAGTCCATAGCCGAAGGCTTCCGGAATTATTACGAAACACTGTACAACATCTCTCCGTGGGGCACAAACTCAGAGGAAAGAGAACTCAACAACCACGCCTTACGACGACAGGCTTACCTAGACACCCATATCAGCCGAAAATTAGACGAAGAAACAGCACACTCCACTGAAGAGCCAATTACGGCAGAGGAACTATCCTTAGCCCTTGAAACTGACCAAAAATGGGAAGAGCCCAGGACCGGACGGCTTTACCACCAAATACTACAAGACGTTCTTTAAGACCTTGGCCACACCCCTCCTTAATATGCTAAACAACCTGATCGACGGTGGCACGCTAGACCGGAACACGCTACTAGCGCTTATTGTAGTATTACCAAAGGAAGGGCCAATCTCCCTGTTGAATGCGGACCTAAAACTGCTTGCAAAGATTATAGCGCTACGTATTCAACCAACCCTGCTGATACCGGAGAAACTGACGGAAGCCAAGCACAGAGAAGTGGACACAGGTTTCTTCAGGAAGGAAGAGATTCTTTATTCGATTCACCGACCGGGGCTCAGAGGGACTAATGTCACCCAAATACAACAAGATCTGAGCCCAGAACTGACTGTGTAAATGCATAATATAGACATATAGCTCCTCCTATAGTTAACTCTACCCACATATACTCTTTACCCAATCAGCTGAACAAAGCCTAACTTCCCTTACCTGTTAGACCACATGGCTCACCCAAAACAATGGAGGAGGGGAAGTGTTTTTAGTTTCTGCATTCCTGCACTTGCTCAATACAGTGTTGATTGTATCTTAGCTACGTGTAACTGACTAACTGATACACCAACAGTTACACATATGCCACATGGCAATCTTGTCCTAGTAAATTTATTTTTACTGAGATTCCACCACATTCCCCCCTTTGATGAATCTGATATTTCACAATTCCAGATGCATCACTTAACCATAGTTTGCTTACACCTCAGGTTGCCATGAATCAGAACAGACCTCGTAAGCATCTTAGCATCATTACAAATTCCTTCAGCACTCCTCATTCTGAATATATTCTCTCTGGGCTAAGGGTTCATACTTGCAAACAGCCATTACATGCGCAGCTGTTTTCCTTTCTGTCGTGCTCTCTATGACACTCTGTATGGACCTAATTACCAGTGGAACCAAACATGGTAGAAAGAGACACACTATAATCAACATGACTCCTCCTACCAATGTCTTGATCCCTCCAAGCTGCTCGTACCTACTTCCAAACCAAGTACTAGAATTGTACCCATTCCAGGCTTAAGTCGGTACATGCGTCAGTTTAGCCATGTGGCTTATGAGATCAGCCACTGCCTGCCCTTCATCATCTATGTGCAGACAACAGTTGCTGAGATTGAACTTTCCACATACACCTCCTTCTATTTGCACTGGAAGTGAATGGAGGACTTTATCAACAGCCCAACTGGTTTACCTGGTAAGAAGGCTATGTGCTTTACAGAGGAATCCATAATTGCCTAATGGTAGAATGAGGCTTGAATCCCTGTATTAGAATACAATAACACTTCATGGGCATACAGTTTGGCTGTTAACCAGTTCCCTCACATATTACATCCCTCCTATTGGCAATGAAGCGCGCTAAGGTTTCTAATACTGTTTTATTTATTAGGGTCCCCTGTGAGTCTCCATTCCGGAGGGTCAACCAAATTGTACGGGGTTGATACTCTGGATTGAAGCACTTAGGTTCGCCTACTCCTAAATGGCATACACTATACTCTATACCTAAGTATCTACACCTTGATACATATCCTTTACATTCATATTGTGAATGCCAAATTAGGGTCTGGGAAATATGATTACCTGTTATAGTAGTCTTAATGCAAACCTCACAGCTAGGTGTGTCGGTACCTCTACCTTCCTGAATAATAAAAAACATAAAAATACACATTATCAAGAGCACTTCTTTCGACGTCTTCATCCTCAGTCTTTGTCCGTGCGATGGCACCTCAGCTTCCAGGATGTAAGGGCTGCAAGGAATGGAGTTCTGCAGGTCCTCTCTTCCCTTCACAGAGGTCCCTTCGAGACACCCTGGCTATGTCACTTGGGTGAGTGGTCTGGCTTTATTATGGCCGACAAAACACTCACTTACTGATCTCTTTAAACACACTTGTAATCCCAATATCTCCTCGTTACTCCGACTGAGTCATGCGCTTTAACCGGATCTTGCAAGGATTCTCTGGATCTATGGTAGCTTGTCAGGAATCTGCCGCTGGTTGTTTTTTTTTTATTTTTTTTTTATTATAGAGTAGAAGTGCCATTCTTCTTCCCTTTGCACCGATACTGATATTATGCCTGGTGATCTATTAAACTTCAGAGACGTTGATCCGTTGGGTTTAAAAGTTATCTGGGCTTGAAGCTTTGATAATAGATCTCGTCCTAGAAGCTGAACTGGACACTCCAGCATATATAGGAACTGGTGCTTAACAAAATGGCCTCCTAGAATACAAGTATGACTCCTGAGAATTGGTCTAGCAGCGCTTTTCCCAGTAGCTCCTATCATAGTTATAGTCTTCCTGAAGGAGGAGCAACTAGGTTAGTTACCACAGAGTACTCAGCACCAGTGTCAATCATGAAAGAGCTCCTCTTTCCCTCTATTGATACATCGACCATAGGCTGCACTCGGCTAAAGGGGGATGGAGCCCAGTCGGTATCAATAGTCTTCCATGACAGTGTCAGCCAGACCGACAAAATCTCTATCTTCTCTATCCCTTAATCTCTGGGTAGGGGAATAGTATCTACTTCCCTGAACACCTCCTCTGTTACTACTGTCATTCCCTCCAAGACTTTCTCTATAGCCACCTCTGTAACCATCTCGTAACCTTCTCTCTTGTCTTATCTATAACTTGCTTTATATTCCCTCTGTGGGCAGTCACTTTTCCAATATCTTTCCTCTCTACAATACGCACAGTGATTCCTACTTCCTCCCTTACTCAGCCTATTCTCAACTCCTCTATTCACCTCCCTTCCCTGTCTCTCTACACTTATGATAGCTACAGCTAGCATATCTGCCTTCATCCTCATTTTACGTTCTTCCTCCTGCTTTGTTTCAATCTCCCTGTTCATATACACCTGACTTGCAATTTCCATTAACTGTTATATGGACATTCCTACAAATCCCTTTAACTTTAGCAATTTTCTTTTGATATCACCTTGGGTCTGGCTGACAAATGCTGAGTTGTTCATTCGAGAGTTCTCAGGGGCCTCTGGATTAAAAGGAGTATATAATCTATAGGACTCCAGCAATCTCTCATAGAAAGCACTAGGTGACTCGTCGGCTTTCGTAAAGGAATTATGGGTCTTCCAATTAAACAGATCAGTCATGGTAAAAGGGACATAAACAAATACAGGGTCTGCCAACTGTAATTGACCATTAATATCAATGTGTGGTGGACAAGGGTAAGCTACAGTGGCATTTGTAAATTTGTAAATGTCATTTGGCATTTGTAAATGTCAAAGTTGGAGGGCACCGGTCATTTGTCAGGTTAGGGTGGGACTTAGATAGGGTTGTTTAGTCATAGGTTCCGGTCGGGGAGTGGTGAGGTAGGTGGAAATGGATAAATTAATTTTACTGGTCAGTAACTCGGTTTACAAAATGTTTCGGACAGGGCTAGGAGGAGCCTGACCAGTAACCAAAAATGGTAAAAGTGTATTCCAGCGTCCTATACCATTGACCATTTCATCCAGTTGTATTTCAAAACTAATTTACTGTTTACTAAAGGCACACAAGGCTCAGTAATTATTGTGTTATGTCAGTGGTTATGGTGTTTTCAGTGGTTATGGTATTATCAGTGGTTATGGTGTTTTCAGTGGTTATGGTGTTTTCAGTGGTTATGGTATTGTCAGTGGTTATGGTGTTTTCAGTGATTATGGTATTATCAGTGGTTATGGTGTTTTCAGTGATTATGGTATTAATCAGACAGATTAGCACAGAGGCCATTCTCTACTACATAAGATAGTCAGGTGAATTGGAGCCAATTTAACCCCAACATCACACACATTATATCCCTTTTTAAAGTTATTTAGCATACATTCTAAGGGATCAACAATCTTTGAATTCTGGCGCATCCATACTTAGCAACGGAGCGTCTAATTCAAAGAAACACAACAAACACACCTCCAACAGTCACACTCGTTTCCCTGGCAACAGCACCATGTGGCACAGTTACTAGGTCAAACTCATACAACAAAACATACAGGGAATTCCCGTACACACACAGCTGTTACACCAGTCACTAAATAACTAATACTGTGCCCTTTGGCGAAACTATACAGTCACCCACGCTATAATTCCCTATATCTGAATTACCCGTCTATAACATACCCCAGTAACATCGTCTTTACAAACAGTAGTTATAGTACGGTTAGCATTGGTTAGAGTACAATTTAAAGTCACAGTTCAATTAGTAGTGGTTATGGTGTTAAACATACAACATAGATGACAGTTATTAGTAGTTATTTACAATATCAGTAGTTATTATACATGGTTATGGTACCGTGCGCTATAATACAGTTACACACTATTCACACTCTCGCTAGACGGCAGAGCTCACGCTATCTGGCAAGATATACACTCTACTACAACAATCTTTAACACATTTACAATTCCCAACTAATCTATTGGCCAGTACCTCGATGGACTACCTAAAACTATTTACATCCGTTTTGGTTAGCCACGCTGCCCAAGCACCACATATAGCGAACTAGAGGGCGGAATTTACACAGAACCCTCTTAGTCTATATACTCTATCAAAAATCTAGTGGGTTCCAAATTTACACGCCTTCCCACATAGCCAAGATAGGTTGAGATCTAGCGGACCGAATTTACATAGACGCCGCTTAGTCTCCCGGTCCCTCCGACCTAGCGAACGTAATATACACCCTAGAACGCTAGTCTAGACAAGACACCGGTGTCCGGCTTGGGCTATTTACACAGAACCCAGCCTGACTCCAAACCAAAATTAAACGGGCTGACTACAGGGCGTTTAATTGAGCGGTGCGCCTTCGCTCCTTCCCTCCACTGGAGGAGGGGGCAGATTCCATACACAAATAACCCCTTATGGGCCTACCGCACAATCGGTATCCAATACCCCTAGTGGGTCCACCGTCTAAAACAGTAGTCGTCTTACCTCCTCGTTCCTGAACCTGGGTTCACACTCATCGACGGGGCACCCCAGCACTTACTACGTAGAGGCCGATGATCTCCTGGACAACAGACCAGTGGCGCCGAGACGAAAGGAGGTCCACGCAGAAGTTCAGGGGTGCAGCCGTAGGGAGCATGGGCAAAGATAGACGTCTCACGCCTCTGCTTCTCAGCTACCGTTGAACGATGAGCTTCCCAGCCAATTGCACCAAATGATATCGGAGAAACTGACAGAAGCCAAGCACAGAGAAGTGGACACAGGTTTCTTCAGGAAGGAAGAGATTCTTTATTCGATTCACCGACCGGGGCTCAGAGGGACTAATGTCACCAAAATACAACAAGATCTGAGCCCAGAACTGACTGTGTAAATGCATGATATAGACATATAGCTCCTCCTATAGTTAACTCTACCCACATATACTCTTTACCCAATCAGCTGAACAAAGCCTAACTTCCCTTACCTGTTAGACCACATGGCTCACCAAGAACAATGGAGGAGGGGAAGTGTTTTCAGTTTCTGCATTCCTGCACATGCTCAGTACAGTGTTGATTGTATCTTAGCTACGTGTAACTGACTAACTGATACACCAACATTTACACATATGCCACGTGGAAATCTCGGCCGGCTAAATTTAATTTCCACCGAGCTTCCACCACACTGCCACAACTGATCCATCCGGACCAGGTGTGGTTTATCAGAAACAGGGAAGCACGAGACAACACTACCAAAGTGATCAACCTGATACACGCAGCCAGAAAGACCATGGCGCCTTCGCTTCTGATATCTACAGATGCGGAGAAGGCATTCGACAGGGTGGATTGACCTTTTCTGTTTGACACGCTGAAACAAGTGGGACTAGGATCAAACATGCGGGCATGGATCGGAGCTCTATACAGCAACCCAACCGCACGGGTCGACGTAAACAACACTCTGTCAAAACCGTTCGAGATACGGAATGGCACCAGACAAGGGTGCCCCCTCTCGCCCCTATTGTTCGTCTTGAGCCTGGAACCATTTCTTAATGCCATAAGGGAAAGGCCAGATATCAACGGCATACGCGGCGGATGGGGAGAGAGCAAAATATCAGCGTACGCAGATTACCTACTATTCACAGTGCAGAACCCATTAGCATCACTCCCGGCCATTATGCAGGAATTCGAACAGTACAACGCCCTCACAAATCTCCAAATCAACTATACAAAATCGGAAATTCTCCACATCGGATGTGACCGCACACTGATAGCATCACTTAAAACGCGCTTCCCACTACGCTGGTGCAAGGACGCAATCAAGTACCTCGGAGTTTGGATAACCTCTGATATCGCGCACCTCTTCCGACGCAACTTCCCTCCCCTACTGGAGACGGTGACCGCAAACCTCAAAACGTGGACGGTGCCTCACATCACCTGGCTGGGGCGGGTGAGTGTCCTCAAAATGAACGTGCTCCCAAGGTTCCTGTACCTTCTGCAGACACTGCCAATACCAATCCCTCAGACATTCTTCGCTCAGGTGCGCAGAACCTTCACAACATACATATGGAACAACCGGATGGCCAGAATTAAATATGAGATCCTGATCAAACCCAAACCGCAGGGCGGCCTTGGGCTCCCTGACCTAGCCACCTACCACCGAGCGATCCACTTACTACGGGTAATCGAATGGACAACAACACCCCCGACAACAACACTCTGGACGAACATGGAAGCCAGCTTCACGACCCTTCCTCTGCGAACACTCCCGTGGCAACCCAAACCACCAGTGACCAGGGGAGACCGAAGCCACCCCACAATAGCCGCCACCCTCCACATCTGGAAAAAAATACAGGCAGGGGCAGACCTCTCCCCACCGACCTCTCCCCTTTACCCCATCATGGGAAATCCGGTATTTAGGGGCCTGGACACCGCCCGGACAATGACCAGCCTGGGACTGATGCCACAATGTAACCTACATCACCTGCTTACAAACGGAGCCATCACTCCACTCCCTGAACTGCCCACACCGGAACCTCCAGATCTATTGACAAGATTTAGACACCACTAGCTTACACTCAGACTCAAACAAGTACCTAACATAAACTCAGCTGACAGACCGCTAACCACGTTCGAGACACTCTGCACCCAACCGCCCTCCCCCCCCCCCACCACATGCCATATCGCTGCTTTATCGGCTACTGCAGACACCACCAATGAACCAGAACTTTCCGTATTTCACTAAACACTGGGAACGAGACTTAGGCCACCCTTTGACAACAGAACAATGGACCAACGCCTTTACGCTGACGCATAAGTCGTCAATCAGCACGAAATACCAGGAATCCGGGTACAAACTAATTTCTCACTGGTACAAAACCCCAGAGAAACTCGCATCTATTAGCAACACATGCGCACCGGAATGCTGGAGATGTGGCAAGGAGCTGGGCACGCTATTCCACATATTGTGGTGGTGCACCAAGATCCAGCCATATTGGCAAGAGATACACCGGATCATGTCGGCGCTCACAGACGACTCGGTAGAATACACCCCAGAAACCTATCTGCTCCACATGACCCCCATACCGCTGAAGACCTACAAGAAAACCGTCATTCCATATTTGATAAATGCAGCGCGCAGCCTCGTCCCGACCTTCTGGAGGCAGAGCTCAGCCCCCTCCACCAAAGACTGGATCGCGAGAGTGGAAGACATCAGGAACATAGAGGAAATCATCCTGATGGCAAAGGGGAAAAGCCAAATCTACCAGAAAATCTGGTACCACTGGACACATTGGCTAACAACAATCTACCCAACCCGGAATGGAAATACACAACTCTCCACGGCGACAGAACAGCCCCCATAGTGCACAAGGACACCTTATATGACGGAACCGCCTCCGGATGCCTCCCAGCGTGGAGCAGGGGGGGGGGAGAGGGGACCCGGAGCTGACCCGCTGACACCCCCTCTCCTACTAGACCCCATCCTCTACCTCCAGACCAGACCCTCCCCCCCCCTCGCCCTTAGGCTCTTCCGTCACTCCAGACTACTGGATGCAAGTCCCCTCCACTATAGAGGAACATTCCACACACATAGACGGCCTAGGCCGAACTACCACACAGTGGCAAAGGACCCTCTTAACACAAACCCGACACCCCTGACCCACCCTCCACGATCCTTCACCTGTGTCAGGGTTTCTTTGCTGTTTCAAACAGCAAACCTTTCTGTTTCAGTGATTGAGTTTGCAGCTGCAATTACTATGAGCTGCTTCTGCTTGTTGCCACGGTTACTCACCTGTGAGTAGTAATCAACCCTGCTGCTAATCAGTTCTGCCTATTTAAGCAGCTAAGCCCAGAACCTCCTTGCCCTTGCGTGGTTTCCTGTTTCCCAGAAGTCTCCTTGTTCCTGTGTTTCCTGTTTGATCCTGGTTCCTGACTCCGGCCTTGTTCCTGACTCTGCTGCTCTCCGTGCTCCTGATCCTGGCTTGTCTGACTACCCGCTCTGGTGACTGACCCCTGCTTGATTCCTGGACTTTGCTTTTGTTTATTATTTGTTATTTATTAATAAAGGTGTGTTTGCATCTACTTCTGTCTCTGTCTGGTTCCTGGTCCCTGACATTACGCAAGGGCCATGAATACAGATGGTACAGGCAAGACACCTATACCTAACCTGCTTACCCAGTGGGACCAGCAGAACCACCATTTGGACCAGTATGCCCATCTGGATCCAGTACCCGGCCAGCCTGCGATTGCGGCCGCCTCTGCCTCACTTCCTGTTCTAGCACCGGTTGTAGCCTCCAAACCTGTAGCGGCTAGAGAAATGACTGGGTCTGTCCCGCTCCCTCAGCATTTTGGGGGCGACCCAGCACAGTGCAGAGAATTTATAAATCAGGTTAAAGGATACCTTGAAACCCTGCCCCAGGCATTTCCTACAGACAGTGACAAAGTTCACTTCATGATTTCTTTGCTGTCTGAAAAGGCCCTAGCTTGGGCAAAACCTCTCTGGGAGGCGGAAAAGCCTATTATTTACAATTACCCTGAATTTGTTGCATCCTTCAATAGGGTTTTTGATATTCCAGCTCGCTCCACCCCTACTGCCGAACTACTCATGTCTAATTCTCAGGGCACAAAAACTATTGTCGAGTATGCCAGTGAATTCCGTACCATGGCAGCAGAGGGTGGCTGGAACAACGAGACTCTTGTGGCTGCCTTTGCACAAGGTCTCTCCGATGTGTTTAAAAATGAGATTGCAGCCAGAGAATTACCTAAAGATCTCGAGGAACTGATATCATTTGTCACCCTCATTGACATCAGACTCCGAGAGAGATCCTCATCCAAGGAGCGCCTGCGGAGGCCTCTTGTAAATTTGACACCGAGCTTTTCTTGCCCACCCGAACCTCCCTCACCTCCCTTGCCTCCTGGTCCTGAGTCCTCTGTCTGTGTGGAGCCAAGGCGGTTAGGCTTCTCACGCCTCTCGGCCGAGGAGAGAGCCTTTAGGAGGAGGGAGGGCCTGTGCCTATACTGCGGACACCACGGTCACATGTTAAAGTTTTGCCCGATCCGTCTGGCAAAGGGTCCGTACCCAAGATACTGTCAGGGGCAGATCTTGGGTGGCCTTTCTGCAGACCCAGAGATATGTGTGCACAAACCCTTGGTGCCTGTTATCCTCTCCTGGTCTGATTCATCCATTGAAACCCGGGCGTTACTTGATTCTGGGGCCGCAGGCTTGTTTATAGATTGTGCATTTGCAGCAAAGCACTCTATACCCTTACAGTCTCGCAACTCCCCACTAGCCTTCGAAGCCATCGATGGCAGACCAATACAGCCAACCCATGTGACCCAAGAAACCGTGCCCATATCTCTGGCTGTAGGGGCTCTACATCATGAGACGACCCAATTCCAGGTCATTTCCTCTCCATATTACCAGGTTGTTTTGGGATACCCTTGGTTACAGAAGCATAACCCCACAATTGATTGGCGCAAAGCTGAGATATTATCATGGTCCCAGCAATGCACATTGTCCTGTCTCCAGAAACCGGTCAAAGTTTTGGGCGCATGTTCTGCCTCTTCCTTACCCGCTGAGTACCATGAATTCCAAGATGTATTTGACAAGGGTCAAGCCAGCGTTCTGCCACCACACCGTCCGTATGACTGTGGTATCGAACTCCAACCGGGTACCAATCCTCCCCGGGGCCGGATTTACCCACTGTCTGTAGCAGAAAATCGAGCCATGGAGGAGTATGTTACCGATGCACTGTCTAAGGGTTTTATTCGGAAGTCATCTTCTCCTGCCGGGGCCGGCTTTTTCTTTGTAAAGAAAAAAGATGGCGAGTTGAGACCCTGTATCGACTATAGGGGTCTCAATCGCATTACTATTAAGAATGCCTACCCCATTCCACTAATCACGGAATTATTTGACCGCCTCAAGGGAGCAATGGTCTTCACCAAACTTGATCTGAGAGGGGCATATAATCTCGTCCGGATAAAAGAGGACCACGAATGGAAAACCGCATTTAACACCAGGAGCGGCCATTACGAATACCTAGTAATGCCCTTTGGTCTTTGCAATGCTCCGGCGGTTTTCCAAGAATTTATAAATGACGTCCTGCGAGATATGCTGCAGCAATGTGTGGTGGTTTATCTTGATGATATTCTGATCCATTCCACATCTCTCGAGAACCATCACGCAGACGTTTCTCGTGTTCTACAGAGACTGAGAGAAAATAGTCTGTTCTGCAAATTGGAGAAATGTGAGTTTCACTGCAAACAGGTTACATTCTTGGGATATGTTATCTCAGATACTGGATTCTCTATGGATCCGGAGAAACTTTCGGCTGTACTTAAATGGCCTCGACCTACGGGTCTTCGCTCTATACAACGGTTTCTGGGCTTCGCCAATTATTATCGGAAGTTCATACGCAACTTTTCTTCCTTGGTTAAACCTCTCACGGACATGACCAGGAGAGATGCTGATCCACAGCATTGGTCACAGGAAGCCATTACTGCCTTTGAGTCTCTCAAAGTCGCCTTTGCTGCTGCCCCTATACTGGCACACCCTAACCCTGCCTTACCATTCATTCTTGAGGTCGATGCGTCTGAGACAGGAGTGGGCGCCCTCCTGTCTCAACGTCCTAACCCAGAGAGTTCCAGGCATCCGTGCGGGTATTTCTCGAGGAAATTGAACCCGGCGGAATGCAACTACCAGATTGGTGATAGAGAACTTCTAGCCATAATTTTAGCTCTCAAAGAATGGAGGCACCTTCTTGAGGGTACTTCAGTGCCAATCCTCATACTCACAGACCACAAGAATCTAACATATCTTTCTGAAGCTAAGCGACTTTCCCCCCGGCAAGCTAGATGGGCTCTCTTCCTATCAAGATTCAATTATGTGGTTTCTTACTTGCCCGGTACAAAAAACATCCAGGCTGATGCCTTGTCTCGACAGTTCTCCCCTCCATCTAGAGAGGAGAGAACCCCTACTCCTGTGATTCCTCCGGACCATATACTGGCAACCATCCGTACTAACCTCACCTCACCCCTAGGCGAGGAGATTCTGGCTGCACAAAGTAATGCTCCTCCAGAGAAACCTAATGGCCGTTGTTTTGTACCTATTAACCTCCGTACGAAACTATTGAGTACATACCACGACTCCAAAGCAGCTGGACATCCAGGCAAAAACCAGTTAATCTGGTCCGTATCCCGGCAATTTTGGTGGCCTAGTCTCCGTTCGGATGTCACCGCTTTTGTAGCTGCCTGTCCTGTGTGCGCTCAAAACAAAACCCCACGACGCCCTCCAATGGGTCTCCTGCAAACCATACCTAATGGTGAACGACCCTGGACCCACTTGTCCATGGATTTTATCGTAGATCTTCCGGTCTCTCGTGGCAATACAGTCGTTCTCATGGTTGTTGACCGATTCTCGAAGATGTCGCATTGCATTCCCTTGAAAAAACTACCAACTTCCCAGGAACTTGCAACAATTTTTGGTCGGGAGATCTTTCGTTTGCATGGGTTACCCAAAGTGATAGTCTCAGATAGGGGTAGCCAGTTCGTGTCCAGATTTTGGAGAGCTTTTTGTACGCAAATGGGAATTCAGCTTTCCTTCTCCTCGGCCTACCACCCGCAATCCAATGGTGCAGCGGAACGAGCTAACCAAACACTGGAACAGTTTCTGCGTTGCTACATTTCTGACCACCAGAACAACTGGTCTAATCTGCTACCCTGGGCGGAGTTTGCCCACAATAGTGCGATTAATGCCTCCTCCCGGCTATCCCCGTTGCTGGCAAACTATGGGTTTCAACCGTCCATGTTGCCTGATACGTTCTTGCCACAGGAGATACCGGCATTGGAGGGACATCTCAGGGAACTCCGTTCCACTTGGGTGCAGGTTCAGAGTTCTTTGCAACGCGCAATGCAGAACTACAAACTCCAGGCCGACCGCAGACGCCTTCCTGCACCTACCTATCAGGTCGGAGAGAGGGTCTGGCTGTGTTCCCGCAACCTACGCCTCCGTGTTCCCTCACAAAAACTGGCACCCCGATACGTTGGGCCATTTCGTATACTTCGAAGGGTTAACCCTGTAGCTTACGCACTTGACCTTCCTGCTAACATGCGCATCTCAAATGTTTTCCATGTTTCCCTCTTGAAACCGTTGGTTTGTAATCGCTACACCAACTCAGTGCCACGTCCACGTCCTGTTCTGATTGACAATCATGAGGAATATGAAATACGCAGCATCATTGACTCACGGGTCTTCAGAGGACAGATCCAATACTTGGTGCACTGGAAAGGATACGGTCCAGAGGAACGCTCCTGGGTTCCAGCCTCTGATGTCCATGCACCATCCCTCCTTCGTTCCTATCACGCCCGCTTCCCCATGAAGCCCGGACCCACCAACAGAGATGGGGGGAATCGTTGAGGGGGAGGTACTGTCAGGGTTTCTTTGCTGTTTCAAACAGCAAACCTTTCTGTTTCAGTGATTGAGTTTGCAGCTGCAATTACTATGAGCTGCTTCTGCTTGTTGCCACGGTTACTCACCTGTGAGTAGTAATCAACCCTGCTGCTAATCAGTTCTGCCTATTTAAGCAGCTAAGCCCAGAACCTCCTTGCCCTTGCGTGGTTTCCTGTTTCCCAGAAGTCTCCTTGTTCCTGTGTTTCCTGTTTGATCCTGGTTCCTGACTCCGGCCTTGTTCCTGACTCTGCTGCTCTCCGTGCTCCTGATCCTGGCTTGTCTGACTACCCGCTCTGGTGACTGACCCCTGCTTGATTCCTGGACTTTGCTTTTGTTTATTATTTGTTATTTATTAATAAAGGTGTGTTTGCATCTACTTCTGTCTCTGTCTGGTTCCTGGTCCCTGACAACCTGCCAATGAGCAACCAACAGGTGGGAAACAAACAAAGGGCTAACATGACAAGATCCCCTCAGACTTACAGCTAGTAATAGTCCACGGAGGGGGTTTGTCTCAGCACAGGACTGCCAGTAACAAATGTCTGAACAGCCCCCCTACTCTGTTGGCTTACCTGGGATTAGTGTATGGATAGGCAGGGATGGCTCTGTATTGGCTTACTAGGATATCTTGCAAATTCCTTGGTTTAACTTAATAGTAATATTAGACTACCAGAGCATGGCTCTAAATATCCCTTCGGGGGGAAGGAACACATAGCCCCAACATCACACCAATACTCAGAACAGAAATGGCTAACACAACACACATAACACTTTATTATTACCGCGACGTTCGGGCATAATGGGGATGGGGCTAGGGCAGATGGCCTAAGCCACCTTGCCTCTACAGCACATACAGAAACTGGAGAAATATTGCTGAGCCTATATAAGCCGCTCCATCATTGCACACATCATTATAGATAAGTGTACAGACTGCTCCTGTGGGACAACCACATAAAACTTAGTTATGCCTTATGTTTAACCTATTTAGACGCTACCACTTATGCTGTTCTATCATTTTACGTTACCATTGTCTAGCGAATGAATCTGGACCACACTTCAACTTACTGTTCCAGAGTGCGACCATAATGATATCAATGCCTAATACGCCTAATACGCCTAATACACACAGCCGCCAAAAATAATATAACACATTGACGCTATCGTGATGTATAAGTGTACTTAGTTTAAGCTTTATGATACCGGCTTATGCAATTTTCTGTCATATTATTATGCCTCACTAAGCAGTCCCTCAACTCTATGTCAACCTAATTGTACGTATTATATCTTGTTCTTTTTTTAAAAAAATGTGCAGCCTACCATGACACGCAGTTTTTGAGCCCCATACAATGCTCACGTTACTGTCATGTATTATTGCATACCTGTGTTTGTACCAATGCACAACAAAAATAAAGAGTAATAAAAAAAAAAAAATACAGATCACAGTACTTTACTGTGATCTAGTTTTTTTTCTTACCATCAGTGGCTAAATTAGATTTTTTTTTAGTAACCCTAAGGGGTTAAATTTTAATATTTTATTTGATCAATTTGTGATTTAGTTAGTTGGGGTGGGTGGAATTGGGGAATTTAGAGATAAGCTAGTTAGGGGTGAAAAGTAAAAAAAAAAAAAGTTAAAAAAACTTTAGTTATTTTGTTAGAGTTTATTACCATTGTACACAATGTTTAGGAAGTATAGCACAGAGGAGGCTTTTGCCCTGTTAGCAGCCGACTCAGAGGCGACAGACACTTCCTCAGAGAGTGACACAGGGGACAGGGACTATGTTCCAGATACTGCAGGACCACCAGGAGAAATCGCTGATTCCCCTGATGCTGAATGTTGCGCATATGACTGGGTATCCCCTAATTTTTCACCAGACATCCCAGAGTTCACTGCCAATCCAGGCATACAGGCTGGCATGTCTGGCTATAATGCGCTGAATTGTTTGCAGCTGTTCTTGGGGGATGATATTTTTAGGGAGATAGTCACCCAGACTAATCTGTACGCTGAGCAATATCTGGCACACAATCAAGAGAGAGAGTAAATTGTGTGAAAGTGGCAGTGGCTATGTGTACACCGTCCGTGTATACGAAGGAAGGGATAGCCACCTTGATCCCCCAGGTTGCCCAGATATAGTAGGGACAAGTGGGAAAATTGTCTGGGACCTAATCATGCCGTTACTAAACAAGGGATATCACTTGTATATTGATAATTTTTATAATAGTATCCCACAATAATAGTATCCCACAGCCTGTGGCACTATCTGGAAGAGTCGCACAGGTTTCTCAAAGGCTCTAGCAGAAAAATAAAATAAAAAGGGGGGAACAGCAGCTCTCTGCCAGGATGAACTGCTGGCACTAAAGTACCACGATAAAAAAGTGTTCATCCTAATCACCATCCATGATGAAAGCACTCGCAAGGTCGCAGTTTGTGGCAGAGAGGAATTTAAACGGGTGCCAGTATGCATAAAACATTACAATCGGCATATGGGGGGAGTTGACGTAACCGATCAACTGATGCAGCCGTATTTGATTATGCGAAAGACCAGGGTATGGCACAAAAAAGTGGGCATATATATAATGCAGACGGCAATCCACAATGCCTTAGTAATTTTTAAAAAGGCAAATGCTGAGCTGAAATACACGTTTCTTTCATTTCAGTTTTAGCTAATTTCTGGGAGAGGGACCATCAGTGGAGCCTAGCAGAAGAATGGAGGCAGGTCACTTCTGCTTCAGAATTCCATCAACCTCCACAAAGAAAACACCCCCAAAAAGGTGCAGGGTGTGTTACAAGAGGGGCGTAAAAGCTGAGACCAGTTATTACTGCCCTGATTGCCCCTCTCAGCCCAGCCTATGTATTGGCCACTGTTTTAAAATTTTCCACACCCAGGCGGAATAAGTAGTTTTGGGGTGTGATTTTAGTCATCTGTCTGATTGGTTACCGAATCTTGTCTTTGTCTCCCGTTTATCCTGTCTTCTCTGATCCTTCACCTCGGCTTGTCCTATTGTCCTATTGTGTCTCTTTACTCCTTTGACCTCAGCTTGTAACTTGACTATTGTCTGCTTGTATAGCCTGGCCATTCTAAGGACCGGTATTACAAGTTTCTCTCTCTTTGTGGTCGGTGTGTTTTGGTTCCGGAATCCGTGACAGCGATGCCCGTGACGCAGACGACTGGGTACTACCCCCTGATACGTTTACGCCAAATATTCCCCCTTTCACAGCAAATAGTATGCACTTGTTCATAATTTGAATTGATGAGCTGCTTATATTTAAAAATAGATGTGGCCTTTGAGAGGTAATATGCAACCATGAACTGCTAAAATGAGACTTAGGCCCAGCATCCGCTTTTGGAAAATATGAAATTGGTGTGTCTCAAACGTGCCCCTTCAACATCCACATATCCCTGAAAAAGGTACACATGGGGGTATTGTTGTACTAAGACAACATAGCTGAGCAACATATTAGGTGTTTAACTGCTGTAGCACACATAAGGATTGCAAAATATACAGTAACATCTCCAAGTGTGTGTGAAAAAGGCAGAAAATACGCCAATTGCTACTAGACTTGGTACAAACTTGCAAAAAGATGATCATATGCTAAGGTTTAAAATATGCCTTTTGGGGGGGCGGGGCCGGACCGCCATGCTGACCGGTCGCATGCAGGAGAGGCTCCGGAGAAATCTGGCCTCTTAGGCTGCACTCAGAAGACACTGACCCAAAACAAACCCACCAGATACCCACACGGCCACGGCAGGGGTAGCAGATCCTGAGATCGGGAGTTTCAGACCCCCTGGAGGGGGCACGAAGCTTTGGGGGCTGCGGCCTACTCAAGAGAGGAGCGAGGTGGACGGCCGCCACCATGCCTCCCTCTCCAACTGCCACACGCTGACTTCCTGAGTCGCCAGCCGGTCCCGTTCACCCCCCCCTTTGGACCGGGGGGGTCATCCCGGTCCCCACACTGGGGAGAATTCGAGCAACAAGGAGCCTAACACCCAAGGCCTACTGTGCAAAATGGCGGTGACCCAAGGCACCTCACCTACTGCTCCTGCACCACGGAGTCCATAAGAGCTCAGGGCCCGCCACCGACCCCAGCGGGGACCCTAACAGCGGGTCTGATGACATAACAAGCAGGGGAGCTGAGAGCGAGCTACCAGGCACAAGCTCCACACCTTGAACACTACAACAAGACACCGGCCCTCGAGGCACACCCAAGATGGCGGCCGACTACTCACCCTATACTTAAAGTCTGTCTCCGAGCTCTGACACCATCAGGATACTGCCACAATCTCCCTACAAAGACGCAAAGCATAACATCGGCACTGCTGGCGCTTGCCTTACCTCAGCTGCCGGTCCATGCCTCTGAAGCAGCAGGGTGTATGGCGCCGGAGAGGGGACCACAACTGAAAGGGAGGCCTCGGCAAACAGCTGTCACTATTCCTTCCCCTCGCCGACCTTGGAGTCCCCGGAGGCTCCACTTAAAGCTGCATCATGGAAAGACACAGCAGCACAGAACACACTCGGTGAGTGCAACTCACACAAAGCCAGAAGACAGAGTGGATGGAGGATCTGCTGGGTCGGGAACCAGAATATCTTGGGCCAAAGCTTGCTATATGGGACTATGCCCTATCTATAGACGGTATTAGAAGTGGGGTGGCTCCTATTCTACCATCCTCTCTTTTCTACCTATATCACCCATTAAGCTGTTCACTCTTGTGTGACACTGCATTTTTCCATCTATGTTCAGAGTCTTTTTTTTTTTTTTTTCTTTTTTTTTTTTTGAAGAGTAACCCTGCAGTTAGTCATATATCTGGTCCTCCTCTCTGCGCTTGACACTCTTAGCACTCTTGGCACTCAAATATCGGAATGCACTGATTGATCCAGATGCTATAACTAACATGCATAGGCAAAACAGAGTGTTTCACTGTCTCACCCATAGAGGCACAGTCTCTGTCTCCCTTTTCTTTGCTCTTTGGTTATGTTATCTTTTGCTCCCCTTCCCTTGACTTACTAGTCTTACACCTCGCAAATTGTTTTCTTAGCGCTAGAAATACGCCTGCAGCCTATACAAACTACAGGACCAAGTGAGACCAGTATAGCGAGGGAACAGAATTATTCTACAACACTGTTATGTTATTATCTAAGTATTGCATTGTTATTTTGCGTTAATCAGCTAGAGCAACCTGTTGCTTGATTTATTTTACTCCCTCTTCCATGACAAGTCTTCCCTTTATCATTTTATTCTTTGTTATTATAAAAAGTGCAGTATTTTGACATTTCTCAACCTTATTAAGCCTACTCTGGTACATTCTTGTATACTCCCATGTGTAATGTCACAGTAAGCTTGTCTGTTATACTCTGCACTCACAAACTCTTGCGACTAAACTAGTATAAATGCGGACTGTATAGATGAGATAAGCTACATATCCAACCATATAGCGACTACATAAACGACTACAAAAACGAATCCACTAGCTTGTAACTCAGCTTGTAGACACAAATATAACTACTAGACCACTGTTTTCTTTTTATGTGCAACGCTGAGGCCCAACGCAGATATAATCGTTGGTCAAATCGATTGCTAACGTATACACAAAATTGCCTAGGTTAGCATGTTCAACAAAAATAAAATTTGTGCAAGTTTCTCATGCCACTGTTTAACTCATATGTAACTTTATGTAAATGAACGCTGTTGTGGCGTATGACAATGCCCTGTAATCTACTGCACAACAAAAATAAAGAATAAAAAAAAAAAAAAATATGCCTTTTGAAATACCCTGGGGTGTCTACTTTAAGAAATGGTAGGCCTTTGTGTTTTGTTTTTTATAACAGTCAAACTGCTATAATGCCCCAAATTGAAACATGGGCCAATCAAATCCATCTCTCAAAATTCTACTGTAAATACCGAAATGGACAGGTCTCCTATATGACACTGTAGCATCACGAAATAATGCCAAAAACATGCATTGGGGTGTCATTTTACTCGAAAGACTTAGCTGAGCATAATTTTGGGGCTTTGATCATAGTGGCACATATCAAATATACAAAATGCCTAGCAAAAATGTAATACGTATGTAAAAAATGGCAAAAACTATTTTTACCACAAACTTTGACATATATTGGGGGCATGTTAAGACACAATATGCACCATATGAGATACCCTGAAGTGTCTACTTTTACAAATGGTAGGCCTTTGTGGGGGGTTTGAACAGTCAAATCTGTCTCTCTCTCTGTCTGGGGGTATCATTGTACTCAGCATATGGAGCTGAACACAAAATAAAAAATTTGTACTGAAATAGCACACACCAACTTTACGAAATACACATGAAGATCTGTGTTATAAGTTTGTGTGTCAAAAACCAAAAAAACACAAAATTTTACTCCAATATTTAGCAGAGATTGGCGGTGAAATGGCTACGTTAAAAGTGTCAAAATAACCTTAGGTGAATAGCCTGTGATGTCTACTTTATATAAATATATACTGGTACTTTTGTGTGGCAATTTTGTTTTCTTTTATGGATATTGAGCTTACAAGACAAACATACCAAATTCTAAAATCGCTCCACATTAAAAGTTTTTTTTACTCATTTTGTTTTGTGACCTGTAACTACCAAAAACAACTTAAAATCCTAGACACATTATATATTATGTAAATTAGAACTAAAGTAATTTATTTGAATTACTTTCATTAACCTGCACTAATTATGAACACATTATTATTGCAAAAACTGTAAAAAAAAAAAAAAATGCAATATTTTTCCTTTTGTTTGCATTTTTTTTTTTTAATAATAAATAAGCATTTATATATGTATATGTTACATCAAATTAACGCCCTTTTTGTCCTTTAAAAACAGTATATAATATGTGTTGGTGCAATAAATTAGTAAAATGCAAATTGCAGTTGAACACAAACAGCAAAAAATGCAAAAATTGGTTATGTCATTAAGTGCAAGATAAAGCTTTTGAAGCTGTGTCCTTAACCCCTTCCCGCCGGATGACGGACCCGGTCCATTATGGCGGGGAAACAGTTAATGCCGAATGACGGACCGGGTCCGTCATGCGGTAAAGTTAACCCCAGATCGTGGCGATCGAGGGGTTAACGCTCCTCCAGTCTGCCTCTGTATTAGAGGCAGACCGGGAGCACCCAATCGCGCTGCCCCTGCAGCAGTGATCGCTCTGACAGGCTGTCAAAGCGAGCACATGTGCTGCAGGGACTCATGATCCGCCTCCCTGCTTTTCCGTGTTCTGTGTGAAGTGCAGGGAGATGGATCACTGCTGATCTGCTTCCCCTGTAAAAAAATAAAATAAAGTTAGTTTAAAATCCCACCCCCCTTCACCCATTTTAAATAAAAATTAACCCCTTCCTTGCCAATTGATCACTACCTACAGTGATCAAAATACAGACCCCTAAGGGTTAACTTATTTTTTTTTTAACCCTCAGGGGTTCATTTTATTTAATTAATTTAAATATTTTAAAATAATATATTTTGCTAGCTGGGGTGGGTGGGAATTATGGGAAATGGGGAAATTATGGTTAGTGCTGCTTACTGCTACTTAAGGGATAACGGTAAAAAAGTTTATAAAAATGTTAAATCTGTAAAAAAAAGTTTTAAGAAAGTTTAAAAAAATTAATACGCAAAAAAAAGTTTAAAACTAGTTTTAGAAAGTTTAAAAAAGTAAAAAAATACATTTAAAAATGCTCATTACCGAGGGGCGTGGCTTGACCGAGAACCAAGCTGGACGCATCTGTCTAGCTCTCCTCACTAACCCCGTTACAGAAAGCTTACAACGGCAGAAACAACACGAATTTGGGTATATCACCTTACCGACCCTACGCCCCTAACACCATGGACAAACGCACGCCTCGCAAACAGGCTATAAAACAGGCAAACTGGATGGCCACGGTGAAAGACCTTTTCGCGGCCTCGTGGCAATCCCGCCAAGATTGTGGCCGGACCAGCCCGAGGGCCTCAGTCTCACCAACGGACAGCGAGCCCGACCAACTACAGCGTACACCAGCATCGGAAACGGCCCACATAATAGCCGAGATGGCTGCAATGAAAAATGTCCTTGCTCGAGAAATAGAACGCAGCTCTAAAGCGGTAATGGCCGAGATTCACACGCTAGGGGCCCGGACCGCTGAACTAGAACAACGGGTCGAATCCACTGTGGCAGCTCACGACTTGGCCACAGACCACATCAACCGTCTTGCCACACGGCTGGAGGCTTCAGAAGCAGCACTAGAAGATCTAGCAAACCACTCATGCCGCAACAATGTGCGCATACGTGGCCTCCCCGAACAAGCAGATGAAGGCCCATTGTCAGCCACCATCCTCACAATCCTCCGACCTCTGTTGCCAGACATCCCGGACGAGCACTGGCACATCGATAGAGCGCATAGGGCCCTACGCGCCCGAAGAGAGGATAACACGAGGCCCAGGGATGTCATCGTGCGCTTCCTCCATTACCAAACGAAGGAAGCGGTGCTGCGACGGGCCCGGGAGATCCTGGTGAAACATAACAATGCGGAACTGGCTTTATACCAGGATCTGGCTCCGCTCACCCTCCAACGCAGGAGAGACTGGCGGCCGGTCACAGATTTACTAAGGGCTAACGCAGTGAGGTACGCGTGGGGTCACCCCTTTAAATTGCAAGTATTCAAACAGGGCAGACCCCACGTCCTCTTACCAGGGGCAAATCCAACCCCCTTTCTCAGAAGCCTGGGTATTATAAAACCTAACAACATCACTCTGCCCACCTCTGCGCTCCCGGCCCTGCAAGCACTACCTCGAGACTGGTATGAAGCGGCCGAGTAAGACCTCACCATCAGCAATCCTGCGACCTCCCTATACAACGAACCTACCACCCAGCAAACTAGTCGTGCACCCACTCCTTCATCAGACTCCACAAACGCTGAGTCTGCCACGGACCCTCAGCGACCCAGCAAGACACTCTTCTCCGCACCTCACAGACGACCGGCAACGAGAGAAAGAGCAGCCCCAATTACCACTTGCTCCGACGCCTCAACTACCCACCACCCCTGAGATTTTTCTTAGGACATCTACTACAGAATCCCCCATCTCTCCGACCCACCATGCGACTACCACAGCAGTCCATTGCAGCACCCTCTCAGTGCGATGCGAGTCGGGGGGCTAACCAACAGACAGCGCAGCAGCACAGCTCAGCAACGCAGCAGCACAGTTCAGCAACGCAGCAGCACAGCCTAGCAGCACAGCGGACATCGATGGACGTTTGCTACCCGGTTAATGGATCAACAAGATGCTGTCACCCCTCAAGACCGGACTAATTGGCCTCACACCGGAACTGTAATGTATAACGTTATATGATGCACTTGACACCAGACACCACAGAACACACACCTAGATAAGACCGCTAGGCACACACAGCCTTTCAGACATACGTGCTCCTATCAAAGCAAACCCTGCTTAGTGTGAGCAAGCCTTTGGTTAAGGCCTGGTACGCTACCTTCCTATTCTGATACGACTTCTTCTGGCTTTACCTTGACGTAGCTCATCCCCACACTCACCGAATTGGTGGTCCCTGGCCATATTACCGTTCCTATATTGGACCACAGGCAGGGAGCACCTATGAAACACCCTCAAACAAAACATCCTGACAATACAATTAGGACAACCATAGATAAAGGGGAAAAAAAAATAATTTAAATTTATATATATAATCATAACAACTATATGTCTCAGGACATGCAAAAAAAAAAAAAGACAATATATGTACATAAAAAACACATGCAGGGGGGCGGAGCCTAACTGCCGAGCCGACCAGACGTGCTGTAAAGCAGCTCCCGCAAAAATCAACGAAATCGGGGATATAAACCCCGTTAACGGACACGTACTGGAGCCTGAGTGCACCCACCGAATCAGGATTTCCATGGGGCGTCGAATGAAGCAACAAACAAGTCGCAAATCGCCCGGAAACCCGAGATCCGTTTATGGGGCCTACCTGTGCCGGAGCCAGGGAGAGACGGCCGCTCTCCTGGATGGTAATGCCAGGTATCGACCCTTTCAAGCACTCCTCTTTATTCCGCCCCCCCCCCCTGGACCGGTGGGGGTTATCCCGGTCCGCACTTTGCTCCAAAGGCACACAGCTAAGCAGACTGCTCAAGCATGAGACGGGCATACTAACCAGCAGGCCCTTAAAGAGACCAACTAAAATGGCGGACGACACATTCATCCACGTGTTGAGGGTGCAGAAGCTACCGACTGCACTCCTGAAGCGCCCAGAGGCGACACAGTCCCACTCCTGGGACTCACCAGGGTGGAGACAACAGACAGCCCGACCCAAAACGCCTCCACCACTGATGTATGGCGAACGGAACCGTGTGTGCCGGGGAAAGAGGGGACTACCCCCGGGTGCAAAACCATCTTACTTACCCATCCATGCGCAACCCTACCCACCCGGGTGGCAGGCCATGGGGCATAGAGCCCACGAGCATCATCCACAATGGCGGAAGAAAAAGAGAAGTAAGCGACAGACGATGACCCGCTCTTCCGTCTCTCCCACAGGTGGAGTAAACCCGGACCCCAGAGGCAACCGAGTTTGTGGCAAGAAGATGCAGGCCTGCACTTCAGCCTGGGGCTGGGGGGACACCCTCTCTGACACAAGCCTGGCAGCGAACCACAATAGCCCAGAAACGGACACACACCGCATACACAGAACCGGCATCGGGTAATGGAGAACCGGATGGGGACCGCATGTAAACGCTGGTATGGGACACTGCCGCACAACTAACCATGCATACTTTGGGCGCTAGCATAACATACTCTAACAGCGGACTTGTGGACACTACTGAACTGTTGTACACGCTTATGGACATTATGATTTTTATCAAACTTGTCTTATTCCTCGCTATGTAGGTAATTAGGTGCATGTCAAGACACATTTCATCCCACACACTCGAGGGCACACGCTCACATAACTAGTTCAACATATGAGCGTTACACTACACAGACAGGGATTTGTGCATAGAGGTATATCACTATTGTCTCCATGTCCAGCACCTACTCGTTTAAACATTGGTCGTGTTACAGTTCACTTAGCCCATACACAGGACATACCCGCCTACAATGTGTGAAGGCCTGCAACGTCACAATGGTTGTGTTCTGCGGTAGTCTGTTCGGTGGTAGTTTTTTGGAGTGGCACCAGCTTGAATTGCGCTATATTTACGTACTGCATGTCTAAAAAATCGTATTGTATACTGCTATTCTTTGACACCCTAACAGGACAGGCAGTCCTCTTGCTAATCGCGCTATATTTACTTACAGCATGACGGAGAAAATGTATTGCATACTGCTATTCTTTGACACTTTAACGAGACAGGCAGTCTTCTTGCTAATCGCGCTATATTTACTTACTGCATGTCTAAGAAACTGTATTGTATACTGCTATTCTTTAATACTTTAACATGACAGGCAGACTTCTTGCTTAGATTATGCTTGCCCTGATCGACAAGATAAAAATAAAAAAACGAAGCATCGCTATCCTAGAAATGTAATAGTTTAAAGCTGATAATGTTTTAATCCACTACTGTATTCAAACTATACGTTTCCCTCCTTCTCTTCTGTACCCCATCGAAAATGCTTCAATAAAAGAAAGATTGACAAAAAAAAAAAAAAACACATGCGAAAGACCTAGCGGATCATATAGCAACATAACTACAAAAGACCCAACCTTCTAGCTTGACAACATGACCGAGTGCAGCCGGGAAGAAAATCTAGAGTCGAGAACGCTGACACCCAAGCTGGCGTCTCTTTAGCGGGCATAGTGGATTATCTGATCTGCATAGACATATTGTTCCATAATGGGATCCTCTCGTTGCTACCCCGTCCTACTATCCAATCTTTACACTCCCACTCGCAAGGAACTGACAGACAAAAAAAAAAACCTGCACGACTAGTTTCACGAAGACCCCCCCCCCCTACCCCCCCTATCCATGATTCGTGAATAACCACCCCCAAGCGGCACAATATTGCCAACCTGAGCTTTGCCACAACAGTTCTTGGCCGCATTCAACTCAAGACCAAATGAAATATCGACGGTAATGGGGATATATCCTTAGTGACAAGGTTCATGTCCCTAACCCCCACGACGGCAGAATCCCGACCGGAGATTAGGGTTCAAGTACCCCCCAGTAGCCTGGCAAGAATTAAGACCAGGCGATCCACCTTCCACTCTCCCCATCCCCCCCTCCTCCCCCCTCCCTCTCTACCCTTATCCACCTACCAATACTGTTCATCCCAACCCCACCTACCCAGCATCCTGGTCAACAATCGACCTAACGACCTTATATCGATCAACGGTGTTACCACCAGCTCAGAACCAAGGAGCAGGGGTGGGAGCAGATCTAGCCCGAGACCCTTCTCTGACACTTCACCAGAAGACAACCTCACACCACTAACATGGCCATGAAGATATCCTCCCTCAACGTCAAGGGCCTCAACGCACCTCGCAAGAGACGTACACTGTTTAGGGAATTAAAAAGACTAAGCCCGGATGTCGCATTCATCCAAGAAACACACTTACCCAGATCCACACAGGTCTCTCTCAGAGACCACATATACCAGGTAGCCGCTGAGGCACGTGCCTTTCAAAAACGAAATGGAGTGGCGATTCTAGTCCACAAAAGGTGCCCAATACAGCTCACACAAACAACTATAGACCCAGAAGGTAGGTTAATTATTGCAACAGGGCACATACACGCTCAGCCCATCCACTTAATCATGTATATGCTCCCAACAGCCCATCATGCTACGCCCGCATGCTACGACCCAGTTCACAACGCCCTCACATCACATCCATACGAGCCCCCGACGGAAAGCTGAAATCCTCACCATCAGAGATAGCGCAAACCTTCACATCCTTTTACAAAGCACTATACAACCGTACCTCAAACTTCCTAACAAAGCTAAACCTCCCTAAGCTTCACACGACAGCTATTGCAGAACTTTCGACACCGATCACCACAGACGAAATTAACCTAGCCATATCCTCCCTAAAAAGCAACAAGGCCCCAGGCCCAGACGGCTATGAGGGAAGCTACTACAAAACTTTTAGAGAGGAACTGCTCCCTCACATGGAAACCTTATTCCGGGACCTCATGAACGGAGCAACCCCCACCCAAGACATGACACAAGCCAACATCATACTCCTACCCAAACCAGACAAGGACCACACCCAACCAGAGGCCTATAGACCAATATCACTCATAAATCAGGACAGCAAAATACTAGCTAAAATACTGGCCACACGACTCAACCCACACCTGACACACTTAATCCACGCAGACCAGGTAGGGTTCATCCCTAACAGGCAACTATTCGAAACCACCAGACGAAACATAGACACTATCTGGACACTCACCACAGCCAAAACACCGTCCTTAGTCCTCTCCTTAGACGCCGAAAAAGCGTTTGACCGTGTGAACTGGCCCTACATGTTCACCCTCTTGGACCACTTACACATTCCCCCTCCATACATTACAGCAGTACGAGCACTATATACAAACGTCACAGCACAAATAATGATAACAGGGGCACACAGCCCTCACTTTGACATACGCAATGGCACCCGACAAGGTTGCCCACTCTCCCCTTTACTATTTGCGCTCACTCTCGAACCCCTCCTCCAAGCAATCAGGGAACACCCCAAAATAACAGGAGCCACGATAGGAAACCAGGAATTCCTGGTCACAGGGTACGCGGACGATGTACTCCTCACCTTAACCAACCCTATCCCCTCCATGCAAGCACTACTGCCCCTCCTCCAGACGTATAGCGAGCTATCGGGATACAAAGTTAACATGGAGAAATCCAGCGCCCTCCCATTACACCTTACACAATCGGCCATTCATCAAATTACATCAGAGTACCACATTCGCATCTCGTCCACCTCACTCACATACCTCGGTATAAGGCTACCGGCAGACCCCACAACACTATACAGCCTAAATTACACACCGCTCATAGCCAAACTCATTACAGACATCGAGACATGGACGGATAAACCAATATCATGGATAGGGAGGATCCACTCGATCAAGATGAATGTCCTGCCCCGTATCCTATTTCTATTTCAAGCCCTGCCCATACCAGTCACAAAACAGGACTTAATACCACTTCAGCGGACAATAGACCACTTCATATGCAAAACAAAAGGCACAGAGTAGCCCGCAACATACTTTATCGCCCCAAACCGAGAGGAGGCTTGGGACTCCCCCACCTCTACTTCTACTACTTAGCAGCCCAACTATCCCAAATAGCGATGTGGCACACACCCCCAGACACCAGAAGATAGGTGGACCTCGAATCAGCACTCATGCAATCAGATCTCCCTCAATTCTACATTTGGACACCCAGGGAATGCAGGGCACTCCCAAGAACAACATGCCCAGCCATCACTAACTCTATTCAATTGTGGGACAAAACAGCCATAAAATACGGTTTGACAACCACCACCTCCCCCCTCACCCCTATACTAAGAAACAGGGCCTTCACCCCGGGTATGCGACCTTGGGACTTTAAAGGCCTAGAAAGAGCGGGCCTCCAAAGGGTCCACCACCTATACGTAGGAGACACGATAATCCCCTTTGCAGACCTACAAACCAGAACTACCCTAACCCCAGCCGACTTTTTTAGGTATATTCAACTGCGAAACTACGCCAACCTAGAGACCGTGAAAAGAGCCGCTAAAACCAAACAGACCTTCTTTGAAAGGATCTGTCACGCAGAACGATACCAACAGGGCATGATCTCACAGGTATACTCCCACCTCTGCTCCTCCACCCAAGAATGGGGAACACTCCACTACACTGATAGGTGGGAATCTGACTTAGGGGAGACCTTAGAAGGCAAAGACTGGCAGGATATATGGGAGGCAAATACTAAAACCTCAATATGTGTTACAATGCAGGAACAGTCCTATAAAACAATGCTCCGGTGGTACACCACCCCGGTGCAACTCTACCGCATGAATAAGACACCCAATGATCTCTGCTGGCGCAACTGCGGTGAAAAAGGGACGTATGTTCACATGTGGTGGACTTGCCCCAAAATTAAACCCTACTGGACGGCAATACAAGCATTGATCTCTCAAGTCATGGACAGACATATTGCATTAAACCCTTGGACCTTTCTCTTAGCTAGGCCCGTAGATGACTGGCCCATGTCGGACCAACGCCTGCTCAACAAAATGACCCTAGCGTGTTTTGTTTTCTTTTTATGTTACTAAAACGATGACACTTGGTACAGGACACATGTACGCAAATGAGAGGTGCACTTCTATGGGCTCATGTATTAATGTTTCAGCAAACTGTGTAACCATAACCCAACGAAATATGGGGCTCTTGCATGAGCCAAACCATACAAGTCTTGCTTTGTGTCATTGCAAAATAAAGAATTACAAAAAAAAAAAAATGCTCATTACCACTGCTCCTGGAATAAATTAGAGATAAAATGATACCATGCTAAGGTTCAAAATATGCCTTTTGAATTACCCCAGGGTGTATTATTTTATAAATAGTATGTGTTTGTGGGGAAGTTTGAATAACCAACCAGCTAACCCATTCCAAAATGTAACACGGACACAGCGTAAAACTTCAAAGTTAGAAAAAAACTGAATGGCTGCGTCTCAAATGTGCCCCTTCAACATCCACATATACCTGGCAAAGGTACATACGGGGGTATTGCTGTACTCAGACGACATAGCTGAGCAACATGTGTAGTATTATACAGTCATAGCACACATAAGATTTGCAAAATATACTGTGCAAACTCACTTTGTGTGTCAAAAAGGCAGAAAAAACGCTTATTACCACTACATTTGGTACAAGCTAGCGGAAAAATGATCCCACGTCAAGGTTCAAAATATGCCTTTTGAAATAGCCTGAGATCTCTACTTTAAGAAATGTATGCCTTTATGGGGTAGTTGGGTTATATAGCCTGCTAAAATATTTTAAAATGGGACACGGACGCATCAAAATCATCCATGAAAATTCACACTTAAAAACCTGAACTTGTCACGTTTCTTTTACAGCACTGTAACTTCACAAAATAGTGTCTAGGTCATACATTGGGCATATTGTATTACTCAGAAGATGTAACTGAGCATCATTTGGGGATTTTTATGACAGTGGTACATATTATTGTAAATATATGAACAATATATGAACAATAAACATTGAGACTCGCAGGTCTCTCTTTTTAACCTGTAGTGTTAATTTTACACTTTTAAATTCCGAAACTCGCAGGTTTCTTCCCTTCTGCGTACAACATACTTTTGAGACGCGTAGG
The DNA here is from genome assembly GCF_036172605.1 of Pelobates fuscus. Lineage (NCBI taxonomy): Eukaryota > Metazoa > Chordata > Amphibia > Anura > Pelobatidae > Pelobates > Pelobates fuscus. Next base: position 156,617,040 of record NC_086318.1, read on the forward strand.
TCTCCCGTTTCTTGTAGTTTTCATTTTAAGAAAGTTTTTCAATTTATATGAACTTCAGTAAGTCTGAGAATTCCATTGACCGCATTATGTTGTGTTGGGAAATGTGGTTGACCATGACTACATAATATATACAGTGGGCTGCGTAGGGGTATCTTGTTGTTCAGCATGTATTGGACTCGCAGGTCCTTGGTTAGGTGCTTCGCTTTTTGGCTCGCAGGCCTCAAATACCATATACGTTTCAAGGAGTAGTTCCTGCGTGTTGTGTGTTGTTTGTGGTTTAGGCAGCTACTTCTTACTGTGTCAGTGTCAACTCTGTGGGTATCTGGTGGTTGGGGAGGGTGGGAGCTCACGCCGCTCCCTGCATCTGGGATCGGATCGCTCTCCCCCTCTGGTGTTGTTGGGCATGTTGCCTGTCGCCCTTTTGTGGATCCCCTGCCCGATATGTCGTGTTCATGGTATGGTCATGCTTTCCTCATTCTCATTTAGACCCGTCTCCCTCCTGTACCTTTGGTCCTTCAAGTGGTCGGGGGTACTCATTCCCCAGTCTCTCCCTGTCGGTCGATTTGTCCTGTGCGGTGGGGTAGGGGTGTCCAGTCCAGTGTCGTGGCGGGTTGGGGAAGGGGGGTAGGGGGGGTGTAGGGCGTCCTTATTGGTCAGTTGGCTATAGACAATTGGGAGTTGTTCAGTCGCCTAGAGGCCTAGTGGTCGGTGTCAGGTTGAAAGTCTTTTCGGAGCTTACGTTGGAAGTCTTCCCGTCCTGTCTCTAGAATCCATCGTGTCCATATGTCAGTGTAGATTGTTGGGTTTGTCGTGGTCGTCAGGGTCAGTTCTTCTATAGCTCTGAGTCCCTCCATTTGGTTAAACCAGGTTAGTAGTGAGGGGGTTTTCTTCTGCTTCCATAATTGGGGAAGGACCTGTTTTGCTATATTCAATATCCTAATGGTCATAGATTTTTTGTACCGCGTTCTGGGTATTGCGGTATGGTGGAGTAACATTGCCGCCGGTTCCAGGGGGGGGGGGTGCATCGGAGAACATCTCCAGAACTCTGTGGATCCCCTCCCAGTATGGTCTGATTAATTCACAGTCCCACCAGATGTGTCTTGCTGTACCTACGTCTTTTTCGCACCTCCAGCAGAGGTCGGGGTGGGTCGGGTCGATGGCATGGAGGGTGTGTGGCGTCCTGTACCAGTTAGTCAATATCTTATAGGCCGTCTCCTGTGTCTTGCTATGTACTGAGCAGTGGTGTGTGAGGTAGCATATGTTGTCCCACTCCGTGTCTGAGAATGTGGTGGTCAGTGCCGTCTCCCATCTGCCCATGAATTGGGGCGTCTCCTGCGGTGTCTCTGCTTGGAGCATGGAGTATAGTAGGGATATGCCGTGTGGGGTTGGGGTTGGTTGCATGCAAAACTTTTCAAATGTGGTAGGGCTCCTAGTGAGCGCTGACCCCTGGGGCAGAGTGAGGACAAAGTTCTTGAGTTGGGTATGTTTGAATTGGTGCATGAATGAGGGGACAGTGTCTCCTATCATGTCTTGTAGCGGTTTGCATTTCCCGTCTCGTATTATGTGGTGTAGGCGCGGTGTGGGGTTTGGGAGGATGTGCCGAAATGCTCGTGGGTCTAGGCCAGGTGGGCAGGCCTCGTTATGGGTTAGCGGGGTTAGGGGAGATGGGTACGGCGCTAGTCCCCTTTGCTTCGCGGTCCGCCGCCACACCTCCAGGGTGTGTCTCGTGTATATTGACATTTCCTGGCTATCTGTGCTCTCTTTCCTCCAGGGTATCCCTGATATCGGCTTACCTGCCTCCGCCTCCTCCGCTGTCTTCCATAGTTTAGAGACTCCCTCTTTCGACCATTCCATTACCCTTTGTAAGTGTGTGGTGACATAATAAAGGTGAAAGTCCGGCAGGGCCAGCCCTCCCTTGTTTTTGGGTTGCATCAGGGTGGTGAGTTTGAGTCTGGGCCTCCCCCCGTTCCATATATATCTAGTCATCGCGGAGTTAAGTGTGGTGAAAAACGTTTTCGGTATAGTTATTGGTATGGCCTGTAGGAGATATAGGAGTCGCGGGAGGAAGTTCATTTTAATGACCTGGATACGTCCCAACCACAATATGTGTGGGTACGACCAGTCTCTCATGTCAGTTTGGAACGTTTTAAGCATGTCTGCGAAGTTCTCCCTAAACAAGTCACTGCTCTTCCTCGTTAGCCATATGCCTAGGTATCTTATCTTACTGTCCGCCCAGTGGAATGGGAAGCTTTGGCGTAACGATTCGGCTCGTTTGGTCGGTATGCTTATATTGAGGATGAAGGATTTGGAATTGTTAATTTTCAAGTTGGAGACTTCTCCGTATACTTGAAGTTCTTTTATGATGTTAGGGAGTGTGATTTCCGGGTTGGAGACTATGAACAAGAGGTCGTCTGCGAACGCTGCTACTTTATGATGAGTTTTGTCTATTTCACGCCCGGTTATGTCCCTGTTTTGCCTGACGTGGGTTAGGAAAGGTTCCAGGGCCAGTATGAATAGCAGTGGTGATAGGGGGCAGCCCTGCCGGGTGCCGTTACATATGGGGAATGGAGCTGTGAGTGCTCCGTTGACTAGGACCTGGGCTGTTGGCTCCGAATAAAGTGCCTCTACCCATCTCCGTATATGTGGTCCAATCCCCAGGTGTGTTAAGGTTTCAAATAGGAACGTCCATCGGACCCTGTCGAACGCCTTCTCCGCGTCTGTAGACAGCAGGAGAAGGCCCCTCTCTTGTCCTCTTTTTCCATGCATGAGGGTCAGTGTTCGAATTGTGTTGTCCCTCGCCTCCCTACCCCCCACAAATCCCACCTGGTCCGGGTGGACCAGTGAGGGGATGTGTTGTGTGAGCCGCGTTGCTAGGATTTTGGCCATGAGTTTGATATCGCAATTTATGAGCGAGATGGGCCTGTAGTTCCCGCAATATTCCCCATCCTTACCCTCTTTAGGGATAACAGTGATATGAGCCGTTAAGGCTTGTTTGGGTATTTGGTGCCCTTCTCTAATGGCGTTGAACGCCTCTACCATTGGGGGATATAGATGTTCTGCGTAGGTTTTGTAGTATGCTGTCGGGAATCCGTCCGGGCCCGGACTTTTGCCCTGTTTCGTGTGTTTGACAGCGAGCGCTAGCTCCCCTATCGTGATAGGTTCGTCTATCAATGCCGCCGTCTCCCTATCTAGAGTTGGCATTGGGAATTTGGCGAGGTAAGTCCGTATAGAGTCTTGCAGTCGCAATTTCGCTGCTTCGGTCTGCGGTTGTGGTATGCTGTATAGGTCTGAGTAATATGTTCGTATCGTCTTCATTATATCTGTCGGGAGTCGGTGTAGTGTCCCGTGTTTGTCCCTAATTTTGTCAATGTACGTTTGTTGTCTCCGTTTGTTCAGCATCCTGGCTAGTAGTTTGCCACTCTTATTCCCGTGAAGGGCAAAAAAGGCCTTATGTCTGGTTGCGTCCCTGTAATGTTTGGAGTGTAGTAGCGTGGTAAGGTCCCGTCTCAGTTGTAGTAGTTGGGTTTGTCGTGTGTTTGTTTGTGTATGCTTGTTTAACTCCTCCAGTTTGTGTATGTCGGCCAGAATCTCCGATAGGCGGGCTTCGGATTGTCTCTTCAAGATCGCCCCCTGTTGGATGCAATGGCCTCGTAACACGCTTTTGTGTGCCTCCCATCTGATCATTGGCGATGTCTGGTCAGAGGTGTTAAATTCAAAGTATTCTTTGATCGCCTCTCCTATGGAGGCTTTGGTGTCTATTTTAGCGAGTAAATATTCATTGAGGCGCCATTTGGTGATGGTGGGGCGAAATAGGTTAGATTTTAGTGTCAGTGTGACCGGGGCGTGATCCGACCACGTCGCCTCGCCTATGTTCACGTCGGTTACCAAGGGTAGGTTATGGTGTGTTACATAGAGGTGGTCAATTCGGGAGTAGGAGTTGTGGGGGTAAGAGTGGAATGTGTAGTCCCTAACGTCCGGGTGGTGGGCTCTCCAGCTGTCTATGAGTCGGTGTTTGCGGAGTAGGGATTTTATGTTTTGAAGTTGGTATGAGGGGGCCTGTGAGGTGCCCGAGGAGCAGTCCCATGTGGGGTCAAGTGCTATGTTAAAGTCCCCACCCAGGATGAGTATCCCTTCTGTGAAGTCCTGGAGTTTGCGTAGCGTGTGGGTGAGAAAGCGGTAATGGTGTTTGTTCGGGGCATATACATTCGCAAGTGTGTACGATTGGTTCGCTATTTTCCCTTTGAGGAATATGTACCTGCCCTCTCTGTCCACCCTGCATCCCCCCTCCCGGAACGGCACCGTTTTGTGGATGAGAATGGCTGTCCCCCTGGACTTACCACCATGATAGTCGCTGTAGTATCCGTGAGGGTAGTGATGGTTGGTCATTTTGGGCCTAGCTCCCTCCCTGAAGTGCGTCTCTTGGATCATTACTATGGAGGCCTTGCGTCGGTGGAAGTCTCTCAGGGCACCTGATCGTTTTTCTGGTTTATTCAGTCCTTTGGCGTTAATCGTTAGAATAGTTAGGGGTTTGGGTGTTAGCGCCATGTCGTTTGGGTATTGTAGCTGGGGTTACTTTACTCGTCTCTGTCCGGTGTCGGTCTCTTCTGGGGGTGGGCAGGTTATACCGATCGGGGGGTAGCGTCTGTCGTCTGTCTCGGGGGTCAGAAGTAAACAGGTCGTGAGAAGAAGGTCTGGATATTGCAAAGTGGGTGGTTGTGGTAACCTACCCCAATGTCCGTCGCTAGTCTGCGTCGGTGAAGGCGCAGGCGTCGGGGAGCGGTGTCTCACGCTACCACCTGTGGTATGCGTGGTTCGCTCACCTGTATGGTGACGCCTCTGCCTGTGGGTGCGTCGGAAGGACGTCCAGATGTACCTGTCAGTATGGGATGGTTCTGGTCCAATACCGTCAGGGATTCCTATCGTCCTCGGGGTGTGTCGGGCTATGTCCCGTTTCGTCCCTACTCGGCTCTGTGGAATGGTGCCTGATTTGGTGTATTGTGTTTCCTCGCCTTGGTGTACAGTGGCCCGAAGGCCGACATGGGTGTGTGTAAATCGGGTTATGGGTGTGTCTCTGTTTGGTAGCAGATCATAACATAGCATAAGCATCAACATGTAATAACATTCTATCAACGTATGACAGCAAAACTAGTATTAAACAATAAAACAAGTGACCGTTACCGCCCTCCCCCATCCCGGGTGTCTCATTCCTCCTACCACACGCTTACTTCCCATGCAGTGACTCAGGCCTCGTGTGTCTCCGACTCTCCCTTCTCCACTCCCTCGTGGGAGCTGGATCCCCCCCGGCGCTGCCCCCCCGCCTGCTCCCCTTGGTTCGTCACAGGTCGGGTAGCCTCGTCGGCCGGGCCCAGCCAGGCGGTCATCCCCCCACCCCTCCTATGTGCTCGTCATGTGCATTTGTCACGAGGCTCGGCTAGTGTGCAAGTTCCCCCTATGTGTGTCCTGTTCCCCGTCGTAGACCCTCTTTAAGTGAACCTTATATCCATATCACAGTAGTACATGAGACTCCCATCTTCCCTGTTGGTAGTCTTTGTTAATCTTAGCCTGCTCTACGGGTCCGGAAAGAGGAAGGGGAGGGGGACCCCAGCACCACTATCGGCCTCCTTGGTACCTTTTCCCATGTCCCCCCCTCTCCACCCCCCCACCCTCCCCCCTCTGTGAGGTGAGCATAATGTCCAGGCAAGTGTCTAGTGGGACCGCCGACTCGGCGGAATACTTGCGGTTTGCTGGGTGCTCAGTGTCTTTGTAATTAGTCCATAGGGTCTCGCGTGCGGTGTCTGTGCGGGAGGTGTTGTAGGCCATAGGTGAGAGTCCGTGATGCGCCGGGAGGGCGTTCTGTGCGTTGGGCCTTAGGCGTTAGCTCCCGATGGGCGAGTGGCCTGTTGTCGGGTCCTCCTCGTTCTAGCGGCTTGCACCGGTTGTTGCTGCGGATCCGTCTGGAAGGCGTAGAATGTCATCGGGTCCGGCCACGACATTGGGATTGGTGGTAGTTGTAGTTCCTTTTGTAGGTCGGCAAGATCCTCTCCGTTTTTCACGTTGAAAGGTCCATTAGCTGTGGTGACCTGTAGGCCTGTTGGGAAGTTCCAGCGGTATCTGAACTTGTTGGCTTGTAGTGACCTAGTGAGTGGGCGTAGTGCCCTGCGGTACGCCAGCGTTGCCGGAGACAGGTCCGGGTATATTTGGATTTCCACCCCGTTAAGTAGGATTTGTTTAGTGTCTCTCGCCTTGCGGAGTATGTCTTCTTTCGTTTGAAAGTGGGCGAGACAGCATATTACATCTCTAGGCGGGGAGTCCGGCGGGCCACGCGGTCGAAGGGCCCTGTGTGCCCTAACAAATTCAATGTGCGTGGTTTTCGGCCTGTTTAAGAGGTCGTTGAACAGTTCTGTAAGAGAGTCTCTTATGGAGGCGACCTGGTCCTTTTCTTCAGGTAGGCCCCTTATTCTTAGGTTGTGTCTACGTCCCCTATTATCTAGGTCTTCAAGGTGTAGTGCCATTTGCCTGAGTTGTGTCTCTTGGCGCCGTATTACACCTGTATTTGCAGCCTGCGCCATTGTCATGTGGTCGCAGTCCGCCTCCAGTTGTGCTAACTTAGTCTGCATACCTTGCATGTCTTCTCTGATAGCGTGCAGTTCACCCGTGATACTTTGCTGTAGTGCAGCATTCGCCTCCTTTAAGTCTGCCTTTGTGGGCAGATTATTGAGCAGGGCCATCCAGTCTGGCTGTGGGATGCATGTAGGGTCCCGTGTGCGTTCTTCCGGCTGCCTCTCCAGCGGGGATGCTGGCGTGGAGAGGTCGGAGGCCTCTGTGTCCCTCGAGGCCTGTGCGGCGTGTTCCGCCGGCGCCGTGAGAAATTGGCGCATTCCCGCCGGTTGGGATCCCCGCGGGGTGCTATTTGCTTGGGCGGCCTGCGTGGCCCGATGTGTTTTCCCCATGTTGCCGGGTGTTGGTGCCGGTTCGGCGAGTTTTTGCGGAGAGCCTAGTGGGAGCTCGCGGGTTACGCCGCCATCTTGTCCGGCGTCCAAGCCACCGACAGTGGTACATATTAAGTGTAAGAAATACTCAGCAAAAATGCAACATGTATGTAAAAATGCAATTGTTTTCCCCCCTCACCACAAATATTGACATAAATTGGTGAATAAATGGTGACAAGTCAAGGCACAATATACACCATATAAGATGTCTGTTTTATCAAATAAAAGCCCTTTGTAGGGTTATTTTAACAGTCACACTGCTATAATACCCTAAAATGAGACATAGGCCCGTCAAATCCATCTACGCAAATTCTATAGAAACTGAAATAGCCTTGTCTCTTATAAGGTACTGTAGCTTTACAGAATAGTGCCAAAGGCATACAATGGGGGTATCATTATAGCAGATGTAGTTGAACACAATATGGGGTTCTGTGCAGGAATAGCACACACCAGCTTTATGAAATACACATTACAAAAACCTTGTTATATGTGTATATGCCAAAATAAAGAAAAAACTCAATTTTACTCCAATATTTAGCAGAGATTGGCGATAAAATGGCTACGTAAAAAGTGTCAAACTAACCTTAGGTAATTAACCTGTGATGTCTACTTTATATAAATATATACTTTTGTATGGTAATTTTTTTTCTGTGATGGCTACTAAACCTACAATACAAACATACCAATTTCTCAAATTTTTGCAAATTGAAATTTTATTTTAGTCCTTGTATTTTGTGACCTGTAACTTTCAAAATAAGCTGAAATCCTATACATATGATGTACTCTATAAATCAAGACATATAAATGAATTTATTTTGAATTACTTTTTTTTAAGCTGGACATATTATGCACAAGCTATTATTGCCAAAACTGTGAAAAAAAATTTTTTTTCACTTTTTTGGCAGTTTTTTTTTTATAATTAGTGAGAATGTATCTATGTATATGTGATATCAAATTAAATCCCTGTTTGCCCTCTAAAAACCGATGTATAATATGTATTGGTGCAATAAATGACAGAGATGCAAACTGCATTTGAACACAAACAGCAAAAAATGCTTGTGTCCTTAAGCGTAAGACAAGCTTCTGAAGCTGTGTCCTCAAGGGGTTAATGGTCACATCCTCTTGTAAAAAAAAAAAAAAAATGTAATAAAACTACTAGAGTTAATGTATTGTTTTCAAACAATAAACAACATTTTTCTTAATTTATTTTTTCATTAATTTTCCTTGTTTATTTGTGTCTGGTTCTGTTAAGTATATTCTAATGTGTATGATACTGTTGCAACATACCAGTAATGTATTATTGTCACCTGGTCTACTTTTTCCTTCTGTGCGTATAAAGATGTGTCCATAAAAAAAAAATATAAAATTCCCATTTCTTTTCTTCTCTTTCATACTTTTGGTTTCTATTGATTTCACTTTCTGTTTTAAGCTTGATAATATAGATACACAATGTACAGAACTAATAGAATATTACCAAATATTTAATATAACTACAGATAGATCCCTGAGTTTACATAGAAAGAAACATAGAATGTGACGGCAGATAAGAACCATTCGGCCCATCTAGTCTGCCCAATTTGTTAAATACTTTCATTAGTCCCTGGCCTTATCTTATAGTTAGGATAGCCCTATACTTATCCCACGCATGCTTACACTCCTTTACTGTGTTAACCTCTACCACTTCAGCTGGAAGGCTATTCCATGCATCCACTACCATCTCAGTAAAGTAATACTTCCTGATATTATTTTTAAACCTTTGTCCCTCTAATTTAAGACTATGTCCTCTTGTTGTGGTAGTTTTTCTTCTTTTAAATATAGTCTCCTCCTTTACTGTGTTGATTCCCTTTTTGTATTTAAATGTTTCTATTATATCCCCTCTGTCTCGTCTTTCCTCCAAGCTATACATGTTAAGTTCCTTTAACCTTTCCTGGTAAGTTTTATCCTGCAATACATGAACCAGTTTAGTAGCCCTTCTCCGAACTCTTTCTAAAGAATCAATATCCTTCTGAAGATACGGTCTCCAGTACTGCGTACAATACTCCAAGGTCTCACCAGTGTTCTGTACAATGGCATGAGCACTTCCCTCTTTCTACTGCTAATACCTCTCCCTATACAACCAAGCATTCTGCTAGCCTTTCCTGCTGCTCTATTACATTGTCTGCCTACCTATAAGTCATCAGAAATAATCACCCCTAAATCCCTTTCCTCAGATGTTGAGGTTAGGACTCTATCAAATATTCTGTACTCTGCCCTTGGGTTTTTACGTCCAAGATGCATTATCTTGCACTTATCCACATTAAATGTCAGTTGCCACAACTCTGACCATTTTTCTAGTTTACCTAAATCATTAAAAGGCAGAAGTTACTAGCTTTCCAAAATGTGTATACTGTTTACATTCCATTCTGACTATCAGAAATGATAATGCATGGAATCATATCCAGGTACATGTAAAATACTATCAACAGCAGTATTAAGAATCCTGGCAGTGGTACAGAAATGTTTGCTTTTGATGGTGTGCTGTGTCACACTATTGATTTTGGATATGCCAAGAGAACAATGTCATACTGGAATTCTGTGATGTAACAACATCTGATCTTTCCTAACAAAACCAAAAGAGGAATTTGTTATAGCCCCCCAAACCTCCCCTTTCTTTCTTCTGTATCCCCCAAAAAACAATAAAAATTGTCAAATTGAAAAGAAAAAAAAGAACCCTAGCAATGGTAGCAAGCAGGAGTGCCTTCTGACTCCCCTCCATGGTATAGATACACACAGTTTACAAGTATCAAAGTGAGTATGGTATATGCCAGGGGTCAGCAACCTATGGCACATGTGCCATGCATGGCACTCAAGGTGCCTTTGCACGGCTCTCAATGCTCTGGCCTATCAGAAGTCCCAGTGGGATTTCAGATATCTGCTTGTGAAAATCGAGATGTGATTGCAGGTGGTGAGGGACAATCCTTAATTTACACATTGCAGCATGGATCACACATCTTGGATCACTTTCTCCCCGCACTTGTGTACAGGAATCCAAATTGGAGTAGAATAGCCTGCAGCAGCTATTGCAGCTCCTGCCCTTGACCTGTACCTGGCCAGCCCATTCCTCACTGGACCCCAAGGAAGCCATCCACACTCAGATATACACAGTGCTGCAAAAAAAAGCCTCCCCCTAATACAAATAGTTCACACACACACACAGTGCCCAGAAACACAACACCACTGACATCACACACACACTCACATGCAATACCACAAGCAGCCCCAACATACACACCCCAGCAAACACACAATGTGACATGTCATTAACACACACAATTCCACAAGCATGTCCCATTCAGCTGACATTCATGGGTATCATACACAACACCAGAAACTATTCATGAACATATACATTATAACAGCCTGAACACAAATACAACACTACAAAGCAATTGCCACATATATAAATAACACAAGCACAAGACTGCAACATACACACTTCAATTTAAAAAAATAGGACTGGTGTTCAAGTTTAAGATCCTGTTTTGGCATAGTACTAATAAAAGGTTGACTACCCCTGGTCTATGCCATAATGCTAGGCCACAGAAGATCTCCCCTTGATATTAGTTGAATTCTATCATTTCCAGACTGGATTCCAGAAATATAAATCTACTATCGCAAAACCTTTGCACAAGGCATTAAACTAATGTATATGCAATAACATTGTTTGTTAAAGGACATGTAGCCGCACAATATATTAATATTTATGGCTTGTCTTTACAAAGCAGACATTAGTCAACTGCTTGAGTCCTTGAGGTTGATAGTGCACCACACAATAAAACAGAAGAATTACAGCTTGTAGTACCCTGTGTATTCCAGTTTCCTTATTGTTATGTAGATTTCTCCATACATTTTCAGTATCAAAATATATATATATTGTTAAATGGTCATGAGAAAATAAAACAACACATTACACAAGTAATGCAATGTATTGCTTAGACTCTTGCAGATAGCTGGAAAGAAAACCACCTACATATCAGTACAGATCCCGAAATGTGGTATTTAAAACTGGTGCAGAGGTACCACTCTCTCTAGTGGACACCTACAAATAGGGCAGGAGAATGTGGGCAGTGATTGATAACATGTGAAACAGCAGCATACATGTCCACAAGGTAGAAATACACATTCACGTGGCTGAGAAAGGCAGACTACACACATTCTGTCAGAAGCCCCGCTCATATCTTCAGTAGACTGCTCCTCTTCACTTATGTTATCCCACCTCCTTTCCTCCTCTTGCTGATTCTGCTTCTCTTTATACCTGCGAAAGGCCCGATACAAAGTGAAGCAGAAAACAGCAGCTCCCAGAGTTCCAAAGAACAGTGCTGCATTCCTCCAAACGTAGGCTATTGACTCCTGTTGTTCCAATATCTCTTCATATCCAACAAGGGACAGAAAATATTCAGAAGCATTTTGGGGAGGCTGTAATATCATCACTCCCTGATTGTCCAGCGATAGCCGTCCTAGTCCAGTCAGAATTACCCCCACCGGCAAAATCTCTTCTGTCTCCAACAGACCAGTGGGCTTCTCCCCAGTCAGGTAATGTCCCATCAACTCTCCAAGACCAGCGGATGAAGCCTGAAACTGTTCATGAATAGTTTGCAGGGCCAGTCCAGAAGCATTCAGGGGGTCACATATGAGTACTGGGTCCCCAGCTCCCTCCAGTGGACAAAGATGGAAAGGAATAGCATTGACACTATTGTGAAGAACTCTCTCACACTCACTCCTAGGGATTGGTGAAAAAAAAACATATTTCAGAGACATTAGTGGAATGCAAAAAAATGCAACACATGCTTTTACATTTCCCTTTATACTATATTCTAGAACTGGTTCTTAACTCCTGTGTCATGACCTAGAGTAGGATCCTAATCACTAGAACAGGCACATCATATTTATTAAGCCACAAGAAACTATGAACTCTAAATGATCTACTGTAGGAGCATTTTTTCCCTGAAGCAGTGGCTAACCCTGTAGACATTGCAAAAAGTTTGATCAACTTATTTGGTAGATTTATATTATCTGTCACATTACAGATTAGGAAAATAGGTCACTGAACTTGTAATCTATTGTAATTTTACAATGTATTAACAAAATAATGCCAATGGGTCCCTGTCAAAAAGGTTAATAATCACTGCTGTAGAAGTTCCAACTCAGTTTCCACACATGGGAACAAAAACATGCTAAGGAGTAGTATGGTAAAATCCTTTTCTTAGTCCTTTTCCTGCTCTAACAACCTCGATATCCCTGGTGATTGCCTCACCAACTTCTTGTCAAGCTGTTCCATATCAGGCAATGCTCTACCACTTGATGACTCCGGATCACAGCCTGGAGATGTGGCTTCTTGTGGCTACTAAGAACCGTGCCTGCAGCTTCTACCACACCTGAAAAACAGAAGGGCAGATTGACAAAGAGTATTCGCAGCATATAGATTCACACCACACAAGTGAAGAACACAAATACACACAAGTAATATCTATGTTCTGTTAAAAGTTGTGGTACTGGATCTTATGATTTATTGTAATCTCTAGTATCGTTAAGTCAATAGTATATGATGCAGATCATCCATCTGATTTACAATCCAAGAGTGATTATCCTAAACTTATCCAAAGGTTCTTTATTCAATAGAAAGGTAATTTGCTTTATTCCATGTATGGCCTTCTTTGGAGAATCCAATAAAACCAGAGAGCACTTTCAGTTTTATCAGTTCTTTGTTATTGTTTTTTTTTTTTTTAATTGTCAAGGAGGAGTCATATGACACTAAGTGATCCAATCGAGAAATCATTTATGATAGATTAGTATTCTGTTTACACTTAGCTGTGTAAAACACCTCACCTTTTGAATTAAGGTTCAAAAATATGTGCAAAGACACCTTATCATTACACGTTACTGTACATTATACCAGCCTAGTAGTTATTTATAACTTATTTGTGACCCAAAATTAAGTCCCTTTGTCACAAGGCCCCAGGCATTTGCCAACACAATACTGTTTCCCATCTCAAAAAGGTGTTTTGTAGACATAGTGTTAACTATATTAATACAGGTCAAGAAAAAAGTTTTTAGCTGATTTTACAATTTAAGAAAGACTCACCAAGTAATGCCACTAGGGGAAGCCTAGAACAGGGACTGCAACATTATATATATATATCCTATTATGAAAATAAACCTTTTGTAGCTAAAGGGACACTATAGTCAGCAGAACAACTACCGTTTATTGCAGTTGTTCTGGTGAGTATAGTTAATCCCTGTAGGCTTTTTAATGTAAACATGGTCTTTTCTCCTAAAAAGATGCCACTAGAGGTGCTTCCTGGGGCAGGGTAAGGACGTTCAGCGTCTCCACACTCTGCATGGAGATGCTGAACTTTCCCATAGAGATGCATTGTTTCAATGTATCTCTATGAGGAGATGCTGATTGGCCAGGGCTGTATTTGGCTCTGCCCCCCACCCGCCTCCTGGCTGGGATTCTTAGAACTGACGATCTCAGCCAATACAATGCTTTCCTTTGGGAAATTCTGACTATGTCGGCTAAGGAGGTGGGGTCAGATGCAAGGAGCCCCACGCAGCACTGAAAAAAGATGAGTAAATTACATATGTAACCCAAGGTAAGGGAGGCAAACCACATGAACATGATTTTAGAACTATAGTGTCATGAATACACCATTGTGTTCCTGATACTATAGTGCACCCTTACGTGCTGCATGCTTTACCCAGGAAAGTAAAGGTCATTCTAGATAGGATCAGACCTAGCCTGGCAGATTCTAATTAAAGCAATTTACATGATGTGCACTGATCATTATTCTAGTAGTTAGACTTAAGTATAAATTTTGGGAGTTAGGCATAGTCTGGCAAACCATCTGCAGTTCCACACATTTTTGAAGTCTAATCCTCACATTGCAAAAAACACCTAGAAATGGTTCTGTCACAGTAATAAGTATTTTTTAAGTACAATGGTAATCATAGCAGTCATGACGTGTGAACAAAGAGGATCAACCAAGAGACTATCTATAACGTTTCTGGACCCCATATCCCCAGGACTACGCAAGATTTCCTAAGTCAGTGATAATTAACCTTGGCACTCCAAATGCCATGTCAAGTGTAATTTACAAACAAGTGTTCCTAGTTTTAGTCAACACTGACTTGTGTGTTACAGCACCAATGTAATTCAATGAAACCACTCAATCGACACAACATTTAGAAATTTCTAATAAGTAGTACGCACCCTCCAGAGCCACATAACTAATTTCCTGTCCATGTAGGGATTCCAGTGTACTCCTCAGGTTACCATCCACCTGCATCTTTGGGGCATCCTGAAAGGAGAGGTCACTGAATATGTGTTGTAATGAGAAAGACAATGGTATAATGTATAGCAGGGTTTGGACAGACAGAGGGTCTGGTGTAGGCAGTGATATCAGATTATTAATGCCTGGAGAGACTCAGTCCAGTATAGGCAGGGATATCATATGCAAGGTCTTGTAACTGACAGTGTTATCAGCTATAAGTTATGGTATATATAGTCAGTCATACCACATGTCACGTATAAGGGCAGGTACATGCAGTGATATACGAGTGATGTATAAAGTTTTGTAATAGACAAATTTATCATCTACAAGGTCTTGTATGGGCAGTGATATAACATATGCAGAGTTATTCGCTCAAGTGAGAATTGCTGGGAATTCAATGTGAATTTCACAATTTATGCCTAACCATCAAACTTAAAACATTATACAAGTAACGTTCTGTCTTCAATTTTGCTAGTTTGGCCTTAAATTTAAAATTCACTTTGAAGTGCTGGCAATTCTCATGTTAGTGAATAATACGGATAATATGTTTATAGCCAATGATATCATAGGCAGCAATATCATATTTAAGGTCTGTAATAGGGACAAAGGTCTCATATTGGCTGCAATATCATATTTCATACATAAGGTGTAGTTTAAGACAGCAATAACATCTATAAAGTCTGGTATTGTCAATGATACCAAGTATAAAGACTGGTATAGGGAAAATCAAGTATAGCGTCTGGAGTTTGCAGTGATATTGTTATAAGATCCAGTGTAGAAAATAACAGAGGGAGTGATATCATATATAAGGTATCATTTTGACAGTGATATCATTTATACAGTATGGTATACGCAGAAATTTAATTTATAAGGTCTTGTTATAGCCAGAGATATCATCTATCAGGTCTGGTACTGGCAGTGATATCAAGTATAAGGACTGGTGTAGGGATGATCATGTATAACATCTGGTATTTACAGTGATATTGTGTATACGGTCTAGTATAGAGAATGATATGATGTGTATGCACTAACATAGGCAGTGACATCACATATAAGGTCTCATATTAGCAGTGACATCACATATATGTTCTGGTATAGAGGATGATTTCACAGGGTTTGACAAATCCCATGAATCAATGCATCTCTATAGGGAACATTCAGTGCTACAATGCAGACCCAGGATTCTCTAGTCTAGTGGCTGTTTGAGTGACTGTCGCTAGATATGTTACTAGGCAGCAATGTAAACACTGCCTGCTTACACAGACAAGCCTGCAGGGACAGGCTATTGACTCCAGAACAAGCTGTAGTGGTTCAGGTGACTATAGTGTCCCTTAAAAGAATTGCATTTTTCTTGTTGAAAATTAAACTTTGTTAGTTTAAAAAAAAGAAATATGGCTCTTAGCTTTTTTTTAGCTAGCTCCTAGATTCCAAATAAATTTGTCAAGCCCTGTGATATCATGTGATATCTAAGATAGGTAGTCATAACATGGTCACATATTGGCAGTGATATCATGAGTAAGGTCTGATATTAGCAGTGATATCAAGTAGTGTCATCACGTAGAACGTGTGCTATAGGCAGTGATGTCACGTATAAGGCCTGCTATAGGCAGGGACATCACACAGAAGGTCTGCTATAGGCAGTGACATCACATATAAGGTCTCATATTAGCAGTGACATCACATATATGTTCTGGTATAGAGGATGATTTCACAGGGTTTGACAAATCCCATGAATCAATGCATCTCTATAGGGAACATTCAGTGCTACAATGCAGACCCAGGATTCTCTAGTCTAGTGGCTGTTTGAGTGACTGTCGCTAGATATGTTACTAGGCAGCAATGTAAACACTGCCTGCTTACACAGACAAGCCTGCAGGGACAGGCTATTGACTCCAGAACAAGCTGTAGTGGTTCAGGTGACTATAGTGTCCCTTAAAAGAATTGCATTTTTCTTGTTGAAAATTAAACTTTGTTAGTTTAAAAAAAAGAAATATGGCTCTTAGCTTTTTTTTAGCTAGCTCCTAGATTCCAAATAAATTTGTCAAGCCCTGTGATATCATGTGATATCTAAGATAGGTAGTCATAACATGGTCACATATTGGCAGTGATATCATGAGTAAGGTCTGATATTAGCAGTGATATCAAGTAGTGTCATCACGTAGAACGTGTGCTATAGGCAGTGATGTCACGTATAAGGCCTCCTATAGGCAGGGACATCACACAGAAGGTCTGCTATAGGCAGTGACATCATGTATAAGGTCTGCTATAGGCAGTGACGTCACATATAAGGTTGGCTATAGGCAGTGACATCACCTAGAAGGTTTGCTATAGGCAGTGACGTCACATAGGTTTGCTATAGGCAGTGACGTCACATATAAGGCCTGCTATAGGCAGTGACATTATATAGAAGGTGTGCTATGGGCAGTGACGTCACATTTAAGGTTTGCTAGGGGCAGTGACATCACATAGGTCTGCTATAGACAGTGATATCACGTATAAGGTCTGCTATAGGCAGTGACATCACATAGGTCTGCTATAGACAGTGACATCACGTATAAGGTCTGCTATAGGCAGTGACGTCACATATAAGGTTGGCTATAGGCAGTGACATCACCTAGAAGGTTTGCTATAGGCAGTGATGTCACATAGAAGGTTTGCTATAGGCAGTGACATCATATAGAAGGTGTGCTATGGGCAGTGATGTCACATTTAAGGTTCACATAGGTCTGCTATAGACAGTGATATCACGTATAAGGTCTGCTATAGGCAGTGACAACACATAGATGGCTGCTATAGGCAGTGACGTCACAAAGAAGGTCTGCTATAGGCAGTGACATCACATAGGTCTGGTATAGACAGTGGCATCACGTTTAAGGTGTGCTATAGGGAGTGACATCACATAGATGGCTGCTATAGAGAGTGACGTCACAAAGAAGGTCTGCTATAGGCAGTGACATCACATAGGTCTGCTATAGGCAGTGACATCACATATAAGGTCGGCTATAGGCAGTGACATCACATATAAGGTGTGCTATAGGGAGTGACATCACATAGGTCTGCTATAGGGAGTGACATCACAAAGAAGGTTTGCTATGGGCAGTGACATCACGTATAAGGTGTGCTATAGGAAGTGACATCACGTATAAGGTGTGCTATAGGGAGTGACATCACATAGATGGCTGCTATAGGCAGTGATGTCACAAAGAAGGTCTGCTATAGGTAGTGACATCACATAGGTCTGGTATAGACAGTGACATCACGTATAAGGTGTGCTATAGGGAGTGACATCACATAGATGGCTGCTATAGAGAGTGACGTCACAAAGAAGGTCTGCTATAGGCAGTGACATCACATAGGTCTGCTATAGGCAGTGACATCACATATAAGGTGTGCTATAGGGAGTGACATCACATAGGTCTGCTATAGGGAGTGACATCACAAAGAAGGTTTGCTATGGGCAGTGACATCACGTATAAGGTGTGCTATAGGGAGTGACAACACATAGAAGCTCTGCTATAGACAGTGACGTCACAAAGAAGGTCTGGTATAGGCAGTGACGTCACAAAGAAGGTCTGCTATAGGCAGTGCTCAATAAATGGGACAACATCACCTGGATGCGTCTAACAGTCGCCAGCTGTTTCCGGTACAGGTAATAGAACAGAGAGGTGAGAGCCAGGCTGGAGCCCACCCACACGGTGTCTAGGGTGAGCAGCTCCATACCGGCCACGGGCAGGGAGGATAAACAGCCCACAACTCAGTGTACAATGCATTAAACACAGTCCCCAGGGGCGTCCGGGTCAGACCGGTTACAGAACAGAGGATCTCTGGGAGATCAGTATCTGAACTAAACTTCCCGACATGCCTCGGCAACGAGAACTACATCTCCCGGCATGCCTCAGCAACGAGAACTACATCTCCCGGCATGCCTCAGCAATAAGCCCATCATCTTCTTCATGCCTCGCCATTAGAACCACATCACATTCCCCTGCATTCCGTATTCCTCGAGCAGCACGGTGTGTCTCGTTAACCCTTGTTTAATAGAGTTACATGCTGCCTAATGTGTAAATGTCTTATTTTAAATTATATAGCAAATAACCTGGTTGCTCTTTCTATGTCTGCTGTTTATGATCAAGGAATAACAACAACTTTTTTTTATTTATGTTTTGGCAAAATACTTGAAATCAATTATTCATTTATTCGGTATATTGGGAATTGTGGAGGATTGATAAGGTAATTGCAAAATGTAATCCAAAACATTTTGAGCTGTAAAATATCGCAGGTAATGTTTTGGATCTTTTGGCCCTTAACTTGGGGACATACTAAAAGGAATGACAGATTGGAATGTCCATAGAGAATAATGGAAGTAAAAGGCTATAAAAAAAAAAAGGAAGTAAATAGACTATAATGGGAGGCAACACAAACTCATTCGCAGGTAAATCTGTGTATTGTAGCAAAAGATTTATTTCATATGTCTTATAGTTTTATCTCTAATTGAAATATTTTATTTCCATTATTCTCTATGGGCATTCATTTTACTTCCATTTTTCTCTATGGGCATTCCACTGCCTTGTTAAAGTCTATGGGCATTCCAATCTGTCATTCCTTTTAGTATGTGCCTTAACTTGCAAACCTCAGTGAATTAACGCAGTGTGCCATTAGATTTCTTATGTGAAGAGATTTTTGCACAGACTAGTATCTAAATAAAAGTTATTTATTTATATATATATATATATATATATATATATATATATATATATATATATATATGTATGTGATACCGGAGAAACTGACGGAAGCCAAGCACAGAGAGATGGACACAGGTTTCTTCAGGAAGGAAGAGATTCTTTATTGGATCACCGATCGGGACTCAGAGGGACTAATGTCACCAAAATACAGCAAGTTCTGAGCCCCGGACAATAGTGCAGGCTCCTTATATAGGCCTATAACTCCTCCCATATTAAGCTCCACCCGCACATTCTCTTAACCAATCAACACAAATAAGAATTAACTTCCTGTTTGACCGCATGGCTTGTCCAGCACAATGGAGGAGGGGAATACTATATCCTGTATTCTTGCACATGCTCCGTACACTACTGATCGTATCTTGCCTCGTGCAACCAACTGATCGATACGTCAGCATATGCACGTACACATGCCACGTGGTAATCTCGGCCTACTAAATTTATTTTTACCGAGATTCCACCACATTCCCCCCTTTGATGCCTCTTGATATTTTACAATTACTTGAGGCATCACATAACCTTAGTTTTGCTTACACCGCAAGTTACCTTGAACCAGACCAGACTTATCTTATGATGTGAATCTTCAACATTCATCTTCTTGCATTGGTTCTCCCTGATCTAGAGCCTTATATTTATATATCGCCATTATCTGTGCAGCAGCCTTCCTCTCTGCTATACTTCCTATCAGGCTTTGCACAGACCTAACTACTAGGGGTATAAGACACGGTAGGAGTAGACACAACAGTAAAATCAGTAGGACTCCACCTACCACTGCCTTAAGCCCTCCAAACCACTCATACCAGCTACCAAACCAACTACTTGGATTGTACCCTTTCCATACCTGAGTAGGCACATGCGCTAGTTTAACCATATGGCTAGTAAGCTCAGCTATTGCTTGCCCTTCGTCGTCTATTTGAAGACAGCAATTGCTTAGGTTAAACTTCCCACATACACCTCCCTCTACTGCCAATAGGTAATCCAAGGCTAATCTATTTTGGTAGACTGCTGTCCTCATCCTGGTGTTATGCTTCGCTAGAAGATTGAGCGCTTGTGACGTCTCGTTGGTGATAATCTCAACCACCGCCTGTAATCTTATAATGCGGTTGAGCATATAAATAGGGGTTCTATAACCAAAGGTACCATCCTCAGCCCACGTGGCTGGCCCATAATAATCTATGATACGCTGGGGAGGCCATTCATTATCTTCCCAGGTGCCTATCTCTATGGGTCCCCTTTTCTTCCTATGATTCACATCATACACTTTAACACCTAAAGTCTCACCTGTTTCAATCGGTAACAAGAAGAAGGATGGTTTGAGCATACCCAACACACATGCCCCTTCCCAGTCCTGTGGCAACTCCGAATAGGCTTTCTTACCACAGATCCAGTACAAATTTGCTGGGGCTCTCCAGGTAGATGTGATAGATAGATCAAACCACACATCCTTTAAATTGGCGTATCTAGCAAACGGGTTAGATGGTTCTGAGACATTTGAAGCCGACCACCAAGTTGTATTCTTTGTATCATCATCATAAGCTTTTTGCCCTAGACAAGTTAATTCTCCTACAGAAGTATTATACATTATTCCTTTCCTTGCTATGCAAACATAACCTATGATGGAGGTCTTTAATCTCCACTCAGATTTACCTCTAACACTCATATGATAATCGGCTTGTGTAGATATTAGTTGGTCAACTGCCTCAGAACCGGACATTACCTCCTTTGCTTCCCAAGGCCATTGGTCTCCCATGTTAGTACCTCCACACACATAGCAGTTGGTAACATTAAGACTACCGGCAATACTTTCAGCTAGGTCAATGAACAGGTTTTTAGCGTTATGGGGGATCTTATTATCTATACTCATCTCTTCATAAAAGGAATGGTATACTTGATGAGTCTGGGAGGATACCGTATCAGTCTCTATTCCTATAAACAATAATGTCCCAGGATCTAAACCCGTCCCGTATATCTGAAACCCAAATAAATTTCCATACTTATCTAGGAACTTGTCGGGGTTATTAATAAGTATATGGACTGGGTTGCATTCCATAGACTTACAATAAGGGCTAGTCGGCAACTTAGTCACTATCATGTCTTTATCTACTGTCTGTCCCCAAGTCGCCCACCCCACACAAGACCAATATGGGCAAAAGTTATAGTCTTTATTTGGGCATCTAGGACTTACATACTTATTTTTACTACTGGGACAAATATATTTATCATTAGACCCATACGTCCTCTCCCATCTAAGATCCCCACATACATTCCACGGCTTTCTACCACTCGATATCGCTTTACACGCATCAAATAGCAGAACACCCGAAGAATGTACGGATTCTAACACCGTCTTATTAATTAGGGTCCCCTGAGGATCTCCATTCCTGAGAGTCAACCAAATTGTACGAGGTTGATACTCTGGACTGAAGCACTTAGGTTCTCCTACTCCTAAATGGCACACACTATAGTCTATATTTAAGTATCTACATCTCGATACATCTCCTTTACACTCGTATTGTGAATGCCAAATTAGGGTTTGGGAAATATGGTTACCTGTTCTCGTAGTCTTAATGCATACCTCACAGCTAGGAGTGTCGGTACCTCTACCTTCCTGAATATAAAAACACATGTAAATAAACACAATCAAAAGCACATCTTTCGCCGTCATCCTCAGTCTTCGTCCGTGCGATGGAACCTCAGCTTCCAGGATGTGAGGGCTGCAGGGAATGGAGTTCTGCTCGTCTTCACAGGTGTCCCTTCGAGACTTTCCTGGCTTATACACTATGTGTTGGTAAGCGGACAGGCTTTATTATGGCCTTCTCACTCACACCTGTAACAATAAAATTTGTAATCCACAATAATTCCTCGTTACTCCGACTGAGTAGTGCGTTTCAACCGGATCTTGCAGGGATTCTCTGGATCTGCTGTAACTTGCCAAGAATCGACTGCTGCTGGTTTAACCCTGGAGTGATGTATCCACGGAGTTACTTCGGCTACTTTTATCGCTGTAGGGGTAGACAAAAGAACAACATAAGGACCTCTCCACTTGGGCCCTAACGGTACATTATTCCACTCTTTAATCCACACTTGATCTCCTGGATGATAACTATGAACAGGGGGATAAATATTCACAGGTAATCTATCTTGTACCCATTTCTGTACCTCCTCCATAGTCTTACCCAACTCTACAACCTGCTGCCGGGTAATTCCTTCTCCCAACTGACTCAAATCCCCCCTTAAGTTACCAAGTACGGGAGGTGGTCGCCCATACATGATTTCAAAAGGAGAGAGGCCCATCCTTCTGGTAGGGGTACTGCGGATTCGCAATAGAGCTATGGGTAAGAGAACGTTCCACTTAAGTTGGGTTTCCTGACACATTTTAGCCAACTGGTTCTTAATAGTTCTATTCATTCTCTCTACCTTACCAGAACTCTGGGGTCTATATGCAGTATGAAGCCTCCACTTTATACCAAGCATATGAGTCAGTTGTTGTAGGCACTGGTGAACAAAAGCTGGACCATTGTCCGATCCTATAGAACAGGGTAGTCCATATCGGGGTATTATTTCTCGTAGCAGGAATCTCACAACTTCTCCTGCTTTCTCTGTACGAGTAGGACATGCTTCTACCCAGCCTGAATAGGTGCACACAATTACCAACAGGTAACGATGTCCACCCGATTTAGGCATTACTGTAAAGTCTATTTGTAGATCGGACATGGGGAGTCCCCCCATAAACTGGACTCCTGGTGGCTTTACTGGTCCTTGTCTTGCATTATTCTTAGCACACGTTACACATCTGCGTACAATGGCCTGAGTCAAGTTGGACAATCTTGGTATGTAGAAATGTTTCCTGAGAGATTCTTCAGTACTGTCTCTCCCAGAATGTGTCCCGTTGTGATAATTTTGGACAATTTCTACCGCTAGTGATGCTGGTATGACTATTCTTCCATCTTCTAGCTGATACCACTTGTTCTCCAAATACTTTCCCGGTTCAGTCTTTAACCACTCCTCTTCTTGAGTTGTATTAACTGGAGTCCATTGAGACAGTGGGGTTGGTATTAGAGCAGCTATATGCCCCACATACTCCTGTCTTCCTGATTCAGCAGCACGCTTAGCTGCACTATCTGCCATCCGATTTCCCTTGGTTACATCACCATCTCCTCTCAGATGCGCTCGACAATGTATGATACCGACTTCTTTCGGCTCCCACACTGCTTCCAATAGTTGTAGGATTTCGGCTGCGTATTTGATTTCTTTGCCTTCTGAATTCAGTAGTCCTCTTTCTTTATACAAAGCTCCGTGGGCATGAGTAGTTAAAAACGCATACTTAGAGTCCGTATAGATATTCACTCTTAAACCTTCAGCCAATTGTAACGCTCGTGTTAGTGCTATTAATTCTGCCTTTTGTGCTGATGTTCCTTTCGCCAGTGGCCGAGCTTCTATCACCTTGTCTATTGTTGTTACTGCATATCCTGCATAGCGGATCCCTTCTTTCACATAACTACTGCCGTCGGTATAATATTGAACATCGGGGTTCTGGATGGGAAAATCACGAAGATCTGGTCTACTTGAAAATACTTCATCCATTACTTCCAAACAATCATGTTGACTTTCAGTAGGTTGCGGCAAAAGGGTAGCTGGATTTAAGGTGTTTACAGTCTCTAAATGCACTCTTGGGTTTTCACACAACATTGCTTGATACTTGGTCATACGGCTGTTACTAAACCAATGATTTCCTTTGTAATCCAACAACGTCTGTACTGCATGTGGGACTCGTACATAAAGTTCTTGACCCAGAGTGAGTTTATCGGCTTCAGCTACTAGCAGGGCGGCTGCAGCTACGGCTCTTAGACAAGGTGGAAGTCCGCTGGCCACTGCATCCAGTTGCTTAGACATGTAGGCAACAGGTCTTTGCCATGATCCCAAGTACTGTGTCAATACTCCCACAGCCATTCTTCTTTGCTCGTGTACATATAAGTAGAATGGTCGTGTGTGATCAGGTAGACCTAATGCTGGGGCACTCATCAAAGCCTTCTTCACATCTTTAAATGCCGTTTGCTGTTCTTGGGTCCATAAGAAGGGGTCGTGCTCTGTACCTTTGATAGCTGCGTACAGAGGTTTTGCCAGTATCGCATAGCTGGGAATCCATATCCTACAGAAGCCTGCTGCCCCCAAGAATTCTCGCACTTGTCTTCTATTCTTGGGTATTGGTATTTGGCAGACAGCTTCTTTTCTCTCTGGCCCCATAATCCTTTGACCTTCAGAGATATGGAATCCCAGATACTTGACAGTTGGCAAACACAACTGAGCCTTCTTCCTGGACACCTTGTATCCTGCCTTCCAGAGAATATGTAGTAGATCGTGCGTTGCTTGCTGACATTTTTCTTTTGTAACTGCTGCTATCAACAAGTCATCTACATATTGTAACAATACACATTCTCCTGGGATAGACTCGAAATCCAGTAGATCTTGACTTAGAGCTGAACCAAATAGGGTAGGTGAATTTTTAAACCCTTGGGGCAGTCTTGTCCAAGTCATCTGGCGTTTTGAGCCCGTTACAGCGTTCTCCCATTGGAAAGCGAAAATACATTGACTTTCTGCGGCAATTCGGAGGCAAAAGAAGGCATCTTTGAGATCTAAGACTGTGAAGTAAGTAGCCCCGCCCGGAATTAAAGCAAGCAGGTTATATGGATTGGGTACAACTGGATGTATACTAACAACCGCATCATTGACTGCTCTCAAGTCCTGCACAGGTCGATACTCATCTGTACCGGGCTTTTGAACAGGCAGCAATGGGGTGTTCCAGGGGGAAGTACAGAATTTTAGGATACCATACCGTATGAACTTATCCAGATAGGATTGGATGTTCTTTTTAGCCTTCTGTGGGATGTGGTATTGTCTTAGGCTCACTGGATAAACCCCAAGTTTCAGTTCAATTTTTATAGGTGGAATATTGCGGGCCAGTCCTGGTGGGTTGTTCTCTGCCCAAACTCCTGGTATGTTAAATAATGTCTCATCACTCCTAGGGTTTTGGCTAGTCAACACTGTATAAAGTCGCCACTCTTCTTCTACGGATAAAGTCATAATACCTGAAGGTCCATTAAACTTTAAAGATGTTGTTCCATTTGGTAGGAACGTAATCTGCGCTTGTAATTTTGATAGCATATCACGTCCCAGCAATTGGACTGGACATTCAGGCATATAAAGGAATTGGTGTTTTACTACGTGGCCTCCCAATGTACAGAGTCGACTTTTAAGAACCGGTCTTTCAGCACTTCTTCCAGTTGCTCCTATCACAGTAATAGTCCTTCCAGATGGAGGAGCAACTAGATTAGTCACCACTGAATGTTCAGCACCAGTGTCAATCATGAACGCACTCCTTTTTCCCCCTATTGATACATCGACCATAGGCTCCGCTCGACCAAGGGGGATGGAGCCCGGTCGGTATCAATAGTCCTCCATGACCGTGTCAGCCAATCCTACGAAGTCCCTACCTTCTCTATCGCGGGACCTTTGCGCTGCTGGAATATACCTGTCTTCCCTAACACTTCCTCTGTTCCCATTACTCCCTCTATAACCATTACTCCCTCCGGGGCCTCCTCTACCTCTCGCTCTGCCTCTAAAGTTTCCGTAGCCTGCCCTGGGTTGGTCTCTCTCGTACTGCTCTCTTTGCGGACATTCGTTCCTCCAATGCCCTTCTTCCCTGCAATACGCGCACTGATCCCTACTCAAAGGCTCCCTACTCCATCTATTATTGCCTCTATCTGGGCCCCGTTTATCTACGCCTGCGATCGCTACCGCTAGCATATCAGCCTTTTTACGCATCTTGCGCTCTTCCTCTTTCTTACTTTCTGTATCCCTGTTCATATAGACCTTATTTGCTACCTCCATTAGTTGGGTGATGGACATACCTGCAAACCCTTCTAACTTTTGTAGCTTGCGCTTAATATCTCCGTATGCTTGGCTGACAAAGGCGGAGTTAACCATTCGGGAATTGTCTGCGTCTTCCGGATTAAAGGGGGTATACAAGCGGTATGCCTCCAATAATCGGTCATAAAAGACACTGGGCGCTTCATCGCTTTTCTGAATCACCTCAACTGTCTTCGACATGTTAATGGCTTTCTTTCCTCCTGCTTTCATGCCAGCAATTATAGCGTCTCTATAGGCTCTGAGTTGAACCATATCAGCACCATTTACGTTCCAATCGGGATCAGTGTTGGGATAATGTGTTGCGGCCCATGCTGCTGGATTAGCTTGGTTCAAAGCACGGGCTCTATCCTCTAGTGCTTTAATGGCTGCTTGATTTATTCTTGTCCTTTCCTCATTGTTAAATAAAGTCATTAGTAACTGCTGGCAATCAGCCCATGTCGGATTATGCGTCTGTACTATTGAGGTGAACAGATCAGTCATGGCTTGTGGTTTCTCAGTATACGAGGAATTATGGGTCTTCCAGTTTAAAAGGTCGGTAGTGGTAAATGGGACATATACGAAGACTGGGTCAGCGTGTGCCATTTGACCTGCGGCATCGATATAAGCTGACCCAGGATTTAGGCGAAGAGGCATCTGATAGTGCTTTAATTGTTGGGCACCAGTCAACTGTCGGGTTTGGATGGGGCTACGTAGAGAGGCGTCAGTCATGGGTTCCGGTCGGGGAGAGATAGGGTATGGGGATGTGGGAGGTTGGTTTTGGGAAAAGGTTGTAAATAAAACACTTCGAGCCGAGCTAGATGAAGCTTGACCGGAAGTCTGAAGTGGCGCCAAATCAGGATATTCGTTTCTAATGGGGGTGGGTTCTGGTTCCGGAAGGGGAGATTTAGTACGAGGGGGGGTGGATCCTGTACTGGAGGAGGAAGCGGAAGTGGATGGGGGTAATGAGGGGAGGGGTGCAGGACTTCCTGCGTTTGCGTCACTTCCTCTTAACGGAAAGTAAGGGGGCGGCAAAGGGATCTCGGACTCAGGGGGCGTGTCCAAAATGGGCCTAACACCAGTCCTAGTGGACGAACAAGTCCTAGCTACCATGAGGCGACACTGCTCCTCGTGGCATGTCTGGAGCCATTTTGGCGAGTCATTTACGGCCTGTCTCCAACAGTCAATATAAGGAAACTGGCCGTAAAGTTCAGGCCTACCTGATACAGCCACGTGTAAGCGCTGTACCAGAGTTAGATCCAAACTGCCACGTGGCGGCCATGCCGCAACCAAAGTAGGCCACTCCCTAGTGCACAAAGTAACTAAACGCACAGGAGACATCTTAACCCCAAAATCACAAGTTTTGAATCCCTTTTTAAAATTCTTCACCATACAACCTAAGGGATCCGGAATCGTTGACTGCGACGCACCCATACTTAACAATGGAACGTCGTCGACAACGAATACTATACACGCGTACTATTCAACAATCACACCCGTTTCCTCTGGCAACAGCACCACGTGGTACGGTTACCAAGTGAAACGTACACAATAACACAATAAACACTCAGGGAATTCCCGTACACACACAGCTGTTACACCAGTCACTATATAATCAATATTATGCCCTTTGGCGTAACTATACAGTCACCCACGCTATAATTCTCTATATACGAATTACCCGTCTATAACACACCCCAGTAACATCGTCTTTTACAAATAGCGGTTACAGTACGGTTAGCATAGGTCAAAGCACAAGTTAAGGTCACAATACAATTATTAGTGGTTATGGTGTTAAACATGCATTAGACGACAATGATTAGTACTTATATACAATGTCAGTAAATATACAGGGTTATGGTACCGTGCACTATAATACAGCAACACACTATTAACACTCTCGCTAGACGGCTGAGCTCGCGCTATCTAACAAGATATACACTTTACTAAAACAATCGTTAACACATTTACAATTCCCAACTAAACTATTGGCCAGTACCTTGAATGGACTACCTAAAACTATATACACCCGTTTTGGTTAGCCACACTGCCCAATCACCACATATATAGCGAGCTAGAGAACCGAATTTACACAGGCGCCTCTTAGTCGCACTATCAAAAGTCTAGTGGGTTCCAAATTTACACGCCTTCCCACTTAGCCCAGATAGGATGAGAACTAGCGAACCGAATTTACACAGGCGCCGCTTAGTCTCCCGGTCCCTCCGACCTAGCGAACGTAATATACACCCTAGAACGCTAGTCTAGACAAGACACCGGTGTCCGGCTAGGGCTATTTACACCAGAACCCCGCCTGACTAACCAAATCAAACGGTCTGACTAAAGAGCGTTCGATCGAGCGGTGCGCCTTCGCTCCTTCCCTCCGACAGAGGGGGCAGATACACAGATTCAAAACCCCTTTGGGCCTACCGCACAATCGGTATACCCCTAGTGGGTCCTGCCGTCTAAAACAGCAGTTGTCTTACCTCCTCGTTCCTGAACCTGAGTTCACACTCATCGACGGGGACACCCCAGCACTTCTCACGTAGAGGCCGATGATCTCCTGGACAACAGACCAGTGGCGCCGAGACGAAGGGAGGTCCACGCAGAAGTTCAGGGGTGCAGCCGTAGAGAACGTGGGCAAAGATAGACCGTCTCACGCCTCTGCCTCTCAGCTACCGTTGAACGATGAGCTTCCCGGCCAATGCACCAAATGATACCGGAGAAACTGACGGAAGCCAAGCACAGAGAGATGGACACAGGTTTCTTCAGGAAGGAAGAGATTCTTTATTGGATCACCGATCGGGACTCAGAGGGACTAATGTCACCAAAATACAGCAAGTTCTGAGCCCCGGACAATAGTGCAGGCTCCTTATATAGGCCTATAACTCCTCCCATATTAAGCTCCACCCGCACATTCTCTTAACCAATCAACACAAATAAGAATTAACTTCCTGTTTGACCGCATGGCTTGTCCAGCACAATGGAGGAGGGGAATACTATATCCTGTATTCTTGCACATGCTCCGTACACTACTGATCGTATCTTGCCTCGTGCAACCAACTGATCGATACGTCAGCATATGCACGTACACATGCCACGTGGTAATCTCGGCCTACTAAATTTATTTTTACCGAGATTCCACCACATATGTATATATGTGTGTGTGTGTTTTCTTGAAACTACCTACATTGTCTCATTAATTTTCATTTATATCACATGCCAGGCTGTGAAGGCACAACCTGGCATGCACTGAGGCTCAAAATTTCCACTCGCAATTGGCGAGTGACTTCTCAGACTTGCATTGGCGAATATGTTTTAGGACCGTCTACAGTCTAGTACCTCAGGATTTGAAATTTTGAGCCCTGTCATATAATATAAATGTATTGCCATGTGTCTGTAAACGTGCATGTATAGCATGGGAGTGTTGGAACGGTGGCATGTGACCCCACAACATTACAAGTACAAATTGTCCATAGAAATGTACGTGCGCTCAAGACATCATGGTAGGGTTGCTATGTCCACCATGTTTTCATAGACACTGTTTTATCATGTTGTTTGGCAGCACATTAAACTTTCACCCTGAAGTAGTAAAATGTATATGCTGCTTGATTGATTTGTAATGTCACTTACTACCAGCAGCATTTTCCATATTTTGGCCATCAACTTGTATAAATGGTGAGTTGTGAAAAAACATGGTGTTTATGGCATATCTACATGGGAAGATGGTAGCATCATTCAAAAGAGCCAGTGCACACAGGGCAAGCCTTAGTGGACGAGCTGTGCAGCCGTACAGGGCACCAGATGGCCAACCCAGTTCACAAGAACCAAGGCTTGGGCTACCTTATAGCGCACTGGTAGGGGATAGATTTCGCTCCGGCCGTCTCGCCCTTAGAATGGGAGCCTTGTCTCTTTATTGAAGAGATTGAGAATCTCCCTCACCAGTCCGGTGTCTGGCTGATGTGGAGGAGGGGTGCAGATACTGAGCAGTTCTCTTGCAAGATCAGCATTCAGAGTGTTGCTGCGTGTTTCCACGGTAATGCTCTGATACCATCAGTGCCGGAGAGGAAGGCTCCTGCTTTGCATCTGGTGGAGATGGAGACCACCACGTATCAGTATTTCCCCTCCATGCCCAAAGGTATTCCAGAGGAAGGGGGATGTGACGGACCGACTGCAATCCGACCGGGTACCTCCATCAATCGCTGCTTCCTAGTACTGACGAAGCACGCTGGAGCACCATAACCACTGCAAACCGCCGGAGCTTGGTTGGGGTGTCGCTGTCTCCTACCCACCCTAGACCTACGACAAGGCTCCAGGTTCCAGTGGGTGAACCTCTCTCGCTCCAGAGAGTCAAGCAGGAACAGCTCTTACAAGAGCTAAGTGATTATACTCTGGGGAGTATAGTGATTATAGCAATCCCCCAAACATGAGCCGAAACTTCATGAGCTTTAATGGTTCAGGTTGGCTTTTATACAATTCTCCAGGCCAGAGGAACTCCCTCTGGATCTGATGGGACACAGAAACACAAAGGACATAAACCAATCAGTACAAACATACAGTGACACACCCATGTACATCACACAATCCCTCCCCTCTGCTTGGGAGATAATTGAGTAAAGTCCTGTAAGTAACTTAATTATCGCCAAGCAGAAAACTAATTTTCACAAAGTTCAGAAAGTACCCTAAAACATAACATAAACATACATCCCCGGATAGCCCTGATCTGGGTGAACAACATATCCAAAAATCACCCAGATCAGAGCAGGGGGTCAAAGGTTTCATGGAAGTCTCTTTGTGACCAGCTGCAAGCATGGCTTCATGCCCAAAATAGTTCCAGAGAATTAGGCTGTGCGGTTGGTCTATTTCCAATGACTAAGTCCACTTTGAATAGTCGAACAGGGACCGTTCGTGCACAAAGTCAATGTTAAAGTGCCGTTCAAATTGTCGAACACCGTTCGACTCCCGTCGAAGTCCCAGAGAAGGTAAGTTTTCAGCAGTGTTTGTGCCGTTGTGTGTCTGATTTTGAGTTCCATGAACTCAACGACAAAACACAGCTGAACCCGTTCGACTAAATAAAATGGCCGCCGCCACGTGTTCGAATGGCAGCCTCTTCGACACATTCGTCCAGTGTTTGTGACTAAGTGGCTACTAAAAATGACTGGACATACCCCATTTGCAATACCATGGGTTGCAAATGGTATGCCATCATGGGGGTAATTCTCATTCCTGGGCTACCATACGGTCTCAAAGGCAACATAACCTATCTGGCAATTTCAATGTAAAAAAATAAATGAAATGCAAGTCTTATAGTTGACTCTCTAACTTTCCAAACCACCATAAAACCTGTACATGGGGGGTACTGTTATACTTAGGAGACTTCACTGAACACAAACATAAGTGTTTCAAAACAGTAAAACATATTACAACAATATTGTCAGTAAAAGTGCAGTTCATGTGTGAAAAATTAAAAAAATATCATCGTTGTAATACAAGTTACCATTTTGAAACACTAATATTTGTGTTCAGCGGTGTCTCCTGAGTAAAACAGATTGGTAAGTACCATGGACCTCCTGGGGCTGCAAGCCGTTACGGCGTTCTATGCTGCCGCAACAGTTTTAAAGCCCATTTAATGTTGGACGGAATAGAACGCTGTAATGGCGTTAAAGGGTTATTTGCTTCTTAATATCATCAATAGAGTGGCTTCCTGGTTGCAGACCTGCAGGGCTGATGTGCACGCACACTGCACAGAAACACAGAATGCTCCCCATAGAAATACATCGAGCCAATGTATCTCTACGAGGAGATGTTGACTGGTGCAGCTAAGCAATTGCTGAGCATACATACTAGCCTCCCAATACTTCCATATAGGGAAGCATTGGATTGGCTGAGCACAATAGTTACATAGGCTGAAAAGAGACATGTGTCCATCAAGTTCAGCCTTCCTCACACCTGTTTTTTGCTGTTGATCCAAAATGAACCAATGATCTCAGTTAGTGGAGGCAGTGCAGCTGCAGGGAGGCAGGAGCTTTCTTTCAACTTAATTAAAGGGGGCCCCAATAATCTAAATATGTGTGTGCCATAACAAGTACAGTTTAATGTGAGTTCTGAGAGTAGTATGTATAAATACGTGTATATTAATGTGTCTATTAAATGTATTATTAGTCTCTATAATATTTACACGTGTGTTGATATATATGTGCAAATGACCAGAAATTACATTAATACATAACATCTATATAATGAAGGCTTAGCACTTACATGGTGGGAAGTATTGGATGTGTTTGCCAGGGAGGGCACTGTGAAGATTGAAAATGCCCAAGACCAGCCCTGAGTGTACATGGCATTGTAGGAAGAAGGTGTCTGAACACTCCATACTTGCTTTTGGCCACAGTAAATACATGTTTAAATTGTACATGCTCATGTAAACATAGCTGAGGAGCTTTGCCCCTGACTTTGGTGTGAGAGCACACCGAAACGCGCGTCAGGTGGTTCTTTACTTTCCACTTGTCACATTATGGGTAGCACTGGGTATCCTCCACACTGACATTAGTTATGATTTTTTTGTATTGTGACGAAAATTTGGTGTAGGTAAGCACAAGCTTTATGTGGCGCTGAGGTAAACATGGACAGTATTGCGACCTATTCTTTCTATTGGGGATTATTACTCTTTATTTAATATTTTTTTGGACCCTCTTACCTATCCAGCATTAGCATTATCAACTCCCTTTACGTGTTCTGTTCTACCCCCTCTTAGATACGCCATTTTTAGCTGCGACTTCAGGGACCCCTTCTCTTCCCTGGTTACTTTGTTACAAGGTGATCCCTATACGTTGTAGAGTTGATATTTTTGCTTTATTTGTTCTGGCATTTATAGAAACCTTCAATATTTTATAGCTATTTGAGACTCTCCCCATCAGTCCTCCCCTCCTTACTTACCTACTATACCTGCTTCAGTCTCTTGGGTCTATCTATATTGTGCGACTCCTTTTATACTGTGGGTTTACGTACCATAGGATCCTTTTAGGGACACTAATCATTTAGAAGTAGGCCTAATAGTGTGGGAATCATCCTTATCATCTATCTCCTTGGTTTCCCCAATCTCTGTTTCTTAAAGGACCACTCTAGTGCCAGGAAAGCATACTCGTTTTCCTGGCACTAGAGTGCCCTGAGGGTGCCCCCACCCTCAGGGACCCCCTCCCGCCCGGCTCTGGAAAGGGGAAAAGGGGTAAAACTTACCTTTTTCCAGCGCTGGGCGGAGAGCTCTCCTCCTCCTCTCCGCCTCCGTTCCTCCCCGTCGGCTGAATGCGCACGCGCGGCAAGAGCTGCGCGCGCATTCAGCCGGTCACATAGGAAAGCATTCATAATGCTTTCCTATGGACGCTTGCGTGCTCTCACTGTGATTTTCACAGTGAGAATCACGCAAGCGCCTCTAGCGGCTGTCAGTGAGACAGCCACTAGAGGAAAAAGGGGAAGGCTTAACTAATTGATAAACATAGCAGTTTCTCTGAAACTGCTATGTTTATAAAAAAAATAGTTAACCCTAGCTGGACCTGGCACCCATACCACTTCATTAAGCTGAAGTGGTCTGGGTGCCTAGAGTGGTCCTTTAAGATACAATTTTATTTGCACTTAATGTTGAGCTACTTTGTTCAGCTTTCAATAAACGTTAGGGTTGTTTGCTACTACTATACTCCACTGTGTTCCTTTCTCGTTACTTCCCTTACTCAGTTGGAGAGGTTACTGGGATTTTTTGTTTTCTAAAGCTGAGGAGGTGACTTAGATGTATGATTGTATCGCTGATGCCACAGCAATAATTCTTTGGAATTCACAGTGAATGACACTTTTCTCCAGCTCATATGTTTCCAGTGTGGCTATTAAGGACACAACTTGTAATTCCCTTTAATGTTTAATGCTAAAAGTATGAGTTATTTTGACTTTTTACACAGTGATCCTCTTTACTAAAAACACTAAGAACACTATAGGGTCAGGAACACAAACAAGTACTCCTGACACTATAGTGTTAAAATCACTATCTAACCCCACTGCACCCACCCTTTCACCCCTAAATATAGTAAAACATTAGCTTTATTCCAGTCTGCTGGTGCTGGCTCTGTCCCGGACCTGCCTCCTTGGCTGACATCATTATAAGTGATGATATCCGCTAAAATCACAATGCTTTCACAAAGGAAAGCATTGGATTGCCTGAGATGATCAATTCCTCATAGAGATGCATTGAATCAACGCATCTATATGAGGAAAGTTCAGTGTCTCCATGCAGAGGGTGGAGACACTGAATGTCAGTGGTGACCCAGGATGCACCTCTAGTAGCCATCCGAAGAATTGCCCCTGGAGGTGTCCCTGGGCTGTATTGAAATCACTGAATTTTCTCTGAAAAGACAGTGTTTACCGCATAAAGCCTGTAGGGACTGACTATATTCAACAGATCAACTACATTAAGCTGTAGTTGTTCTGGTGACTATTGTGTCCCTTTAATACAACTTGCCACCATGAAATAATTCAGTACATAAACTATTAATAGATGGTGGTTTGTTTGTTACACCTTAAATTAAAGGGACATTCCAGACCCATGAAACACTTCAGCTTGCAGAAGTGCTTTATGTGTGAAGAATGTGTCCTCTTTTTACCTTTTACAAAAAGTGCAGATTTCAATAGAAATTGGCACTTTTATAATTAACGTTGTTCACCCCTGGTTTTCAATCAGACAACAGGTCCTTTTACTTCCTTGTTGATGAGTTCCTTGAAAATACTTCTCATTGAGCTCAATTGGGAAGTTGTGATGGGACAGCCACAGAAGGTCTGGGCTAGGTTAGAAAGGGAGGTCAGCAGCTTTTGCAAACTGTTTTAAATAAACCCACAATTAAAGAATTCATAATGAACGGCATAGATTTTTTCATTGGGGTATATTTACTAAATAGTGATTTTTATTTATTTTTGTATTTAGGCAGTGAAGTGTCCCCTTTGAAACTGGGGAACATGTAATAAGAGTGACATGATTATTAGTGGCTGATGCCTCAAGTATTTCAGAAACTGTTAGCCAACTGGGTTTCATGTCCTATATTATCTAGAATTTACAGATGATAATGTGATAAGATTAGCAGGATTCTGCTTAGCTGAATCAGTGGTGACCCCTTTCAACAACATTGAATCAGTGGTATTCGCGCCATCTAAACATTTGTATGATTAATGACATTAGATGTGAGTATTGGACTGGAATCACATTTTAAAAAAAATAATAATAATCAAACTATAGGAAATTAAATTTTTTGTTCGTTAATCACACCACTTGCTCGAAAACAGGTTAACCCCACTGTATAATTGTTAAGCAGTGCAGAAGATGTCAGTGCTATGTAACCCCTAATAACAATAATCTCTTCGGTATTCAAAGGGTCTGGCCTACATCATTGCAAACCTGATACTGTCACTCATATCTAAATTAGTACATGTGAGAGGTGTTAGACAGAAGGCAATCCCAGATGCCAGATGGCACCACCCAGCTTTCTGAGCATTGCAAACCAAGCTGCGATCTTGCCAGACTGCCTCCTCATCGTTCTGCAGACATAACGCCCATGTCCCATCTTTACTGTCAGTTGTTATGCAAATAAACACTGAGACAGATTCTGCTGAGTTTATTAGACATGTAAAAATAAAACATTTTCACAGATACACATTGATGAAGAAGCTACGAGCATCCAATAAGAGTAACATTGTCTAATGGAGTGGCGTATATTTCTTGTGTGTGCACTCAGTCTAAGTATAAAGTCACTGAAGCAGTTTTTGTACAATTGTGATTTAAGCAAATCTTGTGTAAAAGACACTCATCCCACTTCATTAGACTGGACAAAATGCTCTTTGATTGGGTAGGACTGAATAGTAGTAGATGTAATATCTGTTTTCTAGGCACTGCAATAAACTAACGCAACAGGCCCCATGCTCCTTAGGGGTTTATTCACTGCACTCCAAACTGGAATCTGAATGGCAATCTTTAGGCTACAATAGCTTAATGAGAAAAATCCCCAATTAGCTAATATATACTGTACAGCTCTACTTAAAGCGTGACAGTGTTAGCATAAATTTTGCAATCCACATTTCAACTTGTAATTCTAGCCTGCTATTTTTCATAATGGCTGAACCTTTCGTTTGGTTCTGGAACAGAGGCAGGACTGGTTGCGAGTTTCTCTACTGAGACTTGCGCTCTATCTTGCTATAGAGCAGGTCTAATGCTACCTGACTGCGCTCAAAGAAGAAATACAAGTACTACGAACACACAATGCATTGCATGGCTGAACAACAGTAAGCAGTAATAATATGTTACAGACCTTCAGCCCTCATGGGGTTAAATATGCTTGTGCTGACAACCCTAACTATTTTAGATTGAGCACAAGCATTTTTAGTGGGTGGGAACAATAAAGCCTCCTGAGTAGATTCCTTGTATCTTCATAACAGCACACAGTATGTGTAGACGGAGAGTAGTGGCAAATGTCACAGTGTGTGAGGTAGGTGTGGGGAGGTGGGGAGTAGGCAGTGGATCTGCCAAATTAACAAGTGAATATTGAAAAGCCATCAGTACAAACCTTTACTATTACTGACCATTACTGCGGATTTTGCTTTGCTTACAATAACATGTACCCATTCATTGATGACTCAAATCATGAATTTGTACTTTGTCTTCCCATTTAGTTTATGTGATGCTTGAGGATGAAACTAATATTACTGACTCAAACTCCTCTCTCCCAACATAAATTGGACACTGCATTAACACCGTACCTAAATTCTAAAGAGATCCCTGCTTAAGGGCATATATTGTGTCTCTTGATGGGGCTGTGTGATTTTGTTTGTTTGTTTTCATTTAGTATCTGTCTTTGTTGATTGATAATTAAGGCATTTTGTTGCGTTTTCTATATATATATATTTTTTTTTACTGTCTCTGGGTTTCTTAGAGGAACTTTAGTCCCTTTTAGAAAGTTCTGGTATGTCTTATCCATATCATCCACAAGGTCAGAGAAGTCACTTCATTTGGCAGAGGTTTTCATACACGTATATCCTGTTTCTTGCAACATCTGTGCACCCTTAGCCTGCACATCTGGAGGGCATTAAAGACGGTAGACTTCACAAAATGGTTGTTGGGTGTGTGAGGTCTTAAAAGCATGATGCCAGCGTGATATGTGTTCCAAACAGTGCAAAGGAGGCATATGGGGGTTATCAGACCCCACCGAGTGTGGGACCCCCATGACAGCAGACGGTCAGGCATGTTGTGAGACAGGACTAACACCGCAGAAGGGCAGTGCCAGCAACATCCTTTCATATCCGTGAACAGGCATACCGCATCCAATACTAATCCAATTCACAGGCAACAGCATGCTTTGTCAATTACAATTCATACAGCATTCACTATACTCTAACTCCCATTCACACAGAAATCTCTAGTAACCCATTTACACAAGCATTACTGAAAATGTGCCAATATTCTGTCTTTGCTATATTTAGTTTCGCACATTGTTTCACTAAATATAGTTTATACGGTCGGTACAAATCCATTCTATTTGTTCAGCACACGTCAGTGCAAAACTATCACTAGAGTATCCTGGTTTATAATGTTATGTTTTAGCAGAAATTTGGACACAATGCACATAATTCTCTACTGATATATTGGCACTCACATGTACTGAACTGCAAAAATTCAGGAAAAAAAGGAGCAGAAAGTTACATCGTTTTTTTCTTCATTAATAGACACTCTTATCTCTCGCAACTGACTGGGATATTTACTAAATTGTTAATTGCTGAGAATTCAAACTGAATTCAAATGAAATTTCAACTCATAACATTCTCCATGTTTACAATTCAACTATTTTAGCCTGTTATGCAATTTTCCATTTTAATTCAATTGTTCACACTTTAGCGCGCAACCCTGTGCCAGTCTTCTCACCGGCTGCAAAAGAAAAGTTGGAGATGGTAAACAGTCAGATATTCTTTTTGCTTTCCTGTCTCTAGATGGCATTCACCAAAAACTAATGTCCCTATAACAACTTGGGCTAAATCTCTACCCTTTGTTTGCTAAGCTGGACAGAGTGATGAATTGATAAGGACATTGTATATGTTACATTAAAAAATAGCCAAACTGGAAATGTACTTCAAATTCAGCTCCTTTTCCAGCGTAGTTATTTTTGTCTAAAATTTGCAATATCCTTGTCAGTTCTCCACAGTCCCTGGTTTAGAGAATACACTCTTACGGGGTTCACCTACGTCCACCATCAGGTGATTGGCACACACAGCATGTTCTCTGCTTATCCATTTATACACTCTCTGATTTATCAGTCACAACGCACATATGGTTAGCACTCACAAAACATCCTACAACGTAAGTAGATATGATCACCAACTGCATCGGTAATGATTTTGAGGAGCACATCATCCCCTTAAGAAATCTATAACTTTCTCTGTTAATACATCCATTCGTTATGGCACACATATAATACATTCATTAATCATTGCATACATATCATGCATACACAGTCATGTTAGCCTAGAGGATCTCACCACACATCACAGTGTTTTCCAGGGTTCATGGGGGTCCCCTTGGGACAGTTGAAATGTTCAGCAAAGTCCTTGGAGTTTGACAGAGTCCCAATGACTCTGAATTTGGCTGGACTGTGGGGGTCTGTGACTAACCCCTCGTGGGAACTCTCAGGAGTTCGTACAGAGCACCAAACCTGAAACAAAAAGTAATGTGAAGAGGAATGAAAGTGTCAAAACTGAATGAATATGGATATTTGGGCTCTGTTTAAAGGCATATTCATGCTCACCTGTGCAAATCCCACAAAGAACAGTTGGTGATTGGTTAATACAACTCCTGGTAACCTCTTTTCTTCACCATACTTCTGCAGCCAAGATTTGTAGGCCTGTAATTAGAAGAAACACACTTGGCATATAGCTGGAAATTAAGCACAGTATATCTTATATATGTTTACATTCAGTATATCAGGGGAAAGAAGCAGGGGTTGAGGAAGACATTATCCGTGGCATCATGTACAAGTTATACAATGGCATTTATTGTGTACACTGAACACTGGCACTCACATGATACGCTGCCTTCAAACCCCCATTGTCTGCGATGTTCTCCCCTAGGGTTTGACGTCCATTTACTTTCTCTCCATTTATACTATAAGAGTTGTACTGATCAACCATACACTCGGTGCGATTCTTAAAAGCTTCCAGGGATGAGTTCTGCCACCAGGGACGCAAATTCCCATCCTCGTCATATTCGCGACCTGCAGCGGAGTGAAATGAAAGCTGACTAGTTGTGCTTCTCCATTCACCTGGAAATTCTCTATCATGCTATGTTACTCTAAAGTAACATCAATATCCCAGAGACAAATATCATTGCCATGTATCCTGAGGTTACAAGAAAAATGACTGCATTCACAAAGATATATGACTATATTTACAATCAGATCCAAGAGCACTCTTTATTAAAGGGACACTATATTCACCAGAACAACTACAGCTCATTGAATTATTACCTTCAGGCTTTTTGCTCTAAGCCCTGTCTTTTCAGAGAAAATGCAGTGTTAACATTACAGCCTAGTGATAACTTCACTGGCCACTCCTCAGATGGCTGTTAGAGATCCTTCCTGGGTCATGGCTGCCTAAAATGCATCCAAACATTCAGTATCTCCTCCCTCTGCATGCAGACACTGAACTTTCCTCATAGAGATTCATTGATTCAATTCATCTCTATGAGGAGATGCTGATTAGTCAGGGCTGTGTTTGGATCATGCTGGATCTGCCCCTGATCTGCCTCTTTGTCAGCCTCAGCCAATCCTATGGAGAAGCATTGTGATTGGGTCAGGCTACCACTTCTGATGATCTCAGCAGGCAGTGGGCAGGTCTAAAGGAAACAGGGACAAGTAAGCTGCTGCAGACGAATATAAGTAAGATTTAATATATTTAGGGAGGCATGAGAGGGACAGGGGGCTAGATGGTGGTTTTAACCCTATAGGGTCAGGAATACATGTTTGTGCTCCTGACCTTATAGTGCTCATTTAAATAGTGGGTATTCAGGTGCAGCTGTGTACTTTACAAAATCAGATTTCCATACCTTCCATGGACATACAATTATCTGTATGCTCGTATTCCACATGCATGTACTTCAAAGCATGCACACACAGCTATTTATTTACATTGGTCTATCAAAAACAATAAACATTCTAAGATAATTGACTTTTCTTTTTATTATCAATGTTTCCTTTCTGTTACAGAATTATAATTTGTCAGGTAAACGTAGGCTTGCTTTTAACAACAACTAAATTTGTCTCTGGTCATTACCTACCCTGATCATCAAAGGCATGTGTCAGCTCATGCCCCATCACCACCCCAATACCTCCAAAATTTAGAGCCCTGTGAAAAGAGGAATAATGAACATGTATTTAGGATATATGAAACATTTGTGTATTAAAGTTCACAACAGGATAACAATGTATGATTTGGATGTGTTAAAGTGAAAAGTGTTATTCTGACTATATGTAATCTACTTCCAGCAAAATATGCCTTAGAATCAAAGTAGGTAGCATTGTAAATAATAATAATACAACTCGACACACCAGGACATGATAAAAGTATCTCTTACTGAAATAGTTATAGCACTAAGTTCCAGCAAATTTAAATTGGAGAGATTTATTTATTTATTTATTTATTTTTAAATGTCTGTATGCATGGCTTTCTGGGGCTGTCAATCAGCCATCTAAAATACTCTCTTCCTGGTTTGCAATATCTGTTTTGTGCAATTTTGTTCCTGGTTTCAATGACATAGATTTATGCATCTGTGGCAGAGTGCAAAGGATAGAGGGGAAAAGACAAATGCCACTCTGTTGGGAATTTATCTCCCATCAAGTTGAAGCTGCCTGTCACTGCTGGATTACAACTCCTATCATACTCTGCGAGATTGTGGCTTAAACTGGTGGGTGTTAAAATATATGACACCTGATGAAGTGGGATAGTGAGGTAACCACTTGCTAAACTTTTGTGGATCAAAACTCCAGGTAACTTCCACTAGTGGCTGGCTGAGTCTGATAAGAATTTTAATCCTCAAAAGCATTATATGACAAGTCGCCAAAACTGAACATAGTACATTATACAGCTTGAATGTATGAATTTTGATTTTATATGCATTTAAATATATCTAAAAAAAACACTTAACGCTGGAGAATTGTTTGTAGTGCTTTTCTGTGAGTATGCACAAATCTAACAAGGAATGAAGTGCTAGACTTTCTCTTGAAAAAAAGAGACTGCATTAGAAATATTTAAAATGATAGGTATCATTACAATGCCAGGTATGCAGCTGTACCCTGAACTATAACCGTGTGGAGTACAGCAATGGACTGCCAGTTCTTGCTTTTGGGAGCTTATGGGTGAGGGGCTTAGAAGGTACCTGCCTTAAATGTGCCAAAAAAATGAGGTCTTGTGAGTCTCATCTGGGCTCTGCAGATCATGGGAATTACAGATAACACTTGTAACGGAGACCCTTTTAACCACACTTTCCCTAAACCTAAAGACTCTCTAACCCTAACTACTCCAAACTCTACAGCTCCCCTTACTAAAACCTCATCTCTAACTTACATAGCTGTACACATATAGGTATACTTACTTACTGATTGCAGTATGAATCCGTATGAGCAGAGAGATGTAGTTTATCTGTACTGTGTGTATTTTCCAGCAGTAGGGTTTGTGCTATTAAAATATCACCTTTTTAATGTTAATCAGTATTTTAGTGGAATGTCTTCTACTTGTAGGATATATATATAACATTTTATATTATTTGTGAGACTATTCCATTCTTCCGGTTCATCTAGTGCATTGGATGTAAAGTAGATGTTTGTTGGGGGTAGTGGAGTGATTTGATGAAAATCTATTGCTAAATAGCAAAACTGATATAAAGTATATGTTTGTTGGATGTAATGATGTAAAGATCACTGGCTATGTCTGTAGTCGCACAGGATAAACATATTACATACTTTGGGTGCGTGGGGGCATAAAACGGTGCTTGAAGGATTCCAGCAGGAAAGACAATTTCATTCTTGTTTGGCAAATAATAGGCGTTGACAGTTTGAGGGGTCATACTCCACCTGCAAAGAGAGTGAGCATTATAAGCAATACAATCCATCCACCTTTGTGTTGGCTTATGTTTGTTGTATTATCCTTGTATAAGCCCCTCTACACCTTTTTATGTCGGTTTGTATTGATCTCAGCGCTTACACTGTTATCACTGCTTGATATGCCGCCCACTCTGATCACACTATCTATCTCTCCCACTCAATGTGTGAGCACACTTCCCACCCATTTCCTCAGAACACAGTTGCGTACACCTTCACCCCTGTTGTGATTATCATCACCTTCTATTAAATCCATATCTGATTAATCTCATTATGTTTAGGTAAAGTGATTCTTTATAATTGTATGCTTGTAGAATGAGAATGAATAGAAACGTCGATAGGTGGCATCTGACACAACAAGAGCAATGGGATACGATTACCAGCATGCTCAAACATATACAGAATATTGCTTGGAAACTGCAACAAATATCTAAACATACACTGCTGATATTTATTCATTCTCTATATGTGAGATATTTCTCACCCAGGAAATCTGTATGCCACCCGAGCAATTATAAAATGCCACAAATGTTACCAGGAATCTAGCCCAAGCATTTACCCTTTCTAATAAGGTATTTCATAATGTTGCTGTGGCGGACACCCCGATGGGAAGAGAGGTTTTGCCGCCAGAGATGTTCTTTTCCCCCCAGTGTGAGTAGAGCTGCAATAATCCTGAAAGCGATAATCCTAAAAAGCAGTGATAAAGCTCTTCCCTACAAGCACGAGATGAGGCTCTGTGTTGAGGGTAAAACTGGAACTCATAAGGCCAGTTGTGGCTGCCAATAAATATGCCACAAGATTGGCTCGCACAGGGTGCCTGAACTTCAAAGACCGGCACCCCTGATTACACCCCACCCATGTGATTTATGTATGTATGCTCTGATCAGATCTTACTGCTCTCGGTTAGGTGGTTTTCTTAGCTGTTCAGCCATCAGCTTTGCTGAGAAGTTATAGAAATTCAGCATGTTCTGGAAGAACAAATCTTCTGATACTTCAAACTGTAAGAAGGAGGCAATCATTTGTGTTAGGCCTAGAAAGCTTTGAAAAATAGGAGATATAAAGACAGGCTAGTCAGGGGTAGGCAACCTTCGGCACTTCAGATGTTGTGGACTACATCCCCCATAATGCTCTTACACCCATCATGCTGGCAAGGCATCATGGGAGGTGTAGTACAAAACATCTGCAGTGCCGAAGGTTAGTGTTTAGAGGAATTGACATAAAAGGATTTAAGGAACGGATGTAAACATACAAATAGCAATGTATAAGTTAGAATTAAAAACAGACAAATCTGTACATACCTGATCAAGCCTTCTTTTTAAATGATGCCCTACAGTTCCTTGTCCTATACTGCATTATATAATATTGATGTTTAAGCATATTGCAAATACCTAGTCATGTCTGAGCTGTGGGATGCTCAAACTTCACTTCTTCCTTATACTATGGCATTATTTCTGATTGACAACATGTATCTCTGTACTTTTGGTTCTGATTTTCAGTGACTGTGGTCTGTCCTGTCTGTGGCATAGTGATTGTCAGTAAGTTACATGGGTGCTAAAACTCAAGGCACAACCTGAGGAAGAACTGGTTACGGGGTGGAAAAACACATCTGGATAAATGTGTTCCTCTACCTGACTGTTCTAAATCACATTGGAGGGAGGGGGCTCTCTTTTGGATCATAGCAGTACACAAGTACTACAATATTGCACTATACAGTGGAATTCAATATGAATAACCGCCATTGCTTTGTATCAATAAAAAAAATATCAATAAGCCTCTCTGCATTGGTTTAATGTCTGACCACCTACTCTGTTCTGTATGGATACATCGACTAAACATCATAACTGCTCTTACACAGACTTAAATACTGATCAAATACACTGTCATCTGTGCCTGTGGTCACACACTGCACCCTTTTGTGCTTCGACTACAAGGCAGAGGATATGGCACATCTGTAGGTATCAGGTCAAGAATCTTCATAGTTATATTAATGTACCATACTGTTGGTATAGTATAGTGCATAAAACAGTTTGTTACACACCCTAATGGTTATGTCTTCTACCTTCAATGTACCTTATGTAAAAATAGATTTGAATATTTTTTTTTTCTTCATTTTTTAATAAACATTCTCTACCTTTTATACCAGGGGTAAGACATCATAAAAGATTCATTACCATACTTCATCGTATAAAACAGGGGTAGACAACATTTGGCACTCCAGATGTTGTGGACTACATCTCCCCTGATGCTTTGCCAGCATTATGGCTGTAAACAACATTATGGGAG
Organism: Pelobates fuscus; assembly: GCF_036172605.1. Lineage (NCBI taxonomy): Eukaryota > Metazoa > Chordata > Amphibia > Anura > Pelobatidae > Pelobates > Pelobates fuscus. The sequence goes on from NC_086318.1 coordinate 156,661,430, forward strand.
ATGTAGTCCACAACATCTGGAGTGCCAAATGTTGTCTACCCCGGTTTTATACGATGAAGTATGGTAATGAATCTGTTATGATGTCTGACCTTCTTCATTCTTCTACTCATTCCATCCTTCTGTTTACATGAATACTTACATATCATCCTATCATTCGATGTCAGCTATCCTGTCCTTCTTTCCAGATCAGCTCTTCTTCCATTTATTCTTCACGTTACTTTCACCTTCACCCATACCAGCTCTGCTCTCACCCTCAATATCTCTATGTGTCAGATGCTCTACTTCACTATTAGTGTCAGCTCCTATTCTCTCTCTATCTATTACAGATTGCTGAAGGCATCTTTCTTTTTATAGTAGACCACACTTGGTTTAGAGAAAATAGAATATTCCCACTAGATCAGGGGTAGGCAACCTACGGCACTCGAGGTGTCTTTGCACGGCACTCAAGGCTGCTAGAGCCAAACAGGCTCTGACCTATCAGGAGTCCCAGGTAAAATTTCAGATATCTGCTAATCCGAAAAGGTGGTGAAGGACAATCCTCAATTTATGCATTGCAGCACGTAGAGGAAGTAATCTCAGATCACTTCCTCCCAGCACTTCTGAATAGGAATCCACACTGTAGTAGAGCAGCTCGCAGTTGCTGTTGCAGCTCCTATCCTTGACATTCCCGTGGCCGCCCTAGTCCCCACTGGAAGCCACCCACACTGCTAGATATACACAGAAATGCAGAATAACCCTCCCCTCATACAAATAATACGGACAGCCCACACACAAACATGCACACAATCCGCACAAATGAAACACCACTAACAGTCCATATACATGCACACAACCCCACATGCAATACCCCAAACAGCCCCCACACACTACCAAACACACACTGTGACATATCCATCCACACACATACACAATTCCACAAGCAGCCCCCATACATATGTATCATACACAATACCATAAACTACTCATGAACATATACAATATAATAGCTCGTATACGCAGGGCCGTCTTTAACGCGGGGTAAACTGGCCAGCTGCATCGTGAGCCCTGCTGGCCTCAACTATTTCTTACCCTCTGGCCGGTAATCCGCACACTAAGGAGGCCCACCGCGTTGCCCATGCGCAAAGGACCACCCGGTGGGCTCCTGTCAGCAGGGGCCCTGTCGCACGCTGAGGCGCTTTAACAGCGCGAGCAGGCCCCTTACTTTTCGGCAGCAGGCTGGGAGGAAGTGACGACCGTGCATCATTTCCTCCCACAAAGAGAGGAGCGCGTGGGAAAGAAGAGTAGGCTGATTGGAGGGGGCTGGCCGAGAGCTCTAGACTCCAACTCCCAACACCTTCAGCCACCAGCAGGAAAAGTAGGAAACTGGAGGGTGGGTTTTAAAGTGTATGTCTGTGTCAGTATGTCTGTCTGTGTGTGTGTGTGTGTGTGTCATCTGTGTGTGTCAGTATGTCTGTGTGTGTGTCAGTATGTTTGTATGTCAGCATGTCTGTGTGTGTGTGTGTGTGTCAGTATGTCTGTGTGTATCTGTGTGTGTGTGCGCATTTCAGTGTGTATAGATCTGTGTGTGTGTGTGTGTGTGTGTGTGTGTGCATACATCTCAGCATTCACAAACTAGCACTACACACAAATACACCCCTGCATTCAAATTTCAACACTACGTACAAACACATGTCTGTGTTACACACCAAAATTATATGTAAATACACCCCTGCATTCAAAAACCAGCACTACACAAATACATGCTTGCAATCACGCCAACACCACATACAAACATATTCCATACAAAAACCTGTTAACATTCAAACACACAAACTGCTTAGTGCTAAATACAGACCTGCAAACATGGGTAAATGGTAGAGCCCCAGCTGTCAATGCATTTCTGGAGTTGCACGACAGTTGGGGATCTACCTTTTAATCACCCGTGCAACAGGGAGACCCCCAAAAATTCTTGCACCTCTCTACTTTAGGTCCGCCACTGTGTTGAGATGGAGGACGTGATTGCATGCCTGAGGAGGGGGGACAGGGTCCAGGGGGCCCCAAGCAAATGCTTTGCCCAGGGTCCAGTCACTATTAAAGACGGCCCTGCTTATACGCACAAATACAACGATACAAAGCAATTACAGTAAAAATAACACAAGCAGAATACAGCAGCATACACCCCTCGATTAAAAAAAAAAAATAGGCCGGCATGCTACGGGACATGACAATCCTGTATCGGCACAGTGCTGCTAAAAGGTTGCCTACCCCTGCACTAGATTGTAAGCTCTTGCAATTAAGGCTCTATTCTTTTCACGTCTGTTGAATTGTTTTCTTACTGTTGCTCCCTTGAAATAATGATATGGAATATGTCAGTTAATTATTAAAGCACACTTTAAGAAATCATCCATTTTTGTTTTCATTGCATTACCAACAAAAAAAAAATCTCTTTCTCTCTCTGAGGTCTACTGTGAAAGCAAAATGTACATCATTCTGCTTATTTTATTTATTTTTTTATAGAAGATTACAACTTTGTAAATGACATCTAATGGTGACATAAATGAATCCACATTTTTAATATAATTAAGTCCTGTATAATATTATACTATATTTATAATATTATAGGATGTATAATAAACATTTTTTTATCAATATATTTATCTAGTTATTCTCATGCCAATTTATATTTATCTTCCCCCTTTCTTCTTACCCCATCATACACTTCATCCAGTTCTTTAGAATCCAGAATAAAATCAGGGAATCCAATCATGTCATAGATAGCATCAGCCTGGGAAAAATAAAATATTTTGGTTGGTGTTTTGTTTGTAGAAGACAAAATACACTAGTGCAACTGTCAGGCTTGTGCATGTTGATGATAAAATCGTGGGCATCTGGCCCCAAGCAGGGCTGGCAAATGGAGGCCAAGGTGTGCCCATGGATGGGATGCAAAGACTGTCCTGTGCCCTAACTATAGAAACAAGGCAGAGGAGACACCTGCCTAGCCTGCTCTGCCCAAATATATTGGTGTCCTGTTGGGAAGGGGGAAGAGGAATACAAATTGCGATGAAGCTGTGTAATTACTGTGTGCTACCAGTATAGCTCCCTCGCGTGTTCTGTATTGTGCCGGCAGTCAAGGTTGACATCACTTGAGCATCCATTTCAATACAAGGAATGGGTGGGGGCTGAGCAGGAAGAGCAAAGTATGTTTGAATATCCTGTTTGTATGGGACGAAGGAGCAGATATTGTACAGTACCTTGTCTTTTGCTGCCTTTTTTGTTTTCTTATCCATCCATGTAAGACCTGCCAAAGCCAGTTCAAACGCTGCACGGATCTCCCCAATCATCTGCTCTGCCTGAGAGAAGAAGTCAAGGTATGTATGAATGGTCCATTTTAAATCCCCTGCGTTCTGGGAGGCTGATTAGATCTAGGGAGCTAATCTATTTGTTGCTTTTTATTTTTTTCACTCACAATGCTTTTACTGTTCTTGTCAAAAGTGGATTTAACAAACAGAGATCCAAGAGCAAATCCAAGTGTGTCATCCGTATTAGAGAGGCAGGTCTGCCAGCGAGGGGTGCACGACTGCAAAAGAGGGGATGTAAATGAGGGAAGTAATGTTAGTATGAGCAGGAGGGTGAACGAATGTACAAGTAAAAGGTAATGGTGTGACAAACATTAGACAAACATTAGAAGGATTGAATAGAAGCAACCCAAGTGGAAGACAATATGTGAGAGTCAACTCCGTTAGGAAAAGCTAGCAATGTATATAAATCAGGAAAGAAGTTTAAAATTTGACACCAGAAACACAAACTGATGAGCTAATGGCAAACTACAGAAAAAACATTGAGCAACCATCTGCAAATCACCTTCTTCACTCCATATAGTGATTCAAGAAGTTTGTCCTGAGCTTTCTCAAAGCGGGAATCCAGGCTTGGGGACATCTTCTGAACCAAGTTCCAAATTAAGTAATTATTCAAAATCCTGAGGATATTAATGCAAGATGATCATTAGGACAGAGGCATATGGAAAAAGTCACCAAAGAAGGCAGGACAAGATGACTTAAAAATGACAAAATTGTTGACATTACAAAAGAATCTGTGAATTTTATAGGTGGGTAAACAATTTACAAACGTTTCTATAACAATTATGTTGTTGGGCATGAGTTGTAAAAGAGTGTAAAGGGTAATTGCTATAAACTGTGGATGGTTGTCATGTATTTATGGGAAAATATTCATTGAACAAATGAACTGGAGTTACAGTTGTAGAAACTGTGTAAGGAAGGTTGGGAGGGTAAAGTGCAGTTGGTGGTACAAACTGGTAGGATAGTTAGTCCAGCTTGATACATTCTATAGAATAATGCTAATTAATTATATGGTTCAGGCTACCAGCATACATTGTTGGTGAATAACACTGAAATAAGGGGCACAGGTTGACTGTGAAGTGGATCTTCTGGGGAGAATCAGGATACATTTACCCACTAATTGCAAAGTGTCTCTATACAAACTCCTATCATATATAGAAATATACATGAGTCTTGCATAATACAGAATGCACAAAAGCAGTGTCCATCAAAATGCATGAACACAACCCTTGGGATGGTGGGCTGAACTGTTATGAATAATATGGGTTTTCTATGAATAAAATATAAATACTCATTAACTGTTTGTCTGTTTTATTCTTCCCACATTTGTCCTTGATAACCCCCCACCTAGCCACACAACTCCCATATATTGCAGCTAGCTTCATTATTTAATTATTAATTGTTATTTTATATTTCATCATTAAATGATGATAAATTAGGAGGCAGTAAATATTATGTATAATGCCATAACATTTTTTATATATTCCCCTTTCAGAATTATTTATGGCCAAGCCTAATTTAAGTGTTTAGTGTTTAGCTCTTCCTGATTGGTGTAAAGTCAAATGATTCCATTGGTTCCTCTGTCACTATGTAAACCCATTGCAACTGTTTAACTGATAAACCAGGCACATACATTGCAATCATGTACCTAATACAGTGGCATGATGCCATACGCAGGATTTTTGAAAACAAATCCAAACACCTCTTACACCAAAGCTCACCCTCTGCCTCTCATTTTGAAATCATACATTTTGTGTTTGTTGCTGCACACCATTTTCTCATTCACATTAATGTGAAGCACATACAAAAGAGTGAATTCTTCCAATCACTTGCTCAAGTGGTCCTCATAAAGGCACTCAGCCATTTCCCGGAGGAGGAGGTTTTGATCATAAGATGAGACTTAACCCCTTAAGGACACATGACGTGTGTGACACGTCATGATTCCCTTTTATTCCAGAAGTTTGGTCCTTAAGGGGTTAAAGCCCAAGGATCTGAGAATTGGTACAAACAGGGTGTATTTTTTCTTCTTTGTTTTTTTCAAAGGCATTACCTATGTAATGCTTTTTATGTCACAGTTTAAAGATTCTAAATTTCCAAGTAAAGATGGGACCCATGCAACGTACCTGTAGAAACAGAGAACAGCTGTAGTTAAGCTGTTAGGGTCAAGAACTGAGTAAGCCTCACTCCTTTCTTAAATATTTGAGGATATCACTCAAATCCTGCAACATGATGCATTCTGTTCCCCCCACCTTGTCCTTAAATCATGGCTCTTGGCACACTGTAAGTTCTTACGCTCCTATACTTAGCAGAGGAAACGTATTACTCTTAGCCAAGCGTCCCTCCATTACACTCATCCATCCATCCAATAGAGGCAGCATGGTGCAGTTTTTAGATTACTGTGTTATGCCTCAGCAACAGACTTTAATCCAGCAGTCCTACAGTCACAATAAAATAATTCACAATGTTCACAATACACAGGTTAAAAGCTCTGGGTTCTGACTCACATGGGGTCTGTATTGTTCACAAGTTCAGACACTTGCTGCAAATACTCCTTCCCATACACCACAACAGGCTCAGTGTCATTCAATTCCAGTGGAGAAAGTGCAAAACCCAAATAATCCATCCAGTCAAATGCAGGGGACAGAATCTGCCAAGAAAGGGTAAGAAAAGAGAATATAGTCATATTATGTTTTACACATCTCTATTAATTTTGCATACAAGCTGATCTATGAAAATATGACCAGCCAGAGTAATGTCAAATAGCTTCCATATGACTGAACTGCCACTTGTTTTGTGCTTTTTAAACCAATCCTCATTTAATAAAAAAATGGGTTATGTGTTCCCAGGGGTCTCCCTCTGAAAGACCGGCATAAAAATCACTGACTCAGAGACTGCTTTGTTACTAAATCTGTATATTACACCGATGAGTTAACCCTAGAATGTAGGCCTCCATGTGATGAGCTAAACACTCATTATGTAAATGGCAAGAATAGAATTGGTATCTTATACATAGGGAAACACAATATGCATAACATACCTGCTAAATGTAGATGATGATGAGTTATTATTAGGTAATATAGCACAGTTAATGCTAAATGAGTCTCTGTAGTGATAGAGATAAGATCATCCTTCTCTACGGTCCTTTGTTAAGGGTATCTGCTTACTAGAGGACAGTGAGTGTGCATCTATGTTTATAATGATGAAGTTAGCAATAATCAGCAGCAGCTCAGCTGTAAAGACCCCTTCCCCATAGAATTTGAAGTGGCCTAGTTATGTGTAGCAGAATTCACTCCATAATGGTAGGCATTATTTATAGCACTAATGGCAAACCTCTCCAAGCCCTATTGCTAATTCTTTGCAGAATTCAAGATATAGACTAGAAAGTGCCCAGACCCCATTTCTGGTAATCACTTCCTCATTTAAGTCCCTCAATAATTTTGGGTTTTCCCCTGTCATCATTTAAGATGATCCTTTTCATTTGGTGAGGAAGAACACTTGGATCTCAGGAACTATAGTGGGGTTGTACGCATATGTGGACAATGTAATATTATTAGTCTCTCCGGATATAGGAGAAATCCATTGCAATACCTGTCCATGCATTGGTCGCAGACTCAGAAAGGCTAGAAACTTGTTTTAAATTAGACAAAATGCTCCACCAAGTGTGTAGGGATTCAGATTACAGACAATTCTAAAACCATTTTTGAGATCAACTATACTCTGCTATTTACATCAATTAGAAAAGACCTAGAGAATTCGGGAGGAAAGCCAATATTGTGAATAGGGAGAATTCACCGTGTTAAAATTAATATTCTACCAAGGTTTCTATTCTTCTTCCAGGTTATACCAATATATCTAACCAAACGGGACTTAGAGGGAACACAGAGAGCTATTAATTCCTTTATATCGGAGGAACTAACAACACAGAATAGCAAGAAACATGGGGAGGGCACTGGGATTCCCTCACCTCTTAATTTACTACTTCACTGCACAGTTAGCACAGATATGCAGCATGCCCCATCAGATGATGGGTTGATCTGGAATCCTTTTAACCGGGTTATGACCTGCCCATGTTTTATATGAGGTTAGAAAAACCCCAGAAGGCCCTTCTCTGTACAGAATGTCCAGCCATTCTTACTTCCCTTACTATCTGGGATAAAATTGGACAGAGATTTAATTTAACCTCTAGCCTGTTGCCTCTGACCCAGGACCTAAGAAACAGAGATCCCCCCACCCCTCCCATGGATGTGCCACAGAGATTTTAAGAACGCGTAGGAGGCAGGTATTCAAAAGATATATGCATCTATCAATGTGATTTCATACCAGGAACTACAAAGAACATACATCCTAAATAGTCAAGATCATTTCAGATATATTCAAATAATGGATTTGGCACAAAAAGAGGAAGTCAAAAAAGCGGCAAATTCACAAATAATTTTCTATGAAAGTATGTGCATTCAGAGAACTTACTAAAGGGGCCTCATCTCTATAATATACCGTGCTATCTTCTCCAGATCTTCAAATTGGGGATCATTACATTATATATAGATGAGTTAGAATGGGACTTAGGGAAGCTGTTAGAGGGCGACTCCTGGGAGCATATATGAGAGGCAGCCAGGGTGGATCCATATGCGTCATCTCATAGGAGCAGATGTGCAAGCTCCGATTTTGATGGAATACAACCACAGTCCAGCTTCATCATATGGGCAGAGTACATTCCGACACTTGCTGGAAAGTGTGTTGCCAGCGAGATATGTATCTCCACACAACGTAGACGTTCCTGGTGGTGGTATCCTTCTGGAGAGAGGTGAGGGACTTATTGGCAGAGGTATCTCAGAGACCCTTTAAACTAGTTCCCTGATTATTTCTATTGTCAAAACATATAGAGCCATTCACAAAAAGAGCCTAGAAGCTCTTCAATTGGATAACATTAGCTGCAAGAAGAGCCCTTGCCACTGCCTGGTTGGAAACAACAGTTTCATCTATGGGATGAAAAAAAATACTTAATAGACCACTTGACCACATTATTATATAACACTGTTCCTTCTTTTGAAAATGTTTGGATGCCTTGCAAGAGTACACCATGTCTTCTGGATAGGGCGCACCTTTTCACCACTAGACCATTATCGCAGTGGGTACCCCCCCATCCGTACCCTTTCTTTCCACCTCTACTCCTGCTTTAATTTATTAATTTTGTGTTATGAACTATGGAAGATGCATATGCTGTTTCCATTGTGTAAAGGCTGTGATTATGTATTGTCTTCTATGGCACATATAAAAAATAAAGTGTACATATCATCTTCATTCACACATACATGTCTCTCTCTTCCATATCATCTAATCCTCTCACTATCAACTCCCATGTTTATTTCATATTCCCCCCATTTCTGTTATCACGTCCATTTCACCATCCATCTTATTTATTGCTCGATCTCCATCTATTATTATGCCATGTATACCATGTGGCTCTGCGGTTAATGCTGAGGAAGGCCATTATCTCCCTCTATTATATCTGTGGACCTTGAAGTCACCTTCATGTTGCTCTTTTTAATCTTTTTTTCCCAAACTGTCAGCATCCTGAATTACATCAAATCTGCAAAACTACCACCTATAAGTAAAGAGTTACTCCAAGATATGTGTCAGACGCGCTTCTTTAGATAGACACTCTCTCTCTCTACCTCTTATATTTATATAAGTTTTCCAAGCAAAACTACCAGAATAAAGTGCAATTAGTAAACCCATTATGACCCCAAGCCCCTTAGAATGAAAAGACTAATGGAAGAACGTTCACAATCTCATACTGTTTTACAGGCATAATACCTTTACAGTAAGTTCAAAGGCAACTGCAGATGAATGTACAGTAACAGACAATACTGCTATACATCTATTGAAGCAAGAACGGTTATTCAGCTATGTGGTGAAATCTTTATAGAAAGCCATGTTCACAGACCACCTCATGAGGAATGCTATAAAAAAAACACAGTAAGACACTTATTCCTAAATGACAAATCAGCTGATGCCTCGATCACCTTGGTTAAATATAGATGCCCTATCTGTCTCTTGTATTGATTGACAATGGCCTTTAACAAAGATGTTTCGGTTCACACTGCATGCGTTTCTGAAAGGAGACCACAGCAAAGTCTACAAATGCTCTCACAAATGCATTCAGTAATGTATAATGTATCTGTCGAACATAGCATGCCCACACTGGCCTGAAAGAAAAAGGCCCCATCTTGGTGTTGATCAGGACACGAAAAGGAATCTATAATAAAGTAATGAATTTTGTATTTGGTATCTCGTATCTGAAGTAGCACCGTGACACGCAAATTCATGATAATGCTAAAGCTATTCAAAGTGGATCTACTGCAACCATCCCCCCTAAATACTTTATATTATATAAGAGAATATGTACATTTTGTAAGATATTATCACTAATATAATGCAATCTATCTTGATTTGCGTAGTTATACAGACAGATAATAAGATATAAACTGATCGTCAGAATCAATTTTTTTCAAAACTGAAATCATAGTTGCCTGACATCACACATCATATCCTATAAAGGAGATGGTGGATCTTTCAAGCCATCTCTTCTTCCATACTTTGTACCTGTCTGCCATACCTACAGTTAGATTAAAGAGCAACTGCCACCCCCAGAGAAGTGCAGCATTTTCCTAGGGCATGGAGTTAATTATTCTGCTTATACTACAGTTACCACACCTCAAAACATTGTTTAGATCATAGGTCGTCAACCTGGTCCCTACCGCCCACTAGTGGGCGTTTCAGGATTCCAGGTGGGCGGTAGGGATTTCCAGGTTGATAGTGCGGGCGGGCGGGTGCGAGCCAGCGGTACCCGTGCGACTGGATACCGCTGTGACCATTTGCGGCTCCGGCCCGCGCAGTAAACCGCCGGGCTGCCTTCCAAAGTGTCCATCGGGTGGCCCATGCTGTCAGGGCCACCCGATGGATGCGGATTGTAAGGGGGCCCGGTCAGCGCTGGGCGCTTTAACAGCGTGACCGGGCCCCCTGTGATGACATCACAGAGCTGGGAGGAAGTGATTCCCCGGTCACTCCTCCCAGCTAAAACTGAGAGCCGTGCGGGAGGAAGCAGAGGGAGTCAGAGTGGGAACTCTGACTCCCATCCACCTGAGCCACCACTGGACCCCAGGAAAAGTCACCCTCCTGCACCTTAAAGGTAGGAAACAGGAGGGTGACTTAAATATAATGTGTGTGTTTGTTTGTGTGTGTGTGTCTTTGTAGGTATGTCTTGTGTGTGTGTGTTTTTGTATGTCTTGTGTGTGTGTGTGTCTGTATGTGTCTTTGTATGTATGTCTTGTGTGTATGTGTCTGTCTGTATATATATATGTGTGTGTGTGTGTGTGTGTGTCTGTCTGTATGTATGTGTGTCTTGTCTTTGTATGTATGTGTCATTGTATGTGTGTCTTGTGTGTCTGCATGTGTGTGTGTCTATGTATGTCTTATGTGTGTGTCTGCATGTGTGTGTGCATGTCTGTGTGTGTCTGTTTGTATGTGTGCCTGCCTGTTTGTATGTGTGTATGTGTGCCTGTCTGTGTCTTTGTGTGTCTTTATGTGTGTCTTGTATGTGTGTATGTATGTGTCTTGTGTGTCTGTATGTGTGTATGTGTGCCTGTCTGTGTGTCTGCGTGTGTGTCTTGTATGTGTGTGTGTGTGTCGTATGTGTGTCTGTATGTATGTGTGTGTGTGTGTCGTATGTGTGTCTGTATGTATGTGTGTCTTGTGTGTGTGTGTCTTGTATGTGTGCCTGTCTGTATGTGTGCTCAGCCTTCCTACTGGGCATTGCTATAAGGAAGGTTAAAAAATAGAAAAAAGGGGAAAAAAGGTGGGGAGGGGAATTGAGGAGGGAGAGGAGATGAGCTGACGCACAAATGAGAAATCATATTATGCGCAAACAGAGAAGTCGTCTGAATATCACTGAAAGAGACCTTCGTTTGTTCCTTATGAAAATCGAACCAGATATCAAATATTTAGTCTCGCAGCATCAACCTCAAGGATCTCATTAATCACTAGTAAAGGTAAATTCAATTTACTTTATTGTTTTCTCATTAAACTTTATAAAGTTAAAAACCTTATAAACCTGCATTAAGTAGAAATAAAAAGATAAATGTACATACATTAATTTTTTTTAAAACACCCTCCTTTCTAAAAAATATTCCGCATTTGCGCGAAAACTGGTGGGCGGTAAGGAAATTTTTCAACCAAAAAGATGCATTAGTGGGCGGTAGGTAAAAAAAGGTTGACTACCACTGGTTTAGATTATGTATTTCAAGACGTTTGTCAAGTTTTTGTCATTAAAACGCTCTTGTATGTAGGACTAATTTCTTACACAACTGTAATGCGGTCAACACCTGTCTGGAACTACTTTAGCCGTGCGTCTCCCTGAAAATAATGCACACCTTAGAGCGTTCGTCAACCAATCAGATTGAAGCATTCAATGGCCCTGTAGTATAAGATGAAGTAACTTGCATGTTCTGCCTGGTGTTGCCCAGCAAAGTATGTAAATTAAAAGGAATTAAGCTAATACATTTTAAATGTTAAAATCATTTAAGCACAACCAATAGCTATCTTATATGTTACAAGTGACTGCTTCCTTTTACTATAAAGAATTATTCATAGATTAGGGACAATAGTGATATATCACTTGATGGCTGTGGATATTGTTGCTGAGAAATGTTATTATATGGTTTTTGATGAGAAGGAAATGTGGTCACTGAGAAAGAGAATCATATCTTATGAGGTGGATTTTTCAGAAATAGGGGGTTAAACTTTTGATGTGCTTTTTACCCAAAATATATATCTACAATTGATAAGCCATTTAAAAAAAAATAAGTTAAACAAAACTATCTACAGTGATAAATTTTTGCTAAGAGTAAACATAATGCCGGAGGCGTAGCTGCATATTTTCCTAAAGTGAACCATGTAAACAAGCCCTAAATCAATAACACAAAGATACAATATACGTATAAACTTAATGGAAGCGAATAAGGGATAACAACACACGAAAAGGACTTGGGAATTGTTATAGACAACAAACTATCCAACAATGTGCAATGTCAATCAGCAGTGGCCAAGGCCAGTAGGGTATTGTCATGCATGAAAAAGGGCATTCATTCTCGGGATGAGAATATAATTTTGCCTCTTTATAAATCACTGGTACAACCACATATTGAATATGCTGTGCAATTTTGGGCACCTGTTTTAAAGAAGGATATTATGGCACGAGAAAAGGTGCAGAGGCGGGCTACAAAATTAATAAAAGGAATGGAACATATCAGCTATGAAGAAAAGTTAACAAATTTAAACCTCTTTAGTTTAGAAAAACGTCGCCTGAGAGGGAATATGATAACATTATACAAATATATTTGGGGCCAATACAAACCATTGTGTGGAAATCTATTCACAAACCGGACTTTACATAGGACATGAGGTCATGCGTTTAGACTGGAAGAAAGAAGATTTTTTCTAAGACAAGGGAAAGGTTTTTTTTTACTGTAAGAACAATCATGACAGGTCTATAGTCGCCATTTGGGCAGTCGGAATCCAGGACAAACCACCCCCATAACCTAACCCAATAATACACAGACACTAAGTAGTATGGGGAAATTTGTCCACAGCTTTATTAACCAATAATTATAATAATAATAATAATAATGATAATAATAATAATAATAATATCGATAATAAATTAACAGGTAAACATGGGTCATTGCCCCCCATACTCCGCCCCCTCGCATCCTGTTCCTTCGGCTACCATACAAAAGGCAATGACCCCCATATAATAACACATATACATAATTATAACATACACCAACTTTATATCAAAGTGCCAACCACCATTAACCACGGCAGGGGTATACCCGGATACCCCTGCCAACCACCATTAACCACGGCAGGGGTATACCCGGATACCCCTGCCCCACCAGGTTCTGAGCCACCTCCAGGACTCGAAACCTCTCAACCACCGATGACCACAATCTGTTTATTCCACCTCACGTTCATCCAGGGGAGCCTATTTCCTCTCCTTCAGCTCCCCGTCCCGCCGCTGTGAAAGAAACGGGTTAAATAAACACAAAACAAACAAAGGGAGGGTGGGTGGGACAAACTCGACCAGGTAGGAAGTTAGAATGACTCACCTAAAATGGCTGCTCATTTAAATAGCCAATCCCACTTACCCATAATTCCAACCCACGCTTACTTCCTCCTAAGCCCGCCTCCTAACCCCTGTCAAGGCCTTTTTCCGCTTAGCTGCGCTCTAGCTACATGGGGCTACATGACAGGTCTATAGTCGCCATTTGGGCAGTCGGAATCCAGGACAAACCACCCCCATAACCTAACCCAATAATACACAGACACTAAGTAGTATGGGGAAATTTGTCCACAGCTTTATTAACCAATAATTATAATAATAATAATAATAATGATAATAATAATAATAATAATATCGATAATAAATTAACAGGTAAACATGGGTCATTGCCCCCCATACTCCGCCCCCTCGCATCCTGTTCCTTCGGCTACCATACAAAAGGCAATGACCCCCATATAATAACACATATACATAATTATAACATACACCAACTTTATATCAAAGTGCCAACCACCATTAACCACGGCAGGGGTATACCCGGATACCCCTGCCAACCACCATTAACCACGGCAGGGGTATACCCGGATACCCCTGCCCCACCAGGTTCTGAGCCACCTCCAGGACTCGAAACCTCTCAACCACCGATGACCACAATCTGTTTATTCCACCTCACGTTCATCCAGGGGAGCCTATTTCCTCTCCTTCAGCTCCCCGTCCCGCCACAAGCTCAGACCTTGACCCCTTAAGCTGTCTGAGCTCCGCCACCCCGAAGAAACAGGGCCATCCTTATACCATCCTGCCAACCCAAGTTGAGCAGGTCCAAACCCACATCCGAGAGGTGAACACCATCCGAGCGGTAGTATCCTGGCAACCCTTCCTCCAACTCCAGGTGCCGTACCACTACACCCCCTACTTTCCGCACAAAGCTTGCCATCAAGCCATTCACCTTCTTCCTGCACCTCTCCATAGCCCCCGGGTCCCGAGCGTGCCGCCACCGGCGCCGCGGGACAATCTCAGACCAGACCAACATTACCCCCGGAAGCAGGCCCCTCAACTTATTAATGTCCTGCTTCATCCACTTCACCAGCCGGCGCTGCGGCGTAAGGCCCAGGTCATTTCCCCCCACATGTAATACCAGCACGTCTGGCGTGTACCCTGCTGCCAGCATCCCAAACAGTTTCCCACAAACATCCCCCCAGCAAAAACCCCGATACCCGAACCAACGAACTGCCAACTGGCCTCTCGGAAAACCCAGCTGCTGGCCTTGCGCTCGAGCTGCGGCCCTCCTCTCGGCCCAGAAGACAAATGAATGGCCCACGATCCATGCCACACGCCCTGGGGGGAGAAAACAAATGATGAGGGAAGTCCAACAGAGACCCCTACCCCATCCCCAACCAACACAGCGAAACATCCCAACATAGCCATTAACCCCTCATATCATAACACAACACCTTTTGAATTTGATAGTTATTTTTTTTTTTTTTTTTTTTTTTTGAATTACAAAACAGTCCCATGCCATTAATCCAATAGACCCAACCGGACATAGGAGCGGAATCTTACCGACTCCCACCTCCCGATCCTCTTCACCACCTCGTCCCCCAATCCCAACCGTGCGGCCTCCGTGGCCGCCCCAATACGGAACGAGTGCGTCCCAAATCGTGCAGCTTGAAGCCCCAACCTGCCCAAGCCCAACCGAAAAACTTTCGTGAACTGGAACCGAGAAAGGGACGATCCGTCGGCATGTACCAATAAGGAGCCCCCTACCGCTGGCCTCCGCGCCAGATACTCCACCGTAGCAGCCACCGGGCACAAAGCCGAGCCCGGCAAGGCCCCCAGTGTCACGTCCCGGCCCACGCCGCGGACGTCCGTTTTGGACCTGCCAAGGTGCACCACCACCTTCCTATCCAAGATACGGACCCCCGAAAATTGCAGGCCCCCCTGCGCCATTTTACTAGCACTCACCAATTCCCCTACTCGGAATGCCCCAAAAAACGCCAAGACAAACGCTACTTTGAACAGTAAAGCCTCAAACCCATCAAAACAAACCTCAGGCAATATACCCACCAAATCCCCCAGCAGCCGCACCGACACCGGGCGCCTGGTATCCGGCGCCCTGCGCCCCTTGCGATAACCCTTCAGGGCTTGCCTGATGACGAAGGTCTTGGTAAAGTCCTCCTTCCCATGCCACGAAACCAAAACGCCATCGCCGCCATGGATCTGTCCACCACGGCAGGGGACGGCCCTTTTGTCAGCAATTGACAGGTGTACCACAAAAAAGCGTCCCGCAGGGCCTCCCCGCTGTCCATGGCCAACCCTTCCAGTGACCGTTCCCACAAGCCCCAAACCTTACTGTACGAGGCCCAAGTGGCCGGTGCCAGAGAAGCCTTCACGAGTCCTCCAAGCAGGACGCCCCCAGCTGCCAAATCTCGTCCGGGCAAGCCAGCCCTTCCTTCGATGCCCCCGGCGCCGCCAGCCAGAAACGGGACCACTGAAAACGAGATAGAGCATCAGCCACCTCATTCAAATAGCCGGGAACATGGCGCGCGCGAAAAACAACATTTCGGGACATACACAGCAATACCAGTCGCCTAAGCAGCTGAACCACCGGCTTTGATGCCGCCGACTGGCGATTCACCGCGTGAACCACCGCCATGTTATCCGAGAAAAATACCACTTTCCGATCACGCAGCCTGTCACCCCATAACGCTACTGCAACGACCAACGGGAACAACTCCAAGAAAGCCAAGTTGCGCATAAGAGGGCTCGAACCCCAAGAGTCCGGCCACCGCTCCGCACACCAGGAGCCCCCGAAATATGCCCCAAAGCCTATACTGCCCGAAGCATCCGTAAAAAGCTCCAGCTCGGCCGACGACTGGCCCTCCTGCCGGAACAACACCGTCCCATTAAAATCCCGCAAGAAGGCATCCCAGATGCCCAAGTCCGCTCGCATGGCCGCCGACACCCGTACGAAATGGTGCGGGGATCTAACCCCCGCGGTAGCGGCCGACAAGCTGCGACTAAACACCCTTCCCATCGGGATGACCCGACACGCAAAATTGAGCAACCCAATCAAAGACTGTAGCTGCACCAGAGTCACCTTGCGTGCCCCAGCAACGGCAGCCACCGCCCCCCGAAGCCTTGCCAGCTTATCTTGGGGCAGCCGACATTCTCCCCTCCCAGAGTCAATCTCCAGACCTAGAAAACTCAGACACGTGGTCGGGCCCTCGGTCTTATCCGCCGCCAGCGGAACCCCGAATTGGCCCGCCACCCACTCAACCATCCGCAGCAGGCGCAGGCAATCCAGGGAACCGGCCGGTCCCACACACAGAAAATCATCTAGATAATGTACAATAAGACGACTCCCCGCTTCCACCCGTATCACCCATTCGAGAAAAGTGCTGAATTTCTCAAAATAGGAGCACGAAATGGAACAGCCCATGGGCAGACACAAGTCCACGAAGTAGGCCCCTTCAAAGAAACACCCCAGCAGGTGATGACAGTCCCGGTGGACCGGTAGCAGCCGGAACGCGGCCTCGATGTCCACCTTAGCCATCAGGGCCCCATGCCCGGCCCGCCGGACCAAATCGACCGCCCGGTCGAAAGATGCATATGACACCGAGCACAATTCCTTATGAATACCGTCATTCACCGACTCCCCTTTCGGGTATGAGAGATGGTGAATGAGTCTAAATTTACCCGGCTCCTTCTTGGGGACCACCCCAAGTGGGGAAACCCGCAGGCCCTCCAGCGGAGGCACTACAAATGGGCCTGCCATGCGGCCCAGTCCGACTTCTTTGCCCAGCTTTTCCCTAACCACATCCGGGAAGTCCGCCACAGACTTCAGGTTGCGCAGCCTCCCTTGACCCCCTCGTCGCTCCTGAAACGGAATAAAGAACCCCACCGCAAACCCCGCCAGGAGCACCGCAGCGTCCGCCCTGTTACCGTAGCGGCCTAGCCACGGCTCCATCGCGCTTAGCTTCACTGGGGTTAGGCCCAGGGGAAGCGGATGCACCCCCTCCCCCCGGCGCGACAGCCGCGCCGGCGCCTCCGGACTTACCCTTCTTAAAGCAGCGGTTGAGCCCATGAGCTCCCCCGCAGCCGGAGCACTCATGCTTGAAACGACAGGAGGCTCCCCATTTGCATTGGCCCTCGTTATAGAGCCAGCATAAGCCCTTTTGTAAGGTGGCCGACGAGGCGGACTGCCCCCTGGCGCCGGCCGAGCTCTGAAAGGGCTGCGCTTTTTGCGCCATCATTAGCTTCATCCAGAGCGGCAGGTCCATTTGGTCCCACCGCATACCCGGGTTAGCCGCCAGCCGCTGCCGAAACTGCTCGTCGTACCTCCACCATGCCAACCCCCCGTAAGTCCGGTACGCCTCCCAAATGCCATCCAAATAGCAGAACAAAGACGAGCACAACCCCGGCGATTTCTCGCCGAGCACGCTAGCCAGCACACAAAAGGCCCGCAACCAATTACCGAAGGACTTCGGTATCTTGCGGTACCGCTTCCTCTTCTCCTCCTCCTCTTTTTTCTCATCCTTCTTATCCTCCTCCTTGAGGTCAATGAAGTCCTCTAACGGGAGGAGGGAGAAAATCTCACAGAACTCGCCCTTCCAAATCTTATCCTTCACGTCCTGTTTCAAATGGACCCCCAGTGGGCCCGCAAAAGATACGTACGCGTGCTGCCTAGCCGCGTCGGGGATACCCCCGGACAACTCAGCCCTTTCGCTCCCAACCTCCCCTACGTCCTGCGGCACCACCAAATCCCCGCCCGAACTAGGCCCCGCGGAATCCCGGATCCGAGAACCTGAAGTCACTGCACCCGGAGCCCACACCTGACCAACGCCGCTAGTGTCACCCCCCGCCCCCAATGAGTGGAGTAGTGCCTGAAGTGTGGTAACTAGTGCGCTAGAGTGTAGTGACCCACTGGACTCACCGGCCAAGCCCCCCGACACCGGAGCGGTGGGGGCTGCAGTACAGATCGCCTGACGTCCGGGAAGAGGAACTTCCGCCGCCATCTCGCCGACCGGGGAGCCCACCCGGTGCCCAGCCTGTGAGGAAGCAGAACGGCTCCGAAATCTAGGACAAGGAGAAGAAGTCCTGGGTAGGGGGTAACGAACATCAACTCCCCTCCCGTCCCGACCCCGGGAGCGCCTGCTCTGCACCGAAGCCTCCCGCTGACTTCTACCACCACGTGGCACCCGGGAACCCCTGGGGCTACGACTCCTCCCGTCTCTACCAGCAAGCCGCCCCTGCTGTCCATACCGAGGGGCTGCCGCACCTTCCCCTGCTGAGCTATCCGAGGGGGAGCAGTGCCGACCCGACCGCCCCCGAGCATCCCGGGACCCCAGAGGTCTAACGGGCGAGGGACTGTCACTACTACTCCTGGAACCCGGGCCCCCCCTGCGCCCCTCCACTACGGAAAGACCCGACTCCCGGCCTACCCTACGCCCTTGCCTAGCTACCTCCGAAACCCCCTCCCCCACCCCCTTACCTCTGACCCCTTGCTTGCCAGACCCCGATGGCCCCGAACTACCCACCACCCCTACGGGAGACCCTCTGTCTGACCTGGCCCCCTCCCGGGAACCCCTACCACCCGTAGAACTTACTCCTTTAGAGCCACATTTTCTCTTCGGGGCCCCAGGGCCCTCCCCCTTTCCCACTAAGGCCTGTGTACCCCCAACCGGCTTACTCCCGCCCCCCCCAGTGGCAGAGCTCCCCCGAACAACCTTCCCGCCAAGAGGGCCCCGACCTGAGCCCTCTGCACTTGCCTGATGCCTGCCATGCGGTCTCCCGGATCCAGCCTCCACATCGTCTCCGCTGTCCGAAGGGGGGGAAGCCCTCCTGGGCCTCCCCTCCGTGGGTCTCGAAGCACCAGGGGGCCGCCCGGCCGTCTCCGACCTGCTAGCAGCCGCGCCCCCGTCCACGATATCCCTTTGCCGCCTAGTGCACATCCGAGGCTCTGTCCGCACACGGGGAGGCAAGGCCTCGACCACGCGGCTCCCGGGCCTGCTGCCGGTCGTAACTGGAACTCCACTGCTACCGGGTACCACTTCACCGGGCCCCGCGCCCGGGCTTAGCCTCCTCGGGGGCCTCCGGGCCCGGACCGGTCTCCCGCCATCGCCGTCCCGATCCGCCGCCTCCGCCAGGGCAGGGCCAAGCTGTGCCCGTAGCCAGTCCACACCTTGATGCCGTGCTGCCGACCTGATCCCCTCCAGCAAACGCTCCACGTCGTCCATTGTTCCTGCAGAGGAGACAAAAGAAATCCGACCAAGCAAAGTCCGCGCACACCGAGGCGAACACAAACTCGACCAGGTAGGAAGTTAGAATGACTCACCTAAAATGGCTGCTCATTTAAATAGCCAATCCCACTTACCCATAATTCCAACCCACGCTTACTTCCTCCTAAGCCCGCCTCCTAACCCCTGTCAAGGCCTTTTTCCGCTTAGCTGCGCTCTAGCTACATGGGGCTACAGGATGTGGAATTCTCTGCCTGAAGAAGTGGTTTTTATCAGAGTCCGTACAGATGTTCAAACAGCAACTAGATGCACACTTGCAAAAACATAATATTCAAGGATATAATTTTTCAATGTAGGGTAATAACTGCTTCATCCAAAGATAAATCTGACTGCCATTCTGGGGTCAGGAAGGAATATTTTTCCTAGTTTGTTGCAAAATTGGAAGTGCTTCAAACTGTTTTTTTTTCTGCCTTCTTTTGGATCAACAGCAAATACAAATGTGAGGAAGGCTGAACTTGATGGACGCAAGTCTCTTTTCAGCTATGTAACTATGTAACAACAATATAGTGGTTGGCAAACATCATAAAATTTGGGTTCAAAGAAGGGTTATCAGCCACTCCTGTGCAACACACGTTTGAGTTCCGTGTGGGATGGTGACTTTCTCCCACAATATCCACAAGGCACGTTGCAGTTTTGAGGTGTGTCATTTGTGTATTAGTTATTGCAAAAGACCAGAATGACCATCTACACTTTTCTGCAAGTGTAATATATTTGGGGATACGCACCGTCTTTGTGAATAGATAATAGATGTGGTGGAGCCTGCTCCGACCACACTAAAAACTGGTGCAGGATTCTATACCATTTCCCCCTTAAAAGAGCTACCTCACACCTTACCTCTACCTCTCTATGTCCCTGCACCCTCCAGACAGCGGAGCACCCTTTTTCCACTTTGGGTAACGATTCATGTTAACGGGGAGGGATCTAATTGCACTCATGGACATACATGCCGACCATCTGGGACTCTCATTCGGCAGAGGTCTGGCCACTTCACTGTACAAATTCTACCCTGCACCATTCCTAATCCAAGTCACCCAGGAGAGCAGTATTTGCAGGGAAGGGAGATGAGGTGGATGACTAACGAAAACCACAGGAAAGTAGGGGGAGCCTCCCATCCACAGAGCGATCCCTGTTTTGTGACTGGCATTTACTCAAAGAACGATGCACCGGATTGGAGGTTTGCTGTGTCCTGATGGAACTTTACTCAATGATTACTCGGGTGGTATACCTCTAATCTTAGTGTTTTTTGGAAAGTTGTTTCATTGAAGCTAGCTCTGTCTGGCATGTATACCTTGTCAGTGGTTCTTGTGGGGAACATTGGGTTTTGGGGACAACATTTCATGGTGTCTGGGAATCTGGTAGTTAATTAAATTACCCCATGCTTGATCAAGTTATGTCCCAAACACCGAGGCACCGGGGTGTGATTGCATTGTTTCTGTTGATGACCCTTTCTTGATATAAATATGTGTGCTTTGTGACAATAAACGTTATTGTTTTACCCCTTTGGTAAGTGTTTGTGGACAGGCAATAGTCACTTGTTCTCAGTGTCAGAGGAAAGTTGCAGAGGTACTCAGTCGAAGTACAGGAGCTCTGTCACATTTGGTGGCAGAGGTGGAATGGCTTCCTAGATACTGTGGGAACATCCAAAACACCACCAGGACACCTGCACAACTTCTGGAAGTCAGGGGGAGTGATAGAGTGAGCACCAATACAGCGTCCTTATAAGGAGAGGAATTCCAAAGGAGAGTGTCAGAGGATTGGATTTCTTTGGAGCCAATCCATTAGCTGAGGTGGTGCAACTGATCTGGGAGGAGGTTAGCATGATTTTCTCCAGCTTCTGCTCTACAGAAGGAAAGGTCTCCTGAGCTATATTCACTGCAGTCTGGTCCTAAGTGCCGTATAGCTACTAGGAAGCTGACTTGGTGAATGTATGGGAGGTCCATCACAATAGGTAAGCGGTGTCTTGTGAGAGGGGAGTAGTGGTATAGAAAAGGGGGAAGTGCTGGAGAGGGTGGGTGGTCAGAGGAGTGGAGGTAAAGTTGGAAAGGAGTCGCTGCCACCGAGCTGGGGGTTGGGGGAGGACGACGCCAACATGCCTTAAGTACCCAATCTACCCTCTTCCTCATAGTCACGCCGGCCGCTACAGTAATGTTCTTACTGTTAAAGGGCGCACTGCCCACATTAAAGATGGCACCGGCGTGCAAGTGACATCACGTTATCGACGCACACGCACTTTTTGGGGTCAAAGGCCATGTACTAACCAATCACAGCACTGAGAGGCATATTTAAACCCTGTAATGCCTTTTCTTAGTGCCCTGTCGTGGTTTCCACTTGTTGGCTGTCAGAGAGCGCTTTCTTGGTATATTTTTCTGG
Source organism: Pelobates fuscus (assembly GCF_036172605.1). Lineage (NCBI taxonomy): Eukaryota > Metazoa > Chordata > Amphibia > Anura > Pelobatidae > Pelobates > Pelobates fuscus. Next base: position 156,683,554 of record NC_086318.1, read on the forward strand.
TTATTGACTTGGCTATTGTTTTTGACTTTCCCTTCTTCTGGTGTCCTCACCCTTAGCTAGTTATTCGTATTGTCTCATTCTGTTAAGTCCGGCCATTCTAAGGTCCGGTATAAATGGTTTGTGTTAATATAGTTCTGTGTGTTGAGTCACACAGTAATCGTGACAGTATGTACCCCTCTGCCTGCATCACCTCCAACATCTGGCTTCCCCATGCAATATAATTTGATTGGTGTGGTGTTCTAGTTAAATAAGATTTTAAATGATTATTCCTACAGAGTTACACACACAGAGGATATCCCTTCCCATTCCCCTCAAACCAGTGTCTCTCCTAGGTCTTGTTCCCACAACTCTGCTATTTAAGGTTGCCTGCTCATTTGAGTGAGTCTAGAGGTGTATATCAATCTGGGAGATCAGTCCTCTTTGCGGGGTTTCCTGTGTGCATTGTTATGGTTCATACATGGTGGTAATGCCCGGTGCCTCAAGTATGGGGCCATAGGAGAAGGGGAGGAGGCCAGTGAGAATTTTACAGAAGACGCATCCCATTTTCAGAGGGAGTTTAAAATTGATGGACAGTTAGTGTGTAGAATTGGTCTTTGATCCCTCAGCACCCACATGTAGAATTGGGGGAGATATGACCCCATTAGTAATGATTCTAGGTTGACCCACCTTCTCTGATCTGGGTGTGAGTGCCATGTACCCATTGGGCCAGCTGAGCTGGGCTGAGATTTAATAGAGGTGGGAAGGTGTGACAATTCAGTCCTCTGGCCTTTCATGATCAATATATGACTCCATGGGATACTCTGTATTGTTTATTCTGCCATATGATGCTGCCTCTGTCTATCTGGATGCTGGCTAGATCTTTTCTAGTGACAGGTTTTGACAAAGACTGAAATATGAACAGTATTTTGGGTAGAAGAGTAATTTTTATTACATGATCACAACCTATCCAAGGGATAGGCTTGTCCACCTATTTGTCTAAATCCCTAAGTAGAGAGCAGAGCAGGTGTGTAGTTCCATTTGTATGTATAGTGTGTTGGGTCTAGCCTGAATGATTCCATGCTAAAGTGGATGGGGTAGGTCGACCTAATTAGTGCTCTGTCTGTGGCTGAGAGATTGAGTGGCTTGAGTAGAGAACTTGGATGATGCATGGTGGGAAGCAGGTTGGTTATAGTGAGCAGGAGGTCATCTGCATAGTCGGAAACAGTAAAGGAATTCCCAGCTATTGTTACACCAGTAATTCCAGGATGGTTACAAATAGATAGAGTGGCTCCAATAATGACGACAGGGGACACCCCTGTCTGGTGCCATTTCAATGACAAATGGTCTGGGTGTTGAACCCAAAATTATTGTTTTTGCTTGGATATTGCTGTATAGGGCATAGATACCATCACCTACATTTCCGGGACACCCCATTGAGCAGCTCATAGAAGAATGGCCATTTGGTCCTATCAAATTATTCCACTTCCAAAGAATGGACTATGGAAGGCACCAGACTACACCAAATGCCAAATCAGGTCTATATTTCTGCGTGTGTTTTCGTGAAGTTGACTCCCCGGGATAAATCCCACCTCGACATTTATGGACCAGAACAGTTAGAAATGGGTTAAGCCTATCCAGAAATATTTTGGCAAACACTTTAAGGTCAAAGTTGATTAGAGAGATAGGTCTATAGTTCGTTACTAGTGATTCTCCTCTTCTTGTTTTGGAATTAGGACTATATTTGCCAGTGCCATGTCAGGGTTGGGGGTGCCTCCATTTATCAAATTGATAAAAAAAAAAACCTTCTCGCATAAGGTTTTGTAAAAACTGCAGTTATAGCCATCTGGGCCCGGGGTCCTGTTGCCCTTTAGTGTCGATGTAGCTTGGTTAATCTCATCTTATTATTCGGGAGCCAAGCTTGTCGACTGTTTCAACAGTCAGGGCTGGAAGTTCGATGGACCACTACTATTTCCGTATTCCCCCCATGTGCTAAATATTGGCGGTGTGTTGGGGCGGAATAGTTATAAAGATTGGCAAAAAAATTCTCTAAAAGTGTCATTGATAACCTACGGGGGAAGTAACTGCCTCCCAAGAGACATAATTGATTTGAAACCTGGGCAGGGTCTAATGGCATTTTACATATGGCCTGTTAAAGTTCAGTAAGGTGTTTGTTTTTTCACATTTTTTTCTGTGTGGCCACTTTCATGAAATGAAAGAACCATTTTACGGGTCAACCATATGGTCACATATGTCATGTCAGGGGAATCGTTTTCCTGGAAGTAGTTCCTTATGGCTATAATGGCTTCCTCTGCAACCATCGTGTCTTGTGGGAGTGAAGGGTTAAGTTTCCATGTCCAGGGCACTGCCAAACACAGCCTATAAAAGTAGATTGCTGTGTCAGCATGGTCAGATCAGGTAATACTGCTTATTTCCATCTTTTCCACTCTAGTCTATGTAGTCTGTGTGAGAGTGATTGGTATGGGGCTGAATAAAAGCTGTAATCAATAACGTCTGTAAATCAGACCTTTCACATTGATAAAACAGTGAACTAATTTGTCTGGTCCACCTATGTTATCAATTGTCAGACAGGGCATCATGTTGAAATGACCACCCAAGAGAATAACTCTATGAGGCATTGAGTTAATTAGTGTTTCCAGGGAGATTTAGAAGTTTTGTTCAGGTTCATTGGGGGCATATATATATATATTAATGTCATGGAGTAACGTGTACCTGATATTATTATGTATCTAACCTCCTCATCAGTGGAAGTGGTAGGTATTTGTAGCGGGCACCTTTTATGTAATAGTCAGGTTGCACCATTTATTTTAGCGAGTGTGCTGGAGCCAAAAACCTTAGGGCATTTGTCTTTATGATCAATAATCTCATCTAACCAGACCAATGTTGGCTTTTTGCCTTGAATTCTCTTAGAAATAGAGTTTTTTTTACGAGTTTAATTTGAGCGAGACAATCTTTAATGCCATGGACCTAGGTGTGGTGTAAGTTGATAACTTATGTTTCAGGTATTTCACCTGACTGGGAGGGAAGGTGGCAGGGACCACTACGTTCTGTATGCGACCTTTGGGCATAAGTGCCTCCAAGACTCCAGCACACTCCACTCCCAGCGACAGTGAGGCCAGCAGAGAGAAAGTTGGGGAAGGAAGGGGCGTAAAAAAAAAAAAGAAAAAGAAAATATTAATCCAATGAGATCTGCACTTACCTTTGCCAGACTTAGGTGGAGGATGGATCTCGTCCCATCCAGATCCAGGAGACCCAGGTCCCAGACACAGATGGGAGGATAACCAGCTTCCATCAGTTACAATGCCATACGATGTATGCATAAGTTAAAAATAGTTAAATAGACAAGCATAACAAAAGTAACAATAACCGTCCTGCGATGATGTTCGTATGTGACACTGGGGGCCAGGGCCTATGTAATACTGTGGGTTAGCGTATTTGTTGGTAGGACTACCAGACTACTACTGTCGAAAGCCCTGTGCTCTCCATATTACTAGGGGCTTCTCGGGCTTCTTAATAATCTTGTTACCTGGGTATCCCCAGGTCATTTGATGCAGTGTGTTGGTTGTCCTTTGTATATACTGCTAACAAGCATGTCCTGGGTGTACCCTGTGTGACTTTTGAATTAATCTTCCATACAGTCCCCTTGTTTGTTTCTTGTTTTTTTTTTATATTAAAAGGTTTCCAAAATTTTGGAATTTTGTTTATTTGTTTATAATCTTCCTATGAACGAGGGTGCGCACAGTCTACACATTCTGTACTTCATATACAATAAAAAAGTCAAAAGCTGAGTCTTGTGTTTACCCTTTTTGAAGTTCAGCTATATTATTGAAATACTGTGCTGTATCGGCCGGGTAATTTTGCTTTGGGACCCATATGACTCTCAGGTTATGGTCAGCAAACAATTAGGCAGTGATCTAATGACAGCATGTGGTGGTGAAATATAAACATACATTGCAGATACATATCAGTTGAGTGAACCTTTATGGACCATGAGCAGTTACTGCTTGCACAGGGGTGGGGGCGGCATGCGATTGCCTTCTGTCAGTTGTACCAGTCTTTATATTAACTGGAATAAAGTATTACATACAGTAAACTATATCTGTGGCCCTTATAACATTTGCCATACGGGAACCTAGTAGGCGATATACTTTACTGCTATAAAAAAACATGTATGTGGGTTTAGTTAGACCAGAAAGCTTCCCCACTCACTCAACTCTGACCTATAGCGTTGCAGTCCAAGTCCGTGGTGGTCCTGAGGACCGTAGGGACTAAGAGCAGTCGGCTTGCATATCTCTTCCTCAGGTAGCTACTTCTCTAGTGTCATAACATTCTCTTGGGAGCTGTAGTATGGTGTGGGCCTCATTAGGTGAGAGTGAGCTGCCTTCAGATATCTTAATTTCCAGGTCTTGTAATACGGACCACTGAGCGGTGCCAGGCATCAGGAATCTGTGTCTCCCTTCTTGGAACACCACGATCTTAAATGGTTGGCCCCAGGCAAAATTGATTCTGTTGAGCATGAGTAGGTCTGTAGAGCTTCCAGGTTCTTCCCCTTTGCTCTGTGAAGAGCAATAACCTGGAAGAGCTGTAATTCCTGGTAAGTGATTTGGTTGTCCCTCCTGCAACGGAGAATAGCCTCTACGGTTTGGACATGGTGAAAGTGGACAATAACGTTACGGGGTATGTTGCAGTCCACCCTTCTGGTCTGCAGCACGTGGTGGGCCCTGTCAATGTGCCACAAATGATCTGGTGTGTCTGGCAACAGAGACCCGAATATGGCTGAAATGATGTCAATCAGGTGGCCCTCTCCTAGTTAATCAGGCAGCCCCATCACCCGTAAGTTGTTTCTTCAGAATCTGTTTGAGGTCCTCCAAGGCTGCCTCAAGTTTGTTGGCATGTTTGGTGACTACAATGTGGGCCACAATTACCCTTTCCAGTCTTTGTTCAACTGCTGCTATCCCAGAGATCAAGGTCTGCTTGATCAATAGAGGAATCAATTTCAGCTTTTACTTCATTAGAAAAGCGCTCAGTTTTTTTGGCAAGGGAAGTCTTCACCTCTAGCAGTTTCCCCAGGATCTGGTGAGTTCATGCTTGTCCCACTGAAAAGCCATCTGAGTCCTCCAAAACTCGTGGGGAAGATGGCATCTTCCATCCACCATCTTGTGGTGTTTTACTTGGGGAACGCATCTGCAAACATGTCAGTCACGGAGTGCTGTGATTCTGGCGTCTTCCTTGCCGTTTTCAGTCTGCATTTTTTTGCAGCTGGCAAGGGCTTTATACTGTGTAATGACAAAGGAGCTCACAGCTCAAACAGCCACTCGAGTCAGCGGCCGAGCCACACCCCCAAGGTGATACATTTTCATCTATTTTATTATTTTATTCCAAAAAAATTATTTACTGAATCTGTCAAGCAATTACTTGCAGCAATTTACTGCATCTAATTTTTTATTTTCTAGCTTAATTTTGAAAACAAACCCTATGAAGCTCAACTTGCCTTAAAGGGACACTATAGGCACGTAGACCACTTCAAGTCATTGAAGTGGTCTGGGTGCAATGTCCCTGTCCCACTTAGTCCTGCAATATAAATCATTGCAGTTTTAGAGAAACTGCAATGATTACATTGCAGGACTAAGACTGCCTCTAGTGGCTGTCAACCAGACAGCTACTAGATGCAGTTCCTACTTCCTAGGCAACCAAAAGTTCTGCATGAGGACATCCAGCATCAATTAAATCCCCAAAGGAAAGCATTGCATCAATGCTTTCGTACAGGGAGGTCAGCATTGGAATCGGGTGAGTAAACAAAAAGTTTTTTTTTTACCCTTTATATGCGTATGGTGTATAGTGTATGGAATATGGATTTGTATTCCTTAAACTATAAAATCCCTTTAATGCAGGCTGAACATCATAGGAGTTTAATTTCTAGTACAAGTAAGGGACATAACCATTTTCTCACCGCAATTAAAAACAAACACATACGTATGGAGGGCATAAGGAGGAGGCAGATTCTTTTTTAGATTTGCCACAGGGACTAAGCATCCCCAATAACTTACACATTTTTAATAATTACCATTTGCAAGGAAAAGGACACTTTCCTGGCATGTTGATTGGGGAGACTAATGTTCCCGCCTCGTGTTCTGGAGCTCTCTTAGACCACATTTCCATAGTTCCTGCATTATTAGTTAAAATGTCCCATTCTTCTGCTAATGGGATGGCGTTTAACAGCCATTGGCTGCCTGTTGTCTTGATGTTTATTTATTATCAAACTCCCATGGGTAACATGTAGAGAAAGGATGCTGACATAGTGTTTCTTTTAGTGTATTTATGACCCTCAGACACCGATTCAGGGGATGTGGTTATTGGCAATTGGCCAACTATGGCACCCCATTGCTAATCTATTTAAAGCACCAATTGCCATCAATGCAGTGGGTAATAAAATATCACCATGCCATATTAATTGGGATAGGATTATTATCTGTTTAGCAATCAGTGGTTGCTCAACTGGATTTTTAATTGCTGGACATGATTTGAGATTAGGGAGGGACCATTGGCAGGTATTTCCCTATCATATTATTTTGTATCATATATTTATCTGTTTAGTTGATAAAAGCACACCCATGTTATGTCTGCCGGTTGAGATGGTCCTAGTCACTGTTATATGGGATCACTTTGATTTCTATATTAATTTATTTAGTATTTTCCCCATTATTTTTCACTAGCATAACATGCATTTTCAGTCAAAATGTCAATGACAGTCGTATATATATATACCGTGTTTCTCCGAAAATAAGACCGGGTCTTATATTAATTTTAGTCACACAAAACACACTAGGGCTTATTTTCAGGGTAGGGCTTATTTATTTACGGTACCGGTATGTACATTGAACCCCCCCTTTAATTAATCCACCCCCCCTTTAATTAATCCACCCCCTGATTGAGAAAGCTTCCAATTGAGTTAATTGACACTCGTGACACAGCTGTTAGCCTTTTCTATCAATGTGGCCATTCTGGGGGTTGTATATGGATGTAATTTTAACTAATTGTTTGATGGGATCTTGTTAATTGTTAATCACTTGTATTCCTATAAAAATGAATGTATACATGCACTTAGTAGCTTGACAAAGACCGTGTAGGTCGAAACGTTGCGATGGAGTGGGTTCAATAAAATTGCCTGATTTGTACCTTGGAGTGCCTCGACTTTTTTATTTTGTTATTCAGCATTTTGGTCTCTGGTACTGAGACTGTCTGAGTTGCACCCAGCTACATACTGCTTAAAGGGATAGAGTGCAGTTCCACACCCTACCATAACTACTTCTGAATTGTGAGTACCATTGGAATTTTGCACCTCCCTAACAATTTTTGAATTGGCTACAAGTCTATAATCTGATTAAGTTTACTATATATTTTTTGGCAAAATGGAACCCATGATCCAACCCAGCACAAGCTTTTATGTCTATTTGGATGAAGGAATGAGGCGGATTTTATCTGCTGCAGAAAATAATCTTGAACTTTTTAATACACCAAATTGGGCAAACTATAAGTAAAGAGTTGGTAAAAGCCTTAAAGAAAAAATGAGTTTTACATTGTACAGTGTCACATTGGTGGACTACGATTAAATGAGATGTATTCCTAGGGAAACGTGTATGTATGCACGACCTATTTCATTGATGGATAATACTGAATATCGCACAAAGCTTGCAGGAATTTTGAATAAATGTTCCATGGTCTGGATATTATTAAATCAGGAATGTCTACAAAGCTCTATTGTTAAGAAAAAAGAGCAAATCAAAATGGAAAAGGTACATCCAATTCAACACTAAGTTAATCCTCCACAAGAAAATCAATCCAGTAACCGTTCAGTGTATTTGTTTAGAAGAAACTCCCCCGTACAGGGGTTTGTTCAGTGGAGAAACATTGGAAGAATCCGAAGGGGTGGCCATAAGAAGCAGGACTGTACCAGCAATATGGAGAAACAAAGTCCCCCAGAAGATGAAGACACAATAATCAATTTATCTGAGATTTTGTCTAAAGACGATACTACAACTTTAAGAAAATATTTGACTTTTTGTCTTACTTATACTCCAAATGCTAGAGATAATTTGGTGTTGTGTAGGTTCTTCCGTAATGTGACGTTAAAAGTGTTCTTTAGTAAACCGCTGCTTTCTACTGATCTGAATACCCCATGTAAAGTAATATTAAGATTAAGTGATGTACAAGTTCCTTTAATCCATCTATTGCTAATCATGCTGTTGATACTTTTATTGACTTGGTGAGTCATGATGCAAATAACCCTGTCCAGCGTATACACACCCTAATAATTTAATAAAAGCATAATATAAAGCTTTAATAATATTTAAACTTAAGCAGGATTTGGTCTTTAAACCAGCTGACAGGGGTGGTGTTATAGTGATGCTGGACAGGATTGATTGCATCATAGAGTTAAACAGTCAATTAATGGGGACACACATAAGGCTAGTATTCAGAGAAGCTCACTGGAAATTAGGGAATTTAAAACCCTGACTTCAATAGGCCCTAATTATTATGATCTCAATCCGTTATTATAGACATTGTCATATTGGTTTTAATTTTTGGATTTTAACTATTTTTTTGTTTTTGCAGATTATTCTTAGTCTGTGATACTGGTGCTGGGGACATATCTACTAAATGCACATAAATGATTTCTGGACCAGTCAGGTCTTTATCTCTTAAAATTTAATGACTTTGATTACTTAATATAGATCTCTGATAGATTTATTGAATAAATTCTTTAATATGATCGTTTTTCACTTTATGCACTTTATCTTAGAATAATGGGTTTTACACCTGCTTTTTATATTTGGTTATATAGTTACTTTTTATTGTGATATTTCATATAATACACTTCAACACTTAAAATATAATTATGAACTAGAACTACTCACAGCTTTGGAATCTGTCTATTAACATGTACACTGTCTATCCAAATTCTGTAGACCTTTCTATATATACAACACGTCTCTTTATGTGTGTACATATAACTTTTGGAACACATATATACTGATTGTTTATCTTTATCACTTTTATATATGTTCTTTTCTTTTTTTACATTCGTATATATTCTATATTATATATGTCAGAGAATCAAATATTATCATACTAAAGTTATTAATAGTAATGCTTGAGGAGAAATTGGACTCGATCTGGCTTTGATTCATTTTATTGTTTATTACTGTGATATTTACATTTTAATTTTTTTTCTAATTCTGTCTCCATATCCCAGGGATGGTACTGATTGAGAAAGCTTCCAATTGAGTTAATTGACACTCGTGACACAGCTGTTAGCCTTTTCTATCAATGTGGCCATTCTGGGGGTTGTATATGGATGTAATTTTAACTAATTGTTTGATGGGATCTTGTTAATTGTTAATCACTTGTATTCCTATAAAAATGAATGTATACATGCACTTAGTAGCTTGACAAAGACCGTGTAGGTCGAAACGTTGCGATGGAGTGGGTTCAATAAAATTGCCTGATTTGTACCTTGGAGTGCCTCGACTTTTTTATTTTGTTATTCAGCATTTTGGTCTCTGGTACTGAGACTGTCTGAGTTGCACCCAGCTACATACTGCTTAAAGGGATAGAGTGCAGTTCCACACCCTACCATAACTATTGCCGGTTGAGATGGTCCTAGTCACTGTTATATGGGATCACTTTGATTTCTATATTAATTTATTTAGTATTTTCCCCATTATTTTTCACTAGCATAACATGCATTTTCAGTCAAAATGTCAATGACAGTCGTATATATATATATACCGTGTTTCTCCGAAAATAAGACCGGGTCTTATATTAATTTTAGTCACACAAAACACACTAGGGCTTATTTTCAGGGTAGGGCTTATTTATTTACGGTACCGGTATGTACATTGAACCCCCCCTTTAATTAATCCACCCCCCCTTTAATTAATCCACCCCCTCTAATTAATCCACCCCCTCTAATTAATCCACCCCCCTTTAATAAATCCACCCCCCTCTAATTAATCCACCCCCTCTAATTAATGCACCCCCCTTTAATAAATCCACCCCTCTAATTAATCCACCCCCTTTAATTAATCCACCCCCTTTAATTAATCCACCCCCCCTCTAATTAATGCACACACCCCCTCTAATTAATCCACACCCCCCTCTAATTAATCCACACACCCCCTCTAATTAATCCACACCCCCCTCTAATTAATCCAACCCCCCTTTAATTAATCCACCACCCCTTTAATTAATCCACCCTCCCTTTAATTAATTCACCCCCCTTTAATTAATTCACCCCCCCTTTAATTAATTCACCCCCCCTTTAATTAATGAAGTCCCAGACATAAAATACCGGTATCTACTCACAGTTTCAAAGAGTCCGACCACTGGGTGCCTCACCGCCCGGAATGGATCCTTCCGCTGAAGATCCGTGAAGGCAGACTGACGGCGCTGCGCACGTCGTCATCACGCTGCGCACGTCGTCATCAAGCTGCGCGATGCCGCGGCCCGCAACGCTCCTCCCCCTCCTCATAGAAGAAGGAAGTCCCGCCGGGCCGCAAAGGTAAAATGCCTAGGTCTTATTTTCGGGGTAGGGCTTATATTGCAGCCCACCCCGAAAATTTGGCTAGGGCTTATTTTCGGGGTAGGTCGTATTTTCGGGGAAACACGGTATATAGTGGAAGTGCACTCAACCCTTCATGCTGGAATCCTGGGTGCTATACTGGATAAATCCCAGTACCAGAAAGGACCAAACATAATATTTAAATATAGAAAAAATCCAGGCCCTAAGGGGTCGAAACGTTGCTTGCTGGTTCTTAGGTCCAATAAAACTGCCTTTCTTTGGAATTCGTTGGAGTGTCTGGATTTTTTCTATATTCAAAATGTCAATGACAAACTGAATGGCGCAGGCTGAGCATGCAGTGAGAAGGAGTATGGAAGAGGGGTGTTTGCCACAGATGAAGCCCCAGTCGTCGATGGAGTCACAAGTGTAGTACATCTGGTTCTTGAGCATCATTCTATATTGTAACCCTGACAGCTCTGAAGTAAACCTAACATTTTCACAGATGTTATAATGGTGGGTCTAGTAAAAGAATGACCAATGAAATATCTGGGGTTAAAGCATTCTTCTTTGTAAATTAACATATATACAGATGCTTAGAATAATTCTCAAATACATTCATGACTGACCAGTCATGCAGGGTAATGGACAAGATGATCAAAATCCAGTGAACATGACTGAATTCCGACTGGAAAAGCAATTCTCATGTTTACTAAAGCCAAATTTGGTCAAAATTCATCCAAGATTCTGAGCGAATCTGCAACAATTATCCAGATGCATTCAGTGTCCAGACTAAAATGAGTTCTTTTCGCATTTGTATACTAAACAAAGTATAGGACTCAGAATTTTCATTAAGAACCAATTTAAAAAAAAAAAAAAATCAGATCAGAATTCATCCAGCAGGATGCACGTTTTGAAATTATCATAAAAGTTGAACTTTACAATGTGGTACGTCACTGAGGAATCAAGAAGATTTCATTCACCTGAAGATCGCCCACCGTCATGCGGTTATATATCTTTTCCTCATCTCTCCTCTCATCCTGTGGAACGGTCAGATTTGCTAACTGTGTCTCGAATTCTAAAATTTGCTCCATCTGAGGTTCTATGGATCCAAGAGAACCCCCAAGAAGCAGGCCCACGTCCACCATGTACTGCTGGTACGCTGTTAGCACCTGGAATACACAAAAGATACAAACAACAACAAACAAGGTTACTCTTTGAAGTGTGAATTGAGAGGAATTCAAATCAAATTCAAATTGAAAAATTTTAGGCCATAATAGCTAGCTATGTTTCAAAATAACCACACACAGGACCTACCTTTCCATTGGCTGTTTTATTAAGATAGTAATCTCTAGATGGAAGAAACAGTCCAGACTGGTCTACCTGAAGAATCAGCATGGAAGATAACAACAGTATTAATGCATAAAATATAAATTTTACTACCTTAATTCTACTCACAAAATATCTCAAATCCTTCACTTCATACCCATTCTTTCACTCAGCTCAACCTACATTATTTTCTTGAGTTCCCCAGTTCTGTGTTTCTTCCTGACTCTCATATTTGTCAGCGATGTCTCCTATTTGCAATATTATTTTTCTGCAATCTTATCCCTATTTCCACGCTCATATCTTCTGGTTCAACTACTTGTTTCCATTGAGTCCACAATTTTGCAACATATTCTTCCTACCAAAATGAATGACTTCTTGCTCCTTGACACTCTTTTATAGATCGTATTCTTTACAAACCCTTTCATCCTTAACACAGCAATGTGCTTGTGTTTTCTCTCACTATGGTAATGATATATTTTGCAAACCCATTTAGTGACGACTTACCCCATAACTTTTCTATAGGTACCTGGATGATGTTACTGTTGGAGCTCTTGGAATCTGCGCTTACAAACACACTGAAAAATGGAGTCGCCCTGTATGTCCCTGATACAGTCTTCAGCACCGCCATGAAGTTATCACCTCGCCAGTTCCCTGAGATGTTCCATCCTCCAACCTAAGTAAACAAAGTAAAGATAGTTTGCCTAATTCTAGCCAGTACTTACGATATCAAGTCCTACGCTACCAATTAGGACTTGTAGGTTACTTACCACTGCAATCCTAGAGATTCCATGGCACTGTTACCAGGGGTACATTTCTTCTCTTCTGGGCTAAATTTTCATTTACCAATGGCTAGTGGCAAGTTGAAATTTTGAGCCCTGTTATGGTCATTGCTGCACCCTAACACATAACCTGAACTTTAAGCCAGTGATCCATACAGGGAATAATTTCCTGTGGTTCTGAACATTCGTAGTAAAGTAAAAAAACACATATCTTCATCTGCAGTAATGTATAATCATCAGTGCAATGTCCAAAAGTGGAATGTACAGAGATCCATAAATATTAACATGTGTAATTTGGTGTTTGCTCATTAATACTTTACCCTATTAAGATAAGTTAATTGTAGCATGAACCCACTGATTCAGTAGGTTCTTTACCCTAACCTCATAAAAATTAAAACAGCTGGCACGTCAGGACATTTGAGTTTTAGAAGCTTTGCCTGACAACCTATAAAACAGAGAATAGGAGTGAGTGACTAATGAATGGGTCTATTCATAGAGAGCTGATGTGTTCTAAGTTAAAATGGTTATTTAAAGCACCATAACCACTTCAGTGCTTTGAAGTGGTCATGGTGCCTTGAGCCTGCATGTGCAGCATTCTGCTATGAAATGCTACACTAACCCCTCTGCTATTGGATGTGTAACTCCACATTCAGCAGCATCATAAGGCATTATTAATTATCCAGCTAGGAACAAAAGGTTGGCCAGTATTACTTATGTGCAAAATTGGCGTCTAACAGCAACACACACACAGCATGCTGGCACAAAACAAACAATGGCGACATTGACACCCTTTCCATGCCGCCCATAACCTCATCTCAACCCTGCCTGACCTCCATCACCCTTGGATGAGGTGGAGAGAGATCAGGCTAAGGGGAGAATTTGGCCTCAGCACTGCAAGAAACCAAAGTAAGTTTTAGCTTCTTTTTACATTTTTTTTTTGGGGGGGGGGGGAGGGGTACAGTGGATGCAAGGGGTATTCCAAGCAAAACCAGTGTTTTCTTAAAACACATAATTTTTTGGTTGGAGTACCCCTTTAATAGATATAACCTGAAATTAGCATTTGCATTCTGCAATATTCTAAAACACAGATATGATCTAACCTGTATAATTGGAGATAAACCCACACGTGGACCCCAATATGTTCACTGGAGAATGCCTTCACTGATTCAGTAAGTTAAGCAGGTTCTGGGAATTTGCTGGCATTTCAAGTACTGTAAGATTACAATGAGCTGCATAGTTGTGTCCCCATTTGAGTGAGTAGGAGGTTAAACTGAGCAAGTACAAAGATGCACAGAAAACAGTGAGCTTACTTATGCATTATTGCACATTGTGTTTTGTTGCTGAGTTATGTTAAATTTTGTCAACGCTTAAAAAAAAACAACAACCTCTACATTGAGAAGAGTAAACACTTTATCATGGTATTTTCTATAGTTTTATTTGGCGCCTTCTTTCTTTAGACATCACGTTCCTTTCTCTCGTTCACTGGAAGTAGAACAGTCTCCTTGGGTGAGCAGTGAAAACTGCAAGGTCAATGGGTCACACTAAACAGTTTGATATAAATTGAGAGTCTTCCCAATGGCTGCCTCCTTGTTGGTCATATTAACAATGCAGAATTAACACATTATCCAACCTGTATAGCATTCATTGGATGAGAGTATTGAGCTAACCTGCTTCCAATGTGGAAGCGAACTGCAGGGGTCAAGCCAGCTTATTGAGCAGCTCCAGCTCCTAGCCTTTCACTTTAGCAGGCCCCACTGGTGAAAAACCCATAATGGAACTAATCTCATATGTACATCTCTGGTTGATGGACAGAGCACACATCCAGTACACATCCTCCATTGGAGGAGTAATATCGTTTCTGTTTCTCCTCCTTGACTTACTATGTTCCCTCCTGGTCACTGTTTATCTGCCTCTACAAATATATTTTGTGTAAATTGTGTGAATGTTTTTATGCTGACTGATAGATGCAAACATTGTTTTAATTATTATGGTTTTTTTTTACTTACTGGCAAGGTCCTTCCAAAAGAAAAAATAAACCACAAATAAGGGGAAACGTCTCCTGTATTACCAGAACAAGACCAAGTTCTTCCTGCAGCCTGATCCTCCTCCGGTGATGTCCCTCCCCCTCACTGCAGGAAGATGGACATCCCAGAGGAAGGCTGCTGGGAGGACTTGGGTGGCACGGGGTGTGGCAGTGCTGTCATTGGCCGTCTGTCTCCAGTATGCTATCCGAGTTGACAAGAGATGAACAGAATTGACATTAGCCAGACAGATATTTTGTGCTTAGCTACCTTAGCTAGAGGTAAACCTACACCTCCGGAAGCTCCCTCAGATATCTCTGTATATGCAGCATCTCTCTGTTAAAAGCCCACTCCCCACTGCCTGCCTGGTGTCGGCTGGTTATAGACTGGAACAGAGGCTCCAGAACTCTGTGATCAATGTATTCAGTCTGAGGAGCTGGAACTGTGAACGGGCCTTCAAAAAACCTACAAGAGTGAGGGGGGAGAGGACTGGCCAGGAAAATTAAGATGACTGGTGCCAGAATGGCCCACTCAGAAATGACAGGTATACACATACACATAGCTACACACATAATGCTACCCAGACTGTACACACACTTCTGCACATACTGCTCCCCCCACTATTACACACGTATGCATATACACACTGCTACTCACATTGCTGCCCACTACTACACACACATAATGGTACCCACACTTCACACACACTCACTGCTGCACATACTGCTACTTCCCATACTATCACCCATGCACACACACACACACACTGTTACACACATTACTACATGTGCTTCTACCCACACAAAAATGCACACATGCTGTTACATTGTGGGTAGCAGAATGTCTAGTAGTGTGTGTGTGTATACAAACACACAACTATGCACAAACACACTCTAAATAAATACACACTAACACATACATACACAGATATACAGGCGATACTCGAAAAATTTGAATATTGTGCAAAAGTTAATTTATTTCAGTAATGCAACGTAAAAGGGGAAACTAATATATGAGATAGACGCATTACATGCAAAGCAAGATAGTTCAAGCCGTGATTTGTCATAAGTGCGATGATTATGGATTACAGCCTAATGGCACAATAATCACTAAATAGCGGTGCAGTAGTTATGGTGCGTAGACTGACTCTTTATGTAGGTGTACATAAAAAGCTGGATATTAAAGGGACACTGTAGTGACAGGAAAACCGCTCAGGGTCCCCCTCCCGCGGCGCTGAAGGGGTTAAAACCCCTTCAGTTACTCACCCTTTTCACCCGCCGGGCTCCCTTACCTCTCCTCCCCTGCCGACGTCAGCATCCTTGTCTGATGTCACCAGCACCAAATGTGCATGCGCGGTACTGCCGTACTCACATTCAAAGTGTCCGTAGGAAAGCATTTTTCAATGCTTTCCTATGGACGCTCTGCGCGATTGAGGCATGATATGCCTCAATCAGTGCCGATGCGCCTCTAGTGGCTGTCCGGAAGACAGCCACTAGAGGCTGGCTTAACTCCAGATGTAAACATAGTAGTTTCTCAGAATGTTTACATCAGGCAGGGTTAACCCTAGAGGGACCTGACACCCAGACCACTTCATTGAGCTGAAGTGGTCTGGGTGACTATAGTGTCCCTTTAAGTGTATCCTATAATTGGAGTCTATTGGGATTTGCGCATGTGGAAATTGGTACATTGTATCCCTAAAATAAACATTTGTGGGTCACATTCTCACCTTCTTTATTAGGTCAGTGAGCGGTTTCTCTTTCAGTTCTTCAATTTTCTGTTCCCTCAAACAGGAGAGATAATAACGCTGAGTCTTCATTTCCGCCTCGCTGCTAGAGTTAAATGTGGTGTTCTCTGTACAGTAAACACACTTTACAATCATTATTTATTATATACATGTCCAGAAATCACACTACATACAATGATCTTTACAGTACTCAAAACTTCTCCTGGTGAGTGTGCCATTGACATGCTAGTCTTGTAGTGGTGAGTAAAGTTTAGGCCTGTAGTAGCCAAAGGCTCATCTATTTGAGCCCTGCAATATGCTAAAAAGACTTACATTCATCACTTCCAACTTTTCCTCATTATACGTTTCCCCTTTCATAAAATGCCCGGCTTTCCACGAAGCAGGAAAGAGAGAGAACACGTCTAAACCATCTGATGCAATGTGCCCATTATGCCCAAGTAAAGTAAAGGTTAGTTAGATTCTTCATTCAGGTTTATTAAAAATTGTTGAATAGATCATAGATCTATACAGCGTAGTGATTTCTTTTATACATATCTGCCTCCCATCCACCTTCCAGATGTCCATGAACTTATATGGGACATTATAATGATGTGTTTCTTTACTATTATTCCTTTTAAAAAATAACCTTCTCATGACTGTATATAAATATTGTTTGTGTCTTTGATTACTGATGAATACTGCCATGCTATGAGGTTCTTTATGCTTGTTCTCCATTATGCTGTCATATTATTGGAAAATAAATATTATAGGTCGAAAGACGGTCAAAAGACAGACCGATCAATGGACCAAAATTGAATCAAACAAAGAGCAACTGCAGTAGAGATAAAAAAAATTATTCCAGGTATTAAAAGAGAATACAGTGCGGCCTACCACACCACACCAGCCCTCAACCTCGAGGCGCTTTTCGGCGGACCGCGAGAGGGCTGTGATTATCCGGTATACTCACAGCCGGACACGACAACCATGGGCCGCCGCACTCCAAAACCCCCTGCAGGAGTCAACACCCAAGGTAGGACCATTGGGGAAATGCTCCTGAGACCGGCACAAACCGCGCCAAGGCCCGCGGACCACCCGCAAAACATGGCCCCTGTCCCAGAAACAGCGGGAAGAACGACCCTAGAAATGCAGCACCCCCAGGCTGGGCTTACTAACCCCCATACCTCACCAGAGGACTCAGCCCCCACCACTAAAGGGGGTCTAAAAGTGCTGTTAGCAGATATACAGAGGCTACTGGCTGCAGACATAGCCCTGATCAAAAGAGATGTGCAAACAGTCACAGACCGGATCATAACTACAGAAACAGACATAGCAGGAGTGCAGAACAATATGTCCACCCTGAAAAACTCACTTCAACAGCTACACACAGAACAGCAAGTACTAGCAGCCCAAATAATGTCCCTCAAAGACAGACAGCGGCGAACACACATACAAATCCGCGGCATACCCAACACCATCACCACTGAAGAACTGCCGCACTATACGCGACGCCTCTTGACAATGATCCTGCCACACTCAGTAGCAAAGAAAATCACTCTGGACGGTATATATCGTGTAACAAGCTCTGTCCGCATCACACAAGATACCCCCAGGGACGTCATCTTACGCTGTGTCACCATAAATGACAAGATTCAAATAATGACTGCCCTGAAGGGCAAAACGCCACTAGTATTTGAGGATGCAAAACTTTTGTTTTTTCAAAATCTCACCAGAGCCACACTACTCAGACGTAAAACCTTTGGTGCGGTGACGACGACCCTACGTAAAGCAAACATACCACACAGATGGGGCAACACCGGCTCCCTACTCGTCCACCACGAAGGGAACACTAACAACCTCACCTCCCTGACGGGAGCTCCGGCCTTCCTGACCGCCCTAGGACTCCAACCAGGGCCACACGGCACTACAGAAGACGACCAAGACGCACCCTGGGACCAAACGGCTAGCACTTCAACCGGACAAGCGATGACGAGCCTGCAGCCCGCGAATACCTGACCCACGACAGGCACTGAGATAACCTTAGTTCAGCCCTACGGCTAACTAGTCACCATGTCCGAACTGTATATCAAGACTGTTATCCCTACCAAAGAAGAGGCTACAGACTCTTATTCAGTTGCATAATGTTCCGTTTTGTGTTTGTGTTTAAATTTTATATTTGTTTTTTTTATTTTTATTTTTATTTTATTATCTCTACACACACACACACACACACAACATACACACCCCTCCAGCCCAGCAAGTAACGGGCCTATATCCATCAGGCTGTCCAAAGACGAATGGCGTCCGAAACCTCCCCCCCCCTACCGCTGTCCCCCTAGGACAGGGTCATCCTTAGTCATGCCAGACCACCACTGCAACACCTCACCAACCACAGCTCACACACACCTGAAGCTCACACCGCTCATAACACCCACTAAACGCACACACCCTGGCATTGCCTACGCAAAGACCAACCTGATAACACGAATGTGCAAGCTTCAATGCAGCATTATACCCTCCTGAAACTAAAAGAGCACACCTGTAACCTTAATCCTGTAGTATCCCGGGAGTGCAACACGCACCAACATTCTACTTGCTAACATTTTGCTAGCCCTGGGCATGTCACCCAACATGACCATAAAAAACCAATGTGCCTACCAAACACATCTCAGAAACACCCTACTAATCACAATGACGTTAAAACAAATGTCACAGGCCCTCGTTCCCCCCCCTTTGGACCGGCGGGGGATATCCCGGTCCTACCCCACATGCCCAACCGGACACACAAGACCCAAGCGTCAGGACCACGAAGTCCGGGGAACGCAGACGGAGCCTACAAAATGGCGGTCGGCACATGCTCCACTGCCATGCACACGATCAAGAGGGAAACGGAGCTACGGTACGACCGCATATTCAGGGCGACATGGGAGAAGCTGCAGGCTCTACTGTGGCCCCAGCAAGCGGAATCCTCCTCTGGCGGGACGCTGCAGGGACTGAAGCACATGGGCACAGCGACGAAGGGGACTAACCCCACTCTTAAAATGGACACTCACGAGAAAGGGTCCGGCCCACCACTGCCTAAACGGAGCAACGCCGCAACTAAACTCAAACCCCACCAACCTAAGGGGACTGCCACTGCACAACACCACAGCCAGCCTCGCCGCAAAGCGACGACCCAACGAAGATCCAAAATGGGCAAAACCCACCCAGCCAGACTAAGGGGATGGCAGACCGTCAAGCCTGAACTGACAAATACCGCCACACGGCCACAGCATCGCTCAGCGCAACTTACAGCCAGGACCCCAGGAAGTTTACAAGGCGAGCCTGTAACCTCCACGGCCGCTCCTTTCCTTTGCACATCCAGACCGCGGAGCAAGGAGCCCAGACACCCACAGCAGGGAACAGCACGGAGGGAGCCATCGAGACCAAGCGCTGGATCTCCTCAAACGCCCATCACATTGTGGGAAACCCTACTCCAACCGCATGGTCCAGCCTGCCGACTACAAACAAACCCGCTCGACCACTGCACCACAGCGCGGCTTCGGGGACGACCACGGCAGGGCCTTGTGCAGCTCCAACGAGGCATAGGGTGAACCATACAGGGGAAATCGGGACTCTAGTTCTCTAGCCGGGTGTCCTGACAAAACACCTTAAGCCACAGCACGAACTTGGAGAACCGTTATTTTATCTCCCGGCTTGTTTGGTGAGGGACTCCTGCCTGGGGGCCTCAGGGGGTTTATTATTTTTCTTATCCTTCTACCTTTTATGTTTACCACTCGCAATTTAAGTGAGTACAATCAACTTACCTAATCAACCAATGTTACCTTTCACATGTACTCCACCAACTCGTGTTTCTGCATGCTTAATAACATAAAAGTGTTTACTTTCCTAAAAATACTATGCAACATGCCTTAAGTTCTCAGCATAACTACTATTGAAACATGCATATATAGCCTAGCTACTCTACTATCATTTACTCCAGCATTCCTAGCCTGTTATTTCTAACAAATATAAAATGTGCTATTTTATCTGCCATGTCATTGATTGCTATTGAATTGCTTGCATCTGCTGTCGTGGCTCTGCAAGCTTGTATGTTATCTTATGCACAAGAAAATAAAGAATTAAAAAAAAAAAAAAAAATGTCACAGCTACAGTTGCATGCTTGAAAGTTGAAAATATGCTAAGATGTCAGTTGTTATTTATCTGTACAACCGAGAATACAGGCAACCCTGGAAAGGAGTGGCCACAGAATTTAATGATGAACTGTATCCATTTGTAAAAATAACATTAAAATAACAGGTCAATCTTTTTATTAAAGGAAGTCTGCCAAAACCCTGCCAGTATCTAACAAAGTATCATCAGCAACTATTGACAGGACCATAAATTTCTGACAATTTACTAAAATCTGAATTGTCAGAAATTCAGACTGAATTCAGATTGAATTTCACATTTTTGTCTTCAACAGTATCAGAAGTTATGATCGGAATTAATCTTTCATTTATTTGGACAGGCAAGGATCTAGTAATAAGGAGATGCCTTACTAATCAACATAAATAAACTGATGACCCTGATTATTTAAACTGATGCCAATTTAGAGAAGCAATAACAAAGAACATTGTACACACACACACACATTATATATATATATAAATTAACAATTAAGAATATACAGTTAAGAATATATATATATTATAGCCAAACTGAAAACATAGCTCACTGGGAGAATTGATCCAGTTTGGCTATTTTGGCTTTAAAGGAATACTATCGTGTTAGGAATACAAGTTTACATGGAGAATGCACATGTCTTGCCTCCATGACTGAGGCATCATCTTGATGATCTCAGCCAATCAAATTAATTGGGAGGCTATTGCACATGCACAGCAAGACACTGTGCTGCGCCAATCCTGATCTCCTCATAGAATTGTATTGAATCAATGCATCTCTATGGGTAGCATTCAGCGTCTCCATGCCGAGTGAGGAGACGCTCAATATAGGTGCTGCATGTAGTGCAGCACTGAGATAGGAAGCACCTCTAGTGGCCATATGAGTGACTACTACTACAGGTGTTACTAGGCAACAATGTAAACACTGCCTTTCCTCCGAAAAGGTAGTGTTTACATTGCTGAGCCTTCAGGGACATGCTATAGATAACCAAACCACTACATGAAGCTGTAGGGGTTCTGGTGATCCTTTAAATTTTAAAATCTTTTTGAATTCTTATCTATTCTAACTTTAGTGAATTAGCCTGAAGGAATCTCTTATTTATTCAGTAATGTCTGAATTGTAACAAACGGAAACCCAAAAGGCAACATTTAGGCTATAATAGTCAAGCTGTAGATTAAGCTGGTTTGTAGCATTTTCATTCCTAATTCAATTTACTACAAGTTTCAATTTGAATTGTTAACCCTGTTCTAATTTGTGAATTGTTGCCCACAATTCCATGGCAAGTACCTATAATAAAAAGGACAACAGACCCCTATTGAGTACTGTTCCTAACTTTAAATATTTGACCTAAGATGCCTAAGATGTCCATGTTAAAAACTGTGGCAGATGGCAAAGAATATTATGATAATGTATTTGTTTATTTCTATTACTTAATAAAATACATTTCCTGTAGCTTAATTGTCTTTGATTTTTTTTGGACCAAGTGCTGCCAACAAAATGCTCTCTTGTACTACAATTCATCACCCTTTCTAATCTCTGGTTTATTATGTTATTTAGTCATTCCTGATCAAATTAATAGTGATCTGCCAACTAGCCTCTGGATTTCCGGGCTGTTTCAGTTTTCTTATTCTTGTGTTTATGACATGCATAGTTGGATTTGGGGCTGACAATATTCTAGTTTCTAGGCAATATTTTAGTTTCTAGTGTACAAACCTGGGACCAGAACTTGTGCATTTTAAGTTTTAGGGGTGTCAGTGTTGGTGACGTGTTGAGTGTTACTTAAGTGAGGTGGGACACTATTATGTCCTCACTGTCCCCACCTGTGGTGAGCTGGTGTGGGGTAAATATAATATTCAAAGGAAGGACCTCTCCCTGGCCCACACCTATTGGTGGTGGGTGGGGGCTCTAATATTAATATTAAAGGGATTAAAGGGGATGAACTACTATGCTGTGCCTTCAATTATGGATGCACAACCTCCATAACTGGAATGCTGCCTTACTTTACACAGAGCATTTACTATAGTTTAGTTATGTGAAATTTCTTTGTCAATTGTATTTTTACACAAAAACAAATAAAAGTAAGAAATATTAAAGAAGGAGGGCCTTTAGTCCACCCTAGGGCTTTATTAATTAAACAAGGATGTCAGTTATGCATCGAGTGGGAAAATGTTCCACGCTATGCAATCTAAATGAGAGTGCTCTCATTGGTTGCCTAGTAAGCCAACCAATTAGAGCTCTCTGACAGTCAAGTCTCAAGAGAAATTATTGTTCTCTTGAAATTTGCCTGTCACGGCACTCTGATTGGTTGGCTTGCTTTGCTAACCAATCAGAGCACTCTTACTCATATTATATAGTGTGGTAAATTTTCACACGCAATGAAAAAGTTGGCATAGCGTAGAAAAGCCTTCATTTGGGCTTCACCACTATCTGAGTGCAGTCTGCATGTAGCACTCAGTGGGTGTAGATGTGGCGTGTTTTTTTATTTTTTCTGCAAATTGTTTTTTTTTATTAGTAACGTTAGAGTTATGGATTTTTCTTTGCCCTTTTCTGTGGCTTAAATCAGAAAAATTTGAAGAAAGAAAACTTAAGATAGGTAAGTATAATTTTTATTTTTATAGTTATTAGATTTATTTCACTCCCTTACTATTATTATAGTGAGGGTGGTAGTAAGGTTATTTTTTTTATGGGGTGTGGCAAGGGGATTGGGACACCGAAGATCTTGGTGTGGGGATGTCAACATACCAATATTGGGGAGAGGGGGGGGGGGACAGCATTTCGACCACCTGAGTTTTATTAATTAGAGTCCCCACCACCACCCATGGGGCTGGGCAGGGGGGAAGGCTAGGTTTCCCCCCCGAATATTGTCATTTAGGCCCCCATCCGCCACCAACCATTGGGGAGCTGGTGGGAGGACATTAGGTCCTCCCCCCTTTAATAGCAATATTAGGGCCCCAACGTGCTGCCAGTGAATGGGAGCAAGGGTGGACACTAACTCCTCCCTGTGAATATTATAATTGCTCCCACCAGCTGACTAGAGGTGGGTACAGTGGGGAACATAAGGATGTCCCCCATTCTTATTTTTGTTACTGTACCCCACCCAACGCCAGTGGGTGGGTGCAGGCTAGGACTATGCCTCCCTCCCACCTCCTGTTATATCACAGTTTGTATTAACCCCGGGCCACGATTTGCCGCATTCAGGCCAGATTTCATCATCCTGCACCATTTAGTCTCACTGAAATCCAGACCAAATTCAACCAGTTGTGCGTGAGGCCTAAGGTAAGATGTGCCACAGGCCACACACATACCTGGCCTCTCTCCTGCCAATCAACTTCTGAATGCTGTTGCAAGGAGGAAGAGGTTCCTATATGCGTGGGAGCTGCAGCAGACATCAGCACTTACCACCAACAGAGCTCCAGATACCATAAAAGGAGCAGCCATGTTAAGGTTTGCTCCACCTCAGGTAGGTCTTGCTCTCTGATTTATATGTATGGGGCGGGAAATGGGGATCAGGGAGCAGAGGGAATACTACTGTGATGTCCCAGCATACCCTCCCACCACCTGCTGTATTGTGGGAGCTGTAGTCTCCCAGCATGCACTATGAAGCCATTAACGTCACAGAGTACCGTAGCACAGGGGAGGCATGAGCATCAGAAGTGTGTTGTTCTCCTCAGAAGTCACCACTGAAATATCAAAGTTTTTCTATTTGATGTTTAAAATATTGATTTCATTATTTTAGGTTTTAAAAAAAATAGGGGTCGTTTTATACATGGGGGTGTCTTATACACAAAAAATTATGGTGAATTGCCATCTCCCTTGCTGCAAACATCCTGTTGTGGTTTCTGTGCCCAAAAGTGCATTATTATTTTGTATTGCGTATTTGGTATTGATTTTGGGTAACCCTGACTAATCTGTTTCTGTAATCCCAACCTTGGCTCTGTTTCTCACATTATTGTGTTTCTGTAATTCCGAACTACTCTTCTTTTACTCTTTTGCAGGCATTTCTTTCCTATCTCTAGAAAGTGAAGCAATGTGTTGAAGCAAATACAGGCATGAGTCGGCAAAGAGTCAAAAAGAAAGGAAGATTTGAGCAGGAAATACTCTTGAACACACAATAACCTTAAGCACAATGGAAAAATCCGAGCTTAGTTGGTTCCTTTTATTTACTATAGCAGTTAGAAGAGCATAATTGATTTCATTTATATTCATCAACATTAGTTAAGAAAAACACAATCAGTAGTTTATTTTATTCTTAGAGACAGAACAAAGACCTGTCATCCACACTCATCCATAGTGGAAATGGATTCACTAAATCTGCATGAATGAAATGTATGCCTGGTTCAAACAAAACCAATGGGTTTGGGCAAGACTTCTATGGTAAGAGGTGATCAATCTCATCATTTAACACTTTTAGGAAAATTTTAAGGCCAGTAAATAAAAATATTATAAAATTATTAATAATACTGACAACAGAACAAGCTGGAATTGATATTGATTCAAACTCCACAACTAAACATGTAATACCATCCTCCATGTTGAAAGAATCTATACAAAGCCATATGTATGCTACTCTACCCATTAGCTATTTGATAACTTCCTAAAGAATAAAGTCGGTGTGCAGGAATCTATAATGTGGAAAATTCAATTTCTACAGTATACAGCAAGTCGCCTAGCAACAGCCTTCCCTGCATTTACTTGTTTTTAAAAAAAGTGATATTTTTCACTCTCTTTTTTTATTTTACATCTTGGAATTTAAAATACACACATTTATATATTTTTCCCACCAATCTATAATAAATATCTAGAATTAGTAATCTTGGTTACTAGTTCTAGAAAATGTAACTACTGAGGAAATGATAAAGAATAAAAATGCTGGTTGTGTGCTGGCTAACATTTATGTAGATTTGAGCATCCCGTTCCTTATTCTGTACTGATGAAGAGTTAATAAAGTTTACAGACGGAAGAAATATGCAAACTCATGCACTCTCCTATCCAGCGTTGCTTTGTGTCCTTCAATGTGTGCTTCTCATATTTCAGTTCTACTTCAGAGTATTTTTTTTCCTGTCTATTCTCATTCAGCATATGATTCCTCCCCCCACCCACCCTTTTTTTCTTTTGATAAGATTCTCTTTCTCACCTAGGATATGTTTCAGAATAGCCTGGTTCTGGTCCCAAATACTGTTGAATGTGTTCCATCTTGAATGGCCATCTGGAAGTGGATTTCTCTTCATCCAACCTCCGCAAGAAAACTGATAGAAGTCTTGGCATGGATCGACAGCACGGTCCAGTGAATCGAGAATACGGCCAGCCACGGAAACACAGGCTTCTGAGAGACACAGTGAGCGGGACCTATCTGAGAGAGAGAGAAAACAGAGGACAGGAAGGGAAAGATATATGGAAGAAAAAGGGTGTTTAATAAAAATGGGATCATAGACAGAGAAGGAATTAAAAATAAAGAATGAAAATCAGGCAATTAAACGGAAAATAAGTATAAATGTGTAAAAAGAAAATGAAAGAGGAATGGAAAGAAGAAATATTCTTAGCAAAGCAAAAGTTGAAAATTATTTAACAAAGCAACTTATTTTCTTTTTCCCTTGTGCTGTAGACTGAGCTCATCTCTTTTTTATGGAACTGGCCCTCTAAACAATAGGAGAGAAATTATGTTGATCCATATATTGGGATTACTAAATCTTACACTTTAGATGATTAAGGGATGGTTTCCAAGTCAAAATGGCAGATAAAACAAAATAGATGGAAATACAGACTAATTAGAGATCCATGATTTGAACCCTCTCAAGGTTATCTACTACCTGTCATCTGCTGTACTCCCAAAGCAATGAGACTTCCGAGAAGCAGCACTCCCAACACCGCACTCAAGACCCCTAAGAGAACTTCTGGCTGAGATCTTCCACCAAGAACACCAAGGATATGTCCTCTGCCTTTCCGGAACCCAACCTTAAAAAAATGGAAGAAATATTTTATACCAGTTTTTGTAGTAATGGCCTATTTTATTGGATCAACAATAATGAATTTAATCAAGATATTGGAAGGTGTTTTTTAGAGGTTATTTATTTTATTAAGTTCGACCAACCCCAATTATAATAATTAATAGAGATAATTTAGGTTAAAAGGGTCTTGGGAACCTATGGTCAACTCGGGAGGTTATTTTAGTTTCGGGGCCTCTATCTCACATCATTGAATAGGTGGCTTGGGAACCGCAAAGTCCACCATTATATATATCATTCTCCACTCCACAAGCACATTCAGAGGGGTAAGGTTAGGTTATTATAGATCACTGTTCATTCAACTGCACATATGGTGGGGGAAGATAATCTATTAGTCAATTCCCTGTGGTAATGAAGGTCCCCTATTTTGGGGGATAGACAATTTATTGGCATCTTTCCATTTTGAAGGTCCTCATTACTTTTTTTTTTTTTATGTTGACATGTACACTTTCAGATACATTTGTTCTGAATTGTAACCTCACCTCAACTGTGTCAGGGGATGCTGTGCTCTCCCCTGCAGGGTCTTGACTATCCTCATCATTAAATGTGGCACGCTTGTAGTCAGACATCTGGGAAAAAAGAGGGGTTACAAAATGACAAATAAACACCAGGGTTGTAGTGACAAGTAACTTTTAGGCCTATCTGGAGGCATAGGGCTTGACATTTATATATATATATATATATATAGAGAGAGAGAGAGAGAGAGAGAGGGAGAGACAGTAAGATAGCACATATTAATGAGATTAAAGGTATACCTCACTAATATAGTGGGATTGGTTCTAGACTATACATGTAAAGCAATTCACAAGCTTTTTTCATTTGATAGCGCATATAAAACCATTTAAAGATGTTTACTCTCTCATACATTATATGTGTATTAAGTGCACAATTATACTAGAGCAAATAAAAGCTATCACCTTACATATTGCTAACACTAAATGAGTAGAGATTGTGGGTGTTCATCACATAGGCGTGCGAACAGGGTGTGCCAGGTGCCTAGGCACACCCTAATCCCCGCAGCCTCCATGGGCCGGTCTCCCTCACCGGCCCACAGGCAGGGAGGGTGGCTGGAGAGGACACGGGGAGCTCTAGCCAGCAGCTCCACCGAGTTCCTCTCGCGAGGTCACAGCGTTGCCGCGGCAACGCTCAGATCTCGCGAGAGTGAACTCTAGTCCCGCAGGTTAGAGTTCACTCACCACTGGACCTCCAGGGATGGCAGCAGCACGGTCCCCCTCCCTACAAAAGGTAAGAAGGGAGGGGGGCGATTAACTAAATGGTCCCCCCCCCACACACACAATACACACAAACAGCACACACACACACACACACACACACAGCACACACTAACAGCACCCACACACTAACAGTAACCATACACATACATCACCCTTACACACACATCACACACACACTAACAGCACCCTCACACTAACAGCACCCTTACACACACAGCACCCTTACACATACACACACACAGCACACACTAAAAGCACCCTCACACACACACACACACACAGCACCACTACACACACAGCACCCTTACACACACACAGCATCCTTACACACACACACACCACCCTCACAAACACACACACAGCACCCTTACACACACACACACACTAACAGCACCCTCACACACACACAATAGCAGCACCCTTACATACACACACACACTCACCACCCTCACAAACACACACACACCGCACCCTTACACACAGACAGCGCCCTCACACACACACAGCGCCCTCACACACAGCACCCAATGTGTGTGTGTATGTAAATATATATATATATATATATTAATATATATACGCGGCGTGTGTGTTTGTGCTTTAGGGTGCACACCCTTATGTGCACATCTATGCTATGGCTCATCATCTGAATATAATCTAAAAGAACTGTATAAAGCAAAGTACCATAAAACTAGATACTACTGTACCCTGTACCTCTCCCATACCCATCCTTCCCTGTCCCTTAGTGTACCCTCCCCTCCCTGTCAGTTACTGTACCTCTCCCCTACCCTTTCTTCTCTGTCCCTTAGTGTTCCTCTCCCCTCCCTGTCCTTTAGTGTGTGTGTGTGTGTGTGTGTTCCGGTGTGCCTTATTAAATTTTGTACAGTTGCCGAGCGGAGCGGACCGCGGTACAGGAGCTTTAGCTTCCTGTACCCATTCGGACTGACAGGAAGTACTCTCAGTGAGCACTTCCGGTCAGTCCAGCCGGGTACAGGAAACTGAAGCTCCTGTACCCCGGTCCACTCTGCTCGACCACGCTACACTGAGTGCACTGGCTTACATTTAGGGGTCGCATCTGCGACCGCACCCGTCACTCCAGGGGGCAAACCGCTGGGGCCGGTGTTCAAGGGGTCCATCGGATGTCCCATGGAGATGGATTTTCAGGGGGCCCGGTCAGCGCTGGGTGCTTTAACAGTGCAACCGGGCCCCCTGTGATGACATTACTGCTGGGAGGAAGTGACAGCCCTGGTCACTCCTCCCACCAATCACACAGAGCCCGTGCGGGAGGAAGAGAGGAGGGAGTCAGAACTCTGACTCCCATCAGCATGAGCCACCACTGGACCCCAGAGAATGTCACCCTCCTGCACCTAATAGGTAGGAAACAGGATGGTGACTAAAATATTTTGTATATGTGTGTGTTTGTTTGTATGTATGTGTCTGTGTGTGTGTGTGTCTGTATGTATATGTCTGTGTGTGTGTCTGTCTGTCTTTCTGTATGTGTGTCTGTATGTATGTATGTGTCTTGTGTGTGTATGTATGTGTCTGGATGTATCTATCTGTCTGTATGTGTCTATGTGTGTGTGTCTCTATGTATGTATGTGCCTGTGTGCATGTATGTGTGTCTGTATGTATGTGTGTGCATGTGCCTGTCGGGGGGAGAGTGGGGAGGAACGGGGCCCCATGGATCAGTTTCGCACCGGGGCCCCATGGATTGTGTGTACGCCACTGACTGAGTGACTGGTAGGAAGGAGCGCTGAGCGCTTCCTTCCTGCTGGCCACTCGATTCTTGCACCCCCCCGGCCGGTGCATGCACTGGGCCACCGCTGCTGCTCACATTATCGGCAATATCAGTATCGATAATAGTGGTCGATACCGATATTTGCCAAAATCCGGAATATCGGCCAATAATGTCAGCCATACCGATAATTGGTCTATCCCTACATTGAAGATTTTATTATGTGAGTACACTACATCGGGGAGAGGCTTATTTATACATTGTATTGTTTGCATACACTTTTTTTCTATTTAATAAATTGTATTGCACCATAGAAAACGTGTCTATTATGCGCTTTTAAGGTTTTTCTTCTAAGCTACCAGACACTACTGCCACCATAACAACTTAAATTCATTTTGTTTGTGGTGGGAGTATTCCTTTAAGCATGGGATTAGTCACATATGACCTGTAACAATGTGTTCATAGGTGATACCTTTAGGAGCACTGTAAGCAAAGAATACAAAACAAACCAATAAAAACACAAAAACAACAAAATGTATTAGATGACATGCTCTCGAAGTTCTAGTCAATGTGAGATAATGATTCAAATGCAGCTTATGGCATATAAGTGGCAGTGACAATGGGTTTCTCGGAATACAAGATATTGAACAGACACTTCTAAACTACTTGGGTTGAGACATAATACCAAGAGAAACTAAATTATTTGGAAACAAACAGGATCTCAGTTTAGATTTCAATATTTCTTTAGACTGGCGAGTTTTCCTTTTACGACTATTGGAAATTAATGACGTCCAAACATTTTCTCACAGACATAATTTTATCATGTACTATAACTGGATATCTTCAAGTTTCACCTAATAAACAACCCATAAATTGGTGCGCAATATCAATTAAAACAGTGCACAATTATCTTGCCATATACATCATGCAAAAAAAACTAAACAATTAAGGTGTCTAAGTGACCACTAATTATTCATACAATAATGGAACATAGATTCATTTAAGTGCAAAGATATATATTTACATGATATATATTGTAAGATAATTGTGTATTGTTTTAAATTATATTATACACCAATTTAGTTATTGATTAATTGTTTTTTATTGCCAAGAGATATATTGCAAGATAATTGTGCACTGTTTTAATTGATATTGCGCACCAATTTATGGGTTGTTTATTTGGAGTCTGTTTACCAGGGTTGGTTGCAGCATGTATTAATTAGTGATAAAGTAAGTCATTGTATAGTGATACTTTAAAATCAATTTTGTGCCATCTTATTCATTATTTGGTGTTATACCTAGTTACACCTGTTATACGGTTTTATCTAAACTCTATATATTTATTAAACTTGGCTAGTTGTCTTTGTATGATATCATCAATTAGCATTCATTTATAAACAGCACAAGCAGTTTTCTATTAAGGTTTGTTGTCCGTTATATACGGTAAATCAGATGGTTATTCAAGGGTGCAACCTTATCGCATGCCAGTTCAAACCTTGGCTCATGGACCTGGAGATCTACATATTAGTATTTGCAACAATGAATATCCATCGCCTGAATTTCAGGGGTGATAAGCTTTTAAATATTGTCTCACCTCAATAAAGAATGAGGAGGAAAGAGATGCATATTAACGCCCTAAAGAATAATCATTGTAAACACTAACGTGCTTAGTGACGGACTAAATAAACATTGTCACGGTAACCTAAAGGCTACAGAGGAAAAGTAATCATCTATATTTATTAACAGAGGCTTGGAACATGATAGGGTGAAGGTTCCTGTGAGCAACACATCTTGCATACTTAATCAGCATAACTGTATGCAATGACAGTACCACAGTGCGCATGCATAATTATTAGCACACCTGGTGTAAAATAAATATTAATAAGGATCCAGAAAGGTAATGTATAGGCAACAATGATATGATTTTGTGAGCATTGGTCCCCATATAGCTCTCTACTTTAGAAAGGACAGCAAACCTAACTCACTTATAAAACCATCCAGATGGCAAAAAAAATAAACAGATTAAAAGCTTTTTTGACCATTTTTTTGACTAGGTGTCCTCCTGCTAAGCATAAAACAGTATGTTTTCTTCCAACATCTTCCCCGATGAACAATGTGGTCATTCTTGAAAGCCAAGACTTTTCCTACAGCAATAAGCATATTAGTCATAAATAGCCGGCGTACAAGCTTCATGTGCTCATTTGCTCGACCTGAATAATCACAGTGCGCATAATATATGTTTGAAAAATACACATAGCATCTATCAAAGTACACTGCCATAAGGAGGAACGGAATGTTTATTTGACTTCATGACCAAAACTGAACTGGAGACATTTCTAACAATCCATAATTTAACCTAAAAGGAATAAGTACCATGTATGCTAGTTCCAGGTAAGATCCAGAGTAACAAGGGCAGTAGCAAAATCTGCAAAATCAAACGCCTAAATTACTTTAGCTTGCTGAAGTCCTATATGTGTGAAGAGTGCTTTATGTGTGAAGAGAGTCCTCCATTTTTAATTTAACAAAAACATGCAGATTTCAACAGAAATTTGAACTTTTAAAAATAAACCTGGTTGGAGGGTGGAGCTTAACAGCCGAGACAAGCGGTCGCACTATTCTGGAGCTCCGAGGCCCAAACGTGAAAAACCGGGCAGACGCCCATCTAACCTGCAACCGGACCACGGCGAAAAGCCCTCGACCAACACCACAACAATATGGGTCGCAAAACCAGAAAAAAACCCCCGGGGAAAAACAACCCGGGACTCACCATAGGAGACATGTGGCGGCAGGCCCGAGGCGCAAACGAAGCCAACATGGCGGCACTCCACGGAGGCTGCTCGGACTTCTCCAACGACCTCTCAGGTGAGGAATACCTACCGACCCACACAGCAGGACGACCCTCACCACCGACCAACGCCACACAGGACTCCACACCAGCGACAGTGGCGATCCTTAAGCAAATGCTAGCG
Source organism: Pelobates fuscus (assembly GCF_036172605.1). Taxonomy (NCBI): domain Eukaryota; kingdom Metazoa; phylum Chordata; class Amphibia; order Anura; family Pelobatidae; genus Pelobates; species Pelobates fuscus. The sequence continues at coordinate 156,716,060 of NC_086318.1, forward strand.
GACCACCACAACGACATCCACAAGGAGATCATTGCACTGAGGGGAGACCTAAAGGGGGTGACAAACCGCCTAACTACAATAGAGAACCGAACCGAAACGAACACCGAGGATATAAGGGAACTCCAACGTACTGTGCAGGAGCTGCAGCAGCGGCAACGCTCTTACGACCACTGCATGGCCGAGAATGAAGATGCCAGGCAGCGTAACAATTTGAAACTCAGGGGGCTCCCAGAGGATGCCGCAGATGCAGACCTACCACAGGCCATCAAACGCCTGCTCACAATTATACTGCCACCGGCACAAGCTGAGCACATTCGCCCAGAACACATTTTCCGGGTCCCCAAGTCACCAAAGGCGCCCGCTGGGTTCACCAGGGACACCATAATCGCTTTCTGGAAAGGCTCTGACAAAATGGCGATACTGGACGCCCTGCAGGGCAAGACGCCCCCACAGTATGATGGCAGGGCTCTAAGTTTCTACGCAGACCTCTCCAACAGCACCCTGGCTTGGAGACGATCCCTCCAGCCACTTACCACCCTCCTCCGCCAAAAAGGCCTCAGCTACCGCTGGCGACCATCTCACACCCTCACGGTCCAACAGGGACCCGACTCGCATCAGATACGGGACTTATGTGATGCAGCACCACTCGTACACTCCTTAGGCCTAACTATGGACTCCCTCAAACCAAAAGGTCAGAAGAGCCAAGCTTCCCCGCAACTCAGATGGGACCCAACCAGGACTGTCCCGTTCGTCCCACAAGGCCTCACACCGGACCCATACGCTACCATCACCACTTGAACAGAGATGGGCGACCACATGGACTACCGGTCCCGACAGCAAGCACACATGTGGTGGTTGAATTATGACTGTTCATTCCTGTTCTCAATATTCCTGAAAGCCAACTTTAACACATTTAACACTCCAGAGCTCTACCCATGGTTGGCATCGGATGAACCGGGACACTTGGCCAAGCAATACCGGACCCATGTTGCGCTTTCTCCATCACTGACCCAGTTAGACCCATTTGCGCAGCTTAAGCACTGGTTGTCCTCATATCGATACATAAGCACTTGCTTTCTTTTTATTTTTATTAAGCATGCCTCACTTAGCAAAAGGTGCTCTCCTATAGTTATATGATTCCAGGCTAGATTATTGCAAGCAACGTATATAGCCTGCCAGTTACTTTTATTTGGCCAGTCTTCACACAATATGTTTGTATTTACTTGTTATATTTACTAGATAACCACAAGCATCCTACTAGGCCCACCCACAAGCCATGATTAGGCTATCACAGCCGACCTCAATCCTCTTACCTTTCGCTTACTTGATATTATTATGGGTACATATTATCTGGCCTAACATGGGGCGGCATGATTAGACGTAAAATCAGAAATGTTAGCTTGAAACGCTTTCATTGTGTAGTACGTTCAGAAAGATTATGGTTTACAACTGTGCAATTACTCCATACGATATTTATATCTAACAAGCATTTACCTTACTTTATGCATTGACATTAATCGGCACGTAAAATATCTGAAAATTTTGCTTTGTCCACCTAAACTGTTTTCAAACATGCTCAAACACTTATTTTCATGTTGAAGTCCTAATGCTAGCCAGTCTGCCCATATGCCCGGGAGAAGATGAGTGTCAGTTTTTGACAGTAATTAATCGTCTATTGTGTTATCATTTTATGTTATTTTACTCCGTAGTGCATAATAGTGTCTAAACGAAACATAAAACATACCCGCATGCCCTATGTATTTCCCAATGCATTTACCTAGCTCGATCATTTTTCTTTTGCAAACCCTAGACGGCAGGATGTACGCATCTCTTCATTGGTTATTATTTTAGCTAGGCGTGAAACTTAAGTAAAGAAGAGCGAGTGACTAAATATGTTAGCCTATACCGGGTAAAACGTGAATAATATTGTATCCCTACAACACAAGCACGCAACGCTAAGCTCGACTAGACGTGTTTAGTACTTAACATATAGCCGAAAGCAGGCAACAGTTTATCTTTCCCTGTAACGTTAAGGTTGTTTGATCATGCTTAACCCCTTAAGGACCAAACTTCTGGAATAAAAGGGAATCATGACATGTCACACATGTCATGTGTCCTTAAGGGGTTAAGGCTTAACCCATAGATTCATACCGCGATGCTCTACTACAGGGGTAGGCAACCTATTAGCAGCACTGTGCCGATATAGGATTGTGATGTCCCGTAGTGTGCCGATCCTATTTTTTTTTTTAATTGAGGTGTGTATGCTGCCGTATTCTGCTTGTGTTATTTTTACTGTAATTGCTTTGTATCGTTGTATTTGTGCGTATATGAGCTATTATATTGTATATGTTCAGGAGTAGTTTATGGTATCGTGTATGATACATATGAATGTGGGCTGTGTATGAGGGCTGCTTGTGAAATTTTGTGTGGATGGATATGTCAAATTGTGTGTTTGGTAGTGTGTGGGGGCTGTTTGGGGTATTGCATGTGAGAGGCTGCATGTGGGGTTGTGTGCATGTATGTGGATTGTTAGTGGTGTTGCATTTGTGGGGATTGCATGTGTGTGTGGGCTGTTCATATTATTTGTATGAGGGGAGGGTTATTCTGCATGTCTGTGTATTTCTGGTCCAGTGGGAACCAGGCTGGCCAGGTACAGGTCAAGAACAGGAGTTGTGATAGCTGTCGAGGGCTGCTCTACTACAGTGTGGATTCCCATTCACAAGAGCTGGGAGGAAGTGATCTGAGATCACTTCCTCTATGTGCTACAATGCATAAATTGAGGATTGTCATTCACCACCTCTTCGTATTAGCAGATATCTGAAGTTTTACTGGGACTCCTGATAGGCCAGAGTGTGTTTGGCTCTAGCAGCCTTGAGTGCCGTGCAAAGACACCTCGAGTGCCGTGCAAAGACACCTCGAGTGCCGTGCATGGCACTAGTGCCGTAGGTTGCCTACCCCTGCTCTACTATATTCGTTAAGAATGTAAAACGTGTGTAACCGAAAATACTAACCTATGCTGGGAATAACATGAATAATAGTGTATTCCTGCAACAAAAGCGTGCAACAGACTACTTTTCACTGTAATGTTAAGCTAGATTGAATGTGTTTAATATTTAACCTATAGACGAAAACCAGCAACAGTTCTTTTTTTTTTTCACTGTCACGGTAAAAACTTGATTGCATATGTTTCATATTTAACCTATAGAATCATACCGTTAACCCTTATTATATTCGTTAAAAATGTACACTCATGCCACTATCTAATCTGTAAAGTTATACACATACGTACGCTGTTGTGGCGTCCTGACAAAGATTTTGTACTTACCTGCACAGAAAAATAAAGAATTAAAAAAAAAAAAAACTGGTTACACCCCTCTGACTGTCAATCTGACAACAGGTCCTGTTACTTCCTGGTTATTTGGCTCTGTGTTTCTAAATCCAAGAGACATCTAATTGCCCAGAGAAGCTGCTTTGCTCCATTGAGAAGTCTGATTGGGAAGCCAGTGCAGGTCAGGGCTGGGAAAGAAGAGGTGGGCTTGCAGAGGCTGCAGACAAGAGCTTTTGAAAGCTGTCTTTTGATATAATCACAATAAAGAAAATGCATAATTCAATGGATGCAAGTTTTCATTGGGGGTATATGTATTAAATAGCAATTTTGTATTTTGGTAGAAGAGTGTCTCATCTTTGAGAATATAACCAATTGAGTTATTCACTAAAGTCCGAATGATCCAGCTGCACACAGGGCCATTTGGACCGAAAAATCTGGACATTGTTCACACTCTTCAACACTGTTCAGATTTTGATATTCAGGCCACAAACGGGCCTGAATTTCGTCTAACTAGCGAGCAACCAATTTAATAAAGTTAAACTGAATAAAAAATAAATACATTAAAAATAATAGGACCCCCATATTACTAGATTACTAGATGTAAGTTTTAAAACATCCCTATGCTCTCATGCATGTCTACTACATTTTTTAATTTCTAGTGATTCGGCATCCATTGCTGTCCAGTTGCTAAAAAAGGCTTCATCCCATGTCCAATAGTCCCCCGCAAGTAAAAACAAAAATTTGCAAATGTGCATCCTGCATTCGGTTCCAAATTTTAGAGAACATCAGCGGTTTGTGAATCTTGAGAATACTATACTTTGTATAGAGTGCGGACGTGAAAACATACAGGCAATTGCTACAGATTCGCTCAGCCCAACTGAATTCCGATTGTATTCGGCTTTAGTAAATATATGAATAGCCATTGGTCGGAATTCAGTCAATTTCACCAAATTTTGACTACCTGGACAAAATCCAGCATTTAGTGAAAAAACCTGAAACTGCAAGTAATTAATTACAAAAGAATACAGATGAAACAAAAAAAAATTACACAGTTTTGGAAAAGACAAATTATAAACTAAAGAAATTATAATTAGGGAAGCACTCTTAATACACTCTAGGCAGATATTTATAACTGGCAGTCAAAAGGAAGAATGCACAACTCTAAGCTATGAATTCAAAATGCCTGAATCTCACAAACACAAATATCTATTTTTGGCAATTGCATTTCCTATATCCATATATGCCAGGTAATATGTGTAGGATATGTTACAGGGTTTTTTTCCTCAATCTTTTTTATTTACTTATTTTTTTAAATAAATAATTTGTTTTGTTTCATGTGTCTAGCTTTTTTGTCAACCTGTGGGATTTCCCTTTTTGCTCCAAAAATACTTCTGTACATAATATAAGGAATCCAAAATGAAACGCTCGAGGTGGTGTCTAGCTTTGAAGAAGATGGCAGCATAATTCTACTGCACCTCTTGGCAATCGCGAAAATAAAGCTAAAACACTGCGTACCTCTTCAAACACTTCGCGGCATATGGGCCGGGTAAAGAGACCGATGCCGGTACCCCAAAACCATCGGGGTCCGGCAAGGAGTCCTCCATCCGCAACTTCTTCACGGCAACCCGAAAACAGCCAGCACCATGTGACCTGGTAACGCAACGGGAGTACAAGCCCTAGCATTGGATACTCCAGGAATGACATAATCCCCAGCCTGCTCACCAAGGCGGACATTAAAGCCCTGTCAGACCGGCTGGGCCGCATGGTGACAGAAGAGACCAAGTCCCTCCCCACAGATCTCGAATTAACCACGACAGTGGTAACAGAGTGTGTGGGGGACATAGCCCATCTAACTACCTGGGTGGGTGACTTCAACAACCGCGGCCACAGGCTGAATCTCCATGTCCGGAGGCTGAGAGATGGAGGCCCAACAGAAAATATTGCTGAACTACTCCGCACCATCTTCAGCCAAGAACTGGGTGGCCAACAACTACCCTGTCTGGGCCTAGTGAGAGCCCACCGTGCACTGAGACCACTTCCAGTGCCTGGCGAGCAACCAAGAGACATAGTGTGCTGCCTGTACAATTTTCAGCTAAAGGAGGATGTTCTGCGCACAGCTGGCCAAACCATTACTATCTATCAGGACCTGTCCAAGCTACACCCTGCAAGCCAGGAGGGCCCTGCGCCCAGTAACAACCGCTCTACCAACGGCAGGCATTCATTACCGCTGGGGGCCAACATTGTTTGGGCAGGGGGTTATGGGCTACACTTGGGGACCAAGGAACGGGGGAGAAGGGACCGCATTTACCAAAGACAAAAAAAAAGGGGGGGGGCGATGAATCAGCTGGTGGGTGGACTCAACTCCAACGGAACAATTTAAGCCCCAATGTCAGGGCTGGTGCAAGGATTTTTGCCACCCTAGGTTCTCTGTGTGAAACTTTTTCTTTGTCTCTGTGAAAGACAGTCATAAATATTGTCTTAGCCATTGGGAGATGTTTTACATTACCATATTGTATTGCATATCATGTTATACTGAATATTCATTGATTATTGTCACGCATGTTACTTATTATTATTATTTAAAATGTCACAATAAATAGTATCTATTTTTATAACAAATTGTGATTTTATTTATATGGAATACATTTCACTTACACGATAACGATCTTTGGGATCTGAGAATTAAAATAGTGGGCAATTCTCAACTGTTTACTATTACTATCCCATAAATATCCCCACAAGCTGTAGTGAACAGATAGGGGATGTAGTGGAGTACAAAGACAGTAGAATTGAGTTAGGTGTTGTGGGGGTTACAAGATGTAGTGTGGGCATAAGGTGTTGTAATAGGGGTTAGGATCAGTAGTGGGGGGTTAGAGGCTTAAGTTGGGGGTTATGAGTTTCTGGTCTTTCCTCCCTCAAGTGTGCTACTCCTGTGTCTGTCTCACTCCAAGTCAACGGTGCTACCATAAGCTCCACCATGCAGGCTTGCTGCCTAGGTTTTCTCTTTGACTCCGACCTATCCTTCAAGCCTCATGTTCAGTCTATCGCCAAATCCTGTTGTTTCCATCTCAAAAACATTGAGCGCATCTGACCCTACTTAACGCCATATGCGACTAAGGTGCTGGTCCATTCCACTGTCCTTTCTCGCCTTGACTACTGTAATTCACTTCTCATTGGTCTTACGTGCTCCCAATTTGCGCCGTTACAGTCCATAATGAATGCAGCGGCGAGGCTCATCTTCCTGTCATCTTACTGTCCGTCCGCACCTCCCACGCCTCACCCTTCTGTCAGTCCCTACATTGATGCTCACCCGGGAACAGGGTACAGACACCATGGACATATGCTCATAATAAACGCCCTATAAGCTGGCGGAATATCACATGTGGGCTACACAGGGACAAACCCCCACTCAGTACAGAGAGGAGACGAGAGTAGAGACCTAACAGCTTAGTCAGGAGAGGAGCAGGTCGCAGATGCCAAAAGATGCCCCTATGAACATCCCACAGGGGCTGTTATGACCCCCAGCCTACAACCGCCCCTGCACGACACGCACACCAGAGAGTAACAAGACCAAAAATCTGATGAGACCTAACTAGATACACAGACGCACTGCCAATACCTACATGTGTGAGCCATCCCCAATGCATCAAGCCACAAACCAAGCCGGGAGGGGTGACCCCTATACCAGGGCACACCCCGCCCCCCACTCTGGACCCTACACGCACTGTAGAATGCACCTACCCACACCGCTGCAGTGAACACACATCCACACAAGCCAAATAGAAATAGTACCAACACCTCGCCCCACCGGAGAACAGGGAGCACACCCGCAGGCACCTACCTGCAAACCACACCGGGCACGTACCGTATACTGGGAGTCAGTGGAGTTTCCACTGGTAGACTAGAGTTAGACGACTAACCCCGCAACAGGGATAGGACATAGCGGAACCCAGAGATAGGGACACCGTTTAGCTCCGGGAGTTAACTCGGGCACGTAGCTATACAGACCCCGAAAACACCCAACTACCCGGACCCTTGTCCAGTAATCTGAGATCAACCTTTTGACGAGAGGCAGGCACCTCGAGCCGTGGCCGGTTCGTTTGCCACACCGGTTAACCACTGACCAACACACCTTTCTTACTTTATACCGAACCCCTCCCTGTGCTGACCTCACCCCCCCCCCCACTCTCCTTTGCCCCACACCAGTCTCACCCTCACTGGCCGCTCTGGGGATGGCGGCCCCGGAGACCACCCGATACACCCGAGAGGATGTGATCCTCCTACCCTACAACGTCCATGGCTTCGATATCTGTGAGAAGTGTACCTATCTCCTACAAGACTTCAAACAATATAAAACTTCCATTGCCTTGCTCCAGGAGTCACACTTCCAGGAGGGCTGAACCCTGGCTCTGAAAGACCGCAATTATCCACTGGGATATTTCAGCAACAACCCGCACAGATGCACACATGGAGTGGGTATTCTATTCTCAAGAAGCATCCCATACACAGAACACTCCACTTTCCGCTGCGAGCAAGGTAGATGTGTGTTCACAAAGGGCACATTCGCCAATATCTATACCCCAAACTCGAAGCAATATCACTTCCTCCGCAACACGCTCAACACCCTAATGAAATTTGCAGACATGGTCACATTACTGCCCCATCTGCTTACAGCTGCGATCGCCTCTGAATCAATCCATCTTCTCAGACACACTGTTGGTGGAAACGGCAAGACAGACCCTGCAAGATAATTTCACATCAACGAAACGAGAGACACAACCCCCCTGATTGTGAAGCCCACAAAGCAGTAATCCGCGGGCACTGCATTGCAGTCTGTTCCAAACGTAAGAAGGACTCGAAGCAATTGATCCTAGACCTCAGCAGAGAAAAATTGGAAACACAGCACAAGCGCACACTGGACGAAACCACATACCAGGACTTCCTGCTCAAACGCGACCAACTCTCCACACTCCTGAACCACTCAATCCTACGTTCATTCCAGCATTTTCAACATATGGTCTACGAACATCGGAACAAATGCGGTAGACTACTCGCGAACCTTCTAAAACAGGGCAGGACCCAACTATGTATCCCGAAAATTAAAGACTCCAGGCAGCAAATCCAGCACCACCCCGACCGAATCTCGGAGATGTTCCTCCAGTACTACCAGGGATTATACCATATACATCGAGATGAAAAGGGAGAAGCCGAACCCCACAGATGAGAAGAGCTACAACGATACCTTGACTCAGCTGGTATGACAAGACTCAAGAACCAGGACACAGAGGCCCTAGAGGCACCAATCACACCTGAGGAACTAACATCAGCAATCAAGAAGGCGAACACAGGCAAATCACCAGGACCCGATGGCCTTCCCCTTCTATATTACAAGGTATTCCGACAGGCAAGCAGCTCTAAACTCCATCCTGGAGCAACACCGTTGGCTCACTTCACGCCAGCGAACATCACTCTCCTACCCAAGGAGGGCAAGGACCTAACACTGTGCCCAAGCTACCGCCTGATCTCTGTCCTAGACGTAGACCTTAAGTTGCTGGCCAGCGTCCTGGCATCTCGCATCGCACCATTACTCCCGGGAACGGTGAACCCAGACCAAACAGGATTCGTCCCGGGCCGAGAGGTTCGGGACAACACCATCCAGGCCCTAAACCTGATCTCGTATGCCAGAAAAACGAGGCGCCCAATCCTACTCCTGTCCACAGACGCAGAAAAAGCTTTTGACAGAGTGGACTGGGACCTGATGTTCGGGGTGCTCAAGGACCTAGGTGTTGGCCAAAATTCCTCTCATGGGTCGGGATGCTATATTCGTGCCCCACGGATCCTGATCAATGGGGCTCTTTCAGACCCGTTCCGGATGCATAACGGGACCCAACAGGGCTGCCCACTGTCACCCCTGTTGTCCGCATTGACACTCTAACCATTCCTTAACAAGCTCAGACGTAACGAAAATATTAATGGATTTCAAATTGGCCACACGCACCACAACGTACTGGCCTACCAATCGGAGTTCGAAGCCTATGGCTGAGTCTCGAACTTACAAATAAACTACACCAAATCCAAGATCCTGGGTCTAACTCCCAGCCCAATGCTCAAACGAACATTACAACATCAATTCCCATTCTACTGGTCCACTAATAGCATCAGGTACCTAGGGGTATGGCTCACACCCAACCCAGCAGACCTTTACACCCATTACTATCTACCCATCAAGGAGGACCTACACATCAGGAATTACATATCATGGATGGGCCGAGTTAACGCCGTCAAAATGACACTGCTGCCCAAACTTCTCTTCATCTTCCAAACAGTACTAATCGCGGCCCCAAAATCATTCTTCAACACACTGAAAGCGGCAATCCGCTACTTTGTTTGAAAAGGCAAGTCCCCCTGCATGGCGAACTCTCAACTGACGTTACCTAAACTCCGAGGAGGACTCGCATTACCCGACGTCAAAAAATATTTCCTAGCAGCCCACTTCACCAGGATCCTCAGTTGGTATCAGGCACAGATACGGCATGAAACATTTCCTCATGACGGACCCAGGCCCATTACTTCCGCTGAGGGGCAAACTAGACTTCCCAGCAGGTGATCAGGGCCCACTTCCGCGATTGACGAAACACATACCAACACTCCGCATGGCAAACGTCCTCCAGACACCATTCGCTATCCGCCCACTTGCAGAACTTTTCCCAGAACAGCAACACACATTCTTACATACACTTGCAATAGAACAAATTACACGCACAGATTGAAGCAGTCTGCACACAGGTTGAGGTACCACCAAGAGCCCTTTCCTTGATTTACTCGAACATGGTTACCGGTAGATATTGTCAGGGTACCTGTAGTCTCTACCTCTGATAAGAGGAGAGACTTAGACGTTTTCCCGTTCAGAAGGGCTGTTTCCTACGTTCCTCGCGGTTCCTCCGGTCGGTTACACGCCGGCCGCGAGGGATCCACGCCCTTTTATGACGTGACGCTCAGTAGCCGACGTCATGACGCCAAGCCTGCTCGACCTGTCACTCAAACCCTGAACACGAACCAGGACTCGTCGGGGGTGTGATTACCTCTTAGAACCGGGGTATTTAATAGTGCTTCCCGCATTTGCTCATTGCCCTGTCGTGGTTCTAGCCAGTCTAGTCACTCAGTGCTCTTGTATGTCTATTGTCTCTTTGGTTCTGACCCGGCTTGTTTGTATTACTCTGCTTATCTCTGTTATCCTTTGACCCGGCTTGTCTCTCGCTTACCTGTCTTCTCGTTCCCTCGACCTCGGCTTGTCTCTGACCATTCTCTTCTTACTCCTTACGTTAAGTCCGGCCATTCTAAGGTCCGGTATACGTACCTACTACGCTTTGTACTCTGCGTGCTGGATCCCTGTCCTGATCCTGACATTACGACAGGGCCAATGGATCCTGCAGGTACAAGTAGTCAGCTTGGTCCTTCCGATCCTAGGTTTGACGCCATGGAACATAGAATGGATCAGATGGCCTTAGCGCTACAGGCGTTATTATCTCGTCCTAATAATCCACCAGAAGAGATGCGTAATAATTCTATCTCTCCTGTAAGTTCAGGTTTAGAGGTAGCCACTGTAGGTGCCTCCTCCCGTATTACCCCACCTGTACGTTATGGTGGTTCTCCTGAGAAGTGTTGAGGTTTTTTAAACCAAATCAGTATCCACTTCGAATTACAACCCCGTTCCTATCCTACAGATAGGGCGAAGCCTTCTCGTTGAGAAGGCTCTGAGATGGGCCAATCCCTTGAGGGAGAACGATAACCCGTTAGTATATAATTATAATGCCTTTGTAGCTGCTTTTAGAAGAACTTTTGACCCTCCTGGTAGAAAGGTCAATGCAGCCAGATTACTGTTGCGCCTTAGACAAGATAACCGAACACTTGTGGATTATGCACTAGAGTTCAGGTCCTTGGCGGCAGAAGTTAAGTGGAATGAACAGGCTTATATAGACGTATTTTTAAACGGATTATCAGATGTAATTCTTGATGAGGTTGCTACCAAAGAGCTTCCTGAGAATTTGGAGGATTTAATTTCTTTTATCTCTCGCATTGATGAACGCTTAAGAGAGAGGCAGAACACTCGAGATAGAACCTGTAGACCTTCCTTCAAACTAGCTCCCTCATTTCTAAGTCCTGAGACCAAAACCTTACCTTTTCCAGAACCTATGCAGATAGGTAATACTCATCTCTCAGAAGAGGAGAGACAGTACAGGAGAAGGGAGGGGCTGTGTATGTACTGTGGAGTCAGAGGTCACTTACGCCTAAATTGTCCTAATCGATCGGGAAACGCTCGCACCTAAGTTTCTCTAGAGGACAGGCCTTGGGTGTTTCTATTTTGTCCTCTACTCATAATTATAAAGATCATAGGCTTCTGCTACCCGTTTCCTTAACTTGGGAGAGGGGAGTAGTAGAGACTGTGGCATTGATAGATTCCGGAGCTGCTGAGAGCTTTATCGACCAAGTTTTTGTCACTAAACACACTATCCCATCTCAGTTAAGGGAGACGCCCTTGGCCGTTGAGGCCATAGATGGTAGACCTTTAGTTGAGCCTGTGATTTTTCGTGAAACCATACCCGTTAACTTAACTGTTGGTATTTTGCACGAGGAAGACATATCTCTGTTACTCATTTCATCTCCTTCTGTTCCCATAGTCCTGGGGTATTCTTGGTTAAAGAGACATAACCCTATTATTGATTGGGAATTAGGGGAGATAATCTCATGGGGTCAGAATTGTCAGGAGAAGTGTTTACAGAAAGTCTCACCGCTTTGCATAGTTAATACACCTACTCAGTCTACCGACTCTACAGAAGTACAAATACCGCCACTGTACCTGGACTTAAAGGCGGTATTTGACAAAAAGAAGGCCGATACTTTACCTCCACACAGGACCTTTGATTGTAAGATTAATCTACTCCCTGGTACTATGCCTCCCAGGGGCAATGTATACCCTTTGTCTACTAAAGAGAACTTAGTCCTAGAGGAGTATATTCGTGAAAATCTAGACAAAGGATTCATTAGGAGATCCGCCTCCCCTGCCGGGGTGGGGATTTTTTTGTTAAAAAGAAGGATGGTACGCTGAGACCTTGCATTGACTACCGAGGTTTGAACAAAATAACCGTTAGAAATGCCTACCCGATTCCTTTGATTACCGAGCTCTTTGATCGTTTAAAGGGTTCCAAGATTTTCACCAAGTTAGATCTCAGAGGGGCATATAACTTGGTGAGGATTCAGCAGGGTCACGAGTGGATGACGGCGTTCAACACTCGATATGGGCACTACGAGTATACCGTAATGCCTTTTGGTCTCTGCAATGCGCCGGCAGTATTTCAGGACTTGATCAATGAAGTTCTTAGGGAATTTCAACATGACTGTGTTATTGTATACCTGGATGATATACTTATACATTCTAGGGACATTGAGACTCACCACAGACAAGTCAGAAGGGTTTTGCGCAAACTTCTTCAACATGGCTTGTACTGCAAACTGGAGAAATGTAGTTTTGATCAGTCTCAGACTAACTTTCTTGGTTATGTGATTTCTGGGGAAGGGTTTAAGATGGATCCAGATAAACTCCAGTCCACTTTAGACTGGCCCTTACCTAAGGGTCTCAAGGCCATTCAGAGGTTTATTGGATTCTCCAATTATTATAGGCGCTTCATTAAGGGTTACTCGTCTATTATTGCTCCTATCACCAATATGACCAGACAGGGGGCTGACACTAAGAATTGGTCTACTGAAGCACTTCTTGCTTTCAAAACTCTCAAAGAACTTTTTGCTTCCGCACCAATTTTAGTTCACCCTGATACTACTCTGCCTTTCCTACTCGAAGTAGACGCCTCAGAGACGGGTGTAGGCGCTATCCTGTCCCAAAGGTTAGGTGTGGATAAACCATTACATCCATGTGGTTTTTTTTCCAAAAAGCTATCTGGCCCGGAGAGCAGATATGACATTGGTGACAGGGAACTACTAGCAGTTATCATGGCTTTAAAGGAGTGGAGACATTTATTGGAAGGGACCTTACATCCTGTTACTATTTTGACGGACCACAAGAACTTGTCCTATATTGGGGAGGCCAAGCGATTGTCCTCCAGGCAAGCTCGTTGGTCTTTATTTCTCACCCATTTCAATTACGTACTCACTTATAGACCTGGTTCTAAGAATTCTAAAGCTGATGCTTTGTCTCGCCAATATGAACCTTCTACTGTATCTGAGCCAGTTTTATCCTCTATAGTCCCCAAGTGCAATATTATCGCCAACACAAGTCTTAAAATTCATTCTCCACTGCTTGACCAAATCATGAAGTTGCAACATCTGGCACCTAGGCAGACTCCTGTGGCAAGACACTTCGTTCCTCCTGAACTCCAACGGGAGCTCTTACAGTGTTTTCACGAGAGTAAGGTGGCGGGGCATCCTGGCATTCGCAAGACATATTCCTTAATCTCTAAAGATTTCTGGTGGCCTTCTTTACGAAAGGATATTGAGGATTTCATTGCAGTGTGTGAGATCTGTACTAAGACCAAGCAACCTCATACTCTTCCATGTGGTCTATTACAACCCTTGGGCATTCCAGAGAGACCATGGTCCTGTTTGGCCATGGACTTTATTGTTGATTTGCCTATTTCTAAAAAACAGACTGTAGTCGATAGGTTTACTAAGATGGCTCATTTTGTGCCTTTACCTAAACTTCCGACTTCTCCTGAATTGGCGGAAATATTCGCTGAAGAAATTTTTCGTTTACATGGGATACCTTCCGAAATTATTTCTGATAGAGGTTCCCAATTTGTTTCACGTTTCTGGAGATCCTTCTGTTCTCAATTAGGCATCAAATTGAATTTTTCTTCTGCTTATCACCCTCAGTCTAACGGAGCTGCTGAACGTACCAATCAAAAAATTGAATAATATTTGCGTTGTTTTGTTTCCGAACATCAGGACGATTGGGTCGGTTTGATTCCTTGGGCAGAGTTCGCACACAATAATCTTGTTTGTGATTCCACTCGTTCTAGCCCCTTTTTCATGAATTATGGCTTTCATCCTTCCATTCTTCCTTCGGTCTCTCCTTCCCAAGGGGTACCGTCGGTTGATGTTCATGTTGCCAATCTGAGGAAGTTGTGGGATCAGACTCGACAAATTCTCCTACATAATTCCATGTTGTTCAAGAAACACGCTGATAAACGCAGAAGGGCGGCTCCTGTTTTTGTTCCTGGTGATAGGGTATGGTTGAGTACAAAAAACATTTGTTTAAAGGTTCCTTCTATGAAATTCGCTCCTCGTTACATTGGCCCTTACAGGGTTCTGACTCGTATTAACCCGGTTGCGTATCGCCTAGTACTTCCATCTGCCTTACGCATCCCTAATTCTTTTCATGTTTCCTTGCTGAAACCGTTAATTTGCAACAGATTTTCCTCCACTGTTTCCTCCCCTCGCTCTGTTCAGGTTGAGGGTCAGGAGGAATACGAGATCAACTCCATCATCGATTCTCGAATTTCTCGAGGGAAGTTACAGTATCTTGTCGACTGGAAGGGATATGGTCCTGAGGAGAGGACTTGGGTACCTCAGGAGGATGTACATGCTCCTTGCCTCCGCAGGGCTTTTCACTCCCGCTTTCCATCTCGTCCCGGTTGCTTCCGCCCGGTGGGCGTTTCTGAGAGGGGGGGGTACTGTCAGGGTACCTGTAGTCTCTACCTCTGATAAGAGGAGAGACTTAGACGTTTTCCCGTTCAGAAGGGCTGTTTCCTCCGTTCCTCGCGGTTCCTCCGGTCGGTTACACGCCGGCCGCGAGGGATCCACGCCCTTTTATGACGTGACGCTCAGTAGCCGACGTCATGACGCCAAGCCTGCTCGACCTGTCACTCAAACCCTGAACACGAACCAGGACTCGTCGGGGGTGTGATTACCTCTTAGAACCGGGGTATTTAATAGTGCTTCCCGCATTTGCTCATTGCCCTGTCGTGGTTCTAGCCAGTCTAGTCACTCAGTGCTCTTGTATGTCTATTGTCTCTTTGGTTCTGACCCGGCTTGTTTGTATTACTCTGCTTATCTCTGTTATCCTTTGACCCGGCTTGTCTCTCGCTTACCTGTCTTCTCGTTCCCTCGACCTCGGCTTGTCTCTGACCATTCTCTTCTTACTCCTTACGTTAAGTCCGGCCATTCTAAGGTCCCGTATACGTACCTACTACGCTTTGTACTCTGCGTGCTGGATCCCTGTCCCGATCCTGACAGATATCTATTGGCATCACCATGCATTCGACAATGGGAGGAGGACCTCGTAGAGACCCTCACAGAGGCGGACTGAGATAAGATCATAACTCATGTCCAGAAGACGTCGGAGTCGGCACGCCTGCAAGAAAACTCCTACAAGGTCCTCACACGCTAGTACCTTACTCCTGCAAAGCTCCACACCAGGGATCCTACCATACCCGATACCTGCTGGCGGTGTGGGGTGGAGACATGCACGTTCATCCATGTGTGGTGGGGCTGCACCCTCATCAAACCATTCTGGAAGTCGATCAGCGGAATAATAAAGGAGGTGTCAGATGAATCTCTACCACAATCCCCAGCCCCTTTTCTCCCACCATACCATCATGCCGACGCCGGCATACAAAAGATCAGTTATCCCGAGGCTCCTCAATGCGGCCAAGGTAAAATTACCCCTTTTCTGGAGACAGCCACGCACGCCACCCCTCAAGCGCTGAGTGGAAGAGGTGGAAGACATGAGAAAATTTGAAGACCTAAAGGTCACAACACCGAAAGACAGTGAAAGAAATACCCAGAGATGGTTCCACTGGCTGCGCCACATCTCCTCAGACGACTTCGCACAACACCTGGCCAATCCGTAGACGGTAAGAGGAAGACATGAGACATTCGAACCGGGGGGATGCGAGAGGGGGCCTCGGGTCGGGATGGACTAGGGCGGTGACCGAGGGCGAGAAACGCCCCCCTTACCTACGCCATGCCTCCCCTCCAGCCAGCACCCTACTTTTCCCCCTCCTTCCCAGCCCAGACCTATCACAACCAATTTAGCACCATGGACGCCTGACTACGGCTCGATCTTGTCAGGCTATGTAGGGCCACCTAGAACAGATGGCCATTATACTAGAAGTCCACACCCCACACCTATAGAGAAGCAGATCACGGGCTACCATCACGGCACTCTATAAATCTGAAACCCGAGGACCATAAATAAGTCTTGATAGAGTCACACACGACCCCGGAAGGGCAAACACCACCATATCTCCCACAGCACTCCCATGCCTACATAGAAACGAGTTACAGTGACACACAGAGCAAGATTGGCACCATGGTCAACCGGCAATGGCTTTTCCTATATACGGCACTATTTATGCTCCATCCCCTGTGAATGAAAATGTTAAATGCTACTCACGACCTCTGTGCAGGTCATTTATTATGTTCCGCTATGGCTACATGGTGCCATGACGCTGGTTATTCCTAACTATGACATGGTTAATGATTTATCACTTGTTTGAGACAATTGTTGTTCCGTTGAATGCTACTTACAACCTCTGTGCAGGTCACATGTTATGCTACGCTAAAATGTTCATGATCTCTCTGTTGTGCTAGCTAATGTATATATGAAGAGTTAATCTCTATTGTATGATTTTTAGATCTTCCTTGACTTTGCTACTATACCATCAGCATTAATGGCTCTGATAATATGTACACATTCACACACACTTATAAAAATGTTGATGTTTTTACCACAACCTGCTCAATAAAGAAAAATTTTATACAAAATGAAACGCTTTGAAACCCTGAGAGCAACTAACAGCTTCCTGTCAGACCGGGTAGAGGATACAGAATATCCTCTACCACGGTCAATGCAGCAAGGTAGGAGGTATGCAGGCACAGGAGAGGAGAAGGGGAAGACACCACAAAAGGAAGTGGGCAGTGGTAGAGACCACAAAGGGACCATGAAGGGGGGGTGGGGATAAAGAGACACACAAAAAGGGCTGGGAAATTGTAAAAGGACAGAGTGGAGGGGATGGGGATAGACAAGGTGCTGGGGGGAAGAGCCACACAGAGGGGCTGGGGGGGAGACACACACACTGAGGGGCAGTGGAGGAGACCGTAAGAGACACACAAAAGGGAAAATGGGGATATGATACACTAAAGTGGGGGTGTAAGACATAAAAGAGAAACACAAAAAAGGGTAAGAAATTCACAAGGGGGCATCTTCGCACACAAGTGAAGATGCATTTTTTGTGGAAGTGAGCAAAATGTATCTTCACCTGTGTAGCCAAATATCTTTGCACCGGCCCTGGTGTCACCAACCATGTGAGTGGCGCCGTCGATCAGCTTCTCTCAAGAGGAAGAAAGAGTTCACATAGTTGTGAATGCCACATGTGCACATTGTACCCACAAGATAGATCTAATGCTGAAAGAGTTAGTAACATTTCTTGATGCATCTGCTCTTTTCTACACTCATTGAGGAACAGAGGCTTTTCAACTGGTGACACAGAGATATCTGCAATCCCCGACAAATTGCTATGCCCAAACTGCCCAAGGTCCAAGCCACTGACGTTTTTATAAGTGTGTGTGAATGTGTACATATTATCAGAGCCATTAATGCTGATGGTATAGTAGCAAAGTCAAGGAAGATCTAAAAATCATACAATAGAGATTAACTCTTCATATATAAATTAGCTAGCACAACAGAGAGATCATAGTGTTCTTTAAAAACATGTATTCCTAACACAATAGTGCTGGCCTTCATGTTTCCTGCCCACCTCCCACAATTCTCCATCTCTGATCTGCTCTTTTTGTGACTGGCCAAGCCTCCATATCTGAAATCATCAAACTTGATGATCTCATGTTTCCCCATACGGAAGCATTGAGAGGCTGGTGGGCATACACAACAAAATGCTGTGCCAATCAGCATCTCTTCATAGAGATGCATTAAATCAATGCATCTCTATGGGGAGCATTCCCCATCTACAGATAGTGCATAGAGATGCTGACTGTAGGTCCTGCAAACATTGCAGGTCCTAAACCAGGGAGTTTCTCTGGTGGCTTTCCAAGTGATTGCCACTGGAGGTAGCCCTAGGCAGCAATGTAAACACTTCATTTTCTCCGCTGAGCCTGCAGAGACAGACTATAGACACAAGATCCACTACATTAAGCCGTAGTGGCTCTGGTGACTACAGTGTCGCTTTAAGGTGACATCCAGTAATTTAGGAATGACAGGCTCACTTTAACACCAAACGTGCGGTAAGGACTCAGGGAGGAACTGAATGGAACATCACAGGGAAAATCCAATAAAAGAGAGTCAGCCAATCCAACAGTCAATATTCCAGACAACAGAGGTTCATACATGTTAGATAGTCCAGGTTTATACCAACAGAACAGAATATAAGGGAAACAAACTCCCAGTGTCTGAAGTGATATAGTCAGTTGAGACTTTAAATAGGGTGCCTTCTAGGACTCCTTCCATGCCTCTTCTTTTTATGCAGTTGCTTAGCAACTGAGACACTATCAGAAAAGACTGTGGCTTGCCTGCCGACAGGTCCATAGTCTCCCCCCACACCACCACCTTACCTCTGCATTGTGCCATGCACTTACTCCCTCTTTGTCGCTTTGCTACTCTGTCGCATCCTCAGCCGTTAAATAAATGGTACAAGCTTACCCTTTAATCACCTAGGGCATTATAGGCAATGGTTGTTTTGTAACCACTCATTCTACTTATCATTTGTCTTGAATTATCCTATTGAACCACCTTATGGCAGACTTAGCATATTGCAGTAATATTGAAATAGCTTACACGTATTCAGGTACTACCTTGTGACCACTTGGTGGTAGACTTTCAGTCTATAATTTGCACTATGTCCCTGTTCCCCCACCCAGTTTATTACATCGTAGCTCCCACCCACCAATTATGTTCCCTCATGCCTTTATTAATTAGAGCCCTGTCTGCTGGCCACAGAATAGACAGCGAGGTGCATGGTGAACTGTCCATAATTATTATTAATTTTAAGCCCCACAGGTGGTTAGCATGGGTCCCTCTGTATTTTGTACCTAATCGTTAGTTATTTATTACAATCAGCAGCTGGTGGCTGCTCAAAGTTTAATAGGCATGTTCCCATTCCCACCCTTGGCAGGGAGGGTTAAGGCATATGAGAGATGGTAAGCCTCCCTTATACTAAAGTTGGGGGCATATATTTTCAACAGGCGTTTTTGAAAACACTTGTTTAAATGACTAACAGGGTTAATCGTTAAAAAAAAAAAGGATGATAAATGTGCTTTAAATGCACATTTACTGGCAGTTTTATTTTGAGCAGCCAAACCATTTATCAATTTCAGCTGGTTGAATTTCTGCTGGCATTAAATCCAGACAAAATTTGATTACAAAATTATCGATAGTTTTTGCCAGATAGATTTAAATTGAGGCCTATGTCTATATCATCATGGCACGCCTACCCTTAACCTCACAACCAACAATTTTGCTACCTACTATAAATCATGATTTAGAACAATGAAATATTATCTATGCCCTCACTGCCTACTTCAGCTCTGTGTATTGCTCTACCCTAAGCTCCCAGGTTTCTGTAGAGAAAGTTTCTGAAATGTATCTGGCTCCTTCCTATCTGTATCCTTTGACACTCACACTTCACGCATTCCTTTTTCCCCCATTGTATGATCCATGGTACACTAAACAAAGGGTGAACTTCTATATGCCAGGGCTGAACTTTCACTTACTAACGGCTAGTGGAGAGTGGAAATTATCCATCTCTTTTTATTTGGTACGTATCCTTAATTTTGGTTGTCATTTTTTATTTTTTTTAAATCAATAATTTACAGAATAATATTGTACATGTGAATAACAAAATCCATCAACAGTTAAAGGATAAAATCATGAATGCATGAGTAATCCATAAACGAGCATTTCTAAAAACATAACAAAAAAAACAATGAAAATACGGTAATAATAAAACCACGAGACTTGTATTTGTACTGCTCAACTTTAAATTTAAAGGCAGAAATCTTGATGATTAGTTTGAGTATGTGTACTTTCGGCATCGACAATAGGAGGTCGACAGTCAGTAACATACAGTAACATCAGGTGATTAATAAACACAAAATACAATCCTCATCTTGGTACATGCTATGAGTCTATAATAAATGTGCATCTATGGGAAGAGTGTGGTTATATGTGTCCCATACAGGGACAAATTTAAGAGTACGGATTTTTTTTTTATGTGTGATTAGCCAATCCATACAGAAAATGAATGCCAATTTTTGAGGTAATAGGTCTTCTTAACATTTTCAAACATGACTCCCTACCTACTTTGAACACAGGTCATTTAGCAAAATACTATTCTACTTCATGTCTTAATTCACCTCAAAACTTTTTTAAATGGAGTTCTTATACCCAAATGACTGACCTTCAAGATTCCAACTCTCCACTCAGCAGAATAACTTAAGGCAAAGTAACTATTGACTTGCTGTTCCAAATCCAAATATTTTCTGCCACTTTTGATAATCTGAATATCAGTGGATGCTGGTCCATAGGGGCAGGTAAGGAGCCGTCCCGCACCCAAGTTTTGTTGCAAATACAGTAAATCATATTTATTGGCATTGTGAGGATCCCTGATAAGTATATGTTAGAAAAACATGTGTCTGTCATGATTACCATATTTACTCAAATCTATAGCTCACCTTTTTCGCAAAATAAAATTTCCAAAATTTGAACGCGCATTAGATTCAAGTACGAACAGGGAAATTTATAATTAGCTAAGCCAAAATTTGCATTTCCCCGTTCATACTTGAATCTAATGTGCTAAAGCCCGCTGCATTTCATCATTTTTAAATTCCAAAATCTATGCCAATACAGAGCGAGGATAAACTTTACTTACGCTACATTTCTGCAAAAACAGCAAGAAGGAATGTGTACCTATTGCCACAGCAAAGCAGATAAAGAATAAGATGCTGAATATTGCACACTCTGACGTACATTTACTGACGGCCATGCTTGAGGGTACCCCTAAATCTTAAGTAAATATTCAGTAAGATGAGCCCAAGTCTGAAAACATAGCTAGCTGATCTCTGCAGGGTTCCTTCTAAGAATTTGAGGTAATCTCTGTGGTGGCCCACTTTAATTTATTACTGAGCATCTGCAGGCTATGGTCTTATAAAACTGTACATGATCTTTTTTCTCTAAAATGCTGGGGTAAAATTTGCATTGCTGCGACACAAATGCGAGACTTGGTTTCTCTGTACAGTATCTTCTTGTACAAATGCGCATTACATTCACCAGTGAAAACAATGGAAAATGGAAAAACCTGCATCTCCAATCAGATGAACACAATTCCCTAACTTTGAACAGGTAAGTGGTAAAAATGAAGTCTTTGTATGTCACCATGGACATATTACGGGAAGGCAGGCCACTAATAATATAAGTATGTCTGCACTTTAAATTTAGAGAATAAAGATGCCAGAAACAGCCCATACTTAAAGAGATCCGACTTGTGTACTGTAAATTTGTCTTGATAAAGTATGGTTTTAATACAAAACGCAAAGACTTTTACTGTCTAGAGAGTGCTTCTACTTTGAGATGGCACTGTTATTTTGGATACATGAATATTTGTATTTGGGGTGAATAAAGCAGTATAAGCCTATCAATCTGTCTGTTTATGTTTTCAATGGGATTATTGACTCTCCGTAACTGTAGCCAACCTGCATCTGTCCTCTCTTCACACTTGGATCTTCTCCAGTGCTCATCAATTCTCAAGCACCCTTCCATACCCCATCACATTTTTACCTAGTCTTCAGATTTTATGCGAAATTCCTAATACCTCACTTATATAAGGATGCCTATCAGCTAACCATTTGATACCTCTCTCTGTTATACCTTATACAGCTTGACTGACCACCATGTAGCGCAACCCTTTTTTCCTTCCTACTTTACAACATGCGTCTATGTAGATTCCGTCCATTGTTATCTCCCCCTGCAATCCATTTTACCTGCTACAAACTGTGCACATGTACCTAATTTATAATTAGACACCACTTCATATATACACATCATGGCCATCATTACCTTATTCGCCTCTCGCCCTCTAACCTCACTGTATGTCATTTTTCTAGTTGTAATGCTCTGCAGGAAGTGCGTTGAGGTTATATAACCTACTTGTCTATATTATTTACCTATTGTTCAGCTCTACAGAATATAAGGGTGATGAAAAAAATATAAATGGACTACTTAGTGCAGTTCTTAAAGCAGCTAATTAATATAGCGTACATAAACATGGTTAAATGTGTCTACAATTGTATATAACAGCAGTATTGCAGTACGTAGTGACACATTCTTTTATTGAACAAACAATATTTATCAATAGCAAGCTTTCAAGAATCCCCGCTATTCTTCAGGACCTGACTATATCATATTTGTTGTAATTTTGCACATTCTACTCTGTTAATCAATACTATAATATATAATAGTGTATATTGTTAGTACTACACATGTATAGGTTGATATATTCAATATCTAATAATTAATGTAATGGTTTAAGCAAAAAAATATGCATAACTAAAAGTCTTATGTCTAAGCCCACAATGCACAAAATGAATATAACGCCGCTCATGCACAAATTAATAATACGATAATCTTTAGTGCTAAATCAATGTGTACATACAAATGTGTATTTTATACTATAATCATACCATTATATGTCACAGTTGCTGTTGCAATTATTTGCTATTCTTATTTAAGCAAGGCTAGCTAGTCTGAGTAAATATTATGTAAATATTACTCAGAATATACACACCACACACAATATACAGTATATATATTAATTCTGCATATATATAACATATTGCTATGAGTGTACATATATATATATCATCAGATAAATAATAATCTATTATTCTGCATACATATAATATATTGCTATTAGTTTATATATATATATCTCATAAGATAAATCCCAATTTATTACATACATATAATGTACTGCCAATTAAAAATCATGTTTTTATCACAGGATATGTCTGAAAGCCTTATGCTGTCAGTGAGTGTATTAGAGTGTACATATCAGAAAGTATATATTACATCTGTGTTTATATATCAATATGTGTATATTTTACTCTGCCTGTATCAGACTCGTTGTGGTACTCATTCTGCTTCAGTGTATACATGCCAGTTGCTATATATATGTAATACAGTGTACAAATCAGTAGGTATATAGATATATTTATATATCCGTGTGCACATATTATAATGCATCTATTACAGTGTATGCATCAGAGTACGTAAGGTTCTCTATGACACTCACGCTGTTGCTGAGGTTCTGGAGTGCAACGTTCATCCTGGTGATGATGGAATAGCATCTACAGGAGCCAAGCCAGGAAATCCAGAGCCATGCGCAGGAGTCCTGGGACACAGCGCCCGCTGCCCATCCCCGGATCACCCCACAGATCCTAGCCAGCCTTGGCAAACTGCCGGGAGATAAGGCCTGAAAGAGGGGGAGGGAGAGGCAGGGCGAAGGAGGGAGGGAGGGAGCGAGGCTGGGGCTTCTAACTGGGAAATGCTCTGGTTACCATGACAAAACCCTATTGCATCCTTCAACAGGAAGGACAGAGCAGCATCAGTTGTTGCAGAGAGGGAGGGAGAGAATGGGAAACACGGTCTATGTGATACATGGAGTGGGGAAACTGAAGGGAAATAAATAGAAATTAAGGGAAAATTGCAGAGGAGATGGAGAAATAAGGTAAAGCAGAGGGGAAATTGCAAAATAAAGAATATATATAGATATATGTTAAATGAGACTGATTGTGATGTGGAAAGGGGATATGGAGATTTAACTGATTATACACAATGTTCTTTCGCTTTTCCACATACCATGCTCACTTGCAAGGTATCTTAAAGGTGTTCAGAAGCTCTGCCACATCATATCATCATTTCCAGGATGTTTTCCATAATTATTTTTACTTTTAAGAAGCAAAGGTCTGGGCCCAGCAAACAGGATGGCTTACAAAATGCATAAAATTAAGGCTCACAATGATAAATGCAAACCAAACAAGCCAGCTGGAACTGACAAAGTTGACCTGATTTATCGTATAATAAACCATACCTCTCCTGTCTCTGTTAAAAGGAACCTGTATTTCCGAAAATAATATTTGTGGAGGCGGGGGAGCTATAAATTTCCTTCCATCACAATGAGCTCTGTCCTCCTCCTTTTATTTCTAAAACTGTAGCGGTAATATTTTGTTCTTATCTTGTTTACAGCACAGAGACTGTCATTGCAGGTGCCCGCTCTGCCTCCTTCATCATCAAGCAAACAGGCGTCTTCCATCGTCTCATCCAACCCAATACTTCTCTTAGAGAAGCATTGTGGACAATAAGCACAAATGCTCTCTAAGAGAATCAATTATTTAAGAACCGAGTGGGACTTGGTTATAGTGGCAGAAGGTAGAAATCCACTAAAGGTGTGTTTAGCCCAGCAATGTAAACATTGACATATCTATGAAAAGGCAAAGTTTTACATTGCAGGACTAAAACAACACAACCACTGCACCCAGACCACTTCAGTAAAGGAACATTATAGTGTCAGGAATACAAACATGTATGTGTTAAACAAACTATTTAGATCCCCAGCCCCCTTGCATAGCATTTTCAAAGGTGATTTTTGCTCACCTTTTTTCCCATGACACAGTTGCCTCTGCCTTCATTGCTGAGATCATCAAGCTTGATGATCTCAGCCAATCCATTGCTTTCCCATAGTAAATCATCTGAGGTTTGTTGCGCTTGCATGGCAAAACGCTGCTCCAATCAGCATCTCTTGATAGATTGACTGACACTAGAGTGACCGACACTAGAAGTGTTACTAAGCAGCAATGTAAACACTGCAGGGACATTCTATAGACACCAGAACCACTACATTAAGCCAGGGGCGTATTAGCCGCGAGGCAAACAAGGCATTTGCCTTGGGCGGCATTTTCCAGGGGGCGGCAAAAAAAGCCGCCCCCAAATGCCCAAGGCAAATGTCTTGTTAGCCTTGCGGCTAACAGACATGCTGGGCTGCTGCTGGGCGGTCGGGCGACACTGCTGGGCGGGCGGCGAGGGAGCACTTCCTCTGAGCTGTCTGCTCAGCTCCCTCGCGCGCCGCAGAGTGAGGCTGGGAGCCGGAATATGATGTCATATTCCGGCTCCGCCTCCCAGCCTCACTGTGCGGCGCGCGAGGGAGCTGAGCAGACAGCTCAGAGGAAGTGCTCCCTCGCCGCCCGCCCAGCAGCGCCGCCCGACCGCCCAGTAGCCACTGGACCACCAGGGAGAAAGATGACCTCCCCCCCAGCATTCCCAAAGGTAAGGAGGCTGGGGGGGGGGGTAAAGTAAAAAAAAAAAAAGTGTTAATGTGAGTGAGTGTGAGTGTCTGTTAGTGAGTGTGAGTGTGTGTGTGTCTGTTAATGAGTGTGTGTGTGTGTGTGTGTGTGTCTGTTAGTGAGTGTGAGTGTGTGTGTGTCTGTTAGTGAGTGAGTGTGTGTCTGTTAGTGAGTGTGTGTGTCTGTTAGTGAGTGAGTGTGTGTCTGTTACTGAGTGTGTGTGTGTCTGTTAGTGAGTGTGTGTCTGTTAGTGAGTGTGTGTGTGTGTCTGTTAGTGAGTGTGAGTGTGTGTGTCTGTTAGTGTGTGTGTGTGTGTCTGTTAGTGAGTGTGTGTGTGTCTGTTAGTGAGTGTGAGTGTGTGTGTCTGTTAGTGAGTGAGTGTGTGTCTGTTAGTGAGTGTGAGTGTGTGTGTGTCTGTTAGTGAGTGTGTGTGTGTCTGTTAGTGAGTGTGAGTGTGTGTGTCTGTTAGTGAGTGAGTGTGTGTCTGTTAGTGAGTGTGAGTGTGTGTGTGTGTCTGTTAGTGAGTGAGTGTGTGTCTGTTAGTGAGTGTGAGTGTGTGTGTGTCTGTTAGTGAGTGAGTGTGTGTCTGTTAGTGAGTCTGTTAGTGTGGGTGTCTGTGTCTGTTAGTGTGTGTCTGTTAGTGTGTGTGTCTGTTAGTGTGTTTGCCTGTGAGTGTGTGTGTGTGTCTGACTGTGTGTCTGTTAGTGTGTGTCTGACTGTGTGTGTCTGTTAGTGTGTGTGTGTTTGCCTGTGAGTGTGTGTGTATGTTAGTGAGTGTGTGTGTCTGCTAGTTTGTGTCTGCTAGTGAGTGAGTGTGTGTCTGTTAGTGTGTGTCTGTTAGTGTGTGTCTGTTAGTGTGTTTGTCTGTTACTGAGTGTGAGTTTGTCTGTTAGTCAAGTTTGTCTGTTAGTGTGTGTGTTTCTGTTAGCGAGTGTGTGTTTCTGTTAGCTAGTGTATGCGTATCTGTCAGTGAATGTGTGTGTGTGTGTGTATTTAGAATGCGGGGCGGGGTAAAGGTTGGGTGTGGGTGGCGCGCGGGGGGGGGGGGTGCCTGAGTTTTGTTCTGCCTAGTGCAGCACAAAACCAGGATACACCACTGCCTTAAGCTGTAGTGGTTCCGGTGATCATAGTGTCCCTTTAAGATGATGGGATCTGGGTCCCTATAGATGTCATATAATATTCTGTATGTGAATTACTTGCCATACATCCCCATTCAATAATTGAAAAGCTCTGTGGAATATGTTTCCACAATAGAAATGCAAATAATAATAATAGATCTTACTGAAATCTCTGCCTTTAAACACACACAACGTTCTTCACCAAAGTGAGAATTCAGAGTAAATTTCAAATTGACCGGAGTAGCAGAACTGAAAGCAAAGCAGAGTGACTCCAGTTCAGCTATTTTGAGATTGATTAGGAAATTCCCTTTGAATTCTCACGTTAGTGAATTATCCTGTCAGATGGTAGCCCTGGCGTAAATGACTCATAAGTGCATGTTGAGCTATTTAATTCCTACAAGTAATGGATCGGTCACGTAAATATGGAAATTCCTAATTACACTGATTAGATATCTGTACACATGAGATGGGGAGGAGGGGCATTGGTTGATCCTCTGCTGGTTAATAGTTGGGTTAAGGAGACCCCACTATTTTTCAGTTAGTTTTTTGTTTTGTTTTTAATATAGTTTTAAAGATCTGCTCTGCTTACTTTCAAGAGTCAACTTGCTCTCACAGGATTTTCTGCTGTGGTGCTGAAAGGGTTACTTTTACTTGTGCTTAAATGCCATCACAATCCTTTTGTGTTTACATATGAACCTTAGAATTTATGCCAGAAATCATCATTATTTTGCGAGCTATGTAGTAAATCAGAATTGGCGTCACTAGTTCTGTGTTCTCCTGCAGGAATTTTGGCCTCACACAGAGCGTGTTTAAAACTGGAATCTCTTCTGAGAAATCGTAAAATGGCATAATTTTTCAGTGGCATCAACTTTTTGTTCCTTAACTTTCACAAGAACTGCATATTGTTTAAAAGGGTCTTGGGAAGATTGATACATTGACAACTCGCAACAAGAAATTTGTATGAAAATCGTGCTTTTACATATCAGTGAAAAGTAAGGAAAAGTTGCGTTAGCTGAGATAGCATGGAAAAGTCTATATAAGGGCTTTTCCCACTATCAGCGCTCATGATATGAACCCTCCATGGGTGTACATGGATTATTTTTTTATTGAGGCACATTTTTTATTTTTCGGCTTTTTATTTCAATTAGTGCCAGTTATTATGGATTTTAATGTGACCTTTTTTGGGCTGAAGACCAGAAGAATTAAAAGAAAGAAGACTTGTAATAAGAAGACTTGTGATGGTAATTATATATATATATATATATATATATATATATATATATATATATATAATGTTTATTTTTTTGGGTTTTTTTTTTAAAAACAGGTTTTAGATTTAGACAGTAGGTCCTCCCCCCAATATCATTAATATTACCATCACATATGTGTAGGGACCTGGGGCTTGTGGGGGGGCAACACTAGGTCCTTCCCCATGAATATTTAAAGTATCTCCAACCTGATGCCCACAGGTGGTGGAACAGAGGGAAACTATGTCCTACTGTTATTTCAAAGACCCCATCCATGGAATGGAGACTTTTCTAGCAACTGAGCAGCAATGGCTGCCCAATCGCTACTTTAAAACATTTAGCATTCATTCCACTACTTGCCATCAGGCAAATAAAAAAAAACAAAAAGAGGTTTAGGCACTCCATGGTTCAAAAATAGGCAATTTATTTAAACCCAATGCCACACCGCAATGTTTCAACCTCCAAGGTCTTTAATATCAGGCATATAGTTGTGATATTTTCTTTTAAATTCAAGCCCAGAGTTGAAGCTTGTTGGCCCGGATATAAATTGATTTGGTCCGAATTTCAGCCATCCATCAGCAATGTCTGAATTTTGAGGTCTGAATGGCCCTATTCAGCAGCGAATGGTTTTGGGGCCATTCGGAATTTAGTGAACAACCCTGTTAGATGAACCGTATACAAAAACACACAAAATGCATCTGTGCCTTAAAGGGACACTATAGACACCAGAACAACTACAGCTTATTGAATTTGTTCTGGTGAGTAGAACCATTACCCTCAGGCTTTTTGCTGTAAACACTGTCTTTTCAGAGAAAATGCCGTGTTTACATTACAGCCTAGTGATACCTTCACTGGCCACTCCTCAGATGGCTGTTAGAGATCCTTTCTGGGTCATGGCTGCCTAAAATGCATCCAAACATTCAGTATCTCCTCCCTCTGAATGCAGACACTGAACTTTCCTCATAGAGATTCATTGATTCAATTCATCTCTATGAGGAGATGCTGATTGGCCAGGGCTGTGTTTGAATCATGCTGGCTCTGCCCCTGATCTGCCTCCTTGTCAGTCTCAGCCAATCCTATGGGGAAGCATTGTGATTGGATCAGGCTACCACTCCTGATGATGTCAGCACACTGCTTGTTTATCTGAGTCTAACAGCATGCAGAGTTATAGCTTCAAGCTTGAATACAGTAAGATATTTACTATATTTATGGAGGCATGAGAGGCCCAGGGGGGCTAGATGGTGGTTTAACACTATAGGGTCAGGAATACATGTTTGTGTTCCTGACCCTATAGTGATCCTTTAAATAAATTAATGACCAATAATGTAATTAATGTAAATAATAATAACAAGCTAGCTGTTAAAATCTCAAACTCACCTATTATTAGTTAGCCTAATATTTGTAATTCCCTGGTAATTTCCCAACACTTTATAATTTAGAGAATATCCCTGACACAGTGTTATGTATACAGTGCTTAGCACACTAAATCAACCTCTGATAATAAAATCACAAGTATGTTTTCACTTGGTGTTATAATTTGGATATTAATCAATTTTGTACATGTAAACAATATAACAAGCAACTCACTGTATGACACTAGCAAGGAAATTATCTAATATGTATTATGACAGTAAGAGTTTAAAAATATATATATATATGCAAAAACAAATGCACAATTATTGCATTGTTAAAAGTTGCCCGGAGTAGTCAGGGTAGGAAATGATGTAGACTAGAGAATGAAAGCATAATGAATATTCAAACTAACTAGGCTAATTGATTCTCATCAATGTTGATGGCTGTGTGGGCTAATGCTGTGTTACGGTACTATGGGATATGAAAATATAAAGAATAAGATGAAGCTTTGTAAAGAGACTATCTTCCATATGATGGATTCAGGAAATACATATTTCATCACGATACAAACATTTCCTCAATATCATTATTCTGCTTACTGAATACTTGTCATTAATTGTATTTCCCTGTACTTGAATTTGCCTAATTTGCTAAGTGTTTCCTGACCTCGAGCCAGATGGCTGACGTCATGTATCATCAGAGAGCAGCCAGCTGGCCTGGCACCAGGAAGTAGCGAGGTCATGGGCAGAAAAGCTGGACAGCAGCTGGAATTGTTCTCGGTATGCATCGGTGAGCACAACATCACTCAAGTGACCTCCATGTCACTCACAAAGAGTGACCCCAGCAAGCGAGAGAAAAGGTTGAAAATGGTCACATTGTTGCTTCATAGAAATCAGAAGCACTAAACTTCAATCGAGTCACTTCTGAGTAATAAAGTGAGTTCAATAAACTCATGGCATTTTTAAGAACTAATTGACTGCATAACCAAATAAACATAAAAATTATAATATTAATTGGTTTGCATATCTGTGAAATATAGAAAGGTAGACAGGATTTCTGTGTACAATTAATCCTTTGAATATCTCAAATTGGACTTTAAGGGGTCCCTCTTGGGCACAGAAACTTGAGAAATCATGATTCCACCACTACCCCAGAGCTCTCATCTTGACATGCAAATGAGCACAGACAGGCATTGTGTTTGATTCTTTATACTGTTTTGTTTCCACTTGATAAAGCCCTGTGTGGTTAAACATGTTGTGGATTTTTGAAAGCATTCTAATTAAAGTCCAATGATTTTTGGCTACACAGGCGAAGATGCATTTTGCTGCCCCCTCCCCCCACCTTAATTCCCCTCTTGAATTTCTTACCCCTATTTGTGTCTCTTATCCTCTCTTTTGAATGTCTTTGGAGTATATTTCCCCCCTTGTGTCTTACACTCCCCTTTAGTATATCATATACCACCATTGTGCGTCTCTTACACCCCTCTATCTCTTTTGTGTGTCTCTTTCTCCCTTAGTCCTCTGTGTGTCTCTTTCCCCCCCAAGCTCCTTTGTGTATCCCTTTCTATCTCAGCCCCTTTGCGTGTCTCTTTCTCCCCTTCCCCAGCCTTTCTGTGTCTCTTTCCCTCCTCTAGCCAATTTGTGTCTCTGTCTCCCCCTACCCACCACCTCTATGTCTCTTTCTCCCCTCAGACCCTTTTGTGTATCTCTTTCTTCCCTTCCCCACTATGTCTCTTTATCCCCAAGCTCCTCTGTGTGTCACTTCTACAAGTACCTTGTCTCTTTCTCCCCACAGTCCCTCTGTGTCTCTTTGCCCCCCCCAGCTACTCTGCGTGTCTCACTCCAGCCCATGTCTGTCTCTTTTGCTCCTTCCCCAGCCTCATTATGCCTCTCTGCATGTTTCTTTTTTCTCCTTCCCAGCACCTCTGTGAGTCTCTTTACCCCAGCACCTTGTCTCTTCTCCCCTATATCTCTTTGTGTGTGTCCCAGCCCCTCCATGTGTCCCATTGCCCCCCAGCCCCTCCATTCATATGTCTCATTTCCAAAGCCCCCTATGTGCATTTCCCATACTGATCCAAGGAATCTGTGTCCACTCTGTAGGTGTCATAGAAATTTGCATTGCACATGCGCTACTTGCAGTTGCACATGTACAATTGACCGTTGTCAGACCATCCAGGATATTATGAGAAGCTAGAATGCATGCCAGCCATAAATGTGTCTTCTGTGCGTTTACAGTCAGCGCTTCCTCCACACAACTGGTGCTGCTTAGACTCCTTTGGCGGTGACACTTAATGTATAAGGATTCTTGTTGGAAGCAGCCTCAGCCTCAGTGCTCTATAGCAATAGATGAAGAAGGAAACTGTGTCAACAATAGAGCAAGTCAAGGTAGGGTCATGCATGCAGGGATGGAAACACTGGTGGGGGATGAGCAAATATAAGGGTGACACTGGGTTAAGGAGTTGATTGTTGGCTTTGGTGGTGGGAAGGTGAATTAGTAGCACTGATTCAGAGAGGAATGACTTGGTGGTGCTGGGATGGGGATGATGTAAAATGAAGAGAGTGAATTGATGGGACTGTGTGGTAAAGTGAGTGAATTGGCAGCATTATATGGGGATGAAACTGACCTGGTGGCATTGGATTGGAAAGATTGTGATGTGGTAGCAATGCATACAGAGAAAATTACATAGTAGCACTGGGCGTAAAGGAGATAAATTGGTGAAACTGAGATGAAAAGGAGATGAAAATGTAGTACTGGAGAGAAGGTCAGATTGCTGCACTATTTCACCCTGTCACACTCACCCCCCACAATCACCCTGTCACACTAATCCCCCAACAATCACTATGATTTTGTCTCTGTATCTGTCAATGTGTGTGTCTCTGTGCATATGTATCAGAGTATGCATATGTGTGTGCAGCAGAATGTATATATGTGTGTGTCCTAAGATGTAACATTGCTGCAATGTGTGGGTGATTTGATATGAGACATGTCATGGTCATGTGGTAACATACCATATTCAATATATACAAATCTGGCATTTTATTAATCACAGTGACCCAGCGAGAAGGGACGGGGCCAGAGAGGGGGGTGTTTTGTCATCATCAATAACAAGCATAACCCCTCTCAAAGGGAGCATGTTGGTTCAATGCTCTTCCAGAGCCCTGCTGAAGAGCTCTTGAAGGAGAAAGGGCAGAGGCCCTGTATTTGTTATGTGCAGCGCAAGCAAATTTAGTGACACACTAGCACTGTGTTTGTTTGTGACTTTTCACAAGCAAGTAGAATACCAGAGGACTCCTGTACTCCGACTGAGTACCTCCGTCAAGCCCACTTCCTCAGGGGAACCTGGAATGCTGGAACACTTCAGCTCCAGTTGCCGAAGCTTGACTGGGGTCTCTCTGGAACTCTTCCACCCAATGAGGCTGAAGCTCTCCTCTTCCAGGCAGATATCGTCCCTCTGCCTTTGCCTCTTTAGATTCTTTCCCAGGTCAGTATCCACACCTCTGCCTGTAATGTGATTAGCTCCTGCCATTACAAAGACATTTGTGTCTCTCAGACCTAGCTCTATTTTTGACTTGGCAACGAGCCAACAGGTCTAAACATCCTGGGATCCGTCAACAAATCCACACAGGACACACAGTTCCAAAAGGAATTAACATACATACATTATTTTTGGACAAGAACTAGCCTTTGGGGACTAGTCCTTACGTATGTGGTGACAAAAATGTAAAATACAAATATAGAGAACATTGGAGAATGAGCACTTATAATTAATACATGAACTAAATAATACTGTATAATACAAATAACATTTTCAAACATAACAAAAAGCAACAATATATGCATTTAACTGCTTATTTGGTTGCCCTAATTTGCATACATGTGTTATGCAAATTTACACACTTTCATTCAGTCAGTAGAGGGCACTGCAGAGTTATCAAGTAACAATAAATAGTTTGTATATCAATTGCTAACATCACATTCAGGGGTTCTTGGGACCATGTTCGTAGCCGGTGGGCAAGAGGCCGGCCTTCAAGCCTCTCCAAAAGGCCATGGCACTTCTGACAGCTGAAGCGCTAGGAGCTGAAGAGGACCAGTCACTGGAACATGATGGAGTCCACAAAAGACCTGTGAAGACTAGGTTGCTGCCCTGAAGATCTGGTGGGTGGGAGTATTAGCAAAGCTGCTTAAGAGGTATACAGGGCTTTAGTAGAATGCACTAATACCCTTAGGCACGGGAACTTGTTTGATCTCATAGTCCTTAGTGATAGCAGAGACTATCCATCTGTAAATTGTTCTGAAGCTTTCTCCCTTCTACAATAACCTCATGGAATAATAAATAATATCTGTGATTTCCTCCAAGACTGGGTTATGCTGAGATAAACTGACAGGTACCAGGCCATATCCACATGATGCATCATCCTTTATTCCTCCAAAACAGTAGACAGGAAATACACTGGGAGAATAAACTTGTGATTCAGGTGAAATGTAGACACTAGTTTAGACCTGAACTCATGCACGGTCCATAAAGCAACTCTGTTTTGATGGATTGAAATATATTCTTTTTTTAAGGGCAGAGCGCCCAGTTCTGATACCAGCAGTCTGGAACTTAAAGAACCAGAACCACTGTCTTTAAAGTCAGTAAAGTAATGTGTATTCTTCCAGATGCTCAAATGGAGGAGACTGCATGTCCCAAATGGGAGATAGGGATTTAATATGAGGCCAAATCTGCATGACTTCCTTCAAAAATCTTGCAACATCATAGTCACATGCCCATTTGAACCCAAAGAGGGCAGAGAGAGCTGATTGCACTTTAAGTATATTTAGTATCAATATGTGTAAAAGTATGGTACACAGTGACATAGATAAATATAAAATAAATACTAAAGCTTCAATCCATGAGGAGCTTTTGATGTAGATTAATTTAGAAATAAACAAAAGTGTTTAAATGTCTATCTGTTCCTGTCCAAATTTGACATGATTAAATTGCGTATACGCAGAAGTAATTCAGACTGACACACGGAGTTCAGGTTAAAATAACTTCGAGGAAATGTATTAACATCTGAGGAAAAAGAGGGCTTGCAGGCCCTTATAAAGGGGATTTTGCATCATCATTGATTATCAAGATATCAGTAAATGAACATCATTAATTGGATTAATTGTTAAGTGTCTGTGTCAATGTCCACCCATCAATATGATTAATTGGCTCAAAAACTAAGTGGTTAGCTAGGTGTCCTCCCACCGAGAGGTGGTATTGTTCTGGACACGGGTGTGGACGGATGGCTCAAGTGCCATCTTTCCCAGCATGAGGTTTACTCGGTGGAAAGGGGGGCTTGGGCGTCATTTTACGTAGTTAGTGATGTCAGTCTCGTGATCAGGTGCAAGGTTCTTTTATGAATAGAACATTTCATTAGTACAGTGTTCTCATGGCCTTCAGATTATACTATGTTGCAAATTACAGGAGATTCAGCAATTCCGGGGTTTGTCATGTCTTTGCAGAAAATACAGTCTCTATTCATTACACTAAATGTTGCTGGGAAATTCTGTCATGTAATGTAGTCTAAAATGGAGGATCTGTCAGGTAATGTGAGTTAAAATGGAGTTAGTGCAAATATTCAACACAGGTTCAATACAGGTTTTTAATAATTCTACATCAGTCCCCCCTATGAAATGTTAGATTCTAAAAAATAAACTTTATTTGTTAATACCAGAAGACGTGTTAGCCCAAAGGCACAGAAACCCCGTGGCCGCTAGCTAGGTGTTAATGCAAAGTGCAACTCTGTCCCTTAATCTGACCCTAGTAGGCTAACTCACCCGTCAGTATGGCTCTCGAACACTTCACTCCCATGGGTGGCCCATGGTGGCTTGTCCACCACTTCTCCACACGGAGACTTTACCCATTTACTGACAGATGCTGTCCCTAAGCTGGTCCCTTCCTAGAACTCTTGCACTTTATCAACAAAAGGGATAGTTTGCAGCGGTATACAGGGTGAGTTGAGATCTTGAAAATCTTGGTCATCAACTGCCAGATGTGCAAAAGTTGGTGTTGCTTGGTCTACAGTCTTCTGTAGGAATTTTCTCAGACAAGGGAGGACACAACAAACGAGAAGAGCAAAGATAAAAAGAGAAATTAGTATTGCTATACCAATATGCATTAAAGCTTTTTGCCATCCTGTCATCCAACCAAACCATCTTTCCCAGGGATCTTTTATCCCAGAATTTCTTTTTAACTCTTCAGAGAGCTCATTTAATTTTTCTATGGCTAAGGTGACTTTACCATTAGGGCCTGTGTTTTCTGGGATGTAAGTACAACATGTCATGGTGTCGGGCAAAATTTTACATACACCCCCTTTTTCGGCTAGAATCATATCTAAGGCCATTCTATTCTGGAAGGACATTTGGGATGTTGCCTGCAGCTGTTCGGCTAATCCCTGGAGGGCATCCCTGGTGTAATTAACAAAGCGCTGTTGATTGTAATAGATGTAATTTATCCAATTCAAATTCTTGTTTGCAGTAACTATGGTAAAAAGTGATTCAAATCCTGCAGCAACTTCATCTCTTGCTTTAAATTCATTGGGCACCCCCCTAGGCACCCCAATGGCATCAATATAAATGTGAGGGTCGAAACTGCCTTTTACTGGGGCTTCGCGCTTAACCTTGGCTGGTGTGTGTTTGGACTCATGTGTGTCGGGGTGTGTGTCAGAGATAATATGTATAGGCATAATGGCTTTAGCCAAAGTACACTCCCCCCACCATTCCTTGTCCATCCTGGATCTTAGCTGTAAATCCCCACACAACCAGTAAATATCCCCCAATGACCTAGTATGGAACTGCAACAAGTTCATGGAGACATTTCTGTAGGTGGCACAATACCCTTTAGAGAAGTTACCCAAGAATTTACCAATTCCATCATAATTAGCATAACAAGTGTAGTTACCTTTATATACTGTAACACCATCTGGGGGTTTGACATCCTTGATTAAAAGAGGATATTCCACTGTCCATGCTTTGCAGAGGGACCTATTGAAATTGTAGTGGTAGGCAAAAAGACTCAAAACACATTCTTCTATATCTACCGGCAAGGTTAAAGGTACGGTGCCCAGGTGAGGCCGGGCACCGCCACACACATAGCATGCGGTTCTGTTATGCTTGTTGGCATTATATTTCATCCATTCTAACCATAGATTAACATCATTAAAACCTGTTTCAGCGGCCATGGTATCTTCAAAGGTGGGGTTAGCAATGGCCATCATGTCCTTAAAGGACTGGATGTGTGGTTTTAATGGATTTGAGACCATATGGGTGGCCCCTTGCCACTCGGAAGAGTTACACATATCTTTAAGGTAGAAATGCCCTAACTTGTTATAGGAACCTTTTTTCCAATACATTCCCATTACATACTGGTCTGCATCTGTTGGACTTGGATGCTCAATATTTAGGATTAATTTCATTGGTATACCTCCTCCAGGCTTTCTCAGAGTCATTCTTTGGAGAAGGGATCTACCATGATCATCTACTTTAGATAAGGCACTTTTTGGTTTGTAACCCCAGGCAGGCCCGGCATTCCATCCCGCCGGCCCCCAATGGTTACAATTGTGCCCCCATTGTTTGTCAACTACACAAACATAGGGGTCCTTTGAATGAGGGATATCTCTATAGATATTCTGAATCTGTGATGTAGGGAATGGGCATTCTACGATATCACAGTAATCAAAAGTATAAGTAGCCACACGGGTACATGATGAATTGTACCAGAAGGTATACCCACTGGCATCTTTGGTGATGGCTACTTGCTGGGCCTTAATTAAGCTAATTAAGGAGATAATGTACCAGAGGTACATGGTTGTGCGGTATCTGCTTCCTCTGGGGCAGGAGTCTTCTTGCAGTGGGAAGCGTGAATCCAGTGTGGCCTGCCGGCCAATTTGACGGAGGTTGCGGTGATCAGGAGAACTTGGAACGGTCCGTCAAATCTTGGTTCCAGGGTATGTTTCCGCACAAATTTCTTGACCAAAACCCAATCTCCGGGAAGCAGGTTGTGGGTACCTGTATCCAAATCGGGATCTGGAATTGAAGAGAAAACTTGGGCATGTATTTTGTTCAAGGCACTTGCAAGTTCAGTTACATAGTCTACTAAAACATCAGATTGAAGCTGCAACTGTTGCGGATAATAACAACCTAGTCTGGGTGCGGTCCCAAATAGAATCTCATATGGGGATAGTGAGTGCTTCCCTCTAGGTGTGTGCCTAACGCTGAATAAAGCTATTGCCAGGCTTTCTGGCCAGGGCATCTTTGTTTCTTGTGACATTTTTAACATTCTGGCTTTTAGAGTGCCGTTCATGCGTTCCACTTTGCCACTACTTTGTGGGTGGTAAGGGGTGTGAAAGGCTAGAGTCACCCCTAGAGCAGCCCAAATTTCTTTAGTCACAGTTGCTGTAAAGACTGGGCCCTGGTCGCTTTCAATGACTTCTGGAAGTCCAAATCTACATACAATATCTGTAAGTAGGCGTCTTGCAGTTGTTTTTGCAGTGAAATTGGCCACTGGGTAGGCTTCTGGCCAACCTGAGAACATGTCCACTATTACTAGTGCATATTCATGAGGCCCACTCTTGGGCATTTGTATGTGGTCAATCTGAATTCTCTGGAATGGGTACATGGGTTTAGCCAGGTGTTTCAAAGGCACCTTGGTTGGCTTTCCTGGGTTGCATTTTGCACAAATGACACAGGCCCTACAGAAGCTGTTGATCAATGTTGTGATTCCAGGTGCTTCATAATACTTTTGTATGAGGGCGGCCATTAAGTCTTTTGACAGATGTGCAGGTCCATGTGCCCATTGGACAACTGCTGGATATAAATTTCTAGGAAGGCAGAATTTAAAGTTGTTGTAGTATATTCCGTCCTTTAGGACAGCTCCTTTCTTCTTCCATTTCTGGATTTCTTCGGGGGTAATTGCAGCTTGCTGTTCCCGCAAAATTCTTAGGTCAGTAGGAAGGGTCTGTAAGGTAAAAATAGGAACTTCTTCTTGTCCGGACACTTCTTCATCCACTTCCTGCAAATTTCTTGCTGCTTGCTTAGCAGCCTGATCAGCCAAATGGTTGCCCTTTGCTTCATCTGTATCCAACTTCCCATGTGCCTTGACTTTCAAGACGGCCACTTCTTCAGGGAGTAGGAGGGCATCCATTAGTTCCTTGATTGCAGAGCTGTGTTTGACTGGTGTACCGGCAGTGGTAAGAAATTCTCTTGTCTTCCAAATGAGGCCGAAGTCATGTGCCACACCCAGAGCGTATCTTGAATCCGTGTAGATGTTGGCACGTTTTCCTTCGGAAATTTTGCATGCTGAAGTCAGGGCTTGTAATTCAGCTTCTTGTGCAGACATTGCTGGTGGTAAAGATGATGATTTGATAACTTCATCTGTTGTGGTTACGGCATATCCTGTGTGGTATTTTCCTTCATCATCAGCATACCTTGAACCGTCCACAAACAGGGTGAAATCAGGATTTGGTAATGGATTCTCATGCACAGTTGGTAGGTGTATTGTTTCCATTTTCATCTGTTCAAAACAGTCATGAGGTGTCTCTAGGTCATAATTATTCACTATGACCAGATCTTGGAATTCATTTTCCAGGAAGTGGCGTGGCCATGCTTCAAGAAGATCAGTTGTTGGGTATTTGGCGATGCCATTTTCCTGTAGCTGTGATTCATCCATGGTGGCCCATAATTTTGCCATGGGCCCAAGATCATTCCATGATTTTGTTTTCAACTTGGTAACAGGGACATGTGGAATAGCAGTATCCCAATGACGGTACAGGTAATTGAGTTCTGGAGGTAGTTGGATCAGGACCATGCCATTGCCTTCAGAATCACAGTAGAAATCTTGAGCAGTGAGCTTCACCCCCACCCAGTGATAAAGCTCATCTTCATAGCAAGGTTCAGGAGTGATGTTTGGCTTGTACCACGTGGTACAGAAGGCATAATCAGGGCCTTCACAGAGAGGTGTCTGTTCTTCATAAAATGTTAAATCTGGATGCATTCTCTTGATGCATCCAGCGAGAAGGTAGATGTAGGTTTCATCCATGATAAACCCATAGTAAATACCCCCCTCAGGGAGTGGAAGAAGAGTGGATGGATTAAGAACTTGACATCTTTGTATGGTAATGTTGTCAGGTAGTAGAAGGTGACACTGTAGACGCAGGTGTCTGGCAGGAGACACATGCTTGAGCTGGACTTGGTTGATGATGGCAGAAATGTCATGAGGGGCCAAGACAACCAGAGGGTGGCCGAGGACCAGGTCTGCAGTTCTTTCAATAAGTTCTCTTGCAGCAAAAACAGCCCTAAGGCAGGAAGGGGTCCCTCTGGCCATGATATCCAGCTGGCAGGAGAAATATCCAATAGGCCTCTGGCGGCCTCTTAAGTCATTTGTTTGGGTAAGGACTCCTGTAGCATGGCCTTGTCTTTCAGAGGCAAATAATTTGAAGGGTTTGGTATAGTCTGGCAGGCCCAAAGCAGGAGCAGATGCAATGGCACGTTTTAGAGTGTGGAAATTGTCCAGTGCTTCATTGGTCAGGCAGAATGGGTCTGACTTGAGTGCATCATAGAGAGGTTGCATGAGCAGAGAGGCTTCTGGGATCCATGCTCGGCAGTAGGAAATGAGGCCTAAGAAGGCATGTAGAGATTTTGAAGTCCTTGGAGGTGGAATATCCAGTACTGCTCTAACTCGGTCCCGAGTGAGATGTCTGGTGCCTTGGGATAGGCAATGTCCAAGGAAGATTACTGAAGGTTGACAGAATTGCAGCTTGAGAAGTGATGCTTTGCATCCTTGTTCTGCCAAATAGCAAAGGAGACTAATTGAACATTCTTCAGTTGTTGGTATGTCATCTCCACAGAGCAATAAATCATCCACATACTGGAGCAGGACAACTTCTGGGTGGTCTGCTTGCCATGGATCAAGGATAGAGCACATGGCCTTTGCAAACTGACTTGGAGAGTTTTGTGCCCCTTGGGGCATGACAGTCCATGTGTACTGTTGCATTTCATGTGTGAAAGCAAACAGGTATTGGCAAATTGGATCCAGTGGTACACTGAAGAAGGCATTGGCCAAATCAATGACTGTGAAGTATTTTGCTGAAGGTGGGACCCCAGAGAGCAGAGTGTGTGGGTTAGGCACAATAGGGGTGTCCAGGACTGTTGCTTCATTAACTGCACGGAGATCCTGAACCATTCTATACTTCTCTGGTTCACCTTTTGGGGTTTTCTTCTTCACAGGAAATAATGGGGTGTTGCATTTTGATTCACATTTTACAAGAGCACCCTTCTCCAAGAGTGCTTTGATTTGAATTGAAATAGCTGCAGCTTGAGCTGGTTTTAAGGGATATTGTGGTTTTCTTGGTGACTTTGCTCCTGGAATGAGCTTTACCACCACAGGTGGAACCTTTAGGTGACCTATGTCCTCTGGGCCTGAGGACCATAATTTTGCAGGTACCTTTGTTTTTAATTCATCTGGAAAATTGGACCTCTGTTCTTTTGCTTCCCCACGGGGTTCTTCTAAGTGCAGCATCAGAGGCAGGGAGCACAAGGCTGAAGTATCTGATTCAGATAGAGGAGTGGACAGTTCTACCTGTCCATCTGGAGTGAAGGTGATAGATGCCTGCAGGCGTGAGAGGACATCAGCGCCTAACAGGTTAATTGGGCATGTGGAGGATACCACAAACCGAGCAAGCAAGCTGGGGTAGTTGCCAACTCGCAATGGGGTAGTTAAAGGACTGTGTCTTGGTTGGCCATCCACTCCAACACAAGAGACATCAATATATGACAGAAAAGATGGGTCTGGCAGGTCTTGTTCTCGTAGAACACTTCGGGCTGCACCTGTGTCAACAAGAAATGTGGTAGGTTGTCCTTCAATGGGTAGAGTCACAGTGGCAAGTGGCCCCCCCTTATCCCCTGAAGACACTGCCATGACAGGGGTTAATGACACAGGCTTGCCAACTTCCTAATCATCTGGTTCCTCAATAATTGGAACTGTTTTCGGGGCTTTGGGGACAGGTGCAGCCTTTGCCACTTTCTTGGTCTCTCTCTTGGGCTCTGGGCATTCACCTCTGAAATGTCCCTAAGCACCACAATTAAAGCAATGTCCATCCTCGGGCTTGGTGCCTTTTGGGACAGGTCCGGTGCGGGACACCATGAGGGGAGCTGAACTGGGCCTTCTAGGAGTCTGGGCAGATTCCAGTCCCCTAGCAACTAAGAGTAAGGTATCCAGGGGAACCACCTTATATTCAGGGCGTGCAGCAATGATTCCCTTGCGTATGGAGTCTTTAACACCTTGGACAAACGCACCAGACAGCATTTGAGAATGGATCTTGTCAGTAAGATCAACCCCCAAATCTGTAAACATTTGAAACAGTCTTGCATGAAACCTTTCCACTGATTCTCCTTTGTCTTGTACAATATCAGTAAGGCCAGCAGCCTGATCTGCAAGTTTGTCTTTAGCCCATTCCTTTAGCTGGTTGCAAAAAGTTACTCCGGAGGGGTAATCAATATCACTTACAAGCAGATCTGTACTGAGGTGGCGGGCCATGCTGGGCCAATATGCATCCCCGGCTTTAATAGCACAAATGCTCAGTAAATCACGCCATGCTGCGGAATAAGTCTTTTGGATCTGAACTATCCCTCGGTAAAAAGGCATAGGCTGTTTTTCTGGGTCAGGGAGTGATTTCATTAGAGCACTAGCTTGAGTAGGATTAAAAGCAACATATTTAGGAGGGGCCTGATCCCCCTGACCTGTATGTCCAAAAGGATCATCGATGGAACGGTGGGGTAGGGGCCCCGCAGCCTCCAATGAATCCTGGGATACCTCTTCATCCTCATCCTCATCCTCATCTGTGGTCTGGGCCCTTCTGCGTAATGGGACCACCTGAGGTGTCAGAACCGGAGGAAATGAGGGATTCCCAGATGCTGGAGTGGCTAGTGAGTTATAAGCTTGGGGTGAATAGTCATCGGGAAGTACCGGCATCAGGGGTGCTAGATGACTGGGGGCCGCCATATTGGAGGCGTGAAAGGAAACTGCATTAGGGTTAAGGGAAGAAGTGGCGGCCATGTTGGATGTGGGCACATCCGGGGCAGACTGTGCCGGACTGGGCATGACCGGGGTTTGGGGAGTGGCTTGGGGAAGGAAGTAGGCTTGGTTTGGATGGGGCAGGGTCAAGGGGTAAGGGAAGGGGTAGGGCCAAGACAACTGGGCAGGGTTTTGGGCGGAACCTGGGGAGGGTGGGTTAGTTGGGCAGGG
Source organism: Pelobates fuscus (assembly GCF_036172605.1). Classification (NCBI taxonomy): domain Eukaryota; kingdom Metazoa; phylum Chordata; class Amphibia; order Anura; family Pelobatidae; genus Pelobates; species Pelobates fuscus. Next base: position 156,758,735 of record NC_086318.1, read on the forward strand.
ATTAGGGGAGGAGGTGGGACATCCGAGATACGGATATGAAACTGAAGGGGTGGGAACCTGGGCTGTGGGAGGAGTGGGAAAGGGAGAGAGCGGAGAGGGATTAGCAGAGGCAGGTGTAATAGGAGGAGCCGGAGCGGGTGTAGTAGGATTGACGGTAGCAAGAGAGGAGGGGTTAGTGAAGTGGGTTGCAGACGGGAGGGTAGGGTTACTGACAGAGAGAGAATGTAGAGAAGGAATGGCAGATGAAACACTTGGATTAGGCAGAGAAGGTAGTGCAGGGATGGATGAGGATGATGGGAATGTTAGGGATGATGATGGGGAGAATAATGATCCATCAGAATTCAGGACCGGACAAACAGGGGAAATGACGGGGTGGGAGATGGGAGAATTGGGAGAGGGGAACATGGTCAGCTGACTGTCACTTGTTGCTGACTGAACCTTGGGGATAGACATCCCCTGGGCGCCATTTTGGGGCGCTGGCTGAGGGAATACCCCAGCAACACAATTATTATGATACACAAACAATTTCACACCTTTGTGATTTATTTCTTCCTCAACCCAACCTTCCTGCTGAATAGCCTTCGCTACTCTGTACCATGCTTCAGCAGTGCGCAATAGATCATTATCTGTAAGCTTGCCTTTCTTCTCTGTCAGTAATCTACGCCAGCTTTCTGGCTGTAATCTACCACATGAAGGCACAGCAATTTTACACACTTTAGCAATCCTTTCAACACCTTTAACCATCTCCCCACCCTCTTTGTCTTCAACTAAATCACATGCGAGCCAGCCCCTACCGGGCTTACTCAATTCCTGTCCCATATCCCCCCCTATACAGGCATCCCAGATATAGGGAAAGAAAAATGAAACAGAACGTCTACAATGCTCGACTGCCACTCAAGAAGGGTGGATCCCCCTCAAGTGCGTCTTCCCAAAACGTAGACCAGTCACTAAATCCGCCTACCCGAGGTGGTAGTCACGGATTGGAGCGGGGTGAGAAGTGTGTGACCAATCACTTCTCTCACAAGAGAAATAGGAGTGGATAGAGTAAATAATACAGGAAGTATAGGAAAAGTAAAAAAAGTAAGGTGAAATTTAGAGACAGACACAGGAGTTTGAATGACTCCCAATTAAACAAAAACAACAATACAATTGAAATACAGTGCATGCATCACAGTTCAAATAAAATCAACAGTAATCCCTTTCCTTTACTCGTGTGACCAAAGTCACCTCCCTCAACCTCGTAGTGTCCCCGCTCGGAGAATGACTTCCTCAAGTCTCACTACCAGCGGCCACAGGAAACAGCAACCATCTCCGACCCGAATCCTGTATAGCCTCCCTCGTTACAGCAGTCCACTAAGTGTGGCCACCTCTATCCTCACTCCCGTAGCGCACCTACGGACCCACCCGTAAGTCTCACTACCACGTGGTGCTGGAGACAAGCAATACCTGCTTGAATCCGCCCGCCACAAATAAAAATTGGAATTCCACCAGCCTCAGCGCTCGAAGCTGGAGGTTACCACCTCTCTGCAAGCAGAGTTATGTGCACAATGAGGCTAGCTAGGCTATCAAAGTGACACCAGAAGGACCCCCAGGAAACTATGAGTCTACACAATCTCCACAGATCCAACACCCTCTTTTTCCTTACAGCCACAGCCACGAGGCTCCTAAAAGAGGTAAACAGGCAAAGAAGACCCCCAGGAAAACTTCCACAGGTCCACCCCCCTTTTTCCTTACAACCACAGCCACGTGGTTCCTAAAAGGAGTAAACAGGCAAACAAAGGACCCCAGGCAAACACCCCCAGGTCCACCCCCCTTTATCCCAAAAGGGGTAAACAGACAAACATAGGACCCCCAGGCAAACTACCACAGGTCCACCCCCCTTTATCCCAAAAGGGGTACACAGATAAACACTCTACCCGGGCACTTAAACTAAAACAGGCCAATACAAACACACCCAGGCAACAGATAGACTAAATGCAGGTAAACAAGTGAGTAACAAGACACCGGGCAAGATATTACCTGTCTTTGATGTCCTCCCGGGAAGCAGTCACAGACACGTGGACGGGTCAATCAAAGGGGCCGGAACATACCGGTGGCTCTGCAGAAGTCTCTACCGTGTAATCGGAGGTGATCAGTCTCCCTTTCCTTCCCCCCGGATTCCTCCGTCCAGAGGCCATAGCCCGGTGCCCCACGTTCTGGACGCCAAATTGATGTAGATTCATTTAGAAATAAACAAAAGTGTTTAAATGTCTATCTGTTCCTGTCCAAATTTGACATGATTAAATTGCGTATACGCAGAAGTAATTCAGACTGACAAACGGAGTTCAGGTTAAAATAACTCAGTTTAAATTGTGTGGATAATGTGCCACTCTCACAGACCGGGCTCCTTAGAGTTCAAACTCCTAGTGAGCGGTGGATCCCAATGTAAAACTGTCAGTCCGAAAAGACACCAGCTACATGTGCAGGACACTATCTATAAGGCTTTATTTCTCCATACTAAATCAGTAAAGCAAGACTCATGACAGAAGTAGAAAGTTTAAATGATTATAAAAACATCCTTCAAGTTCTGTCCAATCAATAAATAAAACTTTCCTCAAAGTACCTTCTGTCTCCTTCATTCCCGGGGTATGCTCATGAAAAGACTAGTTTTATTCTGCCCTCTGAGCATTCTCAATTGCCATGTGAGCTGATCTGGATGCCAGCAAGTTATTGATATTGAGATGAGTATATTTAGGATCAAGTCTTTCCTCAATCCAAGAAAATGTAGTAGTTCCACAGAACTTCCCTTCTTGGCTGCCCAACCTGTGAGTTTGCAGCAGAAGTATTATTTTTCCTTGCTTTTAGCAGGGTACATTATGAGAATCATTTTTCTCTTAGCTGCCTCTTTTCAATCTCCAAGCATCAACCAGATCTCGTTTGCGGTGCTGGATGCAACAGGGGCCCTGTAACCCGAACAAGGGGCTCACCTGGAGAGGCTCAATAATAAGGAAAACCAAGGACTTCACATGCAATATGCTATCACTGCCAAAACCGCCACATGCTCTTTCTGAATCTTACCTTGGAGATTTGATATGAGCGGGCCAATGGGCTGAATCTGCCCAATAAAAGGCCATTACTACTCTGTGAATGAAAGAGACAAAAGGCAGACTAGAGGCACACTTTCCGTTAACAGACAATGTGTATGATATGGCATACTCCACATGAGCTCTAGTTAAGAAAAGTAGTGTGGAGATTGTGCTGAGAAAGAACTGTAGGTTTCAGGCAAATACTGTCCAAACAGATCAGGTAGGCAGATATGTGCTGGTGTCACATGCCATTGACTCTACAGTCTATCATTCATGTCTATGCTCCAAACTCCCTTGAAACTGCGTTTTGGGCGGACCTACGCAACCTTATAGTTGCATTACCGAGGGGCCTGTTGGTGTTTCAATGTGGCACCATGTCCGGCACTCGACCATAGTAGAGATCTCAAGGCAGGGGGCAGGTAGGATAAATTATTGAACAAATTATTCAGCGGTTGGATCTGATGGACTCCTGGAGGGCCCACAATCCCTGGATGCTGGATTATACCTGTTACTTCACCTCTCACTCCTCGTATTCCAAAATTGATTTGTTTTCCTTACTAACAGAATTGTATGCAATTTATAGAAGATTCTGAAATGCATCTGATAATGTGGTCGGAGCATGCAGATTTTTCCATTACCATGCGTGTGCCAGGCCAGCAACCCCCCTTTTCATGGAGACTGAATTTCTCCCTTCTCAGGGACCCTGCTATAATAGCACACATTAAGGATGAAATACAAGATTACTTTTTACATAATGAAACATCAGACATTTCCCCTCTACTGGACTTGATATGGTGGGAAGTAAACAAATGAACCACTTCTCCAGTCCTATCTTTGGATGCAGAGAAGGTGATTGACAGGGTCCAATCGCTATTGTTCCAGGTATTGGAGCACAGGGGATTCCCGGAGAAATTTGTAACGGCAATTAAGGCATTATATATAGCACCAAGAGCACCTGTGGCCAGGCAGGTTCTCTTCCGGCTGGATAATGTAACACACCAGGGATAGTGACAAACATAGTGATAGACTGCGCCCAAGATGGTGTTGATATCTACAGAACTTTAAACATTTTTTTATCTTAACATATATTTACATAGGTTTCTATTAGATCGATGTAGACTTGTGTAAGATGGCTTTAATAACTTTAAAAGGAAAACGAAATAGACAAAAAATAGTGCAATATGTTACGGTATTTAGAATATTTTGTGTAAGATGTATAGAGTGCTAACTCACACTTGATTGAGCTACTAAGAGCTCTGCTGTTATTCGCCTGGACGGTACAATCCCCGTCTACGGATATGTGTAGCTCAGTTATTCTTGCCGTCCAGCATATATGGAGAAAACAAAGCAGAGAGAGATCTTATGGTGTAGTATATTTGTATACAAAATAGGAGATAAATAAGTGGTATCCTACTTACAATATGCAGAGCAATTTTCTGCTCTGGTGTGGAGAGTGTTGGTGGTATTATCCCCACCTGGGATATGCAGGATACACCAAGGAGAGTGATGACAGGAATGTGATGATAAAAATGGATATAAACTCTTAAAACTAAAATACTACATACAAGCTATTCTTATTTGTATATATATATATATATATATATATATATATATATATATATATATATATATATACAAATAAGAATAGCTTGGCACTCTCCTTAATAATCTAATAGGATACCTGCCTGGGTGCAATCCACGTTGCGTTCCATATATACCAAAATAGAGAATGTAGGATGCACACTCAGGACTTTGTGAAAAAATCTGTAGTTTTATTTAATCCAGGTACAAACCAAAAAACGACGTTTCGACCTCTGCAGGTCTTTTTCAAGGTTTTCAACCTTGAAAAAGACCTGCAGAGGTCGAAACGTCGGTTTTTGGTTTGTACCTGGATTAAATAAAACTACAGATTTTTTCACAAAGTCCTGAGTGTGCATCCTACATTCTCTATTTTGGTATATATATATATATATATATATATATATATATATATATATATATATATATATATGCGCAAATAGGAATAAATTCATCCAGTACCAACACTTAACGCTTTTCACCCAGCTTGGCTTTCTCAGAAGTGTGGGTAATCCTGTCATGTCCTGGTATATATATGCTGTATATCCATACTTCATGCAATCAGGTGTGTAAGGTTAATTTCCTGGTTGCGTATTTTGCCCAGAAGTAACGTATCGCTTCCAATTCTTAGCTAGGATTCATGGGAGATACAGTGCATCTAGTAGTGTTTTGGTTCCATGCGTCACCCGGAAGTGACGAGTCTTGATAATTTCCTCTTGTGGATTCATGGGAGATGTAGTTTCTTTACACAGTTCCGCCCTTTGTGTTTCCTAGGTAGTGATAATAAATAGTCGGAAGTTCGTACTTTTTTGTATTAAACAGTCCCATTATCTCCATAAATCGTGTAAAAAAAAGGGGGGAAAAGTGTGGGAAACAAACAAAGTATTGAAATCAATGGGTTTTAGTAATAAATTACACAACAATAATACAGTACACAGCAATGTCAGTATATTTATATCGGCAGACATTTTGTGAAATTAAAAGTGTATAATGCCAGTCACACTCAGAACATAGGTGACTCCATATTGGAATTTCCAGGCTAAGAAAGACACAAAATTTCTCTCTGTAACTCTATTCATTCAAGTTTGAGCTAATGAATGCGTTATGTAAACAAGATAAGGCATGGTGTCTCACAAGGATGGGGTAAGGAATACTAACCCAGAGACAAGTAAATACATACATATACACTATACACATATTTACTATTATATTAATCACATATAATCAGATTTATGTTAATAATATAAACTATTCATGGATAAATATTCATGAAGAAATATCATATTATTACTAATATTAGTGGAATATAAATAATCTTACACACAGCTTCACAGAAGAACACCAGAAAGCCAGACACCAATGACAGATAACACTTAGTAATTAATTTTACTTTCTAAATCTTACAAAGTCCCATTGTAAGAAAAAAGGTGAAATTAATGTTAGGAGGTGTCAATTCTAAATTACGATTTAAATTGCCGCCATGAAGACTGGGATAAAGCCTTTGAAATTGGCAGGAAATTTGCATAATGGCAAATTGCCCCTACGACAAGAAATTTTGGTGATGTAATTGCGCCATCTACTGACCAAAAACTAGATGATAGTCTGTAGGGTAGACACACCTACAGTTCCCTATTGGTTATATCAATTAGAGAGTTTGGCCCTTTAAAAAGTAAGCAAAGGGAAAGAGAGGACATTCAAACACTCAGACAATCAAAAATTCAGATTCAAACATTCAACTCTTTGGGACACTCATACTCTTTGAACCACACCCAATCTCTTTGAAACACTTGGAGTATACTTAAGAAACTATCAACTCTCTCTTAACCCCTTTAGGATGGAGGACGGTTCAGGACCGTCATCGGCATTTTTCCATTGCCGACCGCTGACGGTCCTGAACCGTCCTAACTTTAAGATTTACTTACCCGATTGCCGTCGTTCCCCCGGCGGCAATCGGCGGTGCTCCCATTGTGGGGAGACTGCCTGCAGCCCAGACAGTCTCCCCATGGCAGATTAGGACCCCTGGGGCCATGTGATCGCTCAACAGGGCGACCACATGGTCACAATAGGTGTCCATGTGTCTGCCTGCAGGGGGACTGTCTGTGCTGACAGGCAGTCTCCCTGCTGCTGTAAAATCAAAGAAAAAATAAAGTTAAAGTTAATAAAAAAAATAATAATTATATATGTGTATATATATAAATGATATATAGACATATATTATACCTATATAATATATGTCTATATATCATATATATATAATGTCATACTAAGTGTATTTTTATATTAATATGTACATATATTAATATAAAAATACACTTATAATTAAATTACACACGTATATATATTATTATAAAATACAAATAATAAGTAATTTAAATTAAATTAAACATGTAAAAATAATAATAAAAATAAAAAAAAATTATATATCTATACGAAATTTTATTCTAACTGTATTTTGATATTAATATATATATATTTATATCAAAATACACTTAGAATGAAATTGTATATATCTATGTATATATAAATAAATAAAAATAATACGAACTATTCATATGTCCATATACAAAATTACATAAATAATTATATAAATATACACGTAGACTTCAAATATATAAATATGCATATATATTTAAATTCTACATGCGTATTTATGTAATATTTTTACATAATTAAGTTATTTTATTGATTGCAATTTAAGGCACCTGCCTGCCAACCCAGGCCGAAAGTCCAGAGAATTTAATTTGCTATCACTGTATTTTACCCTGTAACGTTCTACGACACCCTAAAACCTGTACATGACGGGAGACTTCGCTGAACACAAATATTAGTGATTCAAAACAGTAAAACATATCACAGCGATGATATTGTCAGTGAAAGTGACTTTTTTGCATTTTTCACACACAAACAGCACTTTTACTGATGATATAATTGTTGTGATACATTTTCCAGTTTTGAAACACTGATATTTGTGTTCAGCAATGTCTCCTGAGTATAACAGTACCCCCCATGTACAGGTTTTATAGCGTTTTTGAAAGTTACAGGGTCAAATATATGGGTCAAATATTTTTACATTGAAAATGGCCAGGTTGGTTATGTTGCCTTTGAGAGCGTATGGTAGCCCAGGAATGAGAATTACCCCCATGATGGCATGCCATTTGCAAAAGAAGACAACCCAAGGTATTGCAAATGGGGTATGTCCAGTCTTTTTTAGCAACCACTTAGTCACAAACACTGGCCAAAATTAGCGTTCAATTTAGTTTTTTACTTTTTTCACACACAAACAAATATGAACGCTAACTTTGGCCAGTGTTTGCGACTAAGTGGCTACTAAAAAAGTCTGGACATACCCCATATTGAATACCCTGGGTTGTCTACTTTAAAAAAATATGTACATGTGGGGTGTTATTCAGCGATTTATGACAGATAATAGTGTTACAATGTCACTATTGATACATTTTAAAAATGTATGTTTTGAAACCGCAATATCCTACTTGTACTTATAGCCCTATAACATGCAAAAAAATAGCAAAAAGCATGTAAACACTGGGTATTTTTAAACTTAGGACAACATTTTTAATCTATTTAGCAGTTTTTTTCATTCGCTTTTGTAGATGAGTAAAAGATTTTTCACATAAAAGTCAAAAAACATGTATTTTTTTCAATTTTTCATCATATTTTTCATTTTTTTTTAAATTAAATTACATGAGATTATATAAATAATGGTATGTAAAGAAAGCCCCTTTTGTCCTGAAAAAAACAATATATAATTTGTATGGGAACAGTAAATGAGAGAGTGGAAAATTACAGCTAAACACAAACACCACAAAAGTGTAAAAAGATGCCTGGTCGCAAATGTACAACATCGCAAAAACAGTCCGGTCCTTAAGGGGTTAAACACACCTAATTATTAATAATTTCTATTGCATACAATCACAATCATACTTGCATACAAATTCCTGGGACCTACCTACACATCTGATAATAATATCTACACATCTGATAAGGAGACCTACAACATAATTGGTAATTATGCTGGTTTTATTTAATTAAATTAATTACATTTGCTAATTTCAGATATATATACATATATCTGGATAAATCTTGGTCAGATTTCAATCATTAGAAATCTTAGTTAGCTAAGAATATATGGTTATAAAAATTCCATTCCTGCAGGTGGAATAAAGATACCAATATATTAACCCCTTCACGACGGGTGACGGACGAGGTCCGTCATCCTGGGGATGCCCTTAACGACGGGTGACGGACCTCGTCCGTCACGCGGTAAAATTAACCCCAGATCGCCGCAATCGCGGCGATCGTGGGGTTAATGGTGCTCCGGTCTGCCTCTGCATTAGAGGCAGACCGGGAGCACCGGATCGGGCTGTCAGAGTACATGTGCCCGCTCTGACAGCATGCCAGAGCGGGCACATGTGCTCTCTATACTCACCTCCGCCTCCCTGCACTTCCGGGTTCAGTGTGAAGTGCAGGGAGACGGATCTTCAGTGATCCTGCCCCCTGCTGTTAAAAAAAAAAGTTAAATTAAAATCCCACCCCCCCTTTACCCATATTAATAAAAAATTAACCCCTTCCCTGCCAATTGATCACTGACTACAGTGATCAATTGGCAGGGATTACATTTTAATATGATCTGATTTTTTTTTTAACCCCTGAGGGTTAATTCTTTTTTTTTTTAACCCTCAGGGGTTAAATTTATTTTATTAATTAATTTAAATATTTTAAAATTATAAATTTAGCTAGCTGGGGAGGGTGGAAGTTAGTGGGGAATTGGGGGATTTAGTGTTAGGCTAACTAGGGGTTAACGTTAAAAAAAGTTTTAAAATAAGCTTTAAAAAGTTAAAAAATTAAGTAAAAAAAAAGTTTTAATAACGTTTAAGTAAAAAAAAAAAAAAAAATAAACCCTTTACCCAGTCCAAATACAAATTAACCCCTTGCCTGCCAGTCTATCACTGCCTACAGTGATCAAAATACAGATCACAGTATTATACTGTGATCTAATTTTTTTTTAACCCCTGACGATTAACTTTTATTTATTTTTTAACCCTCAGGGGGTAAATTAATTTAATTAACTAATTTAAATATTGTATAATTCAATATTTTGCTAGCTGGGGTGGGTGGGAGTTATGGGAAAATGGGGAATTTACTGTTAGTGCTGCTTACTGCTAGTTAGGGGTTAACGGTAAAAGAAAAAGCTTAGAAAAATGTTAAATCTGTAAAAAAAAGTTTTACGAAAGTTTAGGAAACTTTAAAAAAATGAATAAGCAAAACAAAAGTTTAAAAAATAGTTTTAAAAAGTAAAAAAAGTTTTAAAAAGTAAAAAAATACATTTAATAACGCTCATTACCACTACACCTGGTACAAGCTAGCGGAAAAATGATCCCACGCTAAGGTTCAAAATATGCCTTTTGAAATACCCTGGGATGTCTTCTTTAAGAAATGGTATGGCTTTATGGGGTATTTGGATTATATAGCCTGGTAAAATACTCTAAAATGGGACATGGGCACAGCGTAAAAATTTAAAGTTTGAAAAAAATGGAATGGCTGTGTCCCAAATGTGCCCCTCCGATGTCCACATATACCTGGCAAAGGTACATACGGGGGTATTTTTGTACTCAGCCGACATAGCTGAGCAACATATAAAGTATTATAGAGTGGTGGTACACAAAATGTTTGCAAAATATACTGTGCAAACTCACTTTGTGTGTCAAAAAGGCAGAAAAAACGCTTATTACCACTACACCTGGTACAAGCTAGCGGAAAAATTATCCCACGCTAATTTTCAAAATATGCCTTTTGAAATACCCTGGGATGTCTTCTTTAAGAAATGGTATGGCTTTATGGAGTATTTGGATTATATAGCCTGGTAAAATACTCTAAAATGGGACATGGGCACAGCGTAAAAATGTAAAGTTTGAAAAAAAATGGAATGGCTGTGTCCCAAATGTGCCCCTCCGATGTCCACATATACCTGGCAAAGGTACATACGGGGGTATTTTTGAACTCAACCGACATAGCTGAGCAACATATAAAGTATTATAGAGTGGTGGTACACATAAGGTTTGCAAAATATACTGTGCAAACTCACTTTGTGTGTCAAAAAGGCAGAAAAAACGCTTATTACCACTACACCTGGTACAAGCTAGCGGAAAAATTATCCCACGCTAAGGTTCAAAATATGCCTTTTGAAATACCCTGGGGTGTCTACTTTAAGAAATGGTAGGCCTTTGTGGGGTAGTTTGAATTTAAAACTTACGAAGATGCTTGGAAATTGCACATAGGTCCAGCGTCAAAATTCAAAGTTCTGTAAAAACTGATATGGCTTGGTCTCCAATATGCCACTGTAGCTTCACAAAATAGTGCCAAAGACATTCATTGGGGATGTCTTTTTACTCAGAAGACTTAGCTGAGCATAATTTGAAGGTTTTGAACTTAGTGGCACATATGAAATATACAAAATGCCCAGCAAAAATGCAATCCGTATGTCAAAAAATGCACAAAATTATTTTTTACCACATACTTTGGCACATATTGGTGAATAAATGGGGGCATGCTAAGGCACAATATGCACCTTATGATATACCCTGGAGCAGGGGCGTACCTAGAGCATTTGGCACCCGGGGCGGACCCTGAGTGTGGCACCCCCCCCCCCCTCCCCATAATAAAAATGTAAGAAAACACCCACATTTTTTTCAATGTTTTCAATAATATTTATTGCACAAATTTGTAAACTGCTTGTAGCATTTGTAAAATGCGCCAGTTTTGTAGAAGGGGGAAGACCAGTGCTTTTGTAGAAAGGGGCTGGTGAGAACTGCCCTGCTCCTTTCTACAAAGCCCCTTGTCTCGCCCTTCATATAAAAACCCTGCACCCCGATCACATAAATTTCATACACTCCCTACACATAAAAACCCTGCACCCCGATCACATAAATTTCATTCACTCCCTACACATAAAAATCCTGCACACCCCTTAATAAAAAACCCTGCACACCCCCTTAATAAAAAACAAAAACGTGCACAACCCCTCTTAATAACAAAAAACCTGCACACCCCCCTTATAAAAACCCTGCACACCCCCTTAACAAAAAAACAAAAATCTGCAGTGCACATCCTCCCTTAATAAATAGAATACTGCAACCCCCTTAATAAAAAAAACCTGCACCCCCATTATTTAAACCTCCCCCTTTAATTCTTTAATCCACAGCCCCCTTTAATTAATCCACACCCCCCTTAATTAATACACCCCCCTTAATTAATCCACAACCCCCTTAATTAATACACCCCCATTAATTAATCCACAACCCCCTTAATTAATCCACAACCCCCATTAATTAATCCACACACCCCTTAATACACCCCCCTTAATTAATACACCCCCCTTAATAAATCCTCACTGCCCCTTAATTAATACACCCCCTTTAATTAATCCACACACCCCTTAATTAATACAGCCCCCTTAATTAATCCACACCCCCTTAAAACACCCCCTTAATTAATCCTCACTGCCTTAAATACACCCCCCTTAATTAATCCTCACTCCCCCTTAATTAATACAGCCCCCTTAATTAATCCACACACCCCTTAATTAATACACCCCCTTAATTAATCCTCACTCCCCCTTAATTAATACAGCCCCCTTAATTAATCCACACACCCCTTAATTAATACACCCCCTTAATTAATCCTCACTCCCCCCTTAATTAATACACCCTCCTTAATTAATCCACACCCCCCTTAATTAATACAACCCCCTTAATTAATCCACCACCCTTAAAACACCCCCTTAATTAATCTTCACCCCCTTAATTAATACACCCCCCATAATTAATCCTCACTCCCCCTTAATTAATACACCCCCTTAATTAATCCTCACTCCCCCCTTAATTAATACACCCCCCTTAATTAATCCACACCCCCCTTAATTAATACACCCCCCTTAATTAATCCTCACTCCCCCCTTAATTAATACAGCCCCCTTAATTAATCCACACCGCCCTTAATTAATCCACCCCCTTAATTAATCCTCACTCCCCCCTTAATTAATCCACACCCCCTTAAAACACCCCCTTAATTAATCCTCACTGCCTTAAATACACCCCCCTTAATTAATCCTCACTCCCCCTTAATTAATACAGCCCCCTTAATTAATCCACACACCCCTTAATTAATACACCCCCTTAATTAATCCTCACTCCCCCCTTAATTAATACACCCTCCTTAATTAATCCACACCCCCCTTAATTAATACAACCCCCTTAATTAATCCACCACCCTTAAAACACCCCCTTAATTAATCTTCACCCCTTAATTAATACACCCCCCATAATTAATCCTCACTCCCCCTTAATTAATACAGCCCCCTTAATTAATCCACACCCCCCTTAATTAATACACCCCCTTAATTAATCCTCACTCCCCCCTTAATTAATACACCCCCCTTAATTAATCCACACCCCCCTTAATTAATACACCCCCCTTAATTAATCCTCACTCCCCCCTTAATTAATACAGCCCCCTTAATTAATCCACACCGCCCTTAATTAATCCACCCCCTTAATTAATCCTCACTCCCCCCTTAATTAATACGCCCCCCTTAATTAATCCACACCCCCTTTAATTTATACACCCCCCCTTAATTAATACACCCCTTTAATTAATCCACACCCCCTTAATTAATACACCCCCTTAATTAATACACCCCCCTAAATTAATACAGCCCCCTTAATTAATCCTCACTCCCCCCTTAATTAATACACCCCCCTTAATTAATCCTCACTCCCCCCTTAATTAATACAGCCCCCTTAATTAACCCACACTCCCTTAATTAATACACCCCCTTAATTAATCCATACCCCTCATAATACCCCCTTAATTAATCCTCACTCCCCCTTAATTAATACAGCCCCCTTAATTAATTCACACCCCCCTTAATACACCCCCTTAATTAATCCTCACTCCTTTAATTAAACCTCCCTCCCCTTTAATTCTTTAATGGCCATTATCCACCCCCCCCCCCTTTAATTAATTTAGCCACATCACAAAAAATGACTACTTACATTTTGATGATGCCTTGACCGACTGGGTGCCTCACCGCCCGGATATTGGATCCTTCCGCTGGATAGTTCCGTGAAGGCGGGCTGACGGCGCTGCGCACGACGTCATCACGTTGCGCGACGCCGCGGCCCACAACACTCCTCCCCCTTCTCATCCTGGAAGTAAGTCCTGCCGGGCCGCAAAGGTGCTGCGGCTGTGCGCAGCCGCCGCAGCGTAATGATGGGGGGTGACACATGACACTGGGCGTCATGGCACCCCCCTAGTCAGTGGCACCCGGGGCGGGCCGCCCCCCCCGCCCCCCCCTTAGTACGCCACTGCCCTGGAGTGTCTACTTTTACAAATGGTAGGCCTTTGTGGTTTTTTTTTTGAACAGTCAAACTGTTATAATACCCCAAATGGAAGCATAGGCTCATTAAATCCGTCTCTCAAAATTCTACTGTGAATACTGAAAAGGACAGGTCTCCTGTATGGCACTGTAGCTTCACGAAATAGTGCCATAGACATACAATGGGGGTGTCCTTTTACTCAGAAGACTTAGCTGAGCATAATTTGGGGGGTTTGAACTTAGTGGCACATATGAAATATACAAAATGCCCAGCAAAAATGCAATCCGTATGTAAAAAATGCACACAATTATTTTTTACCACATACTTTGGCATGTAATGGTAAAAAAATGGGGGCATGTTAAGGCACAATATGCACCTTATGAGATACCCTGGAGTGTCTACTTTTACAAATGGTAGGCCTTTGTGGGGGTTTTTGAACAGTCAAACTGTTATAATACCCCAAATGGAAGCATAGGCTCATTAAATCCGTCTCTCAAAATTCTACTGTGAATACTGAAAAGGACAGGTCTCCTATATGGCACTGTAGCTTCACAAAATAGTGCCAAAGACATACAATGGGGGTACCGTTGTACTCAGCAGAAGTAACTGAACACATAATAAAACTTTGTACAGGAATAGCACACAACAACTTTACAAAATACACATGAGAAGTTCTTTGTTATACGTTTGTGTGCGAAAACCCCCCAAAAACACAATTTTACTCCAATATTTAGCAGAGGTTGGCGGTAAAATGGCTACGTAGAAAGTGTCAAAACAACCTTAGGTAAATAGCCTGTGATGTCTACTTTATATAAATATATACTTTTGTGTGGCAATTTTGTTTTATTTTATGGCTATTAGGCTTACAAGACAAACATACCAAATTCTAAAATCGCTCCATATTAAAATTTTATTTTACTCCTTGTGTTTTGTGACCTGTAACTACCAAAAAAAACTTAAAATCCCAGACACATTATATATTCTGTAAATCAGAACAAATAAATGAATTTATTTTTAATTACTTTCCTTAACCTGCACTAATTATGCACACATTATGATTGCAAAAACTATAAAAAAAAAACAATATTTTTCATTTTTTTTGCATTTTTCTGTATTTTTTTTATAATAAGTAAGCATTTATATATTTATATGTTATATCAAATTAAAGCCCTTTCTGTCCTTTAAAAAACAGTATATAATATGTGTCAGTGCAATAAATGAGAGAGATGCAAATTGCAGTTGAACGCAAACAGCAAGAAAATGCAAAAATTGCTTGTGTCATTAAGCGTAAGTCAAGCTTCTGAAGCTCTGTCCTTAAGGGGTTAAATGTAATATTTACCAACAAATTAGCTTACTGATGTTTTTTATCCAGATGTATTGATTTGTTCTGAAACAAGATAGTGTAGCTTATGTAGGAAAGTTAAATTTCGGCTAATGTAAAATCTGGTAGAATTATTCTTATTGGATGGTTTCAGGAATGGTTAATGATCTGGTATGAACATTACTTTAATCGTAAAGTTATGACATAATAGGATATTATATGCCTAGGAGGATTGTAGCCAGCAGTGAAAGGGTTACTCAGTGTGGTCTGTCAGCTGAAGTTTTTATTGCTTCTCGCTGCACTGTTGTATTCTGTGGAGTTTGGTTTTCTGTCTGAAGATTTCTAAACTATCATGAATCTTGAATTTAAGGAGATGAAGCAGTAATAAGCTGGACAGAGGTAATAGGGGTTAACCCATGGAATAAATTGGAAAAATAGGGGGAGGGGAGAAGACTGTCCAGTGACCCCAAAGTATAATAAAATATAACTTTTAATAGTTTACCGAAATATAAAAGGAACTAGAAAGACATCTAGTTCACAATGAACAGACACATTCTGTACAGATGGGGTTTCCTCAAAATGCACAAAAATGGAAGCTACACATCAATCTCTATGCCTATAGAGGGAGAGAGACAACTCCAGAAATGAGAATTATCTAGAAACCCACTTGTGTGCAATATCCCTGTAATGGGAAAAAAGGCAAGAGATAAGACTTTTTGATCCAGAGCAAACTTAACTTGCAATGTGGAGAAGCAGAGGAGCGACTGTTCCGTTATATTGAGCAAAGGACAGTTTCAAAACCGCACAGCCTCGACTACCCAGGTACCGCAGTTCAAGAAAATCGTAAAGTGATCTCCTATAAGCATATCAGTTTAACCATGGTGCTTATTGTTAAAACTATTGTTTACTTTCATCTGTGCAAAACTGGTTCGAGTAAGCGGAGACTTCCAATGCAGAGCCAATAAAGTTAGGTTACAATCTAGCATAAGAAAGTTCAAAAAACAAAACAACAAAAAAAAACATACACATTTCTGACAAATTAGATACAGGCAAACTAAACAGCACCATATGCTAAAGGATAGGAAAACGCTAGCCTAAGGGAATGTGTCATATTTTGTGAGGAGGATCTAGTCAGAGATGATTTGCTGATCTCTGTAGGTTGTTATATGCAAGACAGAGTGTTGATTTATAGATTTATGGTTATTAGTTAATTGAGGCTCATTGGAAGCTGCCATACCCATTATGCCCCAGCGGCACTTTTATTTAATTACCTAAAGGTAATGTCTCTTTTTGGTATATTTTTTGTTTCATGTTCCAGTTTAGGCACAAAGGAGAGATATCCTTTCCCAAACTATACCTGGCAATATATGATGAGCACTCCTTTTCTGCCTGGCTCCTACTCAAATCGGATCTCCGTTGGCCACTCACTTGGAAAATATATGCATAACCAGATGCCTTTGAGCATCAATACGTAAACTTTATAAGGTACATACAAGCAACGCTAGCTAAACAATCTGAATTATGAGAATATATTCCCATAACTTGAGGATACTGAATACACAGCACAAGAGACAAATGCTGTTAAAAGATGCCAAGAAACTATTAGCAGATACATGTGTACAACACACTTTGTAAAACCTAAAATAACCATGGTTAGGCCTTGGGCCTACTCATTTCAAAACTATGCAGCCTCCACCACCAAGTCTAACGGGGTGTCAATCCTCATTAGTACACGTTTAGCTTTCTCGCTATTGACCT
Organism: Pelobates fuscus; assembly: GCF_036172605.1. Lineage (NCBI taxonomy): Eukaryota > Metazoa > Chordata > Amphibia > Anura > Pelobatidae > Pelobates > Pelobates fuscus. Next base: position 156,775,852 of record NC_086318.1, read on the forward strand.
GAATGACCTACAGGATGTTTTTAATTGTGGTATGCACTACAAATGATCTTATCCATATGCTAGTTAACATATATGCCTCTAATGAGAAATAGACAAAGTTTAAGGAGAAGCTCAAGTGATAGTAAAAGACAACTTAAACTTTAAAAGGAGAGCTCCGTGCAACTTAACTGACAAGGACTTTACCACTAAAGTAGAGATGGAAATGATGGATTATTTCAATAGAAACTCAATCAATTACAATTTCCCCTCTACACTCTGGTTGGCTAACAAGCCGATTATTAGAAACTTGGTAATGAAACAAGAATCTGTTCTAAAGATGAGGTAGCAGACACAGTTTTTTTAACTGGATGTGAGGGATGCAAAAGTTAACCAGACAAAATCATTTTGCCCCTTTAATTAAACTAGCAACCCGGATTAAAGATTTAAAAAAACAGATTGAAGTAGCAAACCTGCCATAGGAAGCACCTCTAGTAGCAATCTGAGGAGTGGCCAGTGGAATTATATCTAGTTTGTAATGTAAACACTGCTTTTTCTCATAAAGCCTGAAGGTAATGATTATATTATACTCACCAGAGTAAATACAATAAGCTGTAGTTGTTCTGGTGACTATAGTGTCCCAATGAATTTCTAAAAATAAGTTAGATGACATGATTGCTATATCAACTATGTTGAGCCATGTGCTAAGTATTCTCCATTATTAACAACTATGCCTTTTCAATTATTTCCAGTTGGTGTGGAGGAGGGGATCCTCAAGCCTTTGTGTGTATATATGTTGAGAAGCTGCATATGTTGTGTATCTTGAGAAGCTGCATATGCTGTGTATGTTGAAAAGTTGTGTGTGCGGGTAGGCAAGAGTGGGGTGACTGTGCATGTTGGGTGTTTGTGTAGGAGACAGTGTGCTTTGTGTTTTTGGTGGCTGTGTGAGGAGGCTTTGTGTGTTGGTTGGATTGGAAAGCTGTGTGAAGGGAGGCTGTGTGTTTTGTGTGTGTTTGAAGGGTGGCTGTATGTGGGGCAGCTACTTGTGTTATGTAAAGAGTGGCTCTGAGACTGTATTATAAATGAAATGGCTAAGTGTATTGTGTGTTTGTGAGGGGAGGCTGTGTTGAGAGGCTTAGGTGTGTCTATGTGGGGAGGAAAATGTGTGTGTTGTGTGAGTGGTGGCTGTGTATAGTATGTCTGGTCAGTGGTCGTGCCGGTGGTCTGGGGTGCAGATTGTGGTTTCTTTACCTCAACAGATCACTGTAAATGATCATTTGAGTCACAGAGATTCACCTGGAACACAAGGAAGCACTTAAAATGATCTGTAGATCATGCCCTTTGAACTGTTAATCCAGACTAATGCCTAATCTACCTTGATAGCTATGACTAACCACTCACTCTGTCATAATTTCACATCAGATTTAGCAAATGTGTCACTATACCCTCATCCCCTCTGTCAGTTATCTGGCTGTGTATTTGAATTCAGCATAGCATAGCGTGTATGAATATTAATTCCTGCACACTTACTATCTCATTGACAATATAACAGAATTAAAAGTGAGATACTGAGAAAGTCATTCTATCCTGACTTCCAGCTTCGCATATCAAAGTTGAAACATCTATATGACAATGTTACAATCTCACAATACAAAGTGACAAACCTACTGCAGTAGAAACTGATAGCTTGTTTTGTTAGCTACTCTTAGCTACTCTTCCACTGATTGTTAAACAAACCATTTTATCAATTACTATAATTCTTCAGCGTGCTTCAGTGACAATAGAATATAATTCTGTTGTTATACGTTGACAGATACACTTCTTTTTCATTTGACACACACATTAGAAAACGTACTGTGTGTTTTTCTGAATAACAAAATACTTTATCACCCCCTACTGGCCAAGTGTGATATAACATCCTCAATGCTCTACTAGTATTCATTTTGACTCACCTTGTTTCTTAGGCTAACACCTATATGTATATGCTTATTTCTGGATATTTTATTAAGTGACATTTGGTTATGATTTTTTTTTAATCAATTTTCTTATAACAGATACATTTTCTCTCTCAACATCACAAAAGCGCGCTGGTTTTCTCCTTTTCTTTGATCTAGCTACAAATTTATCATTAAAGCCTATGGGACTTTTTTTTTTATATATATATATAAATCATTTGGAAAGTGTTTTCTAACCGCAATGAAACATGTGAAACATTAAATTGATGTAATGGATTGATATTTTATAATTGTTTTCTTTACTTTATGACTGTCTTCGAGTTTCTGTTCTGAGATTCTGGTCAACTGAGCTGTTGCTCTTCTGATTTACATTGTATTTGTGGGTATGTAACTAATATGTTTTTTCCTTCTTCATTAGTCTTTCCTGCTAATAGTTTGATGGTTTATTGCTTTTTATGTTTTTGTGTTGTTTTTTTCGATAGATGACTGGTCTCTTTATGGCTTCTCCAGTTTATTAAATAGAGTGAGGTACAAGGTAAGTCACAGTTTAATTATCAGAGCTTGTTAAAATAAAAAAATTAAAAAGAGTGCCTTTTCTATAAATCATATCTTTTGGTTACATAGGTCAACTCACTGTGATCAGTTTCTCCAATATATGTTGAGAAGAGAAGGTAATTCTGCCCATTGCCAAGCTTGCAGTGATTGTACTTTAAAGAATAAGAAGTTATGTCTGTCATAAGGATGGCTGAGGGTTCATCCTTAATTGATCCTGTGGCATTTATCTCTTCAGACGTCATCTCCTTTATTGGCCAAGCAGTGGCAGAAGGAATATGTGAGACATCTCACACCCAAAAGCATTCCAGGCCTTCTAGTTGGGAGAGATCAGAAAGGCTGGTGTGATCAGACAGAAGGAATTCCGAGGAGGATTTTTAGAGATATTTGCCTAGAGCAGAGGCTCTTGTCATCAGGAGACGGCTACTTCTATTTTTGATGACAAGAAAACTGAGGCTTTAATTGATACAGTAAGAAAGACCCTTAGTATGAAAGGGCAGTGTGCACATTACTAGAAACTGTCTTTTTTTCTCCATGAGACAATTGAAGAAGAAGAATGGAAGAAGGTGAAGAAAAGGGTGTCTATCCAATGGAGAATAGCAAGATTACACAATTTCAAGAAAGTAGACTCTAAAGTTTAGGTCTCAGTTGCAAGGTACACTCTGCAATTGTGCTGTCTATGATGCCTGGTCCCTCAAAGAGCCCATGGATAGAAGAATTTACAGTACCCTTTTCAAAGTCCTATGTTACTGCAACTCTCACTTTAGTCTCTCTAGAGCCTTGTTGCAATGTGCAGAGCATATGGAGGATGATATTTCTCATGGAGTAAGTTGGACTTGTCTTCTCATGTCCACAGAAAACACCAAGCTAGCTTTTTAAGTAGTGAACTAAGGCATCAGGGAATTTAGTTTATAGCAAATCCATATCCATGGTATTTAGTGCGTACCATCTCCAGGCCCAGGTACACGTTGCAGAGGCCTATAGTTTAAGGCATGGGAAGTGGAAACCCCCTTAAAAGACAGTCATTGTGAGGGGGAGAGGGGGAGGGGCCTGACTCTCGGGCAAAGCAGACGCATGCACGGAGAGCTCCTGACAAAAGCCTGCTTATTAAGCCTTTTTCTGTATGCCAACTCACCTATATCACCATAAAACCCAACTGTATGCACAAGGGGGACCCTGGGTACTCGAATGGTACCAGATTTGGCACTGTATTAACCCAGAACACCTGCCCTCGACTTCTTGCGGCCAACAAACCTGGCTGGCATCGGAGGGACGTGCGCTCTCCAGGCACCATATCTTGTAACTCATAGCTGCACTCCCTCCCCCCCTTTGAACCGGGGGGTCATCCCGGTTCCAGGGTCCTACACACCGTTTCTCTGTAGCTCCGAGAGCTGCTGCATGCAGAGAAGCCACGTGGCTCTTAAAATGGCAGAGTTCATAGCCAGAGGTCTAGCCAAATTCAGGGCGAAAATAGAGGCTAGGCAACAGCACGCTCTGTTGACGCACTCCCATACCTCTGCTGCACCACCGCCAGTAACTCACACCCATCAGCCCATCTCACCCTCCAAAATTCGAGGAAAGCGGAATGACGGGAGAACCCATCTCCCTGCACAGCAGATGCCAATGGACCAAGGCTCAACTAAGCAATCGGGTCCCAAGCAACTGAAAGCAAAACCAGCAGCCAATCGGGGCCTGGCCAGCGTGCAGAGATCGGGGACTTTGATTTACCTATCCCCTCAAGAGGACGCCTACTGCACTGGAGAGCTGTGGGGGCACAAACACATCTGGACACTCACGCAGTACCTGCCTCCCCACGGAAGACATGCATTCGGCTGGCCAGCGGCTTCCTCGTAAAGCGGGAATCGGATGAAGAGGCACGGAGCCCACGGAGGCAATCCCGCCGGCATATGTCTGGTTAGCTTACCAAGCGGTGGACTCCTGTATTTCATGTACATTCTGTTTACTCGTGATAAAGCCAGTTACTTTTTATTTTATTTTTACCTATCTTAGCAGGTTTACTACTAATAGCTTGCATCAGACCTACCATATTAATCACAAAGCATGTGCAGTCAGGTACTAAGCCAGGTGTGCTCAGTATCAGAAAGTGATGCCCTAGCCTGACCTTTATTCCCACTTTAACTAAAATTGATGACAATCTGTAAGCCAAGCTCATGTTAACCTCTCGCTCAGGGCCACCATCAGGGGGTGACAACCATAACAGTTGTCACGGGCCTGGTGGCCCTGGGGGTCCCCCACGTGTAGCGGCAGAATTGCCGCCGGTGCAGTTGCTCCAGGCCCCGCATGCTGATGGGGCCCATCGGGTGGCCCACGCACTAAGGGCCACCCGATGGGCCCTATATCTTCAGGGGTGCGACCGGGCCCCTTTAAAAAAAAAAAAAAAAAACTGCAGCCGCAGCAAGTGCTGCTGGGAGGAAGTGGTCACTTCCTCCCAGCTCACTCCGCGCAGGAGGAGCGCACGCCCAGCAGTGAGGGGGAGCCGTGCCGACTCCCAGTTCCATCAGCCCCAGCCACCCTCCTGCAAAGACAAGGTAAGAAACAGGAGGGTGGATGGAAAATGAACTCTGTGTGTGTGAAGCGCCGTCCAATGAGTTCTGAAGCATTTGGCTGAATATGAGCAGATAATATTGCCCAAAACACTTCCGAATTCATCCTGCATTTGTCAGCAGTCACATCATCAATAAATACAAGAGAACCAGTTCCATTGGCAGCCATACATGCCCACACCATGACACTACCACCACCATGCTTTACTGATGAGGTGGTATGCTTTGGATCATGAGCAGTTCCTTTCTCTTCTCTTCCCATCACTCTGGTACAAGTTGATCTTGGTCTCATCTGTCCATAGGATGTTGTTCCAGAACTGTGAAAGCTTTTTTAGATGTTGTTTGGCAAACTCTAATCTGGCCAATGGTTTACATCTTGTGGTGAACCCTCTGTATTCACTCTGGTGAAGTCTTCTCTTGATTGTTGACTTTGACACACATACACCTACCTCCTGGAGAGTGTTCTTGATCTGGCCAACTGTTGTGAAGTGTGTTTTCTTCACCAAGGAAAGAATTCTTCGGTCATCCACCACAGTTGTTTTCCGTGGTCTTCCGGGTCTTTTGGTGTTGCTGAGCTCACCGGTGTGTTCTTTCTTTTTAAGGATGTTCCAAACAGTTGATTTGGCCACACCTAATGTTTTTGCTATCTCTCTGATGGGTTTGTCTTGTTTTTTCAGCCTAATGATGGCTTGCTTCACTGATAGTGACAGCTCTTTGGATCTCATATTGAGAGTTGACAGCAACAGATTCCAAATGCAAATAGCACACTTGAAATGAACTCTGGACCTTTTATCTGCTCCTTGTAAATATGATAATGAGGGAATAACACACACCTGGCCATGGAACATCTGAGCAGCCAATTGTCCCATTACTTTTGGTCCCTTGAAAAGTGGGAGGCACATATACAAACTATTGTAATTCCTACACCGTTCACCTGATTTGGATGTAAATAACCTCAAATTAAAGATGAAAGTCTGCAGTTAAAGCACATCTTGTGTTTCATTTCAAATCCATTGTGGTGGTGTATAGAGCCAAAAAGATTAGAGTTGTGTCGATGTCCCAATATTTATGGACCTGACTGTATAAGGTGGTTTTGCAGGTCACATTGAAATCGGGCAGAACCATCTCAGAGTTAGGTACCTTATTCACTATCCTATTTCATGCAGATAAAGTGATCCTTAGAACAGTGCCTGATATCCATCTTAGGGTGGTGTCGAGATTCTATATATCTTAAGGTACTGTACTTCCTTTGTTTTTTCAAAAAACCTGCTTCAGAGAAAGAGATGGCATGGCACACCTTGGATGTAGCAATGTGTCTCAGGATGTATCTTAACGGACATTGGATTGGTGTAACTCTTCAAGATTATTTGTCATCCCATGAAGTCACAGCAGCCTCAATTCCTTCTATTGTCAGTGGATGTGTCAGCAATATCCAAAGAATATGTCTCTAAGTGAGTTCCAGTTCCTAAGGTTTAAAGGTCCATTCCACCAGAGCATTTGTAGCATCCTGTGCATATCCTGAAAATGTGCCCTCAGACCATATAACTAAGGATGCCACATAGTCTTCTTTAAACCTTCAACAGACATACATTACCAGTTGTATGTGAGGTCCTCCAAGGACACAGAGTTCGAAGAGAGTCTTCTTTAAACCTCCACCTTCAACAGACAGACATTACCAGTTGTATGTGAGGTCCTCCAAGGACACGGAGTTCGAAGAGAGTCTGTTAATGGTTTGTTCATTCATTGTTAAACCTGGTTTCAGCATTCATTGGTGTTTTTCTCTTTTTTCTGTCCCCTTCTTTTTTAAAGGTTTGCCCGAATGTAGTGAAGTCATGGCCGGTAGAGGAAGAGGAAAATTAATTAATATTTACCAATATTTTCTGTCTCGGTAATGGGCCATGGCAGCAATGGATAGCCTTCCTGGTCATACAGCTAGTTACACACTGGAGGAGTTAAGTATTTCGGATGTATTTATATTTATTTTTTCCATGGGAGTAGTGGGAGGAGCTAACCCGAGTGTAGCGGTGCCATGGCCCATTACCAAGAAAGCTGAGAGAGGGAAATATCTGTAAGTATGAATTCATTTTCCTCTGTTGCATTGCCAAAGCATTCAAAGTGGGTGGGTGTCAGTTTCTGGGAATAGGAAACAACTCTGATTATACTAAACTGCTCCTAAATGGTTTGTTACTCAACTAGGGGATAGTGAAGGGCACTCTGGTTAACATAACTACCACGGTTATTGGCAGGGGTTACGAAGCATCTAGTGCCCCTTTAAATAAAATTGTGCATCAAATTTAAAATAAAAAGGTTTAAACAAGTTATAGATGGTTTTACGTCTTTTATTCAATGATATAGTTTCGGGAGAAGTATTGGTTGACCCGTTACAGTACTAAAATTAATATTATTTTATCTTTATAATTAATAGAAGTAGATGCTAATCATTTAGCTTCTATAGCAATAATACAATACAATAATGCCATCTAATGATCCTGCACTCAAACTGGATTTCCTCTCTCATCGTTCCCATAGTAACGAGCCAATGACAAGGAGGGTGTACCAAGATGTCTTCCAACTGATCACATGATACGCTAAGCCAATCACACTCCCTCAGGCGCTGGGAATGACTCTGGACGATCCGTGCGTATGACGTCTGGCTACGCTTACGCAAGCGCGTCCTGGAATTGGCCGGGGCCGTGTGCGTGAGTAAAGAGAGAGCGAGGTAGCCGCAGCAATGGAGGAACAGAGCCGGAATCCACAGAGCCAGCCGACCGGGAAAGGGAAGGATGCAGGCGGGGAGGCACGGGACGCGGCCAAGGACAAAGACAAGGATAAGAAGGAGGAGCAGGAGCTGGTAGGAGCAGGGCGGGCGGGCAGGCGGAGTGCCGGGCAGGGAGCAGGCCTAGCACGGGCAGAGCTGAGTCACTGGCGCCGGCCGGGGGTGGAAGGAAGGCCTCGGTCAGAGCGAGCTGTCACCGGGCTGGCAAGGCAGCAGTCATAACAAGAGCTCAGCAGCCCGGGCTGGGGGGGCTCCTGTAACCTTCACAGAGCCAGGGAGAGAATACTAGAACTGCCCTTACATGGCAACACCATGCAGCTATGTGGGCAGTGTACCCACACAATGAAAGGAGTTACCTGCACTCTATCACTGTGCACACTTAAATTACCAGAGGTTTGTTACTGTTAGTATCACTCCAATGGCCATTCAAGTGTAAGCTCATCTGCCAAGTCAAGGCAAAACCTTTTAGGTGAGTCAACTACACTAAGAAATCACCTTGCTGTCTTCAGATATAATGTAAACAGTTGCTAATGAAACAGGGGAATTTATCTAAACGTGTGGTGGGTGGCTGTACTGTAACATGGCTGTGTAATGCAAATACAGACCTACAGAAATACAAATACAGACATACAGAATTAAGCCCTGCAGTCAATAGAAAAAAAAAAGAAAAGTTACTTAAATGTGCATAGGGATTTGGAATAGTGCGCAAGTAACTTTTTTTTTTTTTTTTTTAATGTTTTGGAGCTGATGTTTACTATAGTTATTGCTGCCGCCCAGGAGTAGTGGCACCTGGACCGCAGGGCTTAATTTTGTAAGTTGGTATAACCACACACACACTGGTTAAATCCATATCGCACCATAACCTCACCTACCTAACCACTCTTTTTATTGTAAAAGCATTATATTTGGACACCAAGGGTGTTGTAGTGAACTTGGTTGATCATTTGTTTAGGAGATTTGCTGATGAAGAGAAGATAACCTGTTAGGTACATTTTTGCTATGAAAAATGGTGCAGGTAATGCAGTTGAGTCACACTTTTAAGCCATTACAAATTATTATGATAATACATGTTGCAGGCAATGTACACAACTTACATGTTTTAAAATGGTGTTTCTACATTTAGTTCTATTTGTCGGAGATGTTCCATTTACCTTTCATCATTAAATACAACTGGTATTGAATAACCCCTACCTCCTCCACAGTTACCCTATATAATGCATTCACCACAGGTTGATAAAGTGTATTATAAAACAGTGAATGTGTAACTTTTTTTTTTCACAGTCTGGTCAGACATTCTATGGAATGCTTAGATGGACTTGTGTGTGAATAAGTAACACTAAACAGAAAAAAGGGTGTCTCAAGACATGTATCCTCTATATAGAATGACTGACATGTTAAATGTTAAAAGTGACATGTTAAAAGTGACTTTCAAATGTTATGCCAAAGAAGCAAAATTAAAAATAGGATCCAAGTCTGCTGTTTTTGCATCAGATGTTGTGACCTAATATTTTAATCATTTTCATCTTATTTTGGATTCTCAACTATATAAACTTAGATTGAATAACCATGACACTTTAGTTTTATAAAGTGGAACTTGATTTTTTAGAATAGTAATAACATATCATATAATACATCACTGTGATCCTGCAGTAGAAGTAATGATCAGTTGTGACCTAGATTAATTTGAAATATCTCCTTATTTTTTAAAGGGATTCTATAGTGCCAGGAAATCAAATCCATTTTCCTTGTACTATTGGTTCCTTCCTGGCATGGTGTGAGAACGTCCAGCATCATTTAGCCGATCAAAAGTCGTCTAAGCACCAGAAAATCCCTCTAGTGGCTGTCTGGTAGGCAACCACTAGAGGTGTAGTTAACCATGAGAGGTAATTATTGCAGTTTCTCAGAAACTGTAGTAATTACCACCATATGCTTAAGGGACATTGTAATGAGCTGAAGTGGTCTGGGTGCCTATAGTGTCCCATTAAGATCTTTAGACTGCACTTAATTTGTATGCATTTTACTGCATTGTCTAAATACCTCTTGGCATTTGAAGTCTAATATTCTGCATTGTTTATTAAATATAAAGCTCATGTAAGTTCATACTTCAGATCATTGCAGTTAAAGGACCACTCTAGTGCCAGGAAAACATACTCGTTTTCCTGGCACTAGAGTGCCCTGAGGGTGCCCCCACCCTCAGGGACCCCCTCCCGCCCGGCTCTGGAAAGGGGAAAGGGGTAAAAACTTACCTTTTTCCAGCGCTGGGCGGGGAGCTCTCCTCCTCCGATCCTCCTCTTCTCCTCCCCGTCGGCTGAATGCGCACGCGCGGCAAGAGTTGCGCGCACATTAAGCCGGTCACATAGGAAAGCATTCATAATGCTTTCCTATGGACGCTTGCGTGCTCTCACTGTGATTTTCACAGTGAGAATCACGCAAGCGGCTGTCAGTGAGACAGCCACTAGAAGACAAGGGGGGAAGGCTTAACCCATTCATAAACATAGCAGTTTCTCTGAAACTGCTATGTTTATGAAAAAATGGATTAACCCTAGAAGGACCTGGCACCCAGACCACTTCATTAAGCTGAAGTGGTCTGGGTGCCTAGAGTGGTCCTTTAAAGTAAGTCTTGTGATACCATATATTTACTATAGCTAGCTCTCCAGAAGGCACTATACTATAAAAATCATATGCATCTAAAGGTTTCTAAGTTCAGAACTCGTTTATTACAATTGAGATAAATTAAAATGACAACTACTGTTCAAAATTGACATCATCCTCTCACTTTAATGCATTCTAAAAAAAATATGAAAGGAACATTCCAAGCACCAGAACTGGCAGGGAGCAGAGCCCAGGTAAGAAGTCAAACCATTCTTAAACATTTTGACTGCTTACTTTGGGAAATGTTAGAACATCCCTGGCACCATAACCGCTGCAGAGTGATGTAGGGGTTATGGTGCTTAGAGTGTTCCTGAATGGGGAAACAAATAGCAAAAATCAGTTTAAGGCTCCTATAGCACGCAGGCTCTTCCCTGACCTGGAAGAGCCTCCAGCAGGGACGAGTAGTTAATCTCGCTGCCACAATTCTACTCCTCACATGGAATGGGTAGAATTACTTTATCAAACAATGACAGTCATACCCGGGGTTCCATCAGTAAGTACACATTTATTTATATGCTCAGGAGTCTCCAGAGGAGAGTAATCTGTCTTACTTGTGCATGGTGCACATGCAAGGTAGAAAAGTGTGACATATGCTGCCTAGAAGGCTGAATCCCAGCTTCTTGATAATTACAAGGATTAATTACTTGATAATTACAGCTGCAGCAATTTGACATTTATTTAATTTTTTAAACAAATCTCTGCAGTTAAAAGCCTCTCACCTGTGAGAGTAGGTGCAGGGTACAGTGTGAATTAGAATACCCAGCTGCTTGTGGCATCTACCCACCACTTTTACTCCGGCTAACCCTTCCCGCTGAAAGGGAGCACTGATGTGCTAAGAATGTCACTTGAGCTCTCTCATCTAGTCACTGCCACCCATTGCTTGAATAGTCATACCAAAACTATGGGACCCTCGTTCAGCGTTAAATGTAATTAATTTGTTTAACAGTGAACCAAGGATGGTGCCCTGCGTGGGCTTTATACATTATAACGGCTTCAAAGAGCTTAAGTGGTTATAACGTGCAGAGTGCTCTGTTTAAATGAATCAATCCTCTGGTAAATAATATTGTGTTACTGTGACATTTTGCTTATACTTTGATAACATCATTACTTCCCATTTGTTAGCCCCAAAATAATGACTAGTCACAAATATATTTTATTGCAGTGTTTATGGTGCTGTTTTGTTACAAATGCATTATCACAGGAATAGGAGACAGGTCAAGGGAGTTGAAGGACCGCTATAGTGCCAGGAAAACAAACTTGTTTTCCTGGCACTATAGGGTCTTTAGGTTTCCCCCCACCCTCAGGGTCCCACTCCGGCTTGCCTGAAGGGGGAGGAAGGGGTTAAACGGTTACCTTTCTCCAGCGCTGGACTCCCTCGGCGATGGGCAAATCTCCTCCCTCTTCCGATGTTAGCGCTGATTGCGCATACGTGGCAAGAGCTGTGCGCGTATCTAATCAGTCCAAAGGAAAGCATTTCTCAATGCTTTACTATGGACGTTAGCGTCTTCTCACTGTGATTTTTCACAGTGAGAAGCGTGGAAGCGCCTCTAGCGGATGTCAGTGAGACAGCCACTAGAGGCTGGATTAACACTAATGTAAACATAGCAGATTCTCTGAAACTGCTATGTTTACAGCTGCCGGGTTAACACTAGATGGACCTGGCACCCAGACCACTTCATTGAGCTGAAGTGGTCTGGGTGCCTATAGTGGTCCTTTAACTGTACATCTAATTCTGTTTTGAACGGAATTCTGCTCAGGATATAGCTGGTGCAAACATTGATTCAACTATTGACACTGTATGTTTTATTATATATTCCCCTGCTTCCTGTCATTTCAAATAGTTTCTCGCATCTTTGATAGTGTCTCTCTGGTATTGAATTCTATAGTTTACACTTTCTCTGTCAAGTTACTGGTTTATTCATATTGCTTCACTAAATTGTCTTAATAGTCTGAAGAAGACAAGCAGCTGCAGGATGAACTGGAAATGCTGGTGGAGAGACTGGGGGTGAGTTTAAAATAATTTGTTTTGTAATGCCCATAATTGCTTGATTAGGAAGACTATAAATGCTATGTATACTTGTTCTTAATAGTGACTTAGAAATGATTTGTGACACAGATTATTTTACGTGACCCCAGGTATTTTCTAAGCACATGCTGAGGTATGCCACTGTACAGTGAATTGTTGTATGTGGTAATGCTGTGACTTTTATGGCACTGACAAATTACTCCACATCTGGCATGTTGGCTAAAATTTTGGCATTTGTTTTTTAATTCACTACATTAGTTTAGTGAACCTTTCACTTATTTGCCCTGTTTTAACACTTCTTCAAACACTGTCACCATCTGAGATCTTTGCATAATTTGCAACATTTTTTTAAAGTTTTTATAAGATACTCATTTTGGAGGGGAGGTGACAGTACCGCTTTAATTTTAGGGCAATTGCAATGAAAATGATTGTAGGCCAATACATCTTTAAATAGGCATCAAAACAAGCTTGGTGTAATGAAGCAGTTTTGGTGTATAGATCATGCCCCTGCTCCATTTTCTGCCATTTCGGAGTTAAATAACTTTTGTTTCTGCTCCATACAGTCCTAGCTACACCTCATCTGGCTGTGATTGACAAAGCCTGCTTGGGAAAAATGGTTTCATTTTTAGTCAGATGTTAATTTGCTTTAGATGTTTTCTATCTTCTGATCTGTAAATTGAGCTTTAATCACATATAGAAGGCTATTAACAGATAAGAACTCCTACATTAAAAGAGTGTGCAATAAAGCAAGTCTAAACTTTAGATATGTATTTATGGAAGTGTTTAGGATGGCTGTGCAAGTCACATGCATGGAGATCTGACTACTGCTGTGTAAACAATGTGATTTAACGCCTAAATGGCAGATAATTGAGCAGTGAGACTGCAGGGTCAGTCTATACATCAAAACTTCTTAATATAGCTAAAGGGACACTCCAGGTGCCAATACAGCGTGAATGCATTTTATCTGCTTTCGCCCCTTCTATGTGCTGTATTTTTTTTGCATTCTTGAATCTTGAATCTGTATTAAACAAAACGTTTGCAGATTTCTGCATCTTTAGCTACTCTTTATCAAATGTATGTACACAACTCGGCCACTGACCGTACTGAATGAATGCCAGGTTGTAAATTAGGAGCAGCTCACTCGAGGCTTCAACTGTGTGTATACATTTGATGAGGACGTTTTTCTGGCTTGAGAAGGCATATTAATGAGGCCTAAATCTATCAAATGTTGTATTGGTGCTGGAGTGTTGCTTTAATTTAAAAGGGCACCTGTCCTGCCCAAAACTAGTTTAGTTATTTTTTTTTAAGAGCATAAAATTGAATCTATGCAATGTGTTAGCAGTTTTGTTGTCAAATGCATAGATTTTGAAAAAATATTTTTAAAAAGGTTTTCTCCCACCTGTCAATCACTCTTCTGCATGGACCAGCAGAAGAGACCACCCACAGACAGTCTTTCTGCTGTGGTTGCGATGGTAACTTCCTAGCCGGCAATATATGGGATTAGTGATCATTTCCACTTATGTTAAATATGGAGTTTAGATTTTATGTTTTCCTTAACATTTCATGTTATCTGAAAATCAACAGGAAAAAGATAGCTCCTTATACCGACCAGCTCTGGAGGAGCTACGTCGGCAAATCCGCTCTTCAACCACCTCAATGACATCTGTTCCTAAACCTCTAAAGTTCCTTCGGCCACACTTTGGGAAGTTAAAGGAGATCTATGAGAATATGACCCCAGGAGAAAACAAAGTAAGTTTTTGTAGATGGATTAGAGGTTCAGTACTTGATCAATTGGAAATGTTTTCTGGAGTGGAGAATGAAATGGTTTTGAAAGTGGAATAAGAAGAGTTACGGGAGTAAATATATGAGGAAACAAAGCTACAAGAGAATGGATTTTGTTTAGCTGGCTCATTCACTTTATATAGCCACAAAAAAATACATACATATGGAACCCCCATACATGAAATACATATTTACTAACATTTTTCTTCAGCTGCAAGTCTTCTCTTGCTGGAACTCTCCTCCACACCCTGGACACTGGCAGTGTCGAGAGTTTCTCTTCCTTTGCTATTGAGTCAACACAGCCAATGTTCAAAATCTAGATTTCAGTATATGACATAGGATTGGACTATTTTTCAAAAACATCTATAAATTTGCTAGTGCAATGTCTATGAAATAGCATTTTGTTTTGTGTATGAGCATAAGTTATAGGTCCTTTAAGTTATTTCTCTATATAATTTTTGTAGTATTTATTTGCTTAGTTTAGCTGTTGATATTTATAAGATGTTCTAAGAATCCTCTTCATGCAGCTATATAGTGATCAGATTTCAGCTGTGGGAGTGCCTGCAATTTAACCCCTTTTTAGTGTTTGGGGCAAATTTAGTAATTTTCAGGTTGTATCCTGCAATAGTCCTTTACAACCTTTCTCCTCTTTTAGCGTTTTGCTGCTGATATCATTTCCGTTCTTGCCATGACTATGAGCAGTGAGAGGGAGTGTCTGAAGTACAGACTGCTTGGTTCCCAAGAGGAGCTGGCATCATGGGGACATGAATATGTCAGGTGAGATGCAAGCAAATGGTTTTTGAAGGATTTAATGTATTTTATATTCATTTTAAATATGACCATTCTCACTAGTATGTTTTCCCTCAAGTCTGTTTGAAGGTAGATAAATAATTTGTGTATGTAGGAGTGTTAAATGGCATGTTACTTTGTTTTGCACACTTGGAAATAACTGATTATACCATAAAGGTTCTAGAAGATATGAAATGTGATTAGAGGGGTGAAAATTGTAAAATAGGAAGGACATGGTGCACCTTCAGATGTTGGTACTGTAAGGTATCTAGAAGGAAGCCACGTATGCACACTTTATATGTATCCAACTGAGCCCATATCTTATTGTCTCAGGCATTTGGCTGGAGAAGTTGCCAAGGAATGGCAGGAAGTAGAAGAAGCTGACAAATCTCAGCGTGAAAAACTACTGACTTTGGTGAAGGAGATCGTCCCATATAATATGGCGCACAATGCAGAGCATGAGGCCTGTGATCTTCTCATGGAGATAGAGCAGATGGACATGTTGGAGAAGTACATTGATGACAATGCATATGCTAAAGTTTGTCTGTACCTGACTAGGTGAGTCAGTTTTTGATCCTTGACCTCCCAGTGAGCATGCCTTACATATTTTTATGTATTATAAATGTCAAGAAAAACACTGAATTAGACAACTTAATTTTTTTTTCTTTCCTACAGTTGTGTGAGCTATGTACCTGAGCCCGAAAACTCTGCTCTCTTGCGATGTGCACTCTCAATCTTTCGCAAGTTCAACCGCTATCCAGAAGCTTTGCGACTTGCATTGATCCTCAATGACATGGAGCTAGTGGAAGACATCTTTACTTCTTGCAAGGATGTGTAAGTTTTATGTCCTCTTAAAGTCTGCCTGCCTGGGGAGCCAAAGTTGTTTTATATTTATTTGGGGGGGAGGGGGTTGCAGATCATTGTTCGCCTGTTTTCTTTACTGTTTCCTAAAGTTAAAGGAACACTTCACTGCACATTTTGGGGGGGAAATATAAATCACTGTTTAGCAGATACACCCCAATGAATACATTCATGCATGCTATCATATGGGTTATATCTTTTGCAAACCTCCCCGGCTGTACATTTATAAAAGTGCCAATCTCTAATTGAAAAGAAATCGCAACTTTTATAAACTGTTATTAAGAGAAGTATACTCCTCACCCTTAAAAATCTTCAGCTTGCTGAAGTGCTTTATGGGTGTGAAGTTGTCCTTTAAGATTATATAAACCCCAGTTATCTTTAATGGTGTGTGCAGTGTTTGGTTTCATACTTGTAAACTTTATTGTCCACAGTGTTGTACAGAAACAGATGGCCTTCATGTTGGGCCGGCATGGAGTTTATTTGGGCTTAAATGAGGATGTGGAGGAGTATGAAGATTTAACAGAGATCATGTCTAATGTGCAACTTAACAGTAATTTCCTGGCTCTGGCACGTGAGGTATGTCGCAATGCTATCATTTATTTCTCCTACTGTCCATTTATTATTTCCCTTAGTCTGTGTGTGACACAGAAAATGTTTTTATTGCATTTCCATCTGTTGTTTTTTTTTTTTTATTCTTTATTTTTGCAGGTGAGTACAAAACATAGACATGTGCCACAACAGCGTAGAATAATATGGAAACAAAGACATTAAGAGCAGTGGCTCTGAGAACTTGCACATTTTTAAGGGTTATATTAGTTACATAGGGATGTCTAATGAACTAGGCAGGTCTCGCGTTAAGAAAAGTAGGAGATGATAAAACAGGAAAACATTTTACACTCTATTGTTTGGGCTTAAAACACGTTAGATCACAGCATTTATAGTAATGATCAGGCTAGACTTGGGTTAAACCCTGCCAGAGTATAAGCAGGTATGGAGTTTCTAGCCTTCCCAATGCCTTTCACAACATTTTGGCTATCTGCAAAAAAAAAAAAAAAAAACATGGTAAGACATTAGTGTTATTTTAGCGTCGATTATTTGTCGGGTCGTCCCTTGATATAGCAGGTTGTCTGTATCCGGTAGGCAAGCTGTTCCCCGCTCGGGGATTTTTCACCCTACTCCCTGTTTGGGGATTGCATCAAAGCGGCTAATAAGTCCTCCAGGGGGAGATCTGTATTGTCTCGTGCATGAGGTGCCCCTTGGCTCACCAGTCGCTGCTCGATGTCCTGTAAGTGGTTGCTTCCATCCTCTTAGAGTTGTGGTCACCCGTGGAGGTATATTGTGCCCAGGTGCTGTTCCCAGTTGGGTCAGTGAGTTAGGGCAGTTGCTGGCTTGGTGCAGCCGGGTTATCTCATATGCTGTTGCTCGGCGCTCAGTGGTTAGCCGGTCAGGCGTGCTGTGCTCTGGCATGCTGCTGGGGCTTTGGGGTTGGCCGGCGTTCTCCTTACCGCTTGTGTGGGTGCAGAACCGTGCGCCCGGGTTGGCGCGGTCAGCCTCCCGCCTAGTCACTTGCCGGTGCTTGCGTGGACAGATGCCCGCCTGGAATAACTGTAGTGGGGTACTGTAGTGGCTTCTGCGGGTCGTCAGTCGGATCCACCTGGCCACTGCCCGTGCTGCTTGAAGGTTGGGCATACCCCTGCTGCACTGCAGTTCGTACAGGGCTGAGCATAGCCGGTCGAAGGGCCTCTAGGGAGGAAGGCTGCGTGTGGCTACTCGTGGCTCCCCTCTGTGAGCTGCGACGGGCAGCCATCTTTGACACGCTCCGCCTGACTCGTGAGTCTTTTGAGTTTGTGTACCTGCTCGATCGTTGTCGTTGGGCGATCCGTGCCGAGTCCAGAGGCTCCTTTTCGGAGTGCTGGGAGTTTGCTCCTTGCATGGTAAGCTGGGCCGCCATTTTGTATGCTTTTGTTGTGGCGTTATCTTAGACAGGGTGGCGGTATCTTAGCTAGTTGGTGCCAGGTTCAGGCTAAGGAGGACCAGGATAACCCCCGCTGGTCCAGAGGGGGAGGGGGGGGGGACAGGGCTGTGTTGCAAGCTTGGGAGGGCACTAGGTCGCACAGAGCGGGGGATCGGCCGCCTCACCCGTCCGGCGATACTGCTATGCCGCACTCCCGACACCCTCGATGAGCGCTCCTCGTACCCGCGGGCGGCAGACCCGGGGCACTTCGGCTGGCTCCTGAGGTAAGTCCTTGTTTAGGTGCCTGTGTGGGTCTTGGCTGGCTGGTGTGCAAGTTATCAGGCAATTTGGGTAGATTGAGCTCGGAGCTCACACAAGGCACGTCCAGCCGCCATGGAGTCCAGGCCCTTCCATCTGTTTTTTTGTATTTATTTTTTGGTTATATGGGAGGCACTTTTACTGTGAGATGGCTTGTCATGCTGTCCTTGGTCCAGTGGCAGAGTAAAGTAATTTACTCATGTTGCTTCACCCTAATTCCTGGTTCTTTTGTACATTGTATTGCTCTCTGTAGTTCTATACCTCTGTCTAATATCCTGCTTGTATTCCTCAGCTTGATATCATGGAGCCCAAAGTCCCAGATGATATTTACAAGACACATCTGGAAAATAACAGTAAGTTGGACTCGCACTGAGTGATTATATGAAATGGATGTTCGTACAATAACTAACTGGATACAAGGGTGGTGTTGTGAACTCCTAAAAGCAAACAAATCTGTTTGTGTGGAAATGGGCAACTAAGTGTTTCCTTTTAGTGAAATAACAGCACATTATCTAGTTTAATTACTTGGTTTCAATTTCTCTTCAGAGATTAAATTGTGATCTTCACATTTGCAGTTGTAGTTCTGGTAGGTTGCGCAATGGACCTTGATTCTAGGTTGACTTGCTAGTCTATCACTGTTGTTCAAATATGGATGAAATTGATAATGCTACTGCGGTACTGGAATGTTTACACCAGCAGTAGGTGAGCAGGGAATCGGGCTGTGGATACCTGAGGGGAGGAGGGCACTTGCCTCCTGAATGCAAATGCACTTTTATCTTTTTTTATCATTATTTATTAGCATTTTTGGAAAAGTATATATTGTTAGTTATTTGTGAATCAAATTATGCAATCTTTAATCTAGTGTAAATGGCAAATTTTGTAGATTTTCTAACACTATAGTGTCCCTCTGTCTTGCGGCAACTGTTCTAAAATAAGCTGTAGTGGTTAAGGTGCTTGGCGTGTTCTTTTTAAAGCTAATTGTGAGCCACTATGTAAAGGAACACTCCAGGCACCAAAACAACGTCATCTAAATAAAATTGATATGGGGCCAGAAAGCTCCCCCTCCCCCGGCGCACATTACGCAAATGGTTTAACTCCAAAGTTGCCTCCAGCGCTGCTTGCATCTTTTTCCCCAGGCGGTATCCGGCTTGTGAAAGTGAAAGGTTTTCAGCCAAGCAGTGACTCCCCATTCATAAATTTTGGTTTGGAAAAGGTACATTTCTTTCCAAGCCAGTTTTATGATTGGAAAGTAACTGTCTGAGAGCCAGATGCTGCCGGGGGAGCTGGATGCAGCTTTGAGGTTAAACCGTTCACGAACAGTTCAACTCCCTGAGGTAAGGGTGTGCCACGGCCTCCTGGTACTATAACAACTTAATTTAGATTTAGAAGTTATGGTGCCCTATGCTGCATAATTTGGCACCCTACATGTAATAAAAACTAATATTGCCAGAAGGTTGAGCTGTTTTACAAGATTTAAGGGCTCTTGTTCTGTCCTAGATTGGAGTATCACTGAAGTAAGATGTATTTCGAACTGCTTTGCAGATTAAAAAAAAAAAAATTTTTTAACAAGTTTAGTGACAATTACATATATTCTGTGCAGGTTGGTGCCTGTTATAAACGTAAACAATTAGTTTAAACCAAACTAATAAACTTTTGAAGAATTACACCTTTTGGTTTCTCCAATTAATATTGCATTAGTCCATGTAATTGTTTTCCATTTCTACCTGAAGGATTTGGAGGCAGTGGTTCACAGGTGGATTCAGCTCGGATGAATTTGGCCTCCTCGTTCGTGAATGGATTTGTCAATGCAGCTTTTGGTCAAGACAAGCTGCTAACGGATGATGGAAACAAGTGGCTTTATAAGAACAAGGACCACGGTGAGGCACCCTCTGTTGGTTTTGGCTTATACCTACTTACATTCACTATGCAATATCACATCAAAGGCCCTGCAGGACATCCATGCTATTTTCAGGACTCTGCTTACGAAAGTGCACTGTAATTAAATCATTGAGATTGCAGTCATTTCTTATAGGACACTTGCAGCATTTACTTCTGCGTTTTCTTCTGCAGGAGAATTTGTGCATTGCAGCATTGTACTCATTGGCTGATATTGCTCAACTTACAAGCCATGCAGTACCCGATTTGTGTTTTTATTATTATTTATTTTTTTACTTTGACATGCAAGATCTGTCTATATTTTAAAACCATTGTAATGTTCTAAATAATTTAGCTCAAATGCACAAGTGTCCTGTATAAATTTATGATCTTCTTGCAAATATACAGTATTTTTCTAAATGTAGGACAAAGTTTGGGGCGTGGGTTTTTTTTAAGTTTATTTATTTTTTTTAAACCCCAAAACGTGGGGATTAAAACATTTCTGCATCCTATATGCCGAATGTGTTTTCTATACTGTGTATACAGCTGTGATGTAGGCCCCTCTCTCAGGAGCACCAGAGCATTGTCATGTGTTACCACGTCAATGCTTCAATGCTGGGGCTCATGAGTAGTACAGTTTTTTTTTTTTATATTATTTTTCTCAAAAAAATTTATTAAAGTGTATGGGTGCATCTTATATACTAGTGTGTCTTATATTCTGAGAAATAACCAATGAGGCATTAGTAAAATATTTATGTCCTTACTTTGTATTGTCCTCCAGGTATGCTCAGTGCTGCAGCTTCTTTGGGAATGATCCTTCTCTGGGATGTGGATGGAGGCTTGACCCAGATAGACAAGTACTTATACTCCTCTGAGGATTATATCAAGGTGAGTCTGACTGACAATTTTTTAAAATAAATCATTAACATTAATACCAAATATATATATATATATATATACGCGCATTACTGTTAAACTGAAACATATTATGACTGAGCCAAATAAAGCATTTTGGAAATTATCTGTAAATTCCCATAGTAGCAAAAACCAAGCCCCATTCATACATTTTCCAAAAAAAACTAAAACTCTGAGAAGCACCTTTTACTGATTGCCCTGATTACTTGTCAATAAAAATCAATAGGGCTGGTTAAAACCAATTATTAAAACAAAGATTACACATTTTCACACACAAAAACGAAACTAGTTTAAAATTAAAAATCGACTCAACTTAAAAACATTTACACTACAATAATCTAGCTGCTGTAAGTGCATCATATTCTACAAATAGGCCCTTTTCACACACTTTTTTCTTTATTTTTTAGTTCAGGCAGCATAACTTATTATTTATTGTGATTTTCATTTATGTCGCAACTACTTAATCTGCAGCTCTTTACAATTTAATAAAGGGGGAAGATTTGCAATAAGTGAGACAATTCCGAAATGTTACAGGAACAATAGGTTGAAAATGAGCTTACAATCTAGAATTTATAACATGATCTGGCCATTATAAACACTCATTACATTGTGGAACCCCCCCCCCCCCCCCAGTCCATTTTTCATTACATATAATGAAGGATGTAATTCTATAATTCTACCCACTTACCAACAAAGAGCAAAGCTTTGCAGTTAAAAAAAGTAATACAAAATATATCATAAGGGCCTGTCACATACCAGGACTTGCTGAAAGGAGTATTATATTAAAATAGTTTTGAAGTGAGAATTTGTGGGATATAAATAAAGTTAAATATAGAAATCCACATCTACGGTATTTATCTGGCAATTGAGTGCCTCCATCTTGGCTCCCTGTCGGTCATTGTTATAAGCTGTTCTTGGCAGTTAGTATTGAGCAGACATACAGAGAAGAGGACATATGAAATAATGTTTCTATTCTTTTTATGTGCAAGGTTTGTCCTGACTTTTACTTACCTGACCTGGATGTGATGTGATCTGCTTCAATATAAATTTAAAAGAAAGCAAATCATCTCACAAACAAAAAACTTTAACACAATTTATAGGCTATTTACAATTTGTTTTTATATTGTATGATGTAAATTTCAGGGAAGAGACAATTCCTCTTTAACAAATGATATGTGTAGGATGAATTTAAAGTATTGTAACAAGCCTTTTTAGAATTGTACATAAAGAGCTCTTTACCAATTACAGTAATTTTACGTAAAGGTAAACGCTTGGCACTAAAACAACTTTTGCTTTGGGGCAGTTTTGGTGTATACATCATACCCCTTGCAGTATCGTCGCTCATTTTCTGCAGTTTACGAGGTAAACAATTTCGTATATGCAGCCCTAGCCACAACTTCCATAAATCTGACTTTTAGAGCCTCCATGAAAAATTGTATAATTTTCAAACAATAATGCAACCAAGGATGCTACCTTAGAAGTTTTTATTCCCTGCTCTTTTAAATAGGCTTTAATCACACACTGTGGGCTGTTGCAGGCTTCAGCAAGCAATTAACAGAGCAGGAATGAAGCAGTTCTAAAGTAAACACACTGTGCAATAAGGGAAGTTTAAAAAAAAAAAAAATTATATATATTATTTTTTTTTTTTTTTTTTTTTTTTTAAAGCAGTGTGTTAGGTGTGGGTTGTTCTTAAAGAAAGATTAGTGAGGAGAATTCTCCAAATGGGGATCCAGTTAGGGGATAGTGAACAGAATGCATTTACATTGTGTTTTTTTTTTTTTTTTTGTTTCTTTTTTTCTTCAGTCTGGAGCTCTTCTGGCCTGTGGAATTGTGAACTCTGGTGTGAGGAATGAGTGTGATCCAGCTCTAGCACTATTATCAGATTATGTTCTGCACAATAGCAACACAATGCGCATTGGCTCCATTTTTGGGTGAGTGCATCAGTGGATAAGTGGATACAATTTGATTCTCTCGGTTTACTGCTCAGCTAGATGGGCAGCTTAATTTTCTGATCTTACTACCAGTTTCCTAATTTAAGAAGGAAAGTGTGATTGACTTGTATTTGTTCTAAATTGCACTGAGATTAGCCATTGCTTTAAATGCCATATCTCTTTAAATTATATCTAATCTGACCCTTCCTTTCATTGTTTCTAGGTTGGGTCTTGCATATGCTGGGTCGAACCGTGAGGATGTTCTGACTTTGCTACTTCCAGTTATGGGAGATTCAAAATCCACCATGGAAGTAAGTAAAGTCTCTAGTTTTTATAACCTGATAAAGACAATATTTCTCTCAATGTTCTTACAATTTTTTACTCTTCGATAGGTAGTCGGGGTAACTGCTTTAGCTTGTGGAATGATTGCTGTGGGATCTTGTAATGGAGATGTAACCTCCACAATTCTGCAAACCATCATGGAGAAAACTGAGCAGGAACTGAAAGACACATTTGCTCGCTGGCTACCTCTTGGATTGGGACTAAATCATTTAGGTGAAGAGACTTGTTAAGGATTATAGATCCCAAATACTGTATGTACAATGTTTGGATGGTGCTCATTACAAATGATTTCTGTTTCAGGAAAGGGCGAGGCTATTGAGGCAATCCTTGCAGCTTTAGAGGTGGTGTCTGAACCATTCCGCAGCTTTGCAAACACACTTGTTGATATCTGTGCATATGCAGGTAAGAGCTGAGTGTACTTTGGTGTGTAGGCTTGTTCTACAATAGGCTTCCCATGTCCAACATGGTTCTGGTCACATGGCTGTAGTCACACATTGATGTAGTCATACATTGTTGATGAAACCTACAACATGTGACCACGACAAAAAGCAGTGCACCCTGCCAACATTAAGGGATGTGCCTAAATGAAAACATGGTGGATTTGGCCAACCATATTTTGGAATAATTTAACCTGCCTTACTTCTTACTAGGATCTGGAAATGTCTTGAAAGTTCAGCAACTTCTTCATATATGCAGTGAACACTTTGATTCCAAGGAAAAGGAAGAGGAGAAAAAAGACAAAAAGGAAAAGAAAGAGGCTGCTGCTGATATGGGGTCTCACCAGGTGAGATTGTCTGTCTACTTTAAAAAGAGAAAAAAGTGTGCTTTTAAACAGGCCTCACTTTTCACTAACAATTGGCAAGTGTAAATTTAGTCCTGGCGACTTAACCCTTGCACTCCAATTATCATTGGGGCACTTCAGTGATGTTTGAAATCAGCAGTGTCTGAGTGACATCTGTTACCAATGGGCCATTGGTATTAGATAAATAAATGGATCATGGTACGGACAGTATAAATCTACGATGCAGCATACAAATGACATGCCATTAAACAAGCTGGGAGGGTATAAGCGCAATGATATGCTTTTTATTTCACATAAAACTGAAATCTCGTCTTGTGGTTCTGTGAAAAGAATGATAATGTATTGAATAATCAAAGATTTCCACTTATGAAGGCGTGTTCATTGTTATTCAATCCATTGAAACCTTAAAAGAAATCTCAATTAGTACACCATTATCCTGTTAATATTCTATATAGTAACTGTCTTTGTCTTTAATGCAGGGTGTAGCAGTTCTAGGTATTGCTCTTATTGCAATGGGAGAAGAAATCGGTTCAGAAATGGCGTTACGTACCTTTGGACACCTGGTAATTAAATTTATTCTGATGTAGCTGTATTGATCGTGATAAAGGAGTTATTTTTCTTTGTGTTTTTTTTTTTTTACCGGGTACAGTGTTTTGAAGTGGTCATGGTGGTAGGAGTTTGCAATGTGTAGTGTTTAAAGGACCACTATAGGCACCCAGACCACTTCAGCTCAATGAAGTGGTCTGGGTGCCAGGTCCCACTAGTGTTAACCCTGTAGCTGTTACACTAGGGTTAATCCAGCCTCTAGTGGCTCTTCGTATGGACTGTTTAAATGCGCGCACGGCTCTTGCCGCGCATGTGCCTTAGGCGCTGACATCAGCTGAGGGAGGAGAGTTCCCTAGTGCCGAAGGAGCTTGGCGCTGGAGAAAGGTAAGTATTTAACCCCTGAGGTTGGGGGGGGGGGGGACGGGGACCTAAAGACCCTATAGTGCCAGGAAAACAAGTTTGTTTTCCTGGCACTATAGTGGTCCTTTAAGCTTCACATGCTGAACTTTTCTGCCAGGGACCAGTTATGCCCATGGCACACGTGACTTAGGCAGGCTGGAATTCTGTTCCACGCTGCCTATTGTCAATTCTGTGCCAAAATGACATATGTTGTTAGCGTGTACTACATGCAAAAGACAGATGTAATGAGCTTAGCCCTTGCAGAAGCACACCTGCAGGGGAAGTTTGTTTTTCCCTCCGTCCAAGCTCCCTGCATTGCTAATTTTTAGGTAAAAAAATAAAATAAATATCCCTCCCTCCCCATACCATGTCAGAGCATGCAAATGCACTCTGGGCTAGCAAAACAGTCCAATCAAATACTTCCATATGAGAAGCATTGGATTGGACTGTGCAAGGGCAGAAATTACGTTTGACAGAGGCGTGGAGAGCAGAGCTCTGGATGGCCGGTGCTGGATTTTAAGTAAGTTTAACACTTTAAAACAAAAAAATATATAAAGGGAAGACTTAAAAATGACTAAAATTCAGCTAATATCTCCCCTCTTTTAATACAGTCTTAACTATTCCCTCTCTCCTGCAGTTAAGATATGGTGAACCCACACTGCGCAGAGCGGTACCCTTGGCTCTGGCGCTTATATCCGTTTCAAATCCAAGGCTAAACATCTTGGACACCCTAAGCAAATTCTCTCATGATGCAGACCCTGAGGTTTCCTACAACTCTATTTTTGCTATGGGACTGGTGGGCAGCGGTAAGATGATTTCTTATTGTTTCATATGTACTAATTTTGCTATTCTGTCTGAAGATTTGCTGGCATGCTTTTTTTTTTTTTTTTTTTTTTTTAATTCACACACTAAAAAAAATGTATTTCATAGGTACAAACAATGCTCGCTTGGCTGCAATGCTGAGGCAGTTGGCACAGTATCATGCAAAAGACCCAAACAACCTGTTCATGGTGCGACTTGCACAGGTACGTATTCATATATTAAACTCTTAAACTGGCCCAATGTTTTCCTCCCAATCGTTTTTTTTTTTCATTGTTCTATCTCACCTTATATTTCCATTTGTCGACCCATTCAGTTTATGCTGTTTATGTCCTCATCTCTGTTTGAAGGGGGGTTCCTTCCTTTCACAGTCGTTGATCTAGTGATATAATATCTGTTTACCTTCACTGTAATTGAGCACATCCAAGGCAGTGTGTGATTTGCAGTTTGAAATTATATTTTCTCAAAACTGGTTTTGTCTGTTAGACTATTTTCATATTCTGTGATTAATATCTCTGCATAATGGCACCACTGTAAAAAAAAAAAACATCTGTTACAAAGAGAGAAAAGTGAACTTAAGTAGTTAAAATGCAATGTTCCCATATTTGGATTGATTTTAAACTAAAAATCAACCTCTTAGCAGTTCATAAACTAGCTTCACTGATTAACTGAACTGCATTGTTAAATAATTGTGCTCCTATAGCATACACATGGGGGGTATCGGGGGGGGGGGGGGGGGTAGATATCAATTTGAATCTCTTTGAAGGTCCAATAGCTACACCTATTAGGACAGAGTACTTTAGTAAGCAATGAAGATCTCTTGGGAGAGATTAATGTTGTGTACATTTGTATTGTTCTTTAGTTTATTTAACAGATATTTCAGTTGTCACATTATTTGCCTGTGTGTACAGAAAAGCATGTCATTTGTTTTGTCGGTGTTAAAGAGCAATTATACCAACAAAATAGAATGACCACATTTTATTTGTGTGTGTGTGTGTATGTGTGTGTATGTATGTGTATATATATATGTGTGTGTGTGTGTGTGTGTGTGTTTTTAAAAGTTACATGGTCAAATAAATATAAGGCTTGATTTTAATTTTATTTTTATTTTTTTTACATTGAAATCTGCCAGATTGGTTATGTTGCCTTTGAGAGCGTATGGTAGCCCAGGAATGAGAATTACCCCCATGATGGCCATCCCATGATGGCATACCATTTGCAAAAGAAGACAACCCAAGGTATTGCAAATGGGGTATGTTCAGTCTTTTTTAATAGCCACTTAGTCACAAACACTGGCCAAAGTTAGCATTCATCATTTTTTTTTTTGCATTTTTAACACACAAATATAAATGCTAACTTTGGCCAGTGTTTGTGACTAAGTGGCTACTAAAAAAGACATACCCCATGTTGAATACACTGGGTTGTCTACTTTAAAAAAAAAAAAAAAAAATATGTACATGTGAGGTGTGATTCGGGGATTTATGACAGATAACGGTGTTACAATGTCACTATTGATTCATTTTCAAAATATATATTTTGAAACCGCAATTTCCTACTTGTACTTTATAGCCCTATAACTTGCACAAAAAAAGCATGTAAAACTGGGTGTTTTTAAACTCGGGACAAAATGTTTTATCTATTCAGCATTTTTTTTTCATTCGCTTTTGTAGATAAGTAAAAGATTTTTCAAGTAAAAGTCCCAAAACATGTTTGTTTTTTTTCTTACATTTTTCACCATTTTTTTTTTTTTTTTTTTAAAGTAAAATGACATGATACAAATCATGGTATGTAAAGAAAGCCCTTCTTGTCGTAAAAAAAATAAATATATATATATATATTTATATTTGTATGGAAACCGTAAATATGAGAGCGGAAAATTACAGCTAAAACAAACACCACAAAAGTGTTAAAACAGCCCTGGTCCTTAACGTACAACATGGCCAAAACAGTCCGGTCCTTAAGGGGTTAAATATGCTATGGCTTAGAAATATTTTCTTTAGTGAAATAAACAGGATAGATAAAACATTAGCAGTGAAGAATGGAAACTATTTAACCCTGAACTGTACATTTTGCAGTAATCCTGTTAATACAATGTGTACTTTTTTTTGTTTGCTTTTGTTTTTCTTATCTGTTAATATTGATATCTACAAAAGAATACAAATATTTGCATAGAAATTCATGGTGTGTGGAAAAGGTAAAACCTAAAGCACTTTGTGTGAAACACCATAGGCATCCAACATTCTTATTATCCATTTGTTTCCAATTCAACAAGCATTCATCCCCATGTGCTTTCCAGTATATTTTATAATCAAACTTTGTAATCTCCTCAGACTGTGACCTTACATTTGTGTGTCAAATACATTCCATGCCTGTTTTAAGTAATTTAATTTCCCCTTGAGGGTATAGACTTGGTTAATACTTTTTATTTTGATGGTGTACAGTGCATTAACAAGTGAAAAGTAAACTGTAGCCAAATGGTAAATGTTTGGATTAAAATATATATATTTTTTTATTGTAATTTGGGGGGGGGGGGGGGCGCAAGCAGGAGGCTTATATTTGACTAACATTTCTAATTCAGGAAAGAGATAATGCCACTATGCGGTAGCGCTGAATTCTGGGGGTTATTGGATAAATAAAATCCTTAGAAGTACTGGTTTATTCAAGCGTAATGCAACATAGTTGAAAACACTGTAAAACTAATTAAGGACTAATTATGTATGAGTTGGGTAATGAATGCACAAAAATATGTGCACAGAATAACCAATTGCCTGCATAAAAGAGGAAAACAGAAACCTATAAGGGCACTAAATGCTTTTTGCGTCTAAAATTGACACTTTTAGCTCAAATCACGTATAGTGCATTTAAAAGAGAAATAAGCAAACCTCCCAATCTGACACCCTTTGGGTGGCCTGTTTCAATATCCTTACTAGACTAGATTTTGCCATAATGCGGCAAAGTAGAATTCTCCAATTTTTGCTTTATATAAAAATTTGGGATTTTTCTAGCTTTAGTGAAGGAATAATCTAAATGTTATTAACGACAGACGAATATTTGCTTAATCTTTCTTTACTGAATCTCCCAGCAGCAAATAAACGTTCACAATGATGTAAAAAATGTAACCAATCCGTGTCGTCAAGCTCCTTCCAACTCCTCTTTCTTGCCGTAGCCGAGACTAGCATAGATCAACCATGTAAATATTGTAATTTTATGAACAATAGACGAAGCTGAAGGTCCTGTACTTGATCAACCCTTAGACCTGTTGAGCTGTAGGCAGGCTCCACGTTATAACAACCGTAGAAAAGTATTCACACCAGAAGGAAACTGCGAGAATTCTTCGAAAGTATAGATTCTCTTAACAGAGAAAATCATGTATTAATTACATATAGTTAACATTAATCAGTAGCATACTATCAATAAGTATTGGTGAGAAAATAATAAACTCCTGAATATGATTACCAGAATGTGTTACCTATGGCATATGGTGCATAAGACTAACGCTGGAACTGGTATGTACCCAATTATCTAGTAACTTACCTAAAGGGTGGGAAAAGAGATATTAAGGGAGGAAACATATTTGCCTCTTGTCGTTGATAAAATTTAGATTATTGCTTTACTAAAGCTAGAATAATCCCTCATTTTATGGCAAAACAGGAGGCTTCAGATTTGCTGTTTTAACACTCCTGTATGATAGAAGAAGCAGCATGTGCATAGGTTTGAAATAGAAAGTACAAAACGTTGACTCTGTGGACCAATCCCTTCTTTATTATACAGAATTTACAGCAGGTCTGTGTAATTCCAGGATCTGTTGATAAAACAAATAAGAGAAATAAATACCTAGAGTAAAATACTAGCACAGTAAACTGTGCTAAAATAAAATAGAAACTGAGACTTACCAAGCCTGATGGACGAAAGGTGCAGCTGTGTAGAATTCCGACCGTTGCGCTAAGTCTAAGACGAAACAAGTGTGAAATCGGCATCTTGGTAAAATGGCCGCTATCAGTTGAAGGCGGGAAAGGAAGCGCGTCAGAAGCAGACGCAAGTGGGCTGGAAAGGGCGCGAAAGAGCCCGCGGTTAAAATAAAACGTTACGGGAATAAAGTGGGCCGCGGTCTCTTTGCTCTGAGGTGATAGTCCGCGGCCAAAAATATAACAAGATCACGGAAAACCCCCGTGAAATACCCGCTGGTCGTCTACAGACGTGCCGGGGGAAATGTAAAGAGACATTGTATGAAAAAACCTATATGAACAAATAAAGATAAAAAAAGGTAGATAAAACCGGACAGGCTGCAAGAAACAATAAGGGCTGAACTAAACCGTTGATTAAGACCGAAACTGACACAAATTCTAGCTGAAAAGTATAATAGAGAATGGGTCTAAATAAATGGCTTAAAATAAATATCAAATGGTGATAAGGAAACTGTTTAAATATATGGCAACAAGTATTACTATAGAGCAATATAATTGGAATAGACTCACCTGGGAGGCAAGCAGCAAAGAAAGAGGAGTTGGGAGGAGCTTGATGACACTATATGATTTTGTTGTACTCTCTGCTTAAATTTTAAACCATTGTTAACTGTTTACTGTACCTCCCAGCAGCAAAGAGAAAGAATAAGCAAATATGAAGCCTACTGCCTTGCCATAAAATGTTATTACACACAGTAAGAAGTTTAAACTACCGATCTCTCACATAACATGGAAAGTTCTCATCAGTAACATGAATTGTCTAAATGTGTGAAAGGCTAAGAGGTTAAGTTGCAACTTTGTCTCTTGTTCAATTCATAAAGCAATACTGCATCTCAATATATCCATATGGGGAATGTTTAAGATGTACTCTCTTAACATGAAAGGGATTATATCCTAAAGTCGAATTGTGTCAGACCAAACTTTACTTTCTCCCAGAGAACCATTAAGCCTTGACGGATCCTCCAGGCCACCCTATTTGGAGCATTGGATTTTTGGGGAAGGGTCTTTTGGAATGGTTTGATTATCATCTACAACCATTGGTACAAAAGGTAAAAGGTTATTTGAGAGATTACAAACATGTTCTCTCACAATTAACGACCCTGAAAAGTTATAGATGGCTGAGTGTGTGTATATCAGTACGTTATACTTGTCAATACCCCATCAGAAGGGAATCCAGGAGATTTTCTTGTTTCTCAGAAAAATTAGGGGAGTTATAATTGAAACTCTCCTTAACTCTCATTAACAGAGAACCATTTCTTGTTCGATGGAGATTACAATTTCTAAAGACATGGCACAGCCATGGGAAATTAAATTTGCTCCCTCTTATGCCAATATCTATATGATAATGTAGGAATTGTGCCACGTCTTTGGTACTGGTAATCACCATAATTAGACATAAATTAGTTTGAACAAAGATACGGGAGGAACTAAAGAAATAGAACTATCTATTTTCTGCACTGAGTTTAATAAGTTCTGTTTTTCAATAGGGTTGTACGCAAACATCTCTTAGTGTAGACATGAGATCCCTTTTATAGAAATCTTTGTTGGTCTAAGTTTAAAAGTACTGCAAGGAGAACTAAATCCCTAAAGTCACATCTATCCTTCAGCCTCTTTACAACCAATAGTTTTAAGCAATCCGAAACATGGTTTAATTGTCTGGGCATGTATAGATGCTGGTCCAACAGATGTAATTGTTGTAAATATGTTAATAGACGTACATATTTTGTATATTTTAATAGAGATTTAAAAAAAAAAAAAGTTTCAAACAATATGAAGATCAAACCATATGTAAGTTTAAAAACAAGGATAGCAGAACATATTTGTAGCATCAGAAAAGAGTAGGACAAACCCCTGTGTCCAAACATTTTAAATCAGGTGAGAAGATCTAACCTTGTTTGCGTTTAAGGAATACACAGGTGTAAACATTGGGAGAGAGAGTGGGGGACATGCATAAATTGCTATTGAGAGATGAAATGTACTGAGTTTTTACCTTACAAATGAGAGCCCCCAGTCATGGTCTCCATATAGAATGGGATCTAAATCAGGTGTTTAAACATTAGATAAATTACGGTATCTGTACACCCCTCAATCGGGTTTCTTTTTTTTCCTTCTTTGTTGTTGGCTTCACACTTTGAAAATATAGAGGTTGTCTTTCTGTAAATCCATGGAAGTTATACTGTGGATAGTGTTGTCCATGTGATTTGTAATCATTCCATGATTTTCCTACACTGCTTTTAGTGAGACCCCTTTGGGTGTCCCTAATTGATTTGGCTTTGTTGATTTGGAGATTTATATATAATTGGAAGGGGTAGACATATTTATTTTGATTACAGATCCCAATCAGGGATATCCACTACATGAGATATATTGGGAATCTGGCTATGCAAAAATGGTTCTGATTTTGTATGAACATTGATTAGGATATCTGGTTTTGAAATTAATCCTACTATTGGAAACGGTATATACCCATTAATGTTCAGCAGTTACATTTGACAATATGTTATAATACAGGAGAGCTATGAATCGTTCACTAACTAACTAGATTAATACCATTCTTCTTCACTTCCTAGGTTCTCGTGTTATATTGCAATATGTCACAATGGCGGATACAACAATATTGAGAACTAACCAAGACGAATACTATTTTCTATTCCATATTAGTTTGTGTAGAATTAAGGTTTGGAGAATATTAGTAATAAATAAGCTATACTAGACATGTGTTATTGGGAATTAACCTTACCTAGTATAAATGAAACAAATATTTAAAAAGTTAGAACTCTGTAGGCATTAAGCGTATAACAACGTTAAGTCAATAATCCCCAGCTTGCCTTCTGGTTTGCTCTGCAGTTAAATTATAACCTGGATCTAACGCGGACTTTTTTTTCTGTGATAACCAACCTATGTTTTGGCTTATGCACATAAATAATGCAAATATTAACCTGATTGTTTATTCTGTTTTACATTTATGTTGTATTTGGTAAACTTGTAGGTAGATGTAAGCGAGTGTTTCTTTACTAATTATCTGGGTTTAAATCTTGATCCTGACTGCAATTTAACGAACATACCCTAATACAGATATTATGGAGATATGCAGTTTTGCTTCATGAATTAGGCAAGAGACAAAGTTGTAATTTAACCCCTTGGCCTTTTACACATGTTTAGAAAAACTTCATGTTACTTATAATGATTTTCTGTGGTATGTGTGAGCTATGTAGTTTAAACTACTTACGATATAGAATTAAAAAAAAAATATATATATTTATTTCACAATCCACAAGTGGTACAATAATTACCATATAAGAGACATAAAAATAATGCATGACAAACAGCAGTAGCATATTATGGGACATAGTGATATTATACTGAGGATCGTGTATTTTATAAAGTAATAGAAAAAAGTAGAACAGTTGGCTAACCATTATGCAACTCCTGCCTATGAGTCGTTGTTGAAATATTTTACAAGTAAATTTATTGGGCAGGGAGCACTAGATGCCTCCAATACTAGGTAGTTTTTAAAAACAAACAAACATTTTTTTTGTGAATTCTACATTGTTGCATCCTGGTAAAATTGTGTATTAAAAGTATATTAGAAATGGGCATCCAAAGGGTTTCATATTGAGGAGGAGGTTAATTTATTTCTGTACTCCATCCAGTCTTTTTTTTTTTTTTTAATTTTTAAAAATGTTTATTCTGTAGACGTGATCCACTTTATTTGTGTTGACAAAGTGTCAGGTTGTGCTGTGAAAGGTGTTCAGTGTCCTGCTATGTTTCAAAATAGGTTTTGTTTCACACCTCCCCTCTTCTCCTTCATGCAGGTATTTGTATTTTGTTTGTTGTATTTCTTTGATTCATTATTCCGAATGAGGTTTACAATGTTTTCAATGTTTACATAAACTGGTATTTCTAAGGATTTGAATCACTGAAGCCATCTAGTCTAGACAAATTATATGTGTTACTGTGACGGTGTCTCAATCCCCAATATGATCTACCTGAGCACCAGCAACCCAGAGCATTGTATTGATACTGTTCAATGTAGATGTCTCATACAGGGCTAAAATGTGTTGAGCTGTGTAGCTTGAAGTTTCCTCTCTAAATTGTGGGCCAGTTAGTAAAGTACACCAAAAATTCCTGTCAAGACGATAAGCAAATATATAACATATTATTGATCGCATACAGAGTGACCAGAAAATCTAACTTAATTCACCATAACATTTAGCCAGCCTAAATACATTACCATTTGCATAAAACAGAAGTCTGGCATTACATTGATTTTTTTTTTTAAACCATTTTTTTGGAATTTTAAGTAAAATAATGTTTGCTTATCCAGCTCCAGGTAACCAGCTATTACTGCCTCATTCTACAGATGTTGAGCTATTAAAGTGGCTCTGTCAACATCTGGGGTTTTTGCATAATTTGCAAAGACTCCTGACGGTAACTGCTGGGCGTCCGGTGGCAACGGAATGCAGGGAAAGGTGAGTTATACTTACCTGAATCTGTCCCTTGTGGCTGCCACTATGGTCTTCCTAGCAATCTGCTTCAACTACTGGAGTTTCATCTGGCAGGAGCTTGTGTCAGCGAGATCTATAGAGCAACCACAAGACCGCAGGATCCTATAGCCATCACTTGTGGTGGCTGGGGGAAGTGATACAACTTGATCAAGGTAGTTTTGCCTTTTGTCAAGCGTAGGAAAAAACAAAAAAAACACAAAGACAAAGATCACTTTGTCTTAGCATATATTTTGACTGGGTTGGAATTCCAGTGAAAATCCAACACCACCAATGTGTGAGTTTCATGAAGATTTATTTTTTATTTTTTTAAATACGCATTTGGTTGAGAGCTACTTTAACATATTTCCATATGTTCACTCTTTTCACTTATAACTCCTGCGTTAGAAAGAGATCAGTTTCTTCCCGATTACGTTAACAGATCTTTTAATAGGATTGGATTATGGGATTAGAATCTACACTGCACTCCTCAAAATGCAGGGACCAAGTAGACTTGAAACTGTCAGCTTATATTACAGGTTTGTTTAGTATGTCTGCACCAGCCCTTAATGGTCAAGTATCCAAGAGAGTGAGGTAC
The DNA here is from genome assembly GCF_036172605.1 of Pelobates fuscus. NCBI lineage: Eukaryota > Metazoa > Chordata > Amphibia > Anura > Pelobatidae > Pelobates > Pelobates fuscus. The sequence continues at coordinate 156,810,730 of NC_086318.1, forward strand.
AGCGTAACACTTTTAAGTAACTGCTACATATTACAAATGTGACAGTGGCCTACACACAATTGTCTTGTATTTTTTATGGTCAAATTTGGCACTATGGATTTTTAGAGTTTAATCTTTTCTGTATATCTTTTTAGATTTAATCTTTTTTTTTTGTTTGTTTGTTTTTTGTAGAGGAATCTGAATGAGCTCAGCCGCTTATTCAGAATCCTCAACAAAATAACGTATTTTTTGAGTAAGCTGGTGTGTAAAATGTTTCACTAGAGCAGTAATAGGCAACCTTTGGCACACCAGATCTTGTAGACTACATCTCCTTTCATGTTTTGCCAGCATAGAGCATTATGGGAGAGAAGTCAACAACATCTTGAGTGGCAAAGGTTTCCTACCTCTGCGTTTTCAGCTTTAATAATGCACTTCATACAGTCCTTTCATGTGATTGGCCTTTAGCAATTAAACTTTGTGTATTTAAATTACATTGATCCAGTCAACTGTTTAACCAGTCGTCATTAAATTAGAATATGTCAAGATCAACACTTGTCTGTAGGGACATGTGTTTTTTTTTTTGGTTTTTTTTGCTTGTGTTAATAAGTCTTGAGTTATTGTCATGGTGTTAAGCTAAGCACGCTAAGATGATGGCTGTCTTGAATGTGGCAGCATCCCTTTTGTATAACCTTGCATAGCAAAACACAAGCACCAGGTGTCACTCATGTTCTAACTTAATATCTATGCTTGCCTTTTTAGACATGTCTCCTGTTTTCGATCGTTTTGAAATAAATAAATAAAATGAGTATTTTATTTGCATTCCAGTTTCATTTTGTGCCGTTAATTGTTTTCCCTCTAGGGTCTTACTCACTTGGGAAAGGGCACCCTCACACTTTGCCCATATCACAGCGATCGACAGCTTATGAGTCAGGTGGCAGTGGCTGGACTATTAACTGTGCTTGTGTCGTTCCTGGATGTCCGGAACAGTAAGTACTTATATGTTTGTATTACTTCAACTCTAACAGGCAAAAGACAGTGATGAACAAACCTTGCCCCAGTCCTCCACCACAAATGGACACTGGTTCAAAGGGCACCATGGAGTCCAGAATAGCTAGATAGATGATATTGTGTGGTCTTTTATTTATTTTCATCCTCCTTTCAGACATTTACATTTTCCCCTTTATTAGTGCATGTCTCTTTGTTTTGACCAGTTTCCCCTTTTCTCTTTCAGTCGTTCTTGGGAAATCACATTATGTATTATACGGTTTAGTAGCTGCAATGCAGCCACGTATGTTGGTCACTTTCGATGAGGAGCTGCGACCTCTGCCAGTGTCTGTGAGAGTTGGACAGGTATGTCACAAAACTCTTGTTTTAGTTTTATAAAACATATCTGCATTTCACAAAGCCAGTATGAGATAGGCGATTTAACATACTGTTGCATTTTTATTTTTTTTAGGCTGTGGATGTTGTAGGTCAGGCTGGCAAGCCCAAGACCATCACAGGTTTCCAGACACACACGACTCCAGTGTTGTTAGCGCACGGAGAGCGGGCAGAGTTGGCCACAGAAGAATATCTGCCAGTAACCCCCATACTGGAGGGCTTTGTTATTCTGCGCAAAAATCCCAACTATGATGTGTAGTGGCACATTACAGCCACTAATGGGAGGAGAAGGGGGTGGGGAGTTGTATAAGTTGGATTTGACTGAAGGGGCTAGTGTTTCTTTTTTTATGTTACTTTATGAGATAATTAAATAATTTCACAACCATCATGTGTGCTCGGATTAATGACAGTACTTTGTCATCCAGTGTTTTATAAAGCAAATTATCGTGAACTCTGGTTTGGACAACATTGTGTGGGTGTGTGTATTTAGGAGTGCTTTTGCTCTGCATTTATTTGTTAGCGGGATTAGCTCTTTGTACAGAGTAAATAACCCAAAGGTTTGCCTTCAGTGGACTCATTTTACAACAATCTTGCAGCATTGGATTGGGCCAATGTAATCAAAAGTGTCGTTTTCATAATTTATTAACGGCTCATATGATTTGGGCCCTAGCGTAATGGATCATTCCCTATTCTTTAAGGATATTTGTTTGACAACAGGGCTCCGGTAATATAAGCATTGCTGAGAATGACTTTTAAGTATGTGCAAGCTGAATTTTAGGTTTAGCCAGCTTGTTTTTATTTGAAAATGCCAAAGTTCATCAGTAATGTCCGCAAGGCGACTTCTTAACTTCCCCCAGTTTGCACTGATAAAGTGTCTGTGAGGTTTTATTTTTTATTTTTTTTTCCTACCAGTGACCATAATAATAAAAATCCTTTAAGAGACATGAACGAATTCCATCAAAGTTTGATACTTGTTAAGAGCCTGTTAAGCAATGAAATAAACAGGGATTACATTCACATTTATCTGATTTCTGTTGTGTGAACTGTTTTATTCTTGTATAATTGGCAAAATCATATGTCAAGTACAAAAGATTTTATTACAGAAGTGTGAATTTAGTAAATTGGCTTATTTATGCGTCGCCATTCAGTTTACTCATGTTTCAAAAGCAAAATATTGGTTGGCTACAACTGTATAAGTAAAGTTCAAGTTATAAAACTGTTATTCAATTCTAAAAGGGACAAATTATGATTTGATGAGATGCTTTTTATTTATTTTAGAACTAAACTGCAAATCTAATTTTGTAGTAAAAGAGATATAAACTAATAAGTCTAGTATGTTATCAACTGTAATTACAAGGACCTGGAGACTCCCGCACTGCCGGTAGCCGTCAAGCACATATGCTAATCAAATCAGGATGCAATGAAGTGCAAAAATCACAGGATATTTGTAACAGAATGCAGGTATGGGACATTTACTGGCATCCAGGAATTAAAATATCTTCCAGAATAAAGCCGTAATGCTACACAATAAAAATATCTTCCCAACTATAGCTGTTCTAGAAAAACAATCTGATTAGACA